>NC_090658.1:111178304-111803304 GCF_013368605.1 Nyctibius grandis | reverse complement strand
CTACACAACTAAATGAAAGTCTGGTTAACACATCTGTCATAGGACATACTTTTTTGTAGCCTTGGGGTTGCTGGTGTTTCTCTGTGGAGGGGGGACATGACGGACTGAGGTCAGTTGAGTGTCCTGCAGCTAAGAGTTTTCCAATCAGCACAGAAAAAGTTGTAGTTTAAGGCTGAGTCCCAAATAAAGTCCCACCACAGTGCTTTGGTAAGAACTCTAAAAGGGGACATGAAAGGCTACTCTCTTCCCTGCAGTATGCTGATAAAAGTCTGCAAAACTCCAGTCATTATTCCAGTCTTCCTCTCCCCCACCCTTGTTCTTCACTCTGCCTTACTTTGTCTGCAGAAAGTAAATAAGAGTTACACGAATTATTCCTTTTTTAAAAATTGGATTAATTCAGATTTCTTGAACAAAATTATTCAAATGCCCACAAGAGATACTTATCTGAGGTTGGTTATTAAAAGCATCTTAGCCCACTCTGGTTCACTGGTCTGATCAGTTTAGTACTCAGAGGAATAAGAGGAGTTTCCAGGCTGCCAAGTGGAGTGTATTAAGAAAGGTAAATAACACTTTAGTTGTTCAGTCCTTGAAATTTTCTAAGGAGGGAGAAGAAATGATACATTTAAAATTCTTGCTGGAAAATAAGATAAGAATTTTGTATCATACAGAGAGGAAAATTAAGGAGAGACAAAATTGTAATTATTATGATCCTAAATTAATTGGTAAATCTGAGACAAAACAAATATTTGAATACTCAGGTAATAATATTTTTTTCAAATAGAATAAAAACCAATTCCACATCCAAAATAAGCTTAATACATCTATTCTCTCTCTTTTCAAATGATTTTTAAAATTTTTACAATAATTTCACGACAGTAATTTTTTTTTCCAGTTTAATTTGTTCAGAATTTTGAGCATTTTAAAAACCTCAAAAATTTTTACTTATTTGTTATTCTGTTATTGGAGGAACTCTGCTTTTTGTTCAAATGCATACCTATGTTAATTAAGCACACCTGTGTCTCTGTATATTAATACGTTGGAATCTCAGCAAGCAATGCATTGGAAAACTAAATTTAGACTCAAGGGAAAGATACTATTCCATATTGTCCCCCAACGTTGTCATGAGTTGAACATCAGATACCTACAACTTTTTTCTTTGTTAGGGCCTATTGTGAAATGTTGCCTATTGTCAAGTCAATGTCAGAACTGCCACCAGCTCCTACAGAGCCAGTATTTTATCATCTGTTGCATCAAAAAAAGTTTGCAATACTTCCAGTAAGTTACTGTAAACTGTAATAATAGAGAAGCCAAAACCACTACTAATAAAATGCCTGCTAATAAAGCCATTTGTGGTCCAAAGTCTCTTCATCCCCTTTTCATAGAAATCCATGCCTGATTAACAGAATTTCAAATCATTTGTCAAATAATTGTGAGAAAGTTCTTACTGCAAATGTGTTCCTAACCTAACACAAAAAGAGTGACTGACGCTGAACCCCAACAGTGTTTTTATTTGCTGCCTCCATTCAGAAGCTGCAGCGATCAGCTAAACTGTGTGATTTTTTCTCCAACACCCTCTCACTAAACCATCCTTACTGTTAAAAGCATGATGAACATGAGCACATACACTGATCCGTCCTGATTTATTTTAATTCTGTAGAAAAGGTATACACAGCACATGTGAACATACTGGTACTCTGCATATGTTTATTCTGTTCATATTATAAAGTATCAGTGGGGACCTAATGTCCATCTTCTACACAGTGATAAAACAAATATACAATGCTGTTTTATGGATGCGATACCAGTATTTTAACTTCTATTTTTTGGTAAATATTCAAAAGGTGACACAGGCGGAGTTATAGAAATTCTCACTGTTTGTTCTCCAAGTCCAGTAAAAAGACTAATTCCATCATAATTTGAATATTTGTACCACTATCCAGATGAGATATTTTAAAGAAAGTAAGAGGCCAATGGAATGCCTGGTGTGTTCTCATAAAAGCACTTGTGATGCCATTCTGTCCCATTAAATTGAATTTATTTTGACTTTTGGCAAGCCCATCGAGAAACTGAGGGGCAAAGAAACAGTAAGTAATAACAGTGAGCACTGGGAAGCCCAATCCATCTGGGTGACAGCCTCAGGGCCTACAAGGCCTCAGACTTGTCTTGCCTGGCAAACCTTTAGGATGAAATCTCAATGACAAAGTATTTTTATGTGTATGTGTTTAGTTTTTGTTTTGTATTTTTTTCCTAATATGTAGTTGAAAAACTGTCTTCACGTGTCAACTTAATTCTTCTTTTCCACCTTCATGTAGCTCTTGTTTGTGTACTAATATTACTGATTGTTTCTTGTTTCAGCTATTTGTACAAGAATGAAATCCAGTCAGTTGACAGGCAAGCATTTAAAGGACTTGCCTCTCTAGAACAACTGTAAGTGCCTTTTCTCTTCTGTGCTGTCATCTCCATGGTTCCCTTGCAGAGGAAAAGTGCACGCCTTGATCCGTACATCCTGCCCGCATGCTCTGCATGTCTGCACTCCCTGGGTTGTTAGGCAGAGAGCCCCATAATCATTTGCATGTGGAAAACCAAAATTGATCTCTCTGTCGGATTCCTCATTTCTATGTTTGTCTTTTATTTGTGATTTGCGTTCCCGGTGTCCCTATACATTGTTACATAGCTTTGATGAAGAAGAAGCATTATTGTGGAAAATGTTGAAAACGAATGTGTGTTGCTTAGAAAGAGATTCTGATTTCATTTCTGTAGGTTTTATAACATTGCAATTTCTTTGACAGCAGCAGTTACTCTGTTTTATGCCAGCATAAATAAAGCTGAATTAGTCTCTTGAAGTTTAACTCAGTTTTGTTATATTTTAAAACAAGAAGAGATTTTAAAATTAAAACCTCACAATTATTGATACGTGTTAATCATTGCCATATACAGATGTTTAAAAAGTAAGAAAGTTCATTGCTTGTAATGTAGTTGTTTCAATAATGTCTTCTAGAAAGAATGATTAAAACCATACTTCTCCATACATCATAAGGACTGAAGATTAATTTCTATTGAAAAAGAATGAAAAATGCAGTTATTAGCGTGACAAAAACTGATTGTATTGATTCTATTAAGTTTAAGTATGTTTTGTTTTGTAATCAGAAAGCATTGCTATACATTCATTGTGGTAATGTTTAGAAAAATGGAAAGAGCTATAAATGCATAGCTATTTCACAGTCTGACTGCCAAGTAACAGTACTACACCAATGAGTTATGTAGCATATAAATTTGGGGGGGCTGAACATCTTCTAGGACCAACATAAATTTTGAAACTCCTGACAGTTATCAGTGTATTACAAATTTTCTATGATATGTACCAGTTTTCTTGTTACTATAAATGTCTAGTGGATGTTAGTGGACACAGTGTGTATCTGAAATAAAATGACACTTCAGATGGGTACAAAATCATACACACTCATTTTAGAGAGCAGTAGATGCCTTTTGAAGGAAGAGATTCTGTACAAAACAAAAGTGAGAATTGTCAAACATATATAAATATGTCATTTGTTTCCTTAATGCCTTTCTCTTCCTCTTCCTCCTAGTCTAGAAATGATTACTGCAGTATATTGACAGCAACTGGTAGGGCTTACTTGCGTGCTAATAGCAATTCTTATTTTCTGTGTAGAAATTGAAATATTGAGGCCCATTTACTGAATTACTAATGCTTCCAAAATAATATTCTTCCACCTGCCACAAGCCTGATAGGCTGCAAGTGGCAACAGTTGTCCTTTTTTCTTTTGCTCTGTTTCCTGTTGATCTATGTTATGACTGAAAAACATAAATCACTTTGGAATATTAGCACCTTCTGAATGTACTTTTCCACTAGGTTGCAGTTACGCCTCTCTGCCTGCAGTGGTATCACACTGTATCAGCTTAAGCTCTAACTTGACACATCAACATTATTCTGTGTGAAATTAAGTTTTATACAAGGACTGAGTCTCATCTCTGGCTCCGAAGTATGGAAGCGGAGCCTGGCACATCACTGCTTAGTGACTGTCCTTGTGTCATGGCATCAGTTGCCGCAAGCAGCGCCTGAGGCTGGTCTGGTGAGCTGCCGGGGAGGGTTGCTGCCCTGCTGGGTGCACATCAGAAAGCTCACTTCTTTTAGAGCCCTTCTCCTGGGCAGATCTTAAAAAGAAGGCTCACCAGGTGGGAAAATGGGAGCACAGGAAGCCAGTGGCACGCCTGGAAATAAATTTAATAGAGGATATTCATTGAAATTTGTAGCTTATGAGAATTTGTGAGAGGTTTGTCGGTTACACATCTTTAGGATAAAAATAAGTTCTGACTCTACAGAGTCTGCTTTGTCACAATATCTTTGGAGAAAGACTGTGTTCACAAGACAAAAGTTAGTTGTTGTGAACAAATTCCCAAGTCTTCTGACTTCATTTTGGGACTGTATTGACTGCTCAGTACAATGCTTCCGCATTTGAAGCTTCCATGGCCTCAAGTTGCCAAACACATTTTGCTACTGGATGTGTTGACTCAGGCAAATGCTATTCTCAATGCTTAGCAGAGTTCTCAGAAGGAGATGTTGCAGTCCACATCTCAGGAGAAGACTTGATTCATAGTAACTTGTTGTATTTCAATGAAACAGAATGAAACAGATAGTTCCTCTTTTTTTTTTTGTTTTGGTTGGGTTTTTTTTGTTTATTTGTTTTGAGATAAACTGTAAATATCGTTTGATTTAGGATGCCTGTTGTATGTATAAGGGAAGAAAAAACCCAGTATTTTCTGCTGCTGGCAGGATTCTGCTTAAACCTCCATGACAGAATTCTTAGCTGCTGATGTAGTAGAAATAGCTTTTCTGTGGAAATTTCTGCCAAGGGAATATGATCTTTGAATCAGATCTTGAAACTTGCTTGTGCTAGAGTAAATTCTGAAAAAACTTGGCAAATTTAGATGCTCGAACATACTGAGCCATACATATTTCGTCACTTAACTCTTCAGTCGTGTCAGGGCATGAAGGGAGAAAATCAGCTGATGAAAAGTAGCCGCTTAGTACCAGTTTAGACCCTGTTGAGTCTGCGAGACATATGTTTGGGTCTGGCAAATGCGACACAAATGGGCAGGAAACTTGCATATTTTTTTTTGAGCAGCAATGGGAAAGCAGCCAGAGCACCCGAAAGGCAACGAAAGCTGCCTCTATATGCTTGTGCTTAGACAACCACTGTATCCCTCTATATGCTTGTTCTTAGACAACTGAATCCCACCTGAAATGTCACAAATACCTGGCTTGGGAGGTCACAAGTTTGTTGTATCTGAATCCCAAGATCGAGCTCTAAATACAGTCTATTTCCAGATGTGCATTTTTGTTTTTAGGATGCTTTTCTTCCAAATATCTACTATACTTTTTGAGATCTCTGCTTAAGAGCTATATGTATCAGGGACAAAAAGTGTTCTCTGAAGTCCTTCACTAGTGGGATCCCCAAATACTAACGGAATTATTTAAATCTGTTTACCTAACCTTAGTGGAATACTCATTATGCATTTTCTTTTAACTCTCATATTAATGTACTAATTTTGCTCTTTATAAGCTCTCATTAGAGTTATGCTGTAGTTTGTGTACATATGTACATATTTTGGGGGAAATTAATAGATAAAAATGTTATCTTACCTACAGTGATGCAGCTTGTTATGTTCATTTTATTTCCCTCAATGCAATTTTCAGTAGCTTTAAAATGTTGCTATGAATTTTTTTAAGTTTTATATTACAAAGAATTCCTGTTTTTCGCATAAATGTATGTGAGCAGTTATGCACGTTTAACACAGTGGAGCCTGATTAAAGTCTCATTGCTGCTAAAAATACCTATGGTAAGGAATAATGAAAGACAATTAATTAATAAAAAAAACAACCAATCAAACAAACCCAAAAAGGGTCTTGAGAAGTACATCTTTATTGTTCTAAATTAAGATCAGATAGGGACAACTAACCTAGATGGCTGGAAACAGATATTTATCTAGCTTTATTTTAAAACTCTTTAAAGAGAGGATTCTATGATCTTATTTACCCTGTTCCAGTATTTTATATTGTTACTGTAACATCTAATTGAAATATCTTTCCTTGGAGTTTAAGCCTGTTACTTCCTTTCATAGCCCTGGGCAGGGAAAGTTCTTTGATAAATGTGGGAAAAATCTATTTTTTTATTCTCTTTCAAATAACCAGAATGGCAAACACGCTATTGGAATATTCAGAGCACAGATTTTGCTCTACTAATGGATTTTAAGTACTTCCCCAAAGATGTGGAGATACTATCAGAAATGAACAATTGGTGTATATGATAAAAGTAATCCTCTACAAAAATATTATACTACAGAAGATAATCCTAAATTTAGTGCTGTGAAAAATGCTACTTGGACTGAATTTTACTGTGTATGTTCATCCTCCAAGATTAATAATAACAAAGAGAAAATCTGTACCATGCTTATTTGATCAACTCTTTATCTTCCTGTAGGTGTGTTTGGTTTGGACTTTTTTTTTAAGTATTTTCTTTCCTTCTGTTTCATCCTTGAAAATGAATTCAGAATTAAAAGAGGAAGACACAGGAGTCTTTAAAAATCACTCTTGCATGCTTTTGCTTTTAATTTCCACTATGAAAGTCTTTCTAATATCAAGTTCATTACATCATACTACTTTTTTAAAGACCATTTTATACTCTTACCATAAAAGATATCTGTAAAGACATGTCAGTGTGAGATTATTTTCTGAATATCATTACCTTTAAAGTGAATTTCCAGCCCAAGAAATTATCATATTCATTAAAATATTAAAAATCCTTAAAAGAAGCATTAATGTGGTTCATACAAGAAAAGAATGTAAGTGGTAAACCTAAGTGATAAAATGTGATTAAAGTGTAGGTTATAAAGCCAAGAATTTTTTATTCTTTTTGCTGCAGATTTATAATGCAATCTGGTTTCTGTATCTATTTTTTTAGAATTACACTTGTTGCTAGTTACTTTGTCCACATATTTAGCACCTTATTCTGTTCATAAATTGCCTGACAAGTTGCTCAGGACTTTTTTGAGATCATAATTTAAAGACCTGCAAAACCCAAAAAACTTTGTCATGTGAAACAGTTAAGAGTATGGACTTCATGATTTGATTTTTTGAGCTACTTTAGGCAGCATGATTTCTGATGAGGTAAAGTTAACTATTATAATGTGCTTCAATGCCTGAATTATTGTAGTCGTATCTGTGATGATTTGAGGTTGTAAACAAGGCAAGGTTTATAACAGTACTATTGTTTTAATTAGGCTGATTAATTTGGTTGGAAAAACAAGGTGAGTTTTCAGGCACATAAACTATTATTTATATCTGTAATTATAGTAGTCTTGAATACTAAATAGCAGTTACAAGCTGTTCCTTTGAGTTTAATGATATATACATCACTTAAACCACTTGAGAGAGGTGTCCTCTCTTTTTTTCTCTTTGCTAATCTCACCTCTGATCCATGGACCTGAAGAAGGGATTGTGTGCCTCAATATGCCTGCTTTTCCCAACCTTATTTGTTGCTATAGTAAGAGGTATTACTTCTACATACCAATCTTGCCTTGTCAATGCCAAAGAAGTACAAGAGATTAGTTTACTGGGAAGATAAGGAGACTGAGGTCTCTCTTATCTCTGCTGGTGATTGCAATGAACCTTGCAGGAAGTATCTGCCTTTGAGATGTCTGTCTTTTTAATTTAGATAAAATTGGCCTGTATTTTCAAAAGGGAGATGAAGACTGGCAGGCACAGCATGATTACGTACTTCTTGTTTCCTTATGCAAACAGGATCATACTCTATGCTCACTACAATTTGTGGCCACGCGTTGCACTGGCAGTAAGCAGACTTGACACTCCGATGTGCCTGATCACATCTGTGCTGATTTATTGGCTTTTTCTGTGGTCGCCATTCATTGCTCCCTGGCATCGCTCACTGGCTCGCGCTCGGGCCGTGCTGCTGCTGGCGGGGGATCTGGGAGACTGCCAGGCACGTGCCTGGCTTCCCCGCTGCACGCGCCTTCCAGGGCTCGCTGCAATGACTCTCTGCCGTAATCGCCGCTTCTTCCCGCTGTCCTCTCTCTGCGGCGACCATTCGGCTCAGGTCAGGGAGTAGAGCACACGCGGTGTTTGAGTGCAAGGGAGTTTCTGTGTCCTTTTACTTTCCATGCTGAAGAAGTGATTTTTCAGGAGGTTTGAGGGGCTGAGATTTTCTCTTTGTTTTTAGATGATGGGCTTTTTCATTCTCCGGGGTACAGTGATTTCTATATATGCACATTCTCCAGATGTTCCTGAGTTTATCAGAGGTCAAATAGGAAACTTTAGGAGGTTTGGATACATTTGGATATAATCAGGATCCAAAGTCTATAAATCATTTTCACAATTCCTTGTGCAAGTCTTATGAATTACTTCTTTTTTTCTCATCTACAAAGTTATGGAGTACCTCCACAAGATAGTCAAGACTGGAATGAGCCTCCCTCTGCAGTCCGTTTCCACAGTAGTTACAGATTAATAATCTGTTTAATTATCTTGTTACATTAGATTTTTTCAGTTTTACAGGATTAACAGCTGTGTAGTACTTGTTGCTGTGTAATATTAACAGCTTACATAAGCATCAACAGAGCATCAAACAGCACAGCTGTGGTGGTTAATCATACACCAATTGCTGGGAAGCCCTTTGTCTAAAAAAAATTCAATCAAGCTTGTTTTTATGTTACAAATTTGTTTGGCTTTTGAGCTTTTGAGAGCGTTCATAGCTTTAAATGCCAGGATTCATGGACTAGAGCAGGTTACTTCTCAGCGTCTTTTGAAATTTTTACTCAATGTGGTAGCAGTGAAAACAGTTGCTCACTAAAAATGATATTCTGCTGGAAACTGTAAATATTTTCTAAACAACCTGCAACTTTTTCCTGTAAAAAATCATGATTTTCTTTTTTCATAGATATTTATTCAGGTATGCACGCTAATGAAAATTGGACAAAAGAGGGTTCAAAGTAGTATCTCCAAAATCTCCGAAGTAATGGTTTTCAAACAATTTTTTTTTGCACATACATGTACAGACAAACACACACACACACACTCTCTCTCTATATATATATAGTGATCTGCAAACCCTTCTTGTTTGTCACATCTTGTATCTCTCAGATCCAGTACAGGATTCAGATGGTAACAGAAAAAAGTTAAGCCACTACAACTATCACCATTTAGATGTGTAAACAGTGTGTAAGCAATAACAAATGCTTTATAATATTTCAGCTTCGTTAAGAAAACCATTTCAGTATTTTTCTTTTTGTTTAACATATTTTCAGGTATCTGCACTTTAATCAAATAGAAACGTTGGAACCTGAATCCTTTACCCATCTTCCAAAACTTGAAAGGCTGTAAGTTTGTTTTTCTTGGGGTAAGATTCAGAAGAGTCAGCTTGCTTCTTTGTTTGAATTAAATACAATGTTTGAAACTAGAAAATAGTATTTTTATCATTCCCATAGATTATTTTTAATCTAAATTTTTTATTGTAACTACTACATAGTCTTTGCCAAGAACAGCTTGGTCAGGCTGACCTTATAGGCATGCAGAAGTGAGCATTGCTTGTGGTATATTTTTGAGTTTCTCATTTGAATGCTTATGAACTCCCTATTTTTTGGTTACTTTGTCTTTTTATGGCTTCTTTTTCCCCATATGGACACACCAAATACAGCTTGGAGGCCACTTAAAAATAGCAGCCAATGAATTGCTGAAAAAGGTTCAATTTATTTTATTTTTGTAAAATTACTTTCTTTTAAAGGACTTTCAGAATAATGTAAATGAAATGAGTATATGTCAAAATCCGAGTTTTTACATGCGTATTTCTGTACTTTTTAACAGATTTTTGCATAACAACAGAATAGCTCATTTGATTCCTGGAACATTTAGTCGCTTAGAATCTATGAAGAGACTGTAAGTAAATTGAATTATTATTGAACTAAAGAAAGTTTAAATAACCTAATTGTACGGTACCTCATCTTGCAATATTTATCATCCCTGAAAGTGCCTTTCATTATGTAATTGTTTTAAATATTAAATAATTTTTGCTAAGCGGTGCTCCATTTGTTTATGTGCATAGATTGAGACTATTGCTTCATATCCTATTGTCTTTAGTGACTGATTAAATCCTTTTGTTTGTTTCCTGTCTTGGAATTATTTGTGGTCATATGGTCTTGTTTTCTAGACCAAATAATAGACACAGCTCCTTCTTTGGCTTGTTTTTGTTTGTTTGCTTGCTTGCTTGTTTGGTTGGTTGGTTGTTTTTTCGCCCTCTATGTCTTACTGGATGATCCTTCTATGATGTCTTTCAATATTTGATTATTTTGGTATTTTCTTTTCATTGTTTTACTTGTCCTTATCTGATGATAAAAACATAGTTATAAAAAGGTACTCAGTGGTGTAAAAATATAAGTATTACTTTCAAAAGCCACTCCAGAAGCCAATTCTTGAAATGCTATTCACTTGGAAAATTAGAGGCTTCTTAGTCCCTCAGTAGCATTTGGAAACTGGATTGTGATAAGAGTGCCATAGTAAGATGACTTTCAGAGGGTTTTCTGTCCCTCACTTTAGATCTCCACTGATCTAGGATAAACATTCTTTAAATTATTGAAGACTGCCGTTTTGAGGGAGGCAGTCATGCATTCATACCCCCTTTGCCAGGAGGACTGCTGAGGGCGTGCAGTGAGTCACAGCGCTAACTCCACTGGGAAAAGAGATCACAAGGGAAACAGCAGGAAGATGATCCCGCTGGTTTAGGACAATTGTGAAACCATACCTTTATCTATGGGCGAAAGGCAGAATAAAGTAAATTTTGATGGTGAATGCACCTTCCAGCAGTAGCTGCTTCATACATATCTCCCTTAAAGTCCTGTGGAGTTCAAGCGAACGGAAAAAGATCCTTCTTCACATAATGCCTATGTAAAGGGGAGTTTTAATAGAGGCTGTTAGTGCAACAGGACACTGGGCTAGGCTGACCTGATGTCTTCTGATCTGGGACAGCTTATCCGTAGAGGTCACATCATGACCTTCATGTTCCATATTTAAATTTTACCAATAACATCTGATATACTGGGAGACATTTGTACAGTAACTTGTAAAATAGTTTTTCTTGGTCTTGCCTGTTTTTCATAGGAGAACAGGGAATAAAAAATATCTGGGCATTTGTACAAGAAGTTAAAAAAATTAAAAGACAAATTGATCAAAAAGTTTACTACCCCCAAAGATAAACCAAACTGAGCTTGCTTTGCCATGCAACTTGATTTCCAGTTTATATATAGATATATTTAATGGTACAGATTGCTGTATTTAATGTTTTTTTTCTCCTACAGGTCCCTCCACCAGAAAGTGCAGTGCTCCATGTAATAACAGGGCCCTCCACTACTGGAAAAAAAGTCAACAGAATTTATGGGTTCTCATTGTCTACAATAGGCAGGTGTTTTGTTACTGACCCACTGAACTCAGCAAGAGCTTAATGCTTAAATAAAACTGTGGGTCTTTGTCTCAGTTGCCTGATCAGCAAAATGGGAAGTTGTAAAAATGTCAGGTTAGCTGTGAAGTTACTGTAGTAATAAGTATTAAACAGGAAAAAAATGTGGGGAGAATGGTAAAAGTTCCTTATTTAAGCAAAGTTTGTATAATATCTAAATAAAACCTGATTTATTCACTGAATGCCAGGGTTAAAAATGAAATGTTGTTTAGATGCATGTTATGTTGAACACAGTCCAACCTGTGCAGTAAAAATAATGTACATTTTTTTAATAAAAACTACCAGAATGCATATAAGCAAGTGTAGGTCACCTGTATTCCAGATTGCCCCTTGTCTCTATTCACAGAAGAAGGTGCTGCTGGTGTTGCAGAACCATTTTGATCCTAGCAAAATAGTTGGAGCTTGCTAACGAGTGTTGTGGCTGCTTCTTTTTTTTGTGCAGGCGTTTGGATTCAAACGCTCTTCACTGTGACTGTGAAATCCTGTGGCTGGCAGAGCTGTTGAAGACATACGCAGAGTCGGGTAATGCTCAAGCAGCAGCTACCTGTGAGTATCCACGAAGGATCCAGGGAAGATCAGTGGCCACGATAACACCAGAAGAACTTAACTGTGGTGGGTTTGCCACTTCCTGCTGGCTTCTTTAACGTGTTAAATATACCCAGACTGGTTTATTTTGTTTGTTTGTTTGTTAGAATTTGTTCTTCTGTTCTCTTCAATAACACTCACTGCTTGTGGTCAATATTGGTTATTTCCAGAAATCTCCCTGTGTTCTTTCTCAGTTTTTGTTTGCTTCTAACAGAACTGATTGCTTCTGACAGAACGGTGGGCATCTTCCTGCCCAGACAAGTGGTGAGATGAAGATATAAAATAAGTAAATTGTCCTCTTGATTATGTGTTTGATAGAATTCAGAACATGAGAATTATGACCACAAGCATCTACAAGGTTCTTGAAAAAGATAGTAAAATGGGGATATGGTACAAGAATAATTCACATGGCATCCTACCAGCTCTCTGCACATCTAAGGAGCCTGAATATGGAAATTGCAGGAAGCAAGCTGGACAAATTATTCTGTAGGAGGCAGGCTAGGCAATGATACTTATCTAGAGGAAGTTATTTTAAATAGCACTTGTGCTTTCTGCTTTAAAGTTTTTCCTTCATAAGCAAATTGAGCCTCTGTTCAAATAAATAAAACAGCTACTTTAGAACCTGATATAAATTTGCACAATCCATTTCCAGTCTGCTAAAAGGTCCTAAGGAACAATGGAAGAGGCCAGAAAGCCCACAGTCACTTTTGCATGGGGAAAAGTGCACTTAATCCCGATTAGGAGTATAAATATTTTAAGTTAAAACATTTGTGAAGAATATTTTTCAACATGGTGCATGGAAAATTTTTTATTTACCATTCTTTAGTAGTTTTAAAACAAGTGAGAGTTCCTTCTATGTTCTATTGTTGATACAGAGAGGCCAAGAATTACATCAGAGCCTCAGGATGTGGACGTTACCTCAGGGAATACAGTGTACTTCACTTGCAGAGCTGAAGGCAATCCTAAACCAGAAATTATCTGGCTTCGTAACAAGTAAGTTTAAAAGAGGAAGAGAGAAACTTGATGTAAGTTTATTTGTCTGGGTGTGTGTACGTTTCTGGATGCATGTCCACACACCTTATTTGCTAATGTATGGAATAGTTACAGCAGAAACATATTGTGATCAAAAGAAGTATATGAAGTAATAATGCCCCAGATCTGTTTTATTAGTAATTCTAAACACATTCACATACCTGCGAAGTTACTCACACCTGTAAAACTGTAAATCATTCGTATGTAAGTACCAAGCAATCCAATATGGACGTGTTGCACGTGCAGTCTGTGGGTTTAGCTAGAGTTTGCGTACTCTGTGCAGATCTGTTTGCATTACATTTTGAGGCAGAGCAAAAGCTACTTTTTTTTAAAGGACTCCAGCTGGATAAGAGTTAGGTTTTAGAGGAGGTCTTCCTTGAGCCCAGCTCCTTGGAGGCAGCTTTGCTCCAGGGTGTAACTCCATGCCAGAAAAGGGGAGCTATATCAATTTCCAGGCTCCCCAGACCAGTACACGGAGGGCAAACAAGTGCTTGTATCACAGGATTGTAGGATAATTCAGTTTGGAGGTGATCTCAGGAGGTCTCCAGTGCAGCCTCCTGCTCAAAGCAGGATCATACGAGGTTCTTTATCCAGATGGGTCTTAAAAGCCTCCAAGGATGGCATAAGCCCTCCGGGCAACCTGCTCTGTTGCTTCTCACTGATTAGGGGATAGAGGGAAGGGCTTACAAAGGACATGCGTCTTTCAGTAGCCCAAGGGCCAGCGTGCTGCAGAGTGGCTGCTCAAGCTCTGTCCAGAGCCTGTCTCCTTCCAGCAGTGCTGGGCACAGCATGGCTGAACCAGCCACATAGCAGCACGTTGCCCGCCTTAAACTGACGTTAATTTATGACAGACGCATGAATTGTGAGTTTACCACTAGTTTATTCAGACTTTGGCTTAAAAATGCTCTTATACCAATGGAAAACCTGATCTGGAAAATGAATTCACTCACATTTTATATTAGCAAATGAACCACTTTAGTTTGTCAGTTGCTGATAAGGTGGAATGACGTAGAGTCCTGGTTCTGTAGCTTTGTGCTGATGTCAGTAAGAATGCCACATGCAGCAATGGTTTATGGAGTATGTCAAGAACAGAGCCTTGAACTTGGATGGTATAATTATTTCATTAAAATTTTCTTTGGCTCATGTACTTTTTATAATAAACAAAGAAAACATGTATTCAGAATACATATATAAAAGAGTTTTAAGAAGAAATTTGAGCTTAGGGTGTGGGACTATTGACTCTGGCTTGTTTCCTGGCTGCATGAATGAGAGCAAAGCTCTTTGCAAGGTAGTTGAATATGGCAAGTTTTCAGTAAAAAGCCATTGACCTGTTGAGCTGTATGTTGACTAGATCAGCAGTCAGGCTGGGTTTTGAACATACAGAGTGGTATCTCATCCCTCCTCTGTGCTTTCTTCGTCATGTAGGGAGGGATGGAGTAAGAAACAGTTCCGTTAGTAAAAACCCTTAACTGTTCTTAGTTAATATCACAGAAGTGTATCCCTGACATAGCCTGAAGACCTGCTCTTATGTTTCAAGCCAGTACAAATTCTAATCAGGTTCATTAGTGCTCCTCGAGCAATCCAGACAGAGGTTGACACAAAGATGGTTTTATAGCAACTAACCCCTCTCCTAGTGGAATGTATCTTGAGTGTTGAACTTACGTGATATACTTCCAGCAGAAACATTTTAAATTAATTTGCCAATTAGAACAGCCTTAAAAGAAAATGAGACTAGGTATATGTATTTTGTCCATTTTTTTTCCCTGTAAGCATTTACTCATACAAGTATTTTGGCTTTTCATTTTGAAGATGTAATACTTGCATACACAAAATTGCTTCATTTTTTGGTTTTCATCTTCTTCTTCTCTTTAGGAGAAAACTAGAAGTTCTATTATTTTACTTAACACAGTAAAACTTATTTTTTACCCAAGTTATTTTGGGTAATATATTTTGGGTTTATTATTTGGTAGTTTTCTGTGCTTGTGATTTAAAGGTTTAACTCCAGCAGATTCTTTTCTTCACAGTAATGAGCTCAGTATGAAAGAAGATTCCCGTCTAAACTTGCTAGATGATGGCACGTTAATGATTCAGAATACTCAAGAAACAGACCAAGGCATTTACCAGTGCATGGCAAAAAATGTGGCTGGAGAAGTGAAAACTCAGGAAGTTACTCTTAGGTACTTTGAGTCACCAGGTAAAGAACACCAAGTCTGAATTTTGCATTCAGATAGAGAATTGTTTTGGTAATAAGATTGCTAAAAGTAAAATACTTTGTCTCTTGTCTGTTCTTGACACATAGATTTCTTGTGCTTGGGCATCTTAAGAACTAGATCATGAAGTTATAAAATCCCTGGAAGAAAACCACAAATCAGCCAGTTAATTAAGCTCTTTATTGTAGTATGCAATTCTGATGATAGTCATGTAGACTGTTTTAGAAGAGTTAGGAAAAGAAGCTGTTGCATTGCAACACGTTGCTCAGTGCAATAATGTTCTCTCTGGATACCTGAAAACCACAAGCTTCTGAACAGGCCACTCATGAAAGCTTTGGCACACCCTGTGCAGCCATCCTTGCTCAGGAGCTTTTTAGCCTGAATCGCTGTGTAGTCAATGCTTCATGTTTGCAAGCACTAAATTCCTGTCCAGGTCTGTAATGTTTTTAAATTCCAGACTATGCTGTGAGAAAATTTTGTTTTGACATGCAGCATCAGGTAAACTTAAACTGTCACTGCAATGCACACATGTAGTTGGGAAAAGTTACTAAAATATAGCTTAATCAGTTGTGTCTTTTTTTTGCACTTAGGGCAATTTTTAGCCAGTTTGTTTTCTGAGTCTCAGTGTCTATGCCTCTGAAGAGACCTTTATAAAGATCAGCAAATGAGAAGAAAATTTTTGAAAATTGTTTTAATGGGAGTTAAGAAAAAACATCAGTGCAATTATATGAGTTTTTGGGTTTTATCTATTGATATTTATAAATGTCTGCAGCTAGATTAGACTTAAAGGCATAGTTCGCACCAAGATTAGAAGTATATTGGAACAGATCTATTAAAAAAACGTCTAAATTCCCCATACTATTGCAATATTCAGCTAAATTAGTGCTATGTGAGACAAAAGTCGTATTTAGGCATCACTTTTTTCTCACAGCCCGACCTAGTTTTGTGATTCACCCACAAAATACCGAAGTACTAGTTGGAGAGAGCGTTACCTTGGAGTGCAGCGCAGCCGGGCACCCACAGCCACGAATTACCTGGACCAAAGGCGACAGAACCCCTTTACCAAGTGACCCTCGCATCACGATAACACCATCAGGAGGACTTTACATACAAAATGTGAAGCAGGAGGACAGTGGCGAGTATACCTGTTTTGCAACTAACAGCATAGATAATATCCATGCAACTGCATACATCATAGTGCAAGGTGAGTAACGTTAAACTAGGAGTGACATGCTGGAAAACATATGAGGAGGAGTATATTGCTTCAGATTGTGTGGTTTTGTCTTTTCCTCTGAACTGTCAGAGCTGAACTAAAATCATAAGTTTTTTCTTTTAATTACACTATTCTAGTGTAGTCCATAGGAAATCTGCTATACATTTGACTGATAGATTGTGTTATATACTAATTCTCTGAAAGTTTTTTCATTGATTACTCTCAGAAGTTAATCACTGGTGTTTTGAAATGTGTATTTCTTAATATACATTTTGTTTGCCTGTAGGAATAAACATACAATGTCCAGTTTGTGGGGATTAAATGTTTTCTCTAACAGGTCTCAATCCTAGAAATTTTAGTTTGTGCCTGGAGTACTAGAAATGGAGTTTCGAGTACAGATCTCTGCTGCCTTTCTTTTGTAAACACTTGAGTGAATGTGGGCACATTTTCTACCGGGTTTCATGAAAACTGTCACTCTGCCAGCTGAGGCATTTCTGCAAAACAAAAATCAAAGTACTCTCACTGTCATTGCAATAATTTTCGTATTGTATGTCAACAGTATGACTATAAATTATTTTGATAATAATATGTCAAAAAGCTTCCTATAGGATGGAGGCTGTTTTTTACAAATGTTTAGTGCTGAAACTTTTATTTGCAAAACATTTTGAGTAACTTCTAAGTCTACGTTTATTTCTGTCCTCGTATTAAGTTCTCTAGTTGGTAAACAGTTTAGGTTGCAATTGCTTTGTTAATGACTTCAGTTTTTAAAGCTATACACAACAACTTGTCCACGTGGTTTGTTCATTTATCATTCACCAAGGGATGATTGTGTTTTGTGAGCTGAACAAATTCCTTCTCACACTGATAATGCCATGATGTTACTGCAGAAACTGGGCCACACTCCACTCACTGCTTTCCTTTTGTGTAAAGAAGAAAATAAGCAGCCTAGGATGGTTTTGACTGCATTGCATTTTCTTCACAATTTAGCTGAGGATTTTTGGGGAGAAAGAGCAGAAGGTATTTTTAATCCAGGGAACACTGTGTTTGATTCTACAAGTCTTACCGTACCTCTTATTTTGGATCTATGGCAGTAGATCCCAGAGGCCTTCACTGACACCGGGGCCAGGTTGTGAGGGAGATGTTCCTGTTGTGCAAGTGGCTACCCTAACTCTCTGCCCTACAGCGGTCACAATATAAGAGTCCCATTACCATCTATTTTCCCACCAATATGAGCTATTCAAGTCACATGGGAAACTGCATGTCGTTTCAGACAGTTGTGCATTTTTCAGTTTTTTTTTTTAACCAGCTTGTTTTCTTTTCTATAGCTCTACCTCAGTTTACTGTCACTCCTCAAGACAAAACAGTGATTGAGGGACAAACTGTTGACTTCCCTTGTGAAGCCCAAGGCTATCCCCAGCCTGTTATTGCCTGGACTAAAGGAGGTAAGCGTGTTCCATTTTTACTTTTAAACTGCTAGAATAGTTTAGCTGTCATTTGGGAATCACTCATGCATTGAAAGGAATTGCATGTATTTGTTTTGATGCTTCAGTATCTGAAGGAAAGAGGGCTCATCTCTTTCTGGTTTAGCTATGTCCTGGTAAAAATCACTGAAAGGAAAATTGGCCTGGTTTAGGCCAAACCAGGACAAGCTAGAAAAAGCAAGCTGTCCCACAGAAGCTAGCTGCCCAAGCATTTTTCATTATTCAGTAAAAAAGAGTCACTATAATATATGTCTCCATAATAGATTCCTAATGATAGATGTTTAAGAAATACGATACAAATCATGTGTGGCAATGCCTATCACTGCCAGTTTACTGTAGAAGAAATGGTGATGACTATCATTAACTGGAGATCTGAAATTAGGTGGGATATGCTCTCTTCAGAAACCAGAAGAGTCCAACCTGTAACTGACATCAGTGTAACTGCATTTCTATCACTTAATGCACATTGACAGGAACACAGGGTGCACTCTGCTGACTGTTTTATCAGGTTGTGACTGTAAAGGCATTAAGCCAAATCCAGCAGGAAGTAATACTGTAGTGGATGTTTTATCAGTAAGTAAATATCAGTAAGTTGAATCAAATGAAATAGCTGTAGCAAGCAAAACAACTTTTAGGAAATCCTAACTTATGGTAGCTAAAGCAGACTTTTAACAAACTCTTGATTGTTTTGATGCTGATAATGTCCCTGTTTCTCCCTCTACCAAGATTGCTACAATCAAATTAAATGTCCAGAAAGGAAGAATAGGGTACAGACACTGCTGTGCCTTTTGTTTCGTTTTTATTATATTCCATTTTTTCAGGGCTGTATATATTTTTCTATGGATTCTCTAGATGGTCTAGGCAAATAAGGTTAATTGTGTCTTACACACATAGCAATAATATGAAATGAACAGTAATACCTGTTGGTGTTCTTCTTATGATGTCTTCTCATTTGGATGCTTTACCATGCTCCTTAAATGAAAATATTTCTACCACAAACAGAGAAGAGATCAGGATTATGATTGTGGGCATATGTATGTTTTGTTTGCTTTACATGTTTATCTTCTGAGAAGTAAAGGTTTCAAAATTTTTTTTAAGAGACACTTAAGTTTTTTCCAATGTTTTATCAAATTTAAAATCATCTGGATTTCCCTTTTTCTGACACAAAGGGACTTTGTTCTGCACTGCTATAAATAGCAAATGCTGTTGCTCTGTGTTTCAGGAGGCCAGTTGTCTGTTGACAGAAGACACTTAGTTCTGTCCTCTGGAACCCTAAGGATTTCCAGGGTTGCTCTGCATGACCAGGGACAGTACGAATGCCAAGCTGTGAACATTATCGGATCTCAACGAATTGTCGTGTACCTGACTGTTCAGCCTAGAGGTATGTTCTCCATGTACAGCTGCTGGAAAAAAAAAATAAAGATTTAAGCTTACACTAAAACATGCGGTACTGTGTGTGATTTTTTTTTTTTTTCTGAAATGTGGGACTGAGAATTAATTATTTTTGGTGGCACAAAATGTTAATATGAAGTAGTTTATCTTTGTTTAGAATTAAAAAAGCTTTTGAAACAGAGCTTGAATAGAGCTTGGGTTTTTCTTCTGGACTTTTGCTGCATTTTACGATGATTCTAAGTTGTTGGTTTTGAATTATAAAATGTTTTATTAGTTTTTGTAAATTGAGCATGTGGGACAGTGTGCCCTGATAGACTTTGTTCAAAGTCACTTGGTGACTACATAAGCTTACAATTAAATATTGCCTTTTTTTGATAAAAGCTTGTTAGACTGAGACTGTAACTTCTGTTGTTTAAAAAACTTACTGCTCAGGGTATTGCTAACATTTCACATTCCTGATCATTATTTCTGAGTATATCTATTTTTAGATTCCATGTGCTTTTTAATAAATAACATGTATGGATACTTACCAGTATTTGTAGAGAGTATCATTCCTTTAGAACAGTCTGTCTTCTGTGGAAGGGGTTTATCTGATTTACTCTTTTTTGTAAAGAATGGAGATTTGCATTGGGGATGACAGTGTTCCTATGCTTGGGAAAATATTTTATTTTGTGAAAAAAGTAGTTAACTAATAGTTAACGTTAACTATTTTAGTTATTATTTTATTAACATAATGTTTTGATGTTAGAAACGGAACAATATTTTACAACAACAGAATGACCTTCACAATGAAAAGTCATTCCTTGTGCTTAAAATAAGCTGATACAGAAAAAAGAACCACTCCATTTTTCTTTTTCTTTTCTTCAAGTAAATGTTAAGTAAGCTAATTTGAGGATTAATTAGAATCATATTAGTACTTATAATTTAGTTAAGTACTTTGGTGTTTAGCTAAAATCAAGGAGATTAAATGTTTAATTCAAAGCATTTCTTTTTAGGGACCTCATTCTAAACAATATTTTAGTGAACTAGGCTCAGATGCCTTCCTGAGTTTAGATGTTTGTCAGAAAAAAATTCCATTGATTTTTTCTTAATTAAGAGTAGTACTGGGAGACTGATTTGTCAAAATTGAGATTTTTTTCCAACTATATAAAATTGTTGACTAAAATTCTGTGAAACAAAACTCAATTTAAAAAAGTTTTATAGCCTTCCACCTGTGTTAAACTTCACTGAACTTGAGTAAAGTTTAATAAAATTATTTTTACGTAATTCGGATTGCAAAATCCAGTCACCAAAAGATAGTAAAAACAAGACTGAAGGCTGCATATGCAGCCTGAAGTTGGAGCTCTCCATACATTCATTGCAATGCTATTTTAAATTGTGCGAGAAAACTTTTTCTTCTGGGCATCTGACAAAATGACTGTTCATCTGAGGAATGTCTAGTCACTGGTCACTGGGGCTAAATCTGTATTAATGAACACAGATTAATGGCCCAGGTCTGTTTACTGGCATGACATGGCTAACATCCACAGAGGCAGACTCTCGTACCTCCCAGTGCTGGATGCCTGCCTCTGGATGCCTTATTTGAAATGGTTTCTGGTCCTTGATAGCCATTTGCGTACAAACAATTTAACACCCGGGCCAGATTTGGTTGGTAGTATAAATGTACACTGTGTGGCCAAATACTTCTCTGTAAAAGCACAGCACCCTCCCACTCCCCCCCAAATACTGTTATGTTACAGCAGAAATGTATTTCTTAATGTCTTCGTAATCTTGTATGTGCTTCTCATGATGATATCTGAGTGCTGGATGTCGATCTAGATTTGAAGGAAATTAGCATTAAAGGAATGCATTTTTTCACACTGCATTTAGGTAATTGTGTACCCTGTGTCCTTAAAACTGAAGGTGATTTTTTCATGTTTTAAGACCTAGGGCTCGTTGGTGTCAGGGAGGTAGGAGCTTTGTGAAGGCTCAGCACCTCAGCAAGTGGGGCTGGGGGAAACACAGTTGAATGAGTTGTGGAAAGTTTTGCTTTTATCATCTAAGAAATCTCTGTTGTTACTATTTAAAAAAATAAAACTTAAAACAATTGACAGAAGTTGATGGGATATTAATTCTGGTGACTTTGTTCAGATTTAGCTATTCACAGAAATTTTTTTCAGAGCTTTTAATTTATGGAACTTAAATGTTTTTGACAACTACTAGCCTGTTTTGTTAGAATTTAAGAGTACTTAAAAATCAGCCTGAAGCAGACATCAGGAATAAGGAATTTTGTCTCCAAGACAAACTTAAGGAACTAAAAACTTGCAGACAGAATAGGGTTATAGATTAAGAAATGTGGGATAACTGAAAAAAATAAACAGTGCTGATCTCTTTTTAGATTGTCTTTTGCAGAAGTTGTATTTCATACCTTGTCAATGTATCATTTGTTTTTTAGTGACTCCTGTATTTGCCAGCGTTCCCAATGACATGACAGTGGAGGTTGGCACAAACGTGCAGATCCCATGCAGCGCTCAAGGAGAGCCGGAACCAGTAATTACATGGAATAAGGTACTAGATATTTGTTTGGTTGTTGCAGAGAGGCAGTGGCCTTTCCATCTCTTCATAACTAACTATTTAAAGTACACATTGTCAAATTATTGCTTGCTCTGGTGTCTGAAAACGTTGCCTGATGTTCGATCAGCAAATCTTCTTTAATACAGAGCATGTATATAGATACCAAACTTGAATTTTATATATATAAAAATATATATATGGTTATACAAATCATTATACAAACCAGCTAAAATTCATAATGTAGGCCTTAAAAGGCCTATGTATTTTAGTGACGGTTCTGTGCAAATATCCTATTAATATTCACACTTTCAATGATATTATACGTATAAAGCAATAACAAATACTGTATTGCTGAGCCCTTTGACACTGTTAGGTTGACACTTCAACCAGGACATGTTTCGGTAACTCTTTGGTAACCTCTCTCTCTTTGATTTCCATTGGTGCAATAACTGTTATATCAAACTATTAGATTTGTTAGCCGAGTTACTGGTGAATTAATCAGTTGCTAACATTGATTTTCAATTTTCCTGATTATCGTCTTATCTTCAATTAGTGAGCATTAGAAAATGTACTTTAATGTACCTTAAGTAGTTTCTAAATGCATAGTACATGAAGAATTTATACATATAAAGCTCTTGAGATCTTTTTTAGTTGATTAATTTGAGTAAAATCAAATATGTATCTTCTCAAGAGGTTCTTTGCTATTTTTGTGTCTTAAGTTTTATGTGGTAAGGACCTATAACTATTAAAAGACTGATTTATAATAAAGAGTACTTTTAAAAGTAAATAAATACACTATACAATTTATAAGTACATGCAAGTCCTCCTGTCAAAGTAACAGTGTGTGAGTTTTTTATAAAAGTTTATCTAAATCTATTTGACTATTATCTTGGCATACAAAATAGAAATATAAAATAAAATGTAAAAATAAAAGAGAAAAAGAAGACAAATATTCAGGTTTGAAAACAAAGAGTGTTCAGAATAGCTAAACATTGTGCTTTGCTGCAGGATGGAGTACAGGTAACTGAGAGTGGAAAATTTCATGTTAGTCCGGAAGGATTTCTTACCATTCGCGATGTTGGAACAGCTGATGAAGGTCGATACGAATGCGTTGCCCGGAATACCATAGGATACTCCTCTGTTAGTATGGTGCTTAGTGTTAATGGTAAGGTGTATGAATCAGAGGTATGAGTTAGATTATTGGTTTTATTCTAATTGCTTAATTTGTAAGATGCAAAAAAATAAATCATTAAATTTAAATTAATCATTAAAATTAAATCAAATGTTAAATTCTTTCTTTTGTTAATATTTTTCTTTTTCTCCCATAATCTTATCTTTTTTTTTTTCTCCATTTAAATCAGGCAATGATCTGTATAGATGTGAGTAAGATGGGAATATGTCAGCCAAAACTTCTCTAGTAGTTAAGGTTCAAAACAAACAATGCTTTGGGTTCCAGTTAGTCATACGACTTTCCTCTTGAGATATTATTTGGTCCTATTAGAATTTGCTAGACGAATACACAGTCTAATCTTTAGGCATAACTTGACAAAAAGTGCGGTGGCATCTTCAAAGAGGTGCTTACAGCACTTGGTTGAAAATTAGGCTGCAACCATTGTGGAAGAATTCAGGAAAGTCATAATGATCTTAAGAAGCTAAAGGAGAAAACAGAAAGAAAAGGAGAATATTTGAGCGTATTCTAATCATTTGAAAGTAATAATGGCAAATAATAGTTATCAATTATTAATACATAATAATAGGTAATAAAGCAGCCAAAGAGGCTAAGGAAGTAACTTTGTTACACAGATTGACCCTAATGCTTTTCTGACTTACTGAGTAAAACTGCTGATTTTTCAGACTCATTTTAAAGGAAAGTATTAAGGAAACTGATTTTTTTGTCTTTCAGTAGAAAATATGACACAATATTTTTGTATCATTGAAAACTGGCTATTAAGCAGTGATTTCTTTAACATATTGGATATTGTTTCCTAGCATTATGTCTGACGTTCTGTATTTTGTTTATTAAATTCATAAATATGTATCAGTGATTTTTCTAATGTATTGATTACCATGGTATCAATCACATGGTATCAATACAAGTACGATATTCCCTGGCTTAAGTTGCTTTTAGTAGACTAACAGTCTATCCCCTTCTTCTGTTTCTTCAATCTGTAAAGACAATTTTTCTGAGAGAAAAATTGCAGGACTGGGAATCATTCAATAAGGTTTCATCTACCTATATGAAGTCTGCAAATGAAAGAAAGTCCATAGAAATCAGTTAATCTTGGTTACTCTGGAGATGCATAGAAAAAAGTTTTGGTTTTGTTTTTGTTTTTTTTTAGGAAAAAAAAATAGCCAGATCTCAAATCAATAAGAGCTCTGAAAAATGAAACCATGATTTGAACTATAACCCCAATGGAAACCAGCTTCATTCACTTAGTGCAGGTGTCAACCGCTCATTCTTGTCTGCTGAAATCCGCGAACTACAAAATTTTGTGCTAGCGGATCTGCAATATTTAATTGTAATGTAGTTATTTTTCTTGTAAACTGTATCATCAATAAAACTAAAATTAGTGAAACTACCCTTGATTAATCTACATTGTCTGAAACTGTAAATGATGTTTCTCCTTAACACTAGTGGGATATCAGATACTGTTTCTCTATGGTTGCTATAAAAATGAAGCTGTCAGAGAAGCAAGGAGGACAAGTGGACATATTATAAATACTGGATACTTTCTATCTGTATAGTATTAATAATAGCATAGCCAGAAATGCCTAAAAACTTGCATGTCAACATTTCTTTTAAACAAAGTTAATGTTTTATGAATGTTGCTGATGCATAAAAATATTTTCTTAACATTGAGACAGAATAAAGGCAAGTGTATAGAAGCTGGGAGGCATGTTTTGCTGGCCATAGTTGGTAACATTTTAAAGATGCTTTTCTTTTGCCATTTTCTTCTGTCCTTTTCTGTTGTGTTGTGAAAGTGGATTAAACGTAAGGCAGGATGTGTGTGGATTAAGTTTTCATTGCCATTTTTCTCCCCCACCCCCTGAAAAAAAAGGTATTGTGTGAAAGGCTTGCAGGGAGCTTTAACTTCTAATATTTATCAGTCTAAAAAGAGAACTACTGTCAGCAGTCTAAACAAAAATAAAGTACAGCATAGTTAACATCTGACCAAGGTTTATGATTCAGCCCAGGTGTACCATTAATCAGGAAGATTTCTCTGCAAAACACATATCTAAAGTGAACACCGAGATTACATCTTTTGTAGACAGCACTAGGGAAGGTAACCAGCCGCTGGATTTTTACAATCTGCAATGTTGCAGTGTTAAGATGGTTCATGCATATAAGCACTCTCCGAAGCAACTAAAATGAGGGTACCAAACCTGTAGATGATGTTTCTTTTAAAATAAGTAGCTTACCTGATAATGTTTCTGTATGGTTGCTATGAAAATGAAGCTGTCAAGGAAGGAGGACAGTTGGTAATTAGGACAGATCAGGAACTATTGCCATTAGGCACTGTGGAAAGGGTCAGCTCGTTTTGGGTGCTGGGAGTATGTTGTCAGCAGCCCAAGGCAGCTGGCCTCAGGGCAGAGAAAGGGGCTTCAGCTACAGCTATAGAGTGCCAGGGACTGTTTTATTTGACAGTATAGATGATTAAGTTTGATTACCCAGATCTAGACTCACACTCATATAGACACAGCCTAAGCTGCCAGTTATGAAGGAATAATGAAATATTGCCAAGAAAAGAAAAAAAAAAATCATTAAAACTTGCAGACAACGGTTTTTATGTCAGCTGTTTTTGTACATCTGCTGATTTTATTCCAGTGTATTTGCTTTGGACTTTTTCTCTACTTTACCCTTCTTCCTGTGTGACTTCTCCAATCTAAACACACTCTGGAAATTGTTAGCTGTTGCCCCTGGATGTGGTAGTTCTTGGTTTAGACTGAAAGGAAGGTTATTAGCCCTAGATACGTTGTACAAACATCCAGCTGCAACTGAGTACTATATAAAAGACAGATGAATGGACCTATGCATTAGTGAGTTTCCAGTATTATGCAGAGTTGTTAAATAGCTTTTAAGCATGTGATTTTTAACATAGTATTAAAAAGCTAGATAATTTTAAAATAGAAAACAAAGTAGTGATAAAATAAATAAAATATTTATAGCACTTTAATGTGTTGCTTACTAGACTAAGCTCAGGTAAGGAGCAGTGTTAGTTTTTGTAGCTATTTGGGAATATAGAAATGTTTTTTTGTTTTTTTGTTTTATTCATTTTTTGTGAAATCTCTTTGAATTTATGTGATGCATGTGTTCTAAAAGGCAAACTAAGTTTGTCAGTATTTTCCACTTGTTGTAACACATTCCTGTAAACCCTTTAAATTCTTACATTGGATTCAGTACTAATTCGGTACTAATTGAAATCAAAGGGAATACTTTCATTGATTTCAGTGGATATAGGTCAGGCTCTTGATATCAACACCTGAAAGCTGGTAATAACATGGGTTTAACGCCCATCTACAAGAAGGGTCGGAAGGACGATCCAGGGAACTATAGGCCTGTCAGCCTGACCTTGGTGCCAGGCAAGGTGATGGAACAGATCATCCTGAGTGCCATTACACGGCACATGCAGGACAATCGAGGCATCGGGGCCAGCCAACATGGATTCATGAAAGGCAGGTCCTGCTTGACCAACCTGATCTCCTTCTATGACAAAGTGACCCACTTAGTAGATGAGGCAGGGCTGTGGATGTAGTCTATCTAGACTTCAGTAAGGCATTTGACACTGTCTCCCACAGCATCCTCCTAGACAAACTAGCTGCCCGGGGCTTGGATGGGTGGACTCTTAGATGGGTTAAAAACTGTCTGGATGGCCAAGCCCAGAGAGTGGTGGTGAAAGGGGCAAAGTCCAACTGGCGGCCGGTCACTAGCAGTGTCCCCCAGGGCTCAGTTCTGGGGCCGGTGCTGTTCAATATCTTTATAGATGATCTAGACGTAGGGATTGAGTGCACCCTCAGCAAATTTGCAGATGACACCAAGCTGGGTGGGAGTGTCGATCTGCCGAAGGGTAGGAAGGCCCTACAGAGGGATCTGGACAGGTTAGATAGATGGGCCGAGACCAACGGCATGAGGTTCAACAAGAACAAGTGCCGGGTCTTACACTTCGGCTACAACAACCCCATGCAGCGCTATTGGCTGGGGGAAGAGTGGTTAGAAAGCAGCCCGGCGGAAAGAGACCTGGAGGTGCTGATCAACAGCCGGCTAAACATGAGCCAGCAGTGTGCCCAGGTGGCCAAGAAGGCCAATGGCATCCTGGCCTCTATTAGGAATAGTGTAGCCAGCCGGTCTAGGGAAGTGATCGTCCCTCTCTACTCGGCACTGGTGAGGCCGCACCTTGAGTGCTGTGTCCAGTTCTGGGCCCCGCACTTCAAGAAAGATGTTGAGGTGTTGGAGCGAGTCCAGAGGAGGGCGACCAAGCTGGTGAAGAGTCTGGAGGGTCTGACCTACGAGGAACGGCTGAGGGAGCTGGGGTTGTTTAGCCTGGAGAAGAGGAGGCTCCGAGGTGACCTTATTGCAGTCTACAACTACCTGAAGGGAGGTTGCAGTGACGTGGGAGTTGGCCTCTTCTCCTGGGCATCTAGCGATAGGACAAGAGGACACAGCCTCAAGCTTCACCAGGGGAGGTTCAGGTTGGACATTAGGAAGAATTTCTTTTCAGAAGGGGTCATTAGACATTGGAATGGGCTGCCCAGGGAGGTGGTGGAGTCACCATCTCTGGATGTGTTTAAGAAAAGACTGGACATGGCACTTAGTGCCATGATCTAGTTGACAGGGTGGTGTCAGGGCAACGCTTGGACTCGATGATCCATGAGGTCTCTTCCAACCTGGTTGATTCTGTGATTCTGTGAACACCACACCAGAAAAAAACCCTTAATAATAATTCATTTTTTCTTCGGTCGTTGTTACTTGAAATTGTAGGACTAATTAATGACGTTTATCTTCACTTTATTTTCTTTTAGAATTATTAGCAAGCTGGCTTTTAAACTTACGTTAGCTTCTGTTTTAAATGAATTTTGCTCTACTGTAATATGTTTTGATAGAATTCCAGAATGGTTAAGAATTTTATATTTGGACGAACTAATGCTTAAAGAACAGGGGTTTACGTTGTACAACTGAAATGATGTCGTGTCTAGACTCTGTTTTATTGAAGTATCTTTTTGTGTGTGGCCATTTTTGCAATAACACGTGAATTCCTCTTTCTGTAGTCCCTAATGTCAGCCGAAATGGAGATCCTTTTGTACAAACATCAATTGTGGAAGCAATTGCGACTGTTGACAGAGCAATAAATTCGACACGTACACATCTGTTTGACAGGTATCCCCTTCTTTTTTTTATATTGAGAAGTCAAAATTAATTTTGTATATACTAGAAATAATGGAAGATTTATTAAGCAAGAAGCCATTTTATTATTTAAATGACATTGCTAACATCTGGTTAGTTCTGGGAATACTAACAGTTTAACGTGTAAGGATTCCTATTGTTTTAACACTCCTGTTGAGATCTCTATTCACTGCAGCAATTTTTCTGCTGAGATAATGTGTATTAAAAGGCTACTAAATGTTTAATTGCTACTAAATGTTCAACGTTTTATTATTTTATTAAAAATATTTTTTTTGTTCGCCTTCCATTTTGAGATGAGTAACCAAGGTACGTACTAATCATGTTGCTAAACATTTACATGATTGATGTAGTCTTGTTATTTTGTAACTCCTGTGTACACTTACTATTTTTTTCAAATTATCTATCAGTCGTCCTCGTTCTCCAAATGATTTGCTAGCCTTATTTCGATACCCAAGGGATCCATACACTGTTGAGCAAGCAAGAGCTGGGGAAATATTTGAAAGGACGTTACAGCTTATTCAAGATCATGTACAAGATGGTCTAATGGTTGACCTGAATGGAACAAGTCAGTACTCTTTCCTTATTTTTCTGTGTTGGAGTGTATTTGCCTTCTTAAGTCATTATACTTCAAGAGATATTTATTTTCCAAGTCTGGGTCCCAACTGCAGAACCAATACATTGAAATCAGTGGAGTATTTGACTTTGCAAGACTTCACAAAATATATGTGTTCAGCCAACTCAGTCCTTGGTTTACCCATTGCTACATTATGGTGTAACTCAGTTTGTTTGAGCTCTCAGAGTAGAGTGTTTTTATTTTTCCTCACATTGACATATGAGGGAAAAATTCATGTTCAGATTCTTATACTGGTCAAATTTAGTGTAATGGAAGTGCGTAATGCATCCTGTTTAACTCCCTGTGTGTTAATTCATTAGGACCATTGTTTCATAGCAGGACAGACTTTTCTGCTGTGTATTAAAAATAATCAGTATTTTGTTCACGTTTCTTTAAGTAAAACGATTTAGTGTTGGCGTGCCTTGGCAAGGAGAGAAGATATAACAAGAAGGATTTGTATACTTTACAAACCAAGGTTTCTGCATGTACCATGTAGTATTCAAAGAATTATTTGCCACTCATTCTTTAAGTGCATGTCAAACTAAGCTAATTGTTTCCTTTAACACTGATCTGATGTAATGAGAAATACAGTTTTTGCTGCTTTTTATAAATAGCAGAAAAATGTGAATATTTCTACCTTTTAGTTGTTTAAGTCCAAGTTCAAATTCATGAAGTCCAGCTGGAGCACATACAGCTAATGTGTGTAGATATGGGTGTGGATAGCCTTGAGACATAGGACTCTGAAGCATTTGGAAATAATGATAGAGTTTTAGGAGAGCTTTTGAGACTTGAGACATAGCCAAAAGCTACACTGAAAATCTAGAGGAAATATTTTTACTTATTGTATTCTTTTTGATGTTTATAATTGAGTATTTACTGTAACTTCCGAAAATTTTAACTTTGACCATGAACTAGGCAAATATTTATAAGACCAAAGACTGCAAGCTTTGTGGAGTACAGTAACATTTGCTAGTAAAAGCAGCTTGGTACTCATTATTAGAACGGAGTAAATAATTTGTGATGAGTAGTCGTCTTCTTTGAGGACTTGTGTTTTATAAGAGCAACCTGATTTAATTTGGTTCTCTGATTAGATGCATATGCAAGGATATTGAATATAGTACTAGGAATATATGAAATCTAATGTGTGAGAATTGCTTTACAACTTTTCACTAGGATTTGTAATAGTGAAATTTAATCACCTGAAGTTTACCAAAAATTGACGTTAAAGCATACAAATACAAATTAATGAACACAAAACTAGGCAACTTTCTGTGATACTGGCAATTCTGTTCACAACCAGAGCTTGCTTCTTGGCCCTAAAAAATCCATAGAAACCTGGCTTTTAGGGAAACTTGAATAGTAGAATAAATCTGTTTTCATTTAAATAGCCTAATGCTCAGACTCTAATACTCATATATGTCCTTATTTGGTTTTATTTCAAAATGTAGAGCCCAATGAAAGGTGTTATTTAGCACTTTTGCACTGGGAACAGTTGAGAAACTTGATAATTTCCCATTCGGAGAATTTTTTTAATGTAAAATCTTGGAATATCTGAAGGAAAGACTATAGAGCCAAATTCTCCTCTGCAGTGCCAGACTGTATAACAAGGGGAATGGCCACAAATTGCTGCTTGGGAGGTTCAGATTGGATGTTAGGAAACAGTTTCTCACCAGGAGGCCAGTGCAGCACTGGAACAACTTATCCAGAAAGGCTGAGGAGTCTCAGTCTGTGGAGGTTTTCAAGCCCACTAGGCAGGGATACAGCAGAGCTGACCCAGTGCTGGAGACAGCCTTGCTTCAAGCAGGAGCTTGGTCTGAGTAAGAGGTCCCTTCTAATCAATATTTCTATGACTCTATGAAACATCTTCCTTGCAGTTTGGAAAAAATATAACTTATATTATGTGAATTGAGCTAGCCAGCTTCTAAGCACTGGAAATGCTCAGCACCAAGTCTTTTAGAAGCAGGGCCGGAGTTAGTGTCTACGATGCGAGGGGTAATTAGGGGTCTGAGACTGGCATTTATGGCAGCCTCCACTCTGCTCAGAAAGCCATCAGATCTGATCTGTAGATGAGACATTCCATCCCACTTGAACTTTTAAACAGAGAAGCTGAACCTTTTATGGTAAATTGGTAATGAAGGTCATTCCACCCAAAACATTTGTAGTCGAGTTTAGCTCACAACTTGATTTCAGAAATGTGGGTGGCAACCAGGATAACCACAGCAGACATATGTTTATGTAAAGACTGCATGAATAATGATCATAAGGAAAGAACTCCATGATGAATGAAGATTATTTTAAAAGGACTGTTATTATAAAGGAGATACATTTTCTGGGTGTAGTTTTAGAATTAAACTGCCCTACTAGCCAGCATATTATAATATGTTATCAATAGTATCCTCAAAGAGTGTATTTTGCTGCATTACCCAGTGCCACTTACTGGTTTTGCTCTGTGGTTTGTTTTCCTTTTTCCTAGTCTGGAGTATTCCATAAAATAATTTATATATGTCTACAAGAACAGGTTAGTTTTGCCTAATGCAAGCACTAGGTCTCTAATATCTTTTCTTTGACTTGTAAACCACGTGGAGTACATGTAGCAAGAAAGCATAGATCTCCTGACTGAGCACAGGTCCTGTCCCATCTGAGCAGCTATAAGCAATCCAGTCCCTTTCAAGGCAAAGACAAAGAGGGGCTTTAGGTGGTTTGTTTGAAATTGCCCTGCATTGCAGAAATTGGCAGAGAGCCAATGTGTCTAGCGCATATTTATGTGTTGAATGTAGATGAAGGTCAGTGTCTTTGCAGGCACACGGGGTCTGAGCTCAGGACGAAAAGAAACATTTCCCAACTGTGTGCAATTAGCCCACACCGACTTCATGTAAAACTGCATTCAGTTAATATTCTTCAGTGATTACCATCATGGTGGGAACCCCATGATCCTGTGGGAACACAGTACCACTGTACACTCACTCATTTCCTTTCCTCCTTCTGCCTTTATTCTGCTTGTTCGGTTTTACTCCTGACTTCAAGCTTTCCAGATCAGAAACCATGATGGTGTATTATGGTTCCTAGTTAGCTAAAAGTACATCTACACTGCCAAATACTCTGCTTCCTGGGCTCTCTCATGGATCCTGGAACCTCACTCATCCACACTGTATATCCATTAATCACTCAAAGTGTGCCTATGCTTTGGATCAGCAGGGCCCATTTGAAGTGAATCTCCCGGTTGTCGCCACTTACTGTGCTTTGGTGTGAGTTGTGGTATGGTCTTGAACAGTGTGGCTTCTTCTCAAATTATGTGAAAGACGTGGTCCAGGGCCACATTCAGTCCAGGAGAACAAAGTAAAACTTTTCTGAAGGAAACTTGTTCCTATTGCACAATGGATACAGTAAGGATATCTTTCTCAGCATCAAAAGTTTCACTCTACAGACACATTTCTGTTGGTCTACACAAGTTGATAATTTAGATATAGCCCAAATTAATGACTTTTTTTTTCCTGAAATGAAGCCCAAATGTTTCTAAGAAAAAAATCACTTTTAAAATGGCTCCTAATAGGCAGCATGGACAAGGCGCAGCCTGACTGTTTTGCTATTTGCAGTCACCCAGCACTGTACTGGGAGACTTCATGGTCTTCAATCCTTCCACATGCCTCATACCACAGCAGAGATCATGCAACACATAGCCTTAGTTTGGAGTTATAAAAACATAATTCTAATGAATTAACGGTATATATTTGGTATATATTATTTTTCTATGAACTGAGAAAAAAATACAGGAAAGCGTTAAGTATGTTGTAGTCCCAGAGGTGAATGGTGTGGATTTCAGAGGAAACCTGTGCCAAGTATTACACAAACACCACTTTTCTTTAGAAACTAGTCCTGGGTAATGTGAAGTGAGTTACTCCACACCACTTGTCCTAGGGATCACTCCTCTGTTTAGCTATATTGCCTGTGATTATTTTCTTTTGTGGTTTTTGTTGAATTATTTTTTTAAAATTCTGCAACTTTTGCTGTAATAAAGCAAAACAAAATAGTAATGTTCAGTGAATTATCAAGTCTCAAAAGATAAATTCTTGAAATCCATGTAAATGTTACTGACAGTTTTTTAAATGCTTTTACTGACATGGGGAAAAATTTTTCATTTTTCTCAGTATGAAGTTTTTATTTCTGAAAATATCTCTGCTCTCTTAAGTGACCAAATAATAAATGAGCTCCTTTTGTAAACATTTTGTAGAAGTTATACATGAATTGACATTTTATAAAGTTCCCTCCTGACCTAGTCGTGGCTGTTGCTTAAATGACCTAACACTCTAATATATATATGTGATTATTATTGTTCTTTTTAAACAATCAGGGTATTTAATCTGGTGGAAAATGCAATATAGTAAAATAACATTTCAGAGAATTTCATGTTCTGTGGGGTCCATGACTCTATGAAGTCTTTGATTTTCTCCCTTTCTTCTGATTTCAGGTTATCACTATAACGACCTTGTATCCCCACAGTACTTGAATCTAATAGCTAATCTCTCAGGCTGTACAGCCCATCGACGAGTGAACAACTGCTCAGATATGTGCTTCCACCAGAAGTACAGGACACACGATGGAACATGCAACAACCTTCAGCATCCCATGTGGGGTGCTTCTCTGACAGCATTTGAACGTCTGTTAAAGTCAGTTTATGAAAACGGATTTAATTTGCCTCGGGGAATTGAACCCAAGAGGCTCTCTAATGGCTACGCTCTCCCAATGCCTCGCTTGGTTTCAACTGCTCTGATCGGAACAGAAACAATAACTCCCGATGACCAGTACACTCACATGCTCATGCAGTGGGGTCAGTTTCTTGACCATGACCTTGACCTCACTGTGGCTGCCCTAAGTGAGGCCAGGTTTTCAGATGGTCAACATTGCAGTTCAGTTTGTACAAATGACCCTCCATGCTTTTCGATCATGATACCACCAAATGATCCCAGAGTTCGAAATGGTGCACGCTGTATGTTTTTTGTACGTTCCAGTCCAGTTTGTGGAAGCGGCATGACGTCTCTCCTGATGAATTCTGTGTACCCACGAGAACAGATCAACCAGCTGACGTCATACATCGATGCGTCCAATGTATATGGCAGTTCGGATCATGAAGCACTAGAAATCAGAGACTTGGCGAGTCAAAGGGGTCTTCTGAGACAGGGCATCGTACAGAGATCTGGGAAGCCCCTTCTTCCGTTCGCTACTGGCCCACCAACAGAATGTATGAGAGATGAAAATGAGAGCCCAATTCCTTGCTTTTTAGCTGGTGATCAGCGTTCTAATGAACAGCTGGGTCTTACCAGCATCCATACGTTGTGGTTTAGAGAACACAACAGAATTGCCACAGAGCTACTGAAACTCAATCCACACTGGGATGGTGACACAATATATCATGAAACACGCAAAATTGTTGGTGCAGAAATGCAACACATAACATTTAGCCACTGGCTACCTAAGATCTTTGGAGAGGTAGGCATGAAGATGCTTGGCGAATATAAGGGTTATGATCCCAGTGTTAATTCTGGCATAACTAATGAGTTTGCAACTGCCGCTTTTAGGTTTGGTCACACACTCATTAATCCTTTTCTGTATCGACTGGATGAAAACTTTGAACCTATTCCACAAGGCCATCTACCTCTTCATAAGGCATTCTTCTCTCCATTTCGGATTGTAAATGAAGGAGGCATTGATCCACTTCTAAGGGGATTGTTTGGTGTTGCTGGTAAGATGCGTGTCCCATCACAATTACTCAATACAGAATTAACAGAAAGACTCTTCTCCATGGCACGTACTGTGGCTTTAGATCTGGCAGCTATGAATATTCAGAGAGGCAGAGATCATGGAATTCCTCCCTACCATGATTTTAGAGTTTACTGTAATCTTTCTTCAGCTCAGACTTTTGAAGATCTGAAAAATGAAATTAAGAATCCTGAAATCAGGGAGAAACTTAGCAGGTGAGCCTGAGGTGAAGAAAAACAATCAATTATCTAAATGTGCATGCAAAATTAGTAGCTAAATGTCTTATCTAGAAAATATATTTGTTAAGAAAGGGTTAAAGGGATTTTTAAAGAAACTTCCATCTGTACCAGGAAATAGATGTGGAAAATTCCCACATGCAGATAATTTCTCCACTTCTACATCTCTGTGAACAATAAAAAGTTAATATATGCTGTATGTGTTCATGAAGTTATTAATTTGAAATGTCTGGTTATATAAATGCTGTTAAATGTTAATGTTATTTCAATGTAAGGTCATATTTAATGCCAGTCTCGTGCAAGTATTTACATATTCAGTTCCATCCATTCTGTACACTACAACAAATGGGAATATCGATCCTTGTATTTTCATGTGGACATCCTTCACTACCAGTAATCTGTTCTTCTTTAGACCTTCAGTGTTTGAAAATAAGTCTTCAGCTACCTGCCACCCTTAGCTTATCTACACAAAATCAAAGACAGAGAATTAGTCTTGGCTACAGTAAAAGAAAAAGTGTACGGAGGGGCAGGAAAGGGAAGCTATTGAAAAAGAAACAGTTCCAAGAAATGAGAAGAAAGCTACTAGGAGGAGGGGAATTGTGGGGTAGACTTGCAGACCCCCCTGATGTTACTTACATATACAACCTGCATTGAAGGATTTCTTGCATATACACCCACAGGTTGTTCACAAAAGATGTAGCACTATCAGTGTCATTTTTACTGTGCGTTGTTCATATCTCTTGCCCTTAGTTTTACCACATACTGGTTGTTTTGTAAATGTAAAATATTTGATATTAAATATTTGTGTTTTTCTATTTTTAGGTTGTATGGTTCTCCTCTGAACATAGACCTATTTCCTGCTCTAATGGTAGAAGACTTAGTTCCAGGGAGCCGACTGGGGCCAACTTTGATGTGTCTGTTAAGCACACAGTTTAGGCGTATTCGGGATGGAGACAGGTAAGTTGAAATACCGTGGAAACCAAAAGTAATTTTAAATTGAGGATGCAGTTGCAGTGTCTTGTTTCCAAATCAAACTGCATTTTATTTGCATTTATGATTTTAATATATAATTGAAAAGATGAATAATACAGGTTTAAAACATTGTTAGAAGCTATGATTCATTTATTTTTAAAATCTGTTACTTTTTATGGTGAATATGTCATATTGACCTCCAAAAGCACCACAGCCAACACATGCTGAGTTTCCTTTTACCAGTTATTCAAGTCACTTACCTTTCTGAAAAGTGGATATTACTCATCTCCTTTCATTGTTATTTAATTATTTTATTGGCAAAGGAATTGTGGTGGTTGAGACACTTTCACCATCTCTGTTACTTAAGCATAGGTTCGAAAAGTATCACTCTGTGTATATAACCCCAATATATATTTCAATCCAAGCAGTCTGTGCACGAAAAGAGTGTTAAAAGCAGACAGGTTATCCCAAAGAACGCAATTTGATAATTGTTCTTAAATTACTTTACGTGCACATTATGAGCAATTTATCATTTTCAGTTTCTATGGTACCTGAAATAAGGAAATAGTCATTGCTGGTGTTACAGCAGCCAGATCTCCTTTGCATACTTTCAGCACACTCATTTGGACGGTGAAAATCAACATTGCCCTCATTTTAACATGATTTGTGACCTAGAATCCTGGTTTTTGGATGGCACAAGGGCAGAAGACTTATGCTGATTAGTCCCATCCTGGTGAAAGGGAAACAGAGGAAGAATTAGGAAATTAGATTTGATTCACTTTATTTGCTTTATGGAAGTTATAAAATTGCTACTTAAGATAGTATAAAGGCTTTTTTATTTCTATAGTCAATAACACATGCCTTTTTGTATGCTTTTTTTAAAAACAACTTTCTTACATAAAATCTGTTTAAAAATTAAGCTATGAAACATAAAGCTCTCATGCCTGGAGGCAGAGGGAGTAAAAGGAGAAATATATGCAGTATGAGCTCCAGATTGCTGGTGACAAGTACCTATTTGTGTCACAACAGGATAATGATACTGCTTTTTTGTGTGTGTCTGTCTGCACTTTTCTGGCAAAAGCCTTTTTTTCTTTTTTTTTTTTTTTTTTTCTGAAACAACATTTAGAAACTATAGGAAAACACTGCCTATTTAGGAAATGGGATTCTGCTGTCCAAAGAATACAAATGTTTTGAAGCAACATGCCAGGAAATAGTAAAATATTATTAGACATAATGAAAGCAACTCTCACTTCTTTGAAAAGCCTTTACAATGGGCAGAGGATCAAAGCTTCCAGCACCATGCAAAACAAATGTGCCTGTGCTGAAAACAGGAGTGATGTTTGAAGGGAGCCTAACTTCATGTCAAGATGGAAATTTCAGAATCTGTTTTTCTGATCCCAGTACTTGGAAATTCATTGGCCACTATCCAATGCCTTATGAAACTGATATAATACGTAGGTAAAATGAATTTTTTGACCATTCTTCTAAGTTTAGTATAAAACTGGTATTGATTTTTCATAAAGTTTAAAGATCCTCACAGAATGGTTGGGGTTGGAAGGGACCTCTGGAGATCATCTAGTCCAACCCCCTACCAAAGCAGGTTCCCCTACAGCAGGTTGCACAGGGTCATGTCCGGGCAGGTTTTGAATATCTCCAGAGAAGGAGACTCCACAACCTCCCTGGGCAGCCTGTTCCAGTGCTCTGTCACCCTCAAAGTACAGAAGTTTGTCCTCATATTGAGATGGAACTTCCCATGTTTCAGTAAACAGTGTTTCAGTAAATTCTCCTACTTATTTTTGGTTGAAATAAGTGGAAAAAAGTATCAATATAGAATTATAATGTTATAGTTTTATGAGATGTAAACAATATCACAGTAAGCACTTCTTATATGTTAGAATAGTGTGTAAAATGCTTTCAAATCCTGGACAGTAACTTAATACATTTTCTTTTCCAAGGGCTGGCTTGCATTTCATAGTATTGTATTATTTATATTTTCCATTGATAACAGGCTTTTAGCCCTTTATGTATGAAAAATAAATTATGTGAAACTAGAGTGTTTCCTTCTTGAATATAATGAATTAACTGAGCATGTATTAATAAGTTTCTGAATTAGTATAGTCATTAAAATAGTTTTACAGAAAAAAAACTTTAGTAAATTAAATAATCTCACTTATCTGTATAATAAACTAGGTATAGATTAACCATTCTTCTAATTTCAGAAATTCTATCAAAATTTTTTCATACCCATAGGAAAGTTGCCTGGAGAAAGAAATCTATGGTAATTTAAACCTCTACCTTAAAAGAACCCTAAACTTGATAGTCTAGTGCCATTTTAGATGACCAGGCATACCCAAGATATTGAATTGGGACTAGAAGAGAAATCAAAGTATTTGTTGAAGACTTGGCCCTTTCAGAGTGTCAGCATGACACCAAGTAGGGCTGAAGTGACACCAAGTGCTAACATTTTGGCATCTGGATCACGCCCTCAGATACAATGTAAAATTGAGAACAGGATTTATGGAATAGTAAATTTCATTCTGAATACAGTATTGCAATATCTCTGGAAAACTGCGTGTTTCTTTTTTTCACTAGCAAACTTGTCTTTTCTGTGAGATTACAGGTTATGGTATGAGAACCCGGGTGTGTTCACACCTGCTCAGCTCACTCAGATCAAGCAGACATCTCTTGCCAGAGTTTTGTGTGACAATGGTGACAACATAACCAGGGTACAACATGATGTCTTTAAGGTGGCTGAATTCCCACATGGATATAGTAGCTGTGAAGATATTCCTAAACTGGACCTTAGGATGTGGCAAGATTGCTGTGAAGGTCTGTGTATGGGTGGATTTGGGTGTATTAATGTGCGTTTTGTTTAGTGTCTGTTCATTTTGTTTTAAGAAGATATTTGACTGTTCAGTTTTTGTTAAGATGTTACAAACTCAAATCTGAAGCACAACCCTTGTTAAGTGAGTGATCATTCCATATTTTATATTAAATAGACACATTCTAAACATAGCATAGATTTGAGCATTGCATGGTATAGATAACTCTTTTCCTGTTTTCTTCCTTTTGTGGATAAATATTCTTGTTCATTGCCATTTCCTTAAAAGTTAGGGCAGTGGGGTGATTTGGTTTTCTTCAGAAGTAAACTTTTTTCTCCAGAGGCAGGGTTTACTTAGCTGCACAAAGCACAGGACACTGAGAATCCCGTGTTGCTTGGTAGCCTGTGTGTTGGCTTCTGTCTCACATACAGATTTTCTCTCTGCATGGCGTCTCTTTAGCTGTCATCACATCAGAGTTCACTGCATCTGTGACATAGTTAGAAGATCCCTTCCCAAGAGAATCTTCTGGATCACACAGGTTCAGAATGATTTGCAGTAGAATCAAAAACAAAATAATTCAGAGGACAATGACATCTCTTTATTGAGATCTCCTTGACAGTGGTGTCATATTTATCTTTTGACAAAACCTGATTGACATGCCCTGGCTGAAAAAGTATATTCAGGAATTTTGAGAACCTCTCTGTGGAACTCTGATTATCTAGAAATTGCTGTCAGACAAATTACTAACTGGAAAAAACTTACTCTTATTAGAGAGTGTAATGGTACTATCATTTGACAATTGTTAGAATCCTATAACTGACCTAGTAAGAACCTAGCTTTCAATACCAGTATCTTGTAGATTTGCTGATGAAAGGTATCCAGATCTGAGTTCCTCATCTTTTCTACTGCTGATTCTTTTGAGTTTACTACTGCTGAGTAGGCTATTCAATATTCTGTCAAAAGATATGCATGAATAAAGAACCAGTGGATTGTATGTCTGAGAGAGGTCACACTCTTCCACTAGTATTCATTTAACTCTTTTGGTAAGATATAATTGTCCCCAGTGACAGAGAGTCCTTTGGTGATATAGCTCAGAATTTAAGGGAGTAGGTAAAGGGTAAACTGATGGAGGATGTCCCTTCAACCTGGTACAGATACAGTAAATACTGAGGAGAGATTCTAACTGGCCTGACTTTACCATGAGAACAAATGCACGTATCATTAAAAATGAAAAAAGTAGATAGAGATGTACTATTCAAAGATATTGCACAGTTTAGCTTTTAAACTGACTCCTGTGTTGTCTTGTCCAGTAAACAACTCTTTAAATAATAAATCACTGTCTAAGAAAATTCTTCCTTGGAAGACTTGGTTCAAAATGTCAGTTATCTGTGTGAGACTAGGAGAAATAAATGCTTTAGATTTCAATGAAATCTTGTACAATTTTCCCCAGACGTAATTTCATTCAGGTCTTACTCTAATTTTTACCAGGTTGGTTTTTTTTTAGGTTATTCAGATTTTTTAAACAATATTTACTAGGTTTGCCATTCCCAAATAGATGATAATAGCTTATAAAACCCTAGATATAGTTGATACATTGTAATTTTAATGCAAAGTCTTCCAGAATCTCATCAAAATAACCCTGACATATGCCAGAAGCATTGAGAGATAATAAATTATCACTCTTCAAATGCCTTACTATGAGCAAATAAATCATATTCTACCAGTTCAGGATAAGTTCACTTTGCCATGGTTCATGAGGCTTGACAGACAGTTTCACAAATACATTAATTATATTGATTTGGAAAAATTGTAAAGCTCTTCTGAGAAATTATGTGTTGATTCTCTAAATATTATGTTATTACTGAGCCTTCTAGAACAGATGTTATCTTTGGAAAGTCTTTTAGACTATTCAGCCATTCAACAGCCTAGCTTGTATTTTCATTCAAGAATGTTACTACCAGAGAGTATCGCTGGATGCAGTAGTTAGACAACTGCCAAGCAAAAGAAAGGTTAAATAACTAATGTTCTTTAAAAAATTGCCTATCATCTGTATCCCCTTCTTCTGAACTCTTTTGAAGTCTGTGCAGAGGTTAGTGAAGAAAAAACAAAGTATACTTGGCTTGAACTGCTTTCTTGCGTGGATGAATGGGTGTGATGTTTTCTGTGGGAATCCAGGTTTAAGCGATTAATTTAAAAAATTTCTGTCATTCTGTGGCATAAGGGACTCACCACTACTCTGAGGTGGGGGGCATACACAGCATGCATTCAGGAACAGCATTTACTTTAAGTTAAGTACATTCTGGGTTTTTGTTTCTTTGACTTTATTATTGTTTATTATTTAAAAGAAAAAAAATTAAACCATTCTCCACATTTAAAATTCTTGTGATTTATTTAGTGATTAAATTGATTAAATTATAAATTGAAATTAATTTATAATTGAAATTATCCTAAGTTAAAATTTAGAATACAGAATACTGTTCATTGCAGTTTATGTATGTTTAATAAGCGACCCATATGTTCAGCTGTTTCAGCTTGGTTAAAAAACACATCTGTTTTTGTTATCCTTCTTGTTTTTGTTCAAGTCAAAATACTTTTCCATATGAAGAATAGAAAAACTTCTTAGTTACATAAAGCTACTTCTTAGATTTCTTGAGTAAAGCAAGTATTTATTTCTTACAAAGCAGAGCATTATTCCTTTTTATAATAACAATACCAGATTACCTTTAGATTTCAGTTAATGAATCATACAACAGAATTACTAGTTTATGGTGGAAAAAAGAAGGGGTTCCACTGAGGTACACAAGTTTTTCTTCAGGTTTTCTTCACTTTGTACCTTTCTTTGTCTTGTCAGAGATGGTGAGGAATTACTGCAGATTTACTGCAGTTCTTTATTTGAACAAAGAGCATCCAAGCTTCAGATTTTCCAAACAAGAAACTTTTGGTGCTTTTTTCAGTCTCTCTAGTGCAAAAAAAAGAGACCTTTTTTTTTAAAAAAAAAGTACTCAGTGTACACTTCCATGATTACTCTCACTGACTTTGTGTATCAGTTCTGAACCTAAAACATAGAAATGATAAACCTCTCTTCCCTCAGTTATAAGCAAATTTATGCCAAATATATTACATTATATATTACACCAAATATTTTTGTGAGATGAATTATGTAAAAAAACCAAAAAGACTAGAAATTAGGTGCAAAGACATATTGGCTCAAATGGAAACATGGTTTTACTCCAAATATGTAATACTAAGCAGCACTGGGCTGAGCACTAAATGCTGTGGAAGACTAACATTTTAAAATGTTCATAGCAGTCTCAGTGTGAGACTGCAAGATCTTTTGTGACAATGGAAATTGTTTAGCAAGAACTCTTCAAAATACCAAAATGATGCAATTTATGCCTGAACATATTTTCTCTTTACACAGATCTTGTGGTTTGCTTCTGTCATGTCATATTTATTTTTGCTTTCAACATTCAAATATATCTTTTTACATTTAAATTTACATTTAAAGACAGTGCCTATTAGCTTAATAACAATTCAGACTATGCCAGGCTACTAAAATAAAGTTCCATGGTCTGTAATTTTAAGGATTACATCCTTTTTCCTTTGAATAGAAGTACACTTAATATAGATCAGCATTTCTGTATGATTACAAATTTTATTGAGAGAATCAGTATTTTTATTTGTATTTCATCCAAAACACGGATATTTTATCTTTTTTCAGGTATCTGTGATCAGTAAAATACAGTTCTAATTCATAAACTTAAAATAAGGAGACTTAATCTATGACATACATAACTTTGTCTTTACTACCAGGGGTCTCATGCTAGTAGTTGCCATCCCTAGTGAAAAGCAACAGGGAAGCAACAGGCTGTCATTCATTGTGTTTAAACTCAAACTCCTGAATGAGTCCCCAGATCTAAGATCCCAGCCTGTCAAAGTCCCACTGCAGACAGTAGAGAAAGAGATGTGTCTAGAGGACGATTCAGACTACAGACTCTTCCTATGTCAATGTCCATTGACTGTAAAGGAAACATGGGTAGGAAAGCATCCTACTGGAGGTGTCTAGTGACTTCTGCAAAACTAGGCAGTTGGAGGATTTCCTTCTTCTCTGTGGAATGTTAATGCCTTTTTAAGACACTGATACCTTCACAGTCTAATGGGCAGGTCAGTTCTTAGCATCCTTACTTTTCAAATTTCCATGGATTTTCAGTCTGCCTGAAATGATTTTTTCTCACTGATGTTTGATATTTATATTCCAAAAGATGCGTGTTTCTGATCTGCAAAACTTTCTAACTAGTAGTTGTGCTTAATTTTTCTGCTGGGGAGGTTGAATTTGCTTTGGCTTGGTGTCAAGAACCTAATGGTTCTCCTTTATCTTCCTGCAGGCCATCCAAAACCTATTCAGATCACAAAGACATGATATGTTTTTAAATGTCTTTAGGCTATCATTAGCCATATAGTAACAATTTATATAGTCATGTTCTGTAAATTATCTCGTTATTTGCTTTCCCAATGATGTCTGAGCCTTCTAGTTTTGGTAGCATCAGTCTCTGAGCTTTGAGGTCAACTACGGAGAATATATTATTAGAATTCCCCAGTATATCAGCTGGGAGATGACAGTCTAGGTTGCAACTTTATCTTCTACCTTCTATACCATTATTTTTGTCCAGATGTTTAAATAATGTTTATGCAAAATGCACCTGTTCCAATCTGAGCAAGTTACTGTTGGATTTTATACCAACATATTACATTTTTTACAGCTATTTAATTTATCATTTGTTAGAAAGTCTTACTTAACAGAAGAAATGAATAAGTGCAGTGTAATGTGAAGGGATGTGGCCTATTTAGCAATAACAAAACCAGCGATTTTGAGCCGAGGCTTCATTTGGGGTGAAAAGTCTTTTTCCTACGTTGTGAAAACATCTACTCAAAAAAATCTTCTGACATTTCAGACATTTTCAGTGTTTCTCCTCCCTTTTACTGCTCCCACTGGCACGACTAGGAGTCCTTAGATACATAAAAATGCTTAAAGTAACAGCAACTTAATTCACTACAATAAATCTCAGAGAATTGAAGTATTATCAAATGGAAGCAATAGTTACATTATATGTGCTTTTCTTCACATTTCCTTAGTCTCTCAACTTGTTTTGGTTTAATCTACTGTTAGATTAATTCTCCTTGACCCAGATTTTGAGAAAAACCCCTAAATGTCAGGGTTTTTTCTATCCAGTTTACATTATAGATGCATTTTTAAAACCTTGTGGGAAACAGGATTTTCTGAAGATGTGAAGATGGCTTCCATATACAAATGGATTATCTTGACACTTGCAGTGTAACAATACCTAGCTTCTGGAAGAAAATATACATAGGGAAAAAGAATTCTTAGGTTGCTTTTAAACATTCAGTTTTTGTGCAGAAAATGAATTGGACTGGGTATAGCTAATTTGGGGAAATTTTAGGTAGGCTGAAAAAAGCAGAATTTTAGGCTCATTTTTTCTCATTTACTACTACTGCTAAGGTATTCTTCCTTAAATAACAACAACAAAAAAGATATAAACTGCTTAGTTTAGGCTTTCTGAAAGCTAGAGGATTCTGTCCTGCACCTCTCAGCAGTGACAGTCCTCTTCCTCGTGCCTGAAACAGAAACCAAGAACAAGAGTTGTTCGTTTGGCAAGTTGAGATATTTGAGTCTTAAAAACTACAGAAATGTCAGGTCTGTGTACTTGAAGCTGCCACTGAACATATGGTTCTCATATTTACCAGTTTAAGGTGATAAAACCTTCCCAGGATTTCAGACCTTTGTTTCTAAAAACCAGCCTAGGAATAAAAAAACAAAGGGCCATTGTGTTATTGTACCAAAAAAAAATCATCTATATTATGTGATATGACCTTAGCAGTTATTAAACAAAGGAGGATAGCAGAAACCTTTCATAAATTGCTTCCAAGAGAAACTAGAATTTCTGTGACACTCCGGGAAACTTTAAGCAACAAATTGCTATAAGAAAAAAATTCCTCTGAAAAACTAGTTCTTTTTTCCAGTGGCCCTTCAGAGTGTGGCCGCTTTTCTCACCATACTAAATATAGAAGTGTCTAAGCGTGACCAAAAATGCCTTCATGCCAAGCATCTTACGGACACAGCGGTCTGTTCTCGTCTGAAAGAGCTTAGTTTCTGAGTGGGCAGCAAGGAGATTGTGTGAGAAACAGCAGAACACACAAGAAGTATGAACAATATGTTGGCAGTAAATATCCTCTAGTTCTTTGGTGGTGCTGTTATTATAGGAGGAAGGTAATAAATTTACGCAAGAATGGGACAAGTTGCAAGGAAAGAAAAGGAAAGGAGAATTGTGTGGATAAATTGTGTTTAAGAATGATCTGTAGGTATTGTTTTTGAACTGAAAATCAGTACTTTTTTTTTTTGTCAGTCTTTTTTTTTTTTCTATCTAAGTTGATATTAAGCCATGGACAAACTAAGTTTTTCTTAACAGGGAAATTGTAATAGTCTAATTTAAGTAAAAGTCCAATACAATTATAAGTAGTCCAAGATATTTTTGTATAATCACAGAGCAACTTTACATGTTTCTCAAGTTGCTCAGTTCAACAGTGTTTTGAGGCTCTTTTATTGACTTGAAACTTGTGCAATAATATGTGTTAATACTTTAGGTATTTGATCTAGCTACTGCTAAATTCCAGAAAAATACTTTATAAAATGTTATTGACTTTCTGAGAAAATTTAGGGAAAATGACTTCTTTCCCTGTTCAGTTACTTTCATGGCTCATTCTGCTAATACCAGGCTTAGCTGGGATATGTCCATGGGATTATGTGTTTCAGCTTTCCTTTCTGTTTTCTTAGCAGACTCTTTGCTTCTAACAGTTGAACATGCTGTTGGTTACTGCTGCAGCTTGGCCCATTATAACTTTTTGTTTTGAAGCTTCTGTGAACAGAAATGAGAAAGCTTCTATTTTCTCATTGTCTCCTCTCCAAAGTGCTGTTCCAGCTTTGTTTTGTTTTCCTTTTCTTTTTTAAATGGGACTCCTTCCAAATACTCACTGTGTTTGGAAGGCTGAATAAAGTGAACCAAAGGAAAGACATTTCATCCTGTGAGGTGTCCTCTTAGGATCTTAGAAGATTTCTGTCATGATTATTCTCAGGCTTGATATTTTCACTTTACGGTGGAAAGTGTCTTAGGGTCTAAGTGACGGGTGACATCTTCAAATCCCTCAAATTTGGAAATAGGGCTGGTCAACCAATAAAGTCAGTCTGCAAATGTTCTCCGGGATTTAATTAAAGATTCTCTTTCAGATGCCAAAAATAGCTAATAATAATGCCTGGAATAGATGAGAAAGCAACAGGCTGTTTTCTCTGTCATTGTTTTCCTCCATATGTAAGTACTCCATTCCAAAAGTAGAAAATAATTGAAATCCGAGAGAGTGGAAATTTCAGAAGTGAAAAGAATAGTTAAAGTAGCGCTGATCTATTTGTGAAAATAATCTTTATTCCTTTGTTTCATACCAAAAAGCTGGTCTGTGAATAATAAAATTTTCTGTATCCAGCTGGCTTAAATGTTGTATCGCTGAGACATATTCAGCTGCCATCAAACTGATTTCAGAAGGATCAGACTGAATGTATGAATTTCCTTTTCCAATTCAGAAGACACTATAAAACCATATTAATATTATAACTGCTAAATTATGCTGTAGTTTATAATGTAGAATTTCTGGTCTAATTTCAGACTGTAGAACTAGAGGACAGTTTAATGCATTTTCGTATCACTTTCGGGGAAGACGTTCTCTTGATTACAGCTTTCAGGAGGACAAGCCTTTGAAGAAAATGAAAATGTCCAAAACAGTAAGGTGAGATTTGTTTTTTTGTTTTGTTTTCAAAATGGAATGAAACCAAATGATTTTTTTGTAAGTGCATACCACTTTTTTCCAGTGTCTGCTTTCTCAAGTTTATGATTGATGTATTTCATTCTGACACTTCTGCATATCTGCTAACAGTAAACCACTTTTTTTTTCAAGCTCAGATTTGTGTAAGACCTTTTGGAAGTGAAACAGTATAGTGCTTTTGTTCTTTTTGTGCTTTTAGTGAAAAAATTCAGTAATGAAGCGTAATTTGGGGGATTTGGAATCTCACATTCCTACTGTGCCTGCAGTAACCTAACTAAATTATTTCCTTCTATAGGAGGAAACTCAGTGTTGATAACACTAGCATAAAAATTTGTGATAATAGTAGGGATTGCTTCTAGTACCAAAATACTCAGAGCAGGAATGGAGAACAGGAGTGCTACAGACAATGTTGTTTATAACTCCCTAATCCTCAAAATACTGTAGCAAGGAAGTAAATTACAATGTCAGTCACAAATAATAAACTGCACAGGGTCCCTGCAATTTCCAGGGTATCAAGACTTATCTATGAATTAGTGAAACGAAATGAGTTCTGCTCAGACCAAACATTTCTTGGGAACATCCTTCATGATGTGTGAATTTGAGACTTTCTTGAATTATAGCTCTTTCCATATAGCATGTGTTCTTTTAACCAATAAAATTATCTACTTGACTGAGACGACCAGGCAGAGTCTACTCACTATGGCAAGGAAAGCGGCTAGACAGATATGTAGACAGGTAAATTTATTTAAGTATTTATTTCAAATACTCATGTGGTTGTTATAGCACTGAAGAAACACCACCATTATATTTCACTTAACTGATAGGAGCTGTCCTGAAGTAACAAAGCCTTTAGGTGTTTAGGATTTTAGACAAGAGAAGACAGCAGCTAAGTATAAGCTCACCTATAGACAATAGAAAAAGAAAGGTTCCTTTGAAGTAATCATTGAAGAAGGATGTTTTGTCTGTCTTTGCAAGTGAACTATTAGAAGTTTTTAAATTTACAGAACAGCAATTCACTTTTTAAAGATGCTAGTCCCATAATTCTAAAACTGTAGAAGGGTTGAATTAAAAATGAAAGCAAGAAAAAATAAACGCTTATATCTGAGAAGCAGCTTGTTTTCGTTAACTTCCTGTTTGACTGTTTCAGAAGTGAAGCTCAAAAATCTACAACAGTCCAATTACTAATTAGGACTACAAAATAGTAAATTTATAATTGTTTATTTATAGCATAAATAAAGCTAAAGCAACCTCTGTCCTTTAACATTCTCATCAGTTCTCATGCTCATTGTTGTATTTAAATTGCATTTGTGGCAGTAACATTTTTTTCTCCATTTTTTCCTTCTCATTTTCAATAACTTGAGCAGGTGGGGAAGATTAAACTTTTTTTTTGTACAATAGCAGCTGGTTTACTTGAATTTTGGCATGTTATGTTATTTAGAGTTCTTTTTCCTTAACTTAGATGAAAAACTGTGGGAAACTAAGTAGCTTGAACACCTGCCAATAAGTGCTGTTTTAATTTATGCAGAAAGATTATAAATCATGAGCCCTATTATATGAGAGAGGATTTCTTTGCCAGTTCATTCTTTGGGTGTCCCTTAGCTCTGGAGAAGACACGCTAACAAAATAAGAATGCTTGTATGGATTCAAGGATCTTAATGTAATAGGTGACGTAATTATTAGTGTTATCCTTGTTTTTGAATACATGTTTTTTAAGTGGTGCCAAATAACATATTGTTAGTTATGGACAGTTCCTTCGATAACTGTTTCCCATCAACGGATTGAATTGATAAACATTTTTAGTGTTGTACATCTCTTCTCAGATATCAACTGGAAAGTGCTATAGATAAAAGACTCTAGATTTTGTGTACGATAATCAATATTGATTTCAAATGTTAGTTAAAATGGGACATGGGAATATGTTCATATCTAAAAGTACTTCTCATTTGTTTGTGAAAACCATATTTTTTCTTTTTAAGGTCATATTTCTTTAAATACACGTTTTTCTAGTGATCATATAGAGGGAGAACCTATGAATCTGAATGCGAAATACGAGTTTCATGTTTGGAAGTAACATTTTTTAAGACTGACTTTTGTCTGCTTTCGTATTGGAGGCTCAAGAGATTTCCCAGTGAATTTAAGGTGATGCTCTGCAGTGTCACTGATGACAACTTTGTGTTCCCCCTGCATGAAATACATGCATTATTTTTCTAAGTAGAAGAAATACGCTGTTGCTATATTAACAGTAATCGACAGCTCACCTGATCTGAGTCTGTCTTCAGCACCCGTGGGTCTCATGCTGTTATGGTTCATACAGTTCCTACATTTGTTGGTTGCTCTTCTTCTGCATTTTTTGCTAAGTGTCCTAAAATATCTGGCCAAATAAAAATGAGTTAGATTAGTACCCTGACTTGGCATTCATTTGTTGCAGTTCTGTGAAACAGAGTAAATATTTTCGTAATGCCACATCAGCATCTAATGAAAATACAAACATGCCTGCAATGAATGACTTCAAAGAATTTGTTTTGGAAATGCAAAAAACTATTTCAAGCCTCAGAAACCAGGTAAGGTGCTATAATGGATAGTTTCTAAATGTAGATTTAATGTATCATGTTTTCCTAACATCACTCCTCTTATGTTTTTAATATTTAGACATCCACTGCAACCAAAAACCACCACATAGTCTCTCAAACAAAACACAACACAGAACATGGTGTGTTATTATTCTTTATTTCTATGTTCTTTTTAAATCATATTGAAATATTCTACAATTAGACCCGCTTGACTTTTGAACCTAAAGCCTTGTGTAGCCATTGTATACTAAACATAGGATTAGTCTTTCTCTAAAAATTTGGCCGTGAAGTTAGTAAAATCTTTTTTTTTTCTATCTGAAATGTGTAGAATCTGTGTAAAACTATGATTAAAATGTAGACTTCATAAGAAGTAATATGCGAGACTGCAACTGTAAACATAGTTAAGATCTAGATCACTTAGAGAAGACTTCTACGATGTGGCATAAATAAATTCTTTATTCAGAATAACTCAGCCATAGTGGAATTCAGTTTTAAAAATGTATACCATACAGGACAGACAAATCCAAAGTAGGCCAAAATGTTTCCCTAGAATAGTTAAGTTCCATCAGAGCAGCTTTTCCATGAAATTTGTAGATATGAATCATATATTTATTTGCATAAGAAGGGCAACACAGCTGGTGAAGGGTCTAGAGAACAAGTCTTATGAGGAGCGGCTGAGGGAACTGGGGTTTTTTAGCCTGCAGAAAAGGAGACTCAGGGGAGACCTTATTGCTCTATACAACTACCTCAAAGGAGGTTGTAACAAGGTGGGTGTCAGTCTCTTCTCCCAGGTAACAAGTGAGAGAACGAGAGGAAATGGCCAAGTTGTGCCATGGGAGGTTTAGATTGGATATCAGGAAAAATTTCTTCACAGAAAGGGTTATCAAGCATTGGAACAGGCTGCCCAGGGAGGTGGTGGAGTCACCATCCCTGGAGGTATTTAAAAGACTAGTAGATGTGGTGCTTAGGGGTATTGTTTAGTGGTTGACTTGGTAGTGTTAGGTTAATGGTTGGACTGTATGATTCTGTGATAATAACTTGATTCCATCTTTGATGGTATTACTTAGTCACTGTTCTGCTCATCTTCAATGCTCCTATTTTGACAGTGGAAACACTGTGTTTAAGACTTACTGCATTTCAGTCAGTTCTTCTGTCTTTTTTGGATGTAAAAAAGACTGAGGGATTGTTAAAAATTGTGCCTTCCTAGTTACTGTTCCCAAGAAGCACACAATCAGCAAGATAAATTAATCATATAACCCCTTTTTCATCATTAAGGAAAAAATGGTGGGAAAGATGTATCTTCTGTTAGTTTTCTTTTGAAAGTTTGTTTCCATACATATTACCTGTTTCCAATCTTTTAGCGTTATGAAAACTAAGTAGTGAGAAAGAAAACCCAGACAAGTATTTATCATGGATTATGTAGCATAAGAGAAAAGAGAGAATACCTTGCACAAATAAAAATTGTTCTTTGAATCAAGTATTAATTTTTTTTAATATTTTCAGATAAAAAAACTTGAATCTCGCCTCAGTAAAACTGATTGCACTGATGAAAAGGGTAAATCATATTCCAGCAATGAAACCTGGAAAAGGGACCCTTGTACTGTGTGTGAATGCAAAGTAAGTATGTGAAAATCCATTTTGAGATAGAAATTATATTAGGTTCTGCTTCTAAAACAGCAGTTCCAGTTTGGTGTCTGATAATTTGTAGGTAATAGTTGCTAATTTTTTTTTTATGGACCTTCAGTTATTTGGTGCAAAAAATTATATTGTTCAGATATCCCTGCCCTTGACACCAGTTTTCAATCCAGCCTTTATATACTTTTATTATATTTCCATTTTCATTGGTGTATAGTTGTACTGGCAACATTAACTGTGAAGTAAGAGACTCCTTGAAAAAGTCTACTAAAATGCATAAAAATAATAAAAGCTCGTCTACCTTAGTGCTAGATTTTCATTTTCTTTTATCAATCATGGTGAATTTTAAAAAGGGTAGTTAAAGAAATATGTCGGTACGTAGTATCCCAGAGTTTCATGACTGAACTTTAGATAAAATGGTATACTGCTCCATTAAAGATGGTATAATACAAAGAGCCTTCTCAGTAGTAGTTTATGCTGAAATAAACTATGTGGAGTTAATCTTAGTAGCCAGGATCTTAAAGAGGATGAATGAAAACATGTTCTTCAATGATATGAAAAATGTATTTCTTGTTTGGAAAATGTAGCTAAATGTGTTCTGGTTTTGTCACTTTTTTGCCTGACACAGGTTGGTCAGATTACCTGTTTTGTAGAATCGTGCCCGCCAGCTGACTGCAAAGCGCCTGTGAAGGTTAAAGGAGACTGCTGTCCAGTCTGCTTAAAACAAAGTATTAATAAAAAGAAGCCATAAGTCTGCTTTTTAAGAATTTAGGGTGCATACTCCTCAAATCATATCAATGCCTGCTGATGGCAAAAACAGGTAACTACAGTCTTAACAACAGCAATAAATCAAGATTTACAACATTCTAATGGTGCTGTAACAGTGTAACATAATGTATCATTTTATTTTCTACCCATGAAGGTAATCACAATGCAAAAATTAACGAAAGGGAAATTAGCAAACAGGTCGAAGTTAATTGTGTGTTAAACTTCTCAGGTTAGACAAATTCAAACTGGTGCTACTTTAAAAGAACACTGTCAGGTAGTTTTAGGTACCCAAAATGATGGGCTTAAGACTTACTCTAAAATGAACACTTTGTTTCCTGTCTTTAATTAGCAACATTAAAAGTTTACTATCCCTTTCCAGTACCAGTCTGACTTGATATTTAGCTCTTTGTTATTACTTAGTAAATGCAGGGAAAAGGAAAACACAAGGTCACTGTGCCCAAAGCAATGCCGTAGAGGGCCAGTTTCTGCAAACCCACCTATGTGTGGAAGTTCTTGCGTGACAGTGAATCACACTATCATTTCTGTATCTGGGGTAGCAAGGAAATAAAGAAAACTACATGACAGCTTTCAACATCCTTTCATTAATTCAAGGAGCAAAATTAATCAAAATTTTCAAACCAAAAAAGCTAGAATTAGTAAGGAAATATAAATACATGTAATTGGAAGATACAAAAAGCAATTGAATGTATATTACAGATGTAATTGACAGTGTTCCTCATTCTAAGAAGACATAAATGACAGAGTAGCATTTGATCTTAAAATGAACATAATCCTTTTTGTCAAAACATATGTAATTGCTTGGCAACTCTTTTTTTTTTTGTTTCATATATTTTAAATCATTGTAACATGACCATTCAGTCCAGTTTTAAAGCATGCTTCTCTTGATCCCACATCAGCTCATGTATTTGTGTGGCCCTGTTTTGAAAATGTGAAAAGACGTCACATGCCATTTTGTATACAAAGATTCCTACTGATTCGTTGTGCATCTTGTCAATAGACATATGTTCCTGAATATATTGTGGCACTGTTTGTTGAAAAAAAAAGAATAATCAAAATCAAGCGTCATGATTAATTGTGGATTGACTACTTTTTCTGACAAGGTATTTGATTTTTTAGGTTTTTTTTCCAGTTTCATCTGATGCATATATATTTTTACCTCAATATTTTTATCATTCATGTTAAAAATGGTCTGCCAATGGACTTTATTTCCCATTTAATAAATGTTTAACATTATAGAGTATATGTCTACACTAGCATTTCAAAGTTATGTACTTTTTAGAATAAAAAATGCATATTTTTGACCAGGAATTATATATTATATTCAGTGAAGGACAACTATCATACCTCATTTTACAGCTTTTTGTGTGTTTATTCAGAATTGATTCTCTCCCTGAATACTTAATATGTTAGAATTTATCGCTCTGAACTTAAGTCCTAAGTCAGGACTAACTAGAACCAGAGCTCTTTTTTAGTCATATAGTTCACTGTCTTCTGAGTTTGTTGTTCAAATTTAGGGAACAGTGATTTGGGTATCAAAGTAATCTGCCCAAAATTAAACATTCTCATCTTAAACATTTCAGATTATGTAAACAGTCCAAATACTTAATTATTGCATGGTAGATCAAATATCTGTCTAATAACTAACCTAGCACAGCAATATGAGTTCCACTATAATATTTTGGCACATAATTTCTCTGATTACTAACATTAATAATTTCTAATTTGATAAACAAATACCGTGGCACACATTCAAACTTTGGTATATCTTTAAAGCTTACTACAGAAACTTGTTTCATACTATGGTAGGAGCAATATGTACATGTGAGTGGTGTGTTAAAGATGTGTGGTAGAGGTACACGTGGAACTACAATTTATATTTTTAAGAATATTTTAATTGATTTTATATACAATGTTTTGACTTATGTGATTTTCTGTGTTAATACTTTTAGAAATTGTGTGTGGCGAGCAAGTTTGAGTATCATAAGGTTCCTAGAGGTTATTATTCCTGTATTTCTTTGATACTCTGATATTTTGTTGACTTTTGTTGAGAGTCCAAACCACATGGCTCGTCCTGTAATTCCAACTCAGATGGAACTCCCATTGACCTATAGCAGGAATTCCTCAAAGAGGAAGGATTGCGGAGCTAAACCAAATGTAATTTAACTGTCTAAACAGTTAAATAAGTCAGTAATACATCCACCTGGTTACTACTTGCATTCTTTTATTCCAATTTTATATTAAATGAACTTTCTCAAGATTTCTGCTTATAGGAGAAGAGAGTTTCCATTTATACATGATAAAATAGTACCTTATATCTGATTGTTCCTTGTCTCCAGCCTCCAGAGTAAAGTGGGAGGTTTTCTTCATTGTGCACTGTTTATTCATATGGTATGTAAAATGGGCTTAGGAGTCTGGATATGCTTAAACAAGTGTAATATTGAGTTATTTTCTGCCATCCGTCTGATTATAAACCATTCAGGAAAAACAGGTCTTTATCCACAGTTTAAAATGTAAGTCATGGGTTGTACTAATGCAGTTCTATTGCAGTGTCTGCAGAATCAGCATCAATTTTAATATTTCTGAAACAGTGGCCAACGGCTAGCTGACCATTTCCTCAGTATCCACTGTGAGAATATTGCTGTAATATGTTGCAATTTTACATATTTATTTTCTTTTTTAGTGTTACCTAAAACAAAGTCTTTGTTGTTTTTATTTTAATCAGTAAATTTACCAAAGAACTGTTTGCACTGTATAATGAATGCTTTTCAGTTAAAATAAAATGGGCCACATTTCCAAATAAATTCCAAGTGATTTCTTCTCGATACTTGTATTGTTTAGATTATTTGCGGAAGATTCCAGTGTGTAGGCTTTTATCAAAGATCCATATTACTTATCTTCTGCAGGATTGTCATGATCAGGACTCCATTTCTGAGAACTAAACAATGAGCTAATGAATCATGTAGATTCAGTAGGTTCTTTAATAATATGACACATAGAATTAAAAAGTATCTATTCACTGTTCTCTTCTAGATGATGGGAAAAAAAATACATGTAGACTCAGAAAGGATATTTAAAAATACACTTATTTCTTTAGCAGAAATGTGTATTTGAAAACTCTTAGTTTTGAACTTTTTTCCATTGTTTATGGGAATGTCATAATACATACAGCCTGTTCTTACAGAGTTTCTTCACTTCCTCATGTCTTCATATAGATCCATTAATGACTTGCCTTTCAAAGCAATTGATTCTACATTCATTCTTTATTCACATAATTTTAGAAATGAATATCCAGGTTCATGCAATCACAGCTCAAAATGAGTCTCCTGTGCAAAACAGATCCTCTTATTTACCTCATCTTGTTTCTCCATCACAGGATATGAATTACTGCTGAACACATGATTAGTTACTCTCATCTTTTGGCGAGGTGTTAGGATCTCTAGGGCACTGCGTGGTTTCCTTTGTTAAATCCACCTGAGATTCATCTGTTTCTTTACAACTTCATACAGTAAAGCATTTTGTGATACAATATCATTGCAATTAATATAATTCTAAGTTGCCTGACAGTGAAATGGGAGAAGTTAAAGATGGCCTTCAACACACAGAGTTTAGAATCATTTTCAGGTTGCAGTTGACTGTGCTTCACTGTAGTTTGACTTTGACTGTTGTAGAAGGCAAACCTAGAAAAGCAGAACTGCAATAGATTCATTTATGTATTTTCCAGCAGACTGCTGAGATATCCTGTTGCCCTTCCAAGATGTTGATGAGTAGTATTCAGTTGGTCTCTTATGAAAATTTTACTCAGTAACTTTGTTTTGTAAAATGTTTTGCTGCCACAGTGTATGTCATTATATGATCTAAAATATTTTTCCTTTTATTTTCTTTTTAATCCCCTGCTAGTTTCATGCTTTTTTCCTATAGTATTTACCAAATCAGTAATCTTTGCAGTGAGATTTTTAGACATGTTGTGACTGTTCCATGGCTTTGGTTTGGAAACTAGAATAAGATATCAAAAGGTGGTATATTTGACTAATTTTCTCAAAACTTCTGCATTATTCTGTTGTTGTATTGTTAAAATAGATTAAATGTTTTGCATATATAGGATAATACAATTATAAAACTACCAGTAGAAAGAAAAACTGTTTACTGTCCTCTCATGCTCTCTCATCTACCATGTGCGGTTTACTGAAGTGTATTTCAGAATTCACTACACTAATTTTTGTTACGTATGAGAAAAAATGAGATCTGATATGTGACAAAAAACTTGTCAGATAGAATATATCAACAAAAAATACCAATGTGACCATATGCGCATCTCATTCATGCTGAAAGTTTGTCAGACTCTCAGTGGAAGGAAACAATGTTATCCTTGTTCAAACTAATGGGAACCAATAAATTACTAAACATGTAATAAATTACTAGATACTACTACTGTCCTAACCAGCTTTGCATTATGATGTACCTAAGCAGGAGATTGTGCTGACTCATGAAAAGGCAGCGTTGTCTCCTAATACCATATTTTAAAACAGACATCCTAGCAATATCAGACTTATTTTGCAATTATCCTGGCTGCTCAGTTTCATGCAATAGTTCCTTTTCTTTCCTTTTTTTTTTTTCACACTTAGCCTGCTGTAAATCCGGCAAGCAAACCTCTGCACCTCCAACATACTTTTCCTTTTGTTTTCTGCCCAACATCTGTGCTGTCCACGGGCAGTGTTATGAATGGTCCTTTCACTGTGCTTTATCATTCAAGCCTGGTAACAGACAGAGCAGAGTACAGATCAGATATGTCTAAGTTACAAGAAGATCTGGCCACCTGTATTTAGCTGAAAAGCTGTGAATTGAATATCTCTGTTTAGATTCAGAAATGGAACTGAACAGCAATTCCTGTGATAAAGGAATAAACCTAATTGTTGCATTCAGTAAAGATGTTTGTGTCTATTTGATGCCTCCCTCAGTGATACAACTTTACATTCCCACAAGTCACAACCTTTAAAAATGTTGCTGTGTTGCCAAAATAAATCCCATTACCTACTTACATCTTTATGAGTGTTATCTCTTGCTAACCTGGCTCACAGCCATTCCAAGGATCAGTGCAGTGAAGTGCTTCATGTCTCTTTTCATAGAGATTAGCATGAAAAAGGTACTCAGAGGGAAAAAAGTAGTCAGGAAATATCCTGAGAAAGGAAAAGAAGCTATTGCTTTGTTTTGGTGGGGAGAAAAAAATATTTCATCAAGTACTCTGAATTTTTTCAGGCAGAATGCAACAGTTCATCAGGAATATAGGAACTGATTAAAAATACCAAAGCACCACATACACTAGACTGCAACAGAGAGTCCCCAGGCACTGGGAATCAATTTCACCATGTATTGGACCAGCTACTAGAGTGGTAGTAAGACAGGCTTTTAGTCCCCTACCTCCACTCTGAGGCATTGCCCATCTTTCAATGAAGATCACGTTTTCTTTTTTCCTCCTCCATGCTTTCACAGCGAGGGGACTCAAGACTACAAGCCAAAAAGTTTATTGGGGCAAATCATCAGCCTGACCCCTCAGAACAGCAGGTCCTAGCTGGTGAACAAGGACTTAGAGACCTGAATTAGATGCTTCGGAGGAGGGTTCAGACAGAAATGTTTGCTAAGGGCCGTTCTGGGGTTCCTGTCCTTTTCCCGTGCTTAGGTGCCAGATTCAGCACTGACTGTTACGAGTTTCCGTAATACAGGTTTCACAGTTCTAAGGAGCTCTGCAAGGAGACACCAAACTGAGGGCTCCCTCTTTCCTAAGTCACCCTTGCTGTAGAAAGCCATCTTCTTGCTACACATGGGAGGCAAGCCTGACAGCTTTCATATGCAGATTCAATTCACAATTCTGGTTACTGATGAGATACTCAAGCTGTTTTAATCAAGGATTTTCTCTCCCTCTGGGTGAAATTGAGTTATTTTGCAACATACACTTTTAAATAAAACCTCAAATGCTTTCACAGAAAAGGAAGACGTCTTTTTTTTTAATTAAGATTTGTAGAAAGGGCCTTCTTGAACTCAGTGCAGCAGACTCGAGACATTGTAGGAGTGGAATAAATGTTTTCTTTCAGCTCAACTGGGTTGGCGTGGTTGCATACAGCCTTATTTGTTGCCAAGCTATTCTCTTATATTGAGAGTATTTAAATATTGCCATAGGATTATTTGGATTTTCTTTTCTATGAACAATCAATTCAGACAATAACAAACAATAGCTGCCTGGAGGTCAGAAAATGACAGCTTGCTTCTGGTGCAGGTAAATGTTAATGTGGATTTTAAAACCTTCATCTTATGTTCTTTCTTTTTTTTTCGGCGGTGGAATGCTGTTGTTACCCCACATCTCACCTCACAAGCAGCAAATATTTTCCATTTGAACTTCAGATGCATTCAGGAAACTTGCCTTACATTTTTAAAAGCAAGGATTTTGCACATTGGGAATGATAAAAAGGGGCATAGCTCCTACCTATTGCTTTGGATTAATAGACTTTTAAAGCCCGGAGAAGTCACTGCAGTCGTGTCTAGCATCTGCACAGCATGTTAAATTCAATTCATCCATTGATGTGTTTCTTACATTAATGTGTTTCTTACATTAAGACACTGTCTTGTGTTTGAGTAATATCTTAAAAATACATGCAGTCTTGACTGAAAATATTAAAATGTTACTTCTGCATCACCATAATGTCAATTGTGATAGTGGATTACTTACTCTCACAAAGAATTTCAGCCTACGATAGTTTATGTGTGTATGTGCAGGTATTCAGCTACTGCACTGCTCATCCTGACCCTTAGTTTCACTTCTACTTGCAAACAAGATCACACTCCTTATTTCTTATTTTAAAAATTTCAAGGTTTTATGGGTGCACATTCAGAGTTGAAGATGACTCTTATTCACTAAATCACACCAAGAATTCATATTGAGCCAGATCCTAAAGCTGCTTTTAGCTATTTTACAGCTCCCAATTTTGTAAGTAGGAGTCACATTCTTTACTCCTCCATGCATTATCTTGTATTTAGCTGCATTATACTAATGGGCTAAACTCAGTCTGGAAAGCAATCCAGATTTATCTGTAATTATTTCAATTTTCATTAGTGGAAGTAATTAACGTTTCAAATTATTTAATCTGGTATAGACGTTTTGATGCAGCTACAGGTGAATCCTTCTCTGACATTCCTTGTAGCAAAAATCAGCCAAGTGTGACTGATCACACTTGAGAGAGCAAGAAAGTAAAGGAAAAATAAGGAAAGGCTGAGCTGCTGCTTCCTTTCTGTGGTGAGTTGTTCACAAAAGGAAAAAGGCTAGTGGCAGTCGCAGTTGGTTTTTCCCATCTGCTGCTGTTTGTTTCACTCTTGATACACTATTTAAAATTATGACAGCTTTGAGAGAAAGGCTTTGATGGATAGGAAAGTTAGGATTTACACTGTAGTAACATACTGTGTAGGTTTTGTCTTCCTAGTGATAATCTCATCTCTCCTTTCCCTTTCAGGCCACAAGCTTGTCTGTGTTGCAGCCTGTAGTTCTGTCTTTAATTTAAATTAAATTAAAACAAGAATATCCCACACTTATGAAAGAGCAGAAAAAATATGGTAGGGGAAAATGTTTATATTAGAAGTTTAGAGTTTGGGCTACATTAAGTTATAGCTGTGGTCAGGAATTTTGCATATTTTAGTGTTGGATTTGCACCACTGGAAAATAAAATGGTTTGTTGGCCTACTGAACAGCCATGGTTTGCAGATGTGAGAGCTTCCCAGTGCCAGTGAGCTCCACCACAGCTCTGGAAAATTGTTCAGACACGGATGGAGCCCTGAGTTCATTCAAGCTTTGGTGTCTCTGTTGAGACTAACACTGCAAATATCTACCAGTGTTGGCGGGTTTTGTGATAAGGACTTGTTTGCAAGAATGTAGACGGGAGTAACTGTCTGTTCTGTGCAGAATTACTGATAATGGTTATGTTTCTCCATTAGAAACACTGCAAGCCATCTTACCTGTCTTCTAGAAGCATTCAGATTAGCAGTAGTATATGACTATGGCCACTTTAAAACCCAGAATATTTATTATTTGGAATATTAGAATATTTATACACAGAAAAGTTGCTTACATGGTATTTTTTATTATTAATTGCTACTTCAAAGGGTCAAAGTAAAAGGGATATTTTAGAATAAAAAAAAAATACAAATACCACAACAATCACACAATTATTTTGTAAAACAAACATAAAGTGATTGACTACTTATTACTAGAAAACAAACTAACTAGCATGTTCATCCCAGTCTTTACAGAAAATGGTATGGTTTCACTTTCACAGATTCTTGCAAAGCAAACAAGATAGTAGTATTAAGTCTGGTCTGAAGAAAGCTGACGACAATGACTGTGCCAGTTAATTTCAGCTGGTTTAAAATCATGTTCTTTAATTTTCCTGTGGGATTATGGAAAATTTAAGCACTTATGGTTTAAGATTTTAATAAAGTATGATCTTGCAAAAGTGCTGTAGAAACTGCTTCCCTAAATGGACCATTATTTTTCTCTTTTACCTTCCTACCTTCATCCAGCCAGGTGGCTTTTTTTTTCATTCTGAAATCCCATAAAAATCTGTTAATAGGAGACAAAAGACAGGGCTGGAATCTTGTCTCCGCTAAGCCAGTGTGGCAATGTCATTGACACTGTGTGGTCAGTCCTGGGAAGGACCCTCGTTGGGCCGGGATTTCACCCCAAATAATCTAATAATATTCCTGTAATTCTGGATTTTGTGTGTTAAGAGGGAGAAGGATTTTGGTGTATAAGATACAAGATTAGGAGATCAGTTTCAATAATGTCAGTCTACTACAGATCAGTACAACAGCACTGAACAACATATTTTTATTAGGAAGAAATCCTGTCCTATGTAACATCCCAGACCCATATCCTGAATTTTTCTTGTTTACACATGTGCCCAGTACAACAGAACTGAATAAATGGAAAAGTTACAGTTGCAGTTCCTGAAAACAGAAGTATCCCAAGAGACATTTATAACCAATTTACTTACAAATCTAATTAGACTGCTAGGGATAGCTTGTGACTTCAGTTTAAGGGCAGGATTTTACTAAAGGAATTCCTTTTACGGGAGACCATCAGGTTTGTCATCTTATAATAAAAGCCTTGGTGACATTATCCTAGAAAATATTTTTACATTTTTTTCTAAGACATTTTTATTACACAAGGTCCATCCCAGTGAGTGCGCAGATACAAATGAAATTGAAATCTGTGTAAAAACTAACTTATGGAGTTTTGGCCAGATTTCAGGAAATCATTCACTCTTTAGAGAATATCCATAACCCTCCCAGCAGATATACTGAATACTTCTAGGCAGCTTACCAGACTGTCAGGATGATGACTGCTATCTCGGATCTCAGTTAGCATATTTTGGTCTTCAGTGAAGATTCACAAAGCTTGTTACATCAGTCTCGGCACAGCACACCAAGGAAGCATGCACGGGATCATGACTTACATGAATATATTTTTCTCCCAGGCCCTGAATAAAATCTTTGGCAATCAGACAGAAAAACCATACTTCCCTTTTGTCTTGTAAACTTGAGAGCCAATTAGTTAAAATATCTCTACGGAATACATGAATTTCCAGCTGTAGGCAAGAAGGAAACTTTCACTGACTATGGTATTCCTTTATTACATGTATTTTCTTTTAATTATGAAATATTTTATATTATTATGAGTTAGTCTTCTGTGACTGTAGTGATTACATGTACTTATTTCTACAATGCATATGATATTTCTTATTCCTATCTAGTGACATCTATAGTCTGCATGCCTCTCTCTTACATGACACTGGTGACTCTGTACCTAAAAAAAGGATCCAAAACCCTGTCCAAAGTATTCTGTCAATGGGGGTGGATCTAAGAAAAAAACAATGTTTGTGATATCACGGGGACTGATTTTGTAAGGGAAGTTAAAAGAGCTTCTGCCAAATGACCATCATGAAGTGACCAAATAAGACACTTCACAGTTATTTTGCAGGAAATATTTGGAAAAATGGAAGGAAGGGGTTGTTTGAGGCGGTTTAAATAGAATGCAGTTTTGGAGGAGAAAAAGGGTTACTGAGCATTGAGCAAGTCTATTCAGTTCCTCAAAGGGAGGAATAATCCCTGAAGTAAACTGAAGAGATTCATTCGTTCAGTCCATGGTAAAATTTCCACAAAATTAAGTGCAGGGTGCACAAAAATAAATAAATAATAAATGTCTTATTTGCAAGAATTGTAGCATATCTAAACACATATACCTGCTTTTATTTTTATGCTGATTTACTCATCAGTATCTAGAAAGTTCCATTCTTTGTGAAAGGAATAACATGGTCTAAGGACTATCTGCAGTATTTGAAATGGGGTTTTTTTAGGTGATAAATTGCTATTACTATGTTACTAAATTGTATACTCCTTTGCTAATGCTATTAACATGACAGTATTATCCTGATTAGGATTCTTGTTCCCAGTGTCTGATATTAACTTAGGCATTTTTTACATATTGATCCATATTTTAGTTGCTTTTCAGTAACTGGCTTTTCTATTCTGTATTACAATTCTGTTTCACTGACCTGAAGGCAGCAGACCTGTCTACTGAGAAGTGGAAATGTGCTGTTTGGGAGTACTCTACAGTCTGTATACAATATCTTGTATTTTATGTGTTTTATATAAATGATGTAACTAAAATAAAACTTTTTTTTTTAAATAAATGTCAGAGGTAGAATTAATTTTAAAACTAGAGTAAGAAAGAGAGAAAATGGTTTTCAACTCTTCCAGTCAAGCTGTGAGTTAGACCAAGCAGTTAAATGGAATTTAGGAGGAGTTTTTGCTGTTAAACACATCAAAATGGGTTGTGTTTTGAATGAGTAATTAAAACGGGTTTGGCTGCAACATGTCTGTAGAGATTGTTTATCAGTCTGGACTGCTGGATGCTTAGAAAGGACATGTGGCTAACGGAGCTGCTGGCTCTCCTGCCTCCAGAGTTGCTAGATTCTACATTGATACCATTTGTCATCTTGATCCTAAAAAAACATTCTGGACCAAGCCAGAAAGAGGGAAAAAATAGCTCTTAACCAATGTCTGGCTAAATCTTGATCAGTTAATTGAAAGCAGGATGGCTTTGAAGATAAGAAACAGGATGATTTTATTCTTGGATTAGCTTTCAGCATGCTTGGGCAATTCATTTAATCCCTCAATGTTTAAGTATCCCATCTATAAAAAAGACATAATAATGCAGGCCTCGGTAAAGTCTTTTAAAATTACTGAAGCTCAGTGGTCTTTTGTGTCTCAGAGAAAGCTTACGGTTTTTCCTTCTGTGGTATTTTCCTTTCCTGTTTGTTTTCCATTTTTACTATCTTTGCCTTTATTTTGAATAGGAATTTGGTTGACCAAATGAAGACAAACCTACCATTTACACCACCTCTCTGAACTTTTAACCAGAAGGGGTAGCTGAGTCTTAGATGATTTGATTATCATAGAAGTTTTCCAGTTCTGAGTGGCTGATAATGCCATTGTGATGTCTGTCATTTCCCACCAGCTGCTCTCCATGGGAAATTAAGGGTTAGAAGTGGCATCCTCTTGTCCTTTCTCCCTTCCTTTCATATACGTAGAATCAGGCATGTGGAGAATTAGTAACAGTGAGACCATATTTACGCATATCTAATCCCTGTCAGATAGCCTATACCCTTAAAAATAAATCCTCAAATCACTTGAGCCTCAGATTATCCACCCAAAATTAAACTGAAGAAAAATTGACAGTTAATATAGTTTGAAAATAATCCTAGAACATCCCAGAATTTCGCTGGATCCCAGTGAACTTAAAATCATCATTGTCAGACAAGGCACACACAAGCATGTTGGCACTGCTAGCAGATAGAATTAAGTTGTCATCAGTTTAACTTTCTGAGATGTTGGATGAGTCTTCAAGCCCATCTTTCACCAGAATTTGTATTTTTTCAGACAACCTTAGGCCTGAATTCATCTGGAAAACATTGAATTCACAGCCTCTTGTCATTCTGTCCTTCTTTAAGTTTTCCCAGGCAGACATTCGATCAGATGAGACATGCTTCCACTTTCTCAACACGCTAGAGCTCATGCAGCCATGCAATGTCCAGTCTTCCTCAGTGGGGAGTTTATTTCTTCCAAGTTCTGCATCACAAGCATCTTGATAAAGTTGTAGAGATGCCCCCTTTCATAAATGCACCTGATGAAGAGCAGGATGAGAGATGGGATAACATTCATTCCGCTGCTGAATTCAAGTTCTTCTGACTGAGGATACCTGTATCTTCATAGGCATGAATTACATTTTCATTCCCGTTTCCCAAAAGAGGTTAACAGCTTTACTTCCATTTAAGAGGTTCAATTAGAGATTTCCCTATAAAAAGTTAAGCTGAAGTAAAACTAAGCAGGGCATTTCCTGGATACGCTCTTACTCTTTGTCAGTCTTCAAATTTGTTATCTCGTTTGCCTGGGTGATTTTACTATGATATTCATATGATAATCACCAGTGATCTTGTTACACTGTGGCAAATTTTCTGAATGGCCGTTAACTGCTTGATGTTAGAGTCATAGAATCGTTTTGGTTGGAAAGGACCTTAAAGATCATGGAGTCCAACCATTAACCTAACACTGCCAAGTCCACCACTAAACCATGTCCCTAAGCACCACATCTACACTTCTTTTAAATACTCCAGGGATGGTGACTCCACCACTTCCCTGGGCAGCCTGTTCCAATGTTCGATAACCCTTTTGGTGAAGGAATTTTTCCTGATACCCAATCTAAACCTCCCCTGGCACAACTTGAGGCTGTTTCCTCTCGTCCTATCGCTTGTTACCTGGGAGAAGAGACTAACACTCTCCTCGATACAACCTCCTTTCAGGTACTTGTAGACAGCGATAAGGTCTTCTCCTAGCCTCCTTTTCTCCAGACTAAACAACCCCAGTTCCCTCAGCTGCTCCTCATAAGACTTGTTCTCCGCACCCTTCACCAGCTTCGTTGCCCTTCTTTGGACTTGCTCCAGCACCTCAATGTCTGTCTTGTAGTGAGGGGCCCAAAACTGAACACAGAATTCAAGGTGCTGCCTCACTAGTGCCAAGTACAGAGAGATGATTACTTCCCTAGTGCTGCTGGCCACACTATTTCTGATACAAGCCAGGATGCTGTTGGCCTTCTTGGCCACCCAGGCGCACTGCTGGCTCGTATTCAGCTGGCCATCAATCAACATCCCCAGGTCCTTTTCTACCAGGCAGCTTTCCAGCCACTGTTCCCCAAGCCTTTAGTGGTGCATGGGGTTGTTGTGACCCAAGTGCAGGACCCGACACTTAGCCTTGTTGAACCTCATACAGTTGGCCTTGGCCCATCGATCCAGCCTGTCCAGATCCCTCTGCAGAGCCTTCCTATCCTCCAGGAGGTCAACACTCCCACCGAACTTGGTGTCATCTGCGAATTACTGAGGGCCACTCAATCCCCTGGTCCAGATTGATAAAGATATTGAACAGAACTGGTCCCAATACTGAGGCCTGGGGAACACCACTTGTGACCGACTGCCAACTGGATTGAACTCCATTCACCACAACTCTTTGGGCCCAGCCATCCAGCCAGTTTTTTTACCCAGCAAAGCATACACCCATCCAAGCCATGAGCAGTCAGTTTTTCCAGGAGGATGCTGTGGGAGACTGTGTTAAAGGCTTTACTAAGTCCAGGTAGACAACACCCAGAGCCTTTCCCTCATCCTGTAAGTGGGTCACCTTGTCATAGAAGGAGATCAGGTTAGTCAAGCAGGACCTGCCTTTCATAAACCCATGCTGACTAGGCCTGATTGCCTGGTTGTCCTGTACATGCCCTGTGGAGCACTCAAGATGATCTGCTCCATAACAATGCTGGCTCATGGTCAGCTTGGCATCCACTAGGACCTCCTGGTCCTCTTCTGCAAATCTGCTTTCCAGCTGGGTGGCCCCAAGCATGTACTGTTGCGTGGGATTGTTCCTCTCCAGGTGCATGACTTTGCATTTCTCCTTGTTGAACTTCATGAGATTCCTATTGGCCCATTACTCCAGCCTGTCAAGGTCCTTCTGGATGGCAGCATGACCCTCTGGTGTATCAGCCACTCCTCTCATTTTTGTGTCAGCTGGAAACTTCCTGAGGGTACAGTCTGCCCCATTATCCAAATCATTAATGTCGTTACACAGGATCCATCTATGGTCCATCTATGTTCACTTATGCCTGAAGTGGTTGGGCACAGAGTACTCTGACTTTTTGGCCTGTGGGTAAATACAAGGTCCAAATTGCAAGTGTGAAGGTTCTAAGGATCTACAGAAGCCAGTACACCAGATGGCTAACCATTTGAAAACAGTCAAAATTAACTGTCTTAAAATGGAACAACTCCCTTAAATAAATATTTATCTTTAAGGTACTCAGGTCCTGCAAAAAAAGTCTGAAATCCAAGTGTTGGACATTAAACTTAATATAATGCATAATGAGAGTTAAGAAACTGAAAAGGGATGTATGAAAAATAATATGCTGAACAGTGAGTAACCTATACTAACCCAAAGGGACACCCTGTGAATAAGGTTGTGTATTAAATATCACCCCTGTCCGGACTTTCTGTTCCATTTTCCATAGAGTCCAAAACACCATTCCTTGTTCCAAGCATCAGCACTGAGCATACACTTTAGCCATTCCTTTAAAACAATCACTTTTGTGAATTCGCATTTTCCTTCATATATAAGTGAGAAAAGGCATGCTACTGCTAATTTTCAGCTACTTTCTAACACTTAATTTAAAACTCTACCGAGACTTTATTTTTGTAGTGCTTTTACAGTAATTTAATGACTTGTAAAGTGGTAGAGGAGTACTTGAGAGGCTGAGAACTAGGTGTTGTCTAATATTAAATGTTCATGGAATGAAGGCAGAGAAAATTCACAGTGGTAGTAGCACTGTCACTGTAGTGACTTGAGAACAACTTTATCCCAAGGCCAGGCTGCTCTAAATGCAAGAACAGCTGATCATAAGCCAGGGCAGTGATGCTGACATGCAGCTGACTCCAAGGGATCAGGATGATGAAGGTCTGTATGACAGTAAATAAAACAATGCCAGGCTCCATACCTGCAAACTTGTTTTGTTAGAAAGAACCTGACACTTTCAGCTCATTCCAACTAGCACTTTCCAAAAAGTTAGCACAATCAGGCCAATTTTAAAGGATGGCAATTTTTAGACATCTGAAAGCCAAATGGACTAGATGATGCCTGGGATAAGTGTCAATTACATGAGCTGCTTGAAGGCTACAATTCTTTGTAATGCCTACTTTAGCTGACAGTCCCTATTTGGATCTAACCCTGCTTCTTCTGATGCACTTCTCTGATGCGTCCTTCAGCTTGACTTCTCTACTGCACTGGCACCTTGGTTGCATGTTCTTTTTCCCCTCCCTGCATCCTTAACTCCTCATCTTATTCCTTCTATTCCCATTAGCTTTTTATCCAAGTCCGTTCATCTCACTCCCACTTTGGCTCCAAGTTGGGCTTAGTTGGAAGAATCAAGCATGCCAACAAGGCCCAGCAGAGCAATTTTGAGTCTAACATAAGCAGACATTTCCTGTAAACCTGATACCTGGATTATTTCCATGATACAAGGAAGACAAATGGCTCACTAAATAATAGACTTCATAAATACATTATCATTTCAATGAAATCTGTCATAGCATTTCTGAAAAGGCAATAAGAAGTGAACTGTAGTGCAATTCTCTGCTGAGCTTCACAGCCAGACCTAGTTCTAGGTCCATGTAAGATTTAAAACAAACTGGGACATGATATCATCACCAGATGTTGGATATATAACTTGATGTATTTCTTGTGGTTAGTGGGCTGAAGAGCTGATCGAACCATTATTCCCCTTTGTGTAAGAGAAGCAATACATCTGTTAGAAATTACACTAGGACCTTTGGGATTTTCAAATGCAACAATGCAGTTTTGCAGATGTAGCTAATTATACATTGCTAGATAGTAAAAATTTAGATTTTTAGGGGTGAGGGGAGAGGAATTTATTCTGTATTTTGTATTCTTAGTATTATAACTAAATGTCTTTATATTTCAGCTCACATTGCAGAGGGCAGGCTTGAAAAAGAAACATTTTATTCTTTTTTTTTTTTTTAAGAAGTGCCAAGTACTTCTCTCACATTGATCCCTTTACACAGCACTTGCTATCTAAATGTCACAATGTTTCAAAGATGAGATGAACTGACTGTGGTAAAGAGTTGGTCTTATGCAATGGCCAGCACAAAAGAACAATGCAAGGATTTTGTTAGTGATGCATAAAAATTTGTTACAGAATCATATTTTAATCATTGCCATTCAATCTCTAAAATGCAGAGACAAAAGAAAACTTCAGCTAAACTTGGTATTCTTTTAATGATAGATGCAGATTGTCTTCTTTGAAATTTCGTAGTTCCAAAGAAATGCAAAAAACAATTTCAGTGAAAGATATAGGGCTGAAACCTACTTCTGTGGAAATCCCAGTGTATATGCCTTGGAGCTGAGCTGTAGCATGTAAAGGAGAGGTATGATAGAGAGTTGTAAAGCCTGCAAACACAACTGATCAGAGTTGTCTCTTTTAGAACATTATCTACTCAAATGTATCATTTTTAGGCCAGCAGCTTAGGATGTTTGATGGGGCAACTAGTTTTTACATTTGCTGCTGAAATGTGTATATCTTGGACAAAATCTCTTGTCTCTGACAAGTGTTTTTTGCTGTATATACTCTTTCCTCCCTATTCCCAGCAGTAGTTAAGAAACACCTTACCTCATTTACCTAACAGTGATGATGTTTCAGGTCAATTTGCAAAATAAACTCAGGCAATACCTTGTATATCTTAATGTGGGAAGGCTCTGGTAAGCCTGTGAAGACTCTTCAAAAGAGTTTTAAAAAGTAAAAAGTTTCTCCTTGACCACCTGAGAAATCCTAAAGTCAGCTAGACAAAAATAGTTGTATTTTCAATTTTCATCAACAAAAGAGAAGGCAAAAATCAGTCATTTGCTCAAATAGCTCTTCTCACTTGATTGCTAATCTGATATTCAGAGGATATAATGCAGTAACTTGATTGTTCATAGCTTATCAATGTAAAAGGCAAAGGTAAGTCAACCAGCAGGCTCATCCCTTGCAGTCCCCAATTCCATAGGTTGGGATAGTTTGCTTGGATAACAAATGTTATGGCTGTGCATGTCCAGCCTCAGTCCTCCAGTGTCCATGGGAGGTCTTGTGGCTGAAACTTATTTTTTTAACCACAATCATGAAGATTTACTCCAAGACAGGGGAATAAAAGGCATCTAAGACAAAGAAACGAAGCAAGCATTTGTTATGTGCTATAGCATCGGCAAAACTGAGAGACACTATAGGGGTGCTTTAAAGGCTTGAACTAAGTATACAGGTTCTGTAGATTGGTCTGTAACAACCCATGGCCTCTGCATATAGGAAGATTCATTATACGTAGTCATTAAGATATGACAGCTACATAAGATAAGCTCCATCTTGAGCCAACTTTGGCATTTCTTGTTATGGATGCCACCACCCGCTGAGGCCATGCGACCATATGTGACTAGTGCAGCAAATCGAGCCCTCTGCAGCTTAGCAGAATCTCCTCAAGTGCTTCTGATCCCCGTCTGAGGCTCTGTTCCAACTACAAAGTCGCTGTTGGTAGATTAAGTCCACTCAGTCTGCTCACAGACTGAGCTGCAGGACACAGGGCTCCTCTTTTCAGCCTAAAGGCAGACAGACACCTGCCTTTCAAAGGAGGGAATGGGGATCGCAAACTGTTTTGCCACATTTCATTATATTGAGGTGAAGCAAAGGAGGACTTCAGCAAACTGTATGGCTGATAATATTTGTATATGTGAAGTACTTTGCCTGTTAATTTCAAGGACATTTGCAACAAGCTGGATACCCCTCTGTCTGCATAAAACCTCATTCTCTGGGCTGCCATTTAAACTTATCCACTTTTTTTTTTTGCAGAGATCTTTTGCTCTCAGTCTCAAGTGTGTACTTCAAGTGTGTCTTTTCCCCGGTAAAAGAATTTAAGAACTGAAAACAACCTCCTGAATTTCCTCTAACTCCTGCTAAAGCTGTCTAGTTTACACTGAATTGCACACAAGTTTGAGGTGTTGGTCTCTTCAGTTTCAGGTTTGCAGGACAGATCTGAAAAATACAGTCCCAAATCCTTAATATCCCCCCAAAACAGGACACTAGGCAAGCTACTGTGTGTTAATTTTAAGCCTTACCTGTCTCTTGGGATTTTTATTTCCTTGGAAGAAAGCATCAATTATATGTTTAGCCGTTTGTTTTGCAGTTGAAAAAAATCAGAAATATTTTCTCTCTTATTAACCAGACCAGTTTGTGGACACCAGGGAGTCCTTATAAACCAGCTTTTCTCAATATTTTACTTTCTTCCAGGTGGCTGAGGAAAATAATGCATCTGTTCCAAATCTCAGCAGACCCACACATTACAGACGTCACTGGAGCCCTAAAACAAACATGTTGGGTAAAGCTGGAAATGTTTCAAGAATTCCCACAATTATGAATTAATCTGTTATTCACTTGAGAAACATTACAGCTTGGAACAAATTATCTTTTCTAAACTAGCTAGCTGTAGCTAGATTTTCCTCTGTGTGTATGTGTGCACAAAGGGGTAAGAAGGCAGTGACAGATGGGTTGAACAGTGTCCTGTGCTGAGCCAAAAAGGGACAGAGAAGGTTCCTGACAGCCCAAGATCTATGACTGGGAATGGGGTAATAAGTTACCAGTCCCAGGCTTTACTCTGCTCTGGTGGTTTGAGTTGTAGTATCCATTGATTTAAACTGTCAGCGAAAGATACATTAGGAGAGAGCAAGTTCTCAATAACTCAAAGCAGATCCCTTCTGCCAGAATTAACTCCCTTGCTTACTTTATTGAAGCTATTTATATATTATTTCATCAGGTAAATCCCCCTTGTGACACACTTCACATTTTCAAGGAGGTCCTCGGAAATCATTATCGTGGATATTTTAGCTTGTTTCTACCTGGGACATAGCCAACATCATTCATGTTTTCTGTGACAGGGCATTTTATAAAAGTTTTTTTAAAAGAATTTTCAACAACATTTTATCCCCATGTAAATAACAAAAAAGTTCTCCTTAAAGATACCAGGCTGGTTTTTTATGATGACCTCATTTTCATATGTTAGTTTTTATTTGTTCATCTTTATAGATGGCAATGTTTAAGCATTTTTATCTCTTCAGAAGTGTCTACACTTTTAAATGCCTTGATATTATTTTGAGCTATAATACAGCATAAAAGATCGTGTCAAATAATTGTGTTGTATTAACTTAGCATTTAAAAATTTCACCCCTTGTCAAAGATCCAGAATAATAGCATTGCTTAACAGTATAATTTTAAAAAAACAGTTTTAAGTAGTCTAAATAATACCTTTCCGAACATGAGGAAAATTATTTGTGAGGCATAGGACCTGAGGGAAATGACATGATACACAAGAAAATAAGGAAAAGAAAGAAAGAGAAACAGAGGTTTTACTATATAGTAGGGCTTAAGTTGTTGATACAGCCAAGGCATTTTTATGACTTCTTTTTAAAGGTGACTCTAAATTATTTTAAGTCCCATAGCTTGAACTGATGCCAACCTGTCTCTGTTTAGACTGTTTCTTGTTTTTAACTTATGGCTGTTTCCACTTTCTGTTTTATTGTAACATCTTTTCAGTCTTTTTTGCATTTCTTTTCCCTTATTTATATTCTTCACTAGTCCCCTCCTATTTTTGGCCAGGAAGTGTGTGGCAGGGGGGAGCAATGATCTTCAATCTGCCTTTGGACAACTTCCTTAAGGCTCTTCCTTAGCACACACAGGAGTGAAAAACAGCCCTTCACTTGGATACATGAATTGGGTTCCCAGCCCAGGACGTTATCAATATTTGCAGTCCTCATTTCAGTTAACAGTGAGGTCTCATAATCCAGCGACCTTGTTCTTTCTCTTCTTTTGTCATGCTCTCCCAACAATTTGTTGGAAGTGATAAAGTTCAGTGTAACTGGAGAAAGAGTACAACCTTATAAGCCCAACACTTTTTTTACTGTCTGATTAATTATGTGTTCATGTGATTGAAGTGACACTATTCATTCCCCCGTGACCCTACAGACCTAGGGACTTCCACTGATTTTATAAGGTACACTCACAGACCTCATGCTGTTTGGGATGCCCTGGAGCATCCTGCTAAGAGTAGCAAGAGGTGAGTTTTGATAAAGGGAAAAGGGGATAAAAGGGTGGTAAGAGTGCATATGTCATTGCTTTGAAGCTTTGTCAAAACTCCATCTTCCATCCATCTTCTTCCTGCTGCTGCTAACAGTATTCTTTCATGGCCATGACCTTTCTAAGACTTGTGTTCTCCAATGAGAGAGGAGGCGTGTTGGCAAGTAAATAAATGCAGCAGAATTAAACATGGGGATTTGGGTTCCCTGCTTCAAGATAAGAGTGACAACAACAAAAATGACTAAAAATTTCTTTCTTGTGATATAAAAGATGAAAAAAAATATAATTTCTGGATTAGGAGAGCAAATTGGTACATGCTGTTAATATTCCCTAGAAGTAGAGTTCTTTACCAGATGTACATAGGCATGTCCTAGATATGTTCTCTTTTTCACCTGAAAATTTTATCTGAATGGAATTTGAGGATTGCAGGGATCTGTGAGGATGATTTGTCTTATGTTAGCCACTAACTACTGCTATTACAATGGAGGCTACTAGTACATTATGTATATAAGCTGTATTAACTATATTGAACATATAGTTCACTGATAGCCCATGTTTTGAATGGACCAGACCTTTTGCAAACATACCCTTGTGCTCAGAGAGGTCAATCTGTGCATCACACATGCAGTGTGCTCCATGTGTTCTGGATCTGTGTCCAGCTCATTCCGTTTGTGCTGTGGAGCACATGTGCACATATTTCTGCCTAGGAAATATCAGTCAAAAACTGCCTAGACAACAGTTTACCTGACCTAGGGCAGGAGGAAGGGAATGTGCAACCTTTCTGGTCTCAAAAGCTTTGGTAGTTAAGTTACACCTGTTGCTGAAATTCTGGGAGTGGTATACAGGAAGGAAGAATATATTTTCTCTATATAACAAACTAAATGTGTTGGATTTTTAATTCCTCCTTTTCAGGTAATGGGAGAGAGGTATTTCAAGGGGCAGTGGCTGTTGAGAATGATGAGGTGAAGAATTTCTAAATTTGTATTTAGAGCAAGCATTTCCGAGATCAGAGGCGTAATGTGAAGTGTCCCATCCAGTGGCAGTCATTACTCTGATGAGCTGCAGGAGAGAGCTCTTTGACTTTTAGAATGAAATGCAAGAAAATACCTTTAAGCAATCATGTACTTGGTAGAAAAGTTTTTGCTAGTTTGAGCATTGTGGGATGCTCAATTAGTTATTTAGACAATGATTAAAATTGGGGGTAATATTTATCTGGCTATGAACTGCAGGAATTTTCCTACGTAATACTTTGCTTTACTAGTTGCTTTACAGTCTGACTTATGCAGAATCACGGTTCCCATGTTTTAGTTCCCTGAAAAGCTGTTTATCATTACAGTTATTAATATATACCAGTGACATTTTGATGTGTTTTGGAGTATAGATATATATTTTTAGGAACTCTATTTAACATACATGTTCTTAAATGTTTGGTTCAGATATGATGTTCAAATATATAATCATATATAATCATGTTACGAACTTCAGTTACTATGCCAGATGTTCATCTTTCCCAGCTAGTTCCTCCAATTCTCTGCTGGACATTCATGCTTGAGATCCTCTTCCTTTCCCTCATGTTCCTTGGGAACATTTCCTTCCTTCTCTCTGAGATCTCTATAGCAGAAACAGCATGATTCCCTATCTTTAGTATACCAAGCTGATCTTTTATACATTCAATTATGAACAATTCATATTTTTCACTTGTGTAAATTCACAGAAGATATTGCTGTGGCAAGAAATTCAGCTTAGTGAGCTCTGATGGGAATGCTACTGATACATTATGCTGTTGCTAATAGTTATTTCTGCCCTGGAGTAAGGAAATCCCACTCTTGCCTGGCAGTGGCTTGGATGCACCTCTGAAGATGATTGATGTTGGATGCTAAGCAAAATGAGGAGATGTTCATGGGAGAAAGTGAGAATTTAGGAAATGAAGTAACAACAGCAGAGCCACCTACAGTGCTTAGGAAGTATTTGGAGAACTGCTACCATGTGCTAATTTTATTGTGATCATTATATTACTTAGAGCCATGGGACTTTGTTCAGAGGCTATCCAGTTAGGATCCCTGAAAGAGGACAGATTAGTCTGTGGAAGCCTTGGCAGTAGCAGGGAAATATTAATTACAGGCTGAAAATTACCTCAAGCCCCATCAAGTACCTCAAGCCCCATCATAAAACCACAGGGCCTTGGGCCAACTCTTTATTTTTCACCCTCTTTGTTACACTTAGATCTCTGTTTGCATACTTAAAGTTATAATCACAGTGTACGTCCACTCCTCTGCTAGGAGGCTGCAGAGATCGTGCCTTTTCCTTGCTGTAGTCAGGAAGGGTCTGTTTTTCTCATAGCATTTTTTTCCAATTGTCCTCAGAACAACTTATTGCTCCAGTGGTTACCATAGCGACTAGAAAGACATTCAGTATATTCTTCCACAGTGTTTTTGCAGGCTGCTCTACGAGCCTGCACAATTCCAGTAGTGTAACACCACGTTATCTTTATTTATTTAAGACTTTATCTCCTCTTTTAAGGAAAAATGCATTCTGAATTCTGGGCAAGTTCACAAGAAGCAACAAGTGGCACTAGCTATGTCATTAGTTCATTTTTTTTTCCATTTCTTCATTCTCTCTTTTTAAAGAAAATTAAAAAAAAAAAAAAGAAAACCAGTCACTTCAACACTTTTTAAAATCTCTGCATCCAAAAGCAGAGATTGCCTTTAAGCTAACAGAATTATAATTACTTTTGTCTTGCCCTCTTAGACCCACAAGACATACAGTTGTAATCAAGATTAGAGAAAGTTAACACAGAGGCCGTTTCATTTGTGTTCTGGTAGTAATAGAACAAGAATCCTTCCTTGTTATTAGTCACTAGATCAAAGCTGCATTATGCAGGAATATTGTATTTATGTTCTAAACTCGGATTTCACTCAGCTAATGGCTTTAGGCCCAAACTTTGGTGATTAAATTAGGTACTTAAAATCTGATTAATCACTTCAATGAAAAAAAATTAAAAAATACTTGACCCGTGGTTCACATTTGTTTCTGTCCTATTTTACTACAAAGAATTAGGTTTTTTCAAAAGTACCCTGGTGGAATATGGTCTTGTTTATTTTTCAATGCACATAATCATTTATGTGTCAAGTGATTTAGGATGTTTCAGTACAAGGGCAAAGATGCAAGGCTCTTTAAACTGTCCTCTGCTTGGCCTACAAAATTTCAGGGATCTAAAATCACTCAGCAGTTTAGAGACTCTTACCTTATCTTTAAAACAGTGTCCTCTTTAAGGGTAAGCTTGTTGTAAAATTGTTCTGTGGCTCAACCAGTAAAACCTCTATTCCTGGCATTGAGATATTTTCTTAAATGTTTTCCTTACATTTGCTAGGCTTTGGTATTGTAATAAATGGTATCCTTATCCTTTTGGAAATAAAGGGAAATTGAAAAAGCTCCAGAAAGGTTCTAGTACAAACTTGCCTCTTTCTCTGAAGTTCACCTTCTTGTATGAATAACTGTATGTCTCAAACTAGACGTTCTCTGAAGCTGACCTTCCCTGGGCATTCTTTGTAAAGCTGACTCTGTTTTTCTTCTGCTCTGAAGGCATGTAAATGCTGTTTATCATATGGCCGGCCAAGAGAGAAAAATTAAGGCTTCGTTTCTGGGCATGGGCCAGGAAACTACTGTTGACCCAGCAGAAATCTCCTGTTTACAGAAAATTTCCCCCAAGAAAGGAACATCTTCTAAGATACATTTATAAAAGATGTGGCTGTCTAGAGTGCACTGAACATCCAGCTTTCCCCATGAAGTCTCCAGGCTAATGAATTTTAGCTCTGTGCTGCAAAGCGATGCCATACCCCAGCTACCATGGCCTTTCCTGCTTCTCTTCTCCATTTGAGTCTTACAGTGTATTTTGACCCCTGGATTGCAATGTGCAGTGTGTGTTTGTGTGGAGAACTTCACATCTTCAATATTTGCTGGACACTCAGCAGGAACTAAGTTGTGTGCTTAATCTGATAAGCCCTCACATCCCTGACTCTGTGAGCTGTTTGCACTATGAAGTTACGTGAGAATTCATGCATACTTGGATGTGATGGGCTTCTAAAAATATCGCACTTCAATGTACATGCACACTGACAGCAAAATGCCAGACATTCCTCACTGCTCAAGGCTTTTCTATTGAATGTGTGTGCGTACGAAAAAGAAACCAGTTCGAGGAATGAAACCACCTCCCAGTAAGGCAGTAATCTAAGAATTAATTTAGCAGAGTTTCTTTGCTAATTGTTCGTAGATTCTTTGTTTCAAATAATCGTCAGCTGTAGCCTGAAGTGCTGTAGATCTTCTCCTGCCCTTGGCTCTTCAGTCAACTTGACTAACTGTGAAAAAAATCAAAGGGGTGACTGAGGGAGGGCTGCAGTCAAAGGAAATTTGCTATTGAAACAAAACTGAATCTGCTTCCTTGCCAGGCTTTCCATGGACAAAAGGGTATTTGTTTTTCCTTTGGTACCCACAGTGGCATGGCTCTCATTAGAAAGTTAGCAGGCCAAGGTTACAGCTGTACAGGATTGCCAGCCAGCTTTTGCAGCCAAATGGTCTAAAGCAATTCATGAGAGCACAGCTGTCACATAGTACAATGAGGTGAGGAACACATAATTAATAGCTAAGTCTGTGTCTGTGGGTGAAGTGGGGAAGGAGAAGAGATCACCGAGGCTATTGCAGAATGCAAGTAATACAAATTATTCTGAGAATTTGCTGTCAGTTAAATGAGCAATGAATCTGATAGTGCCTGAAAGAACAGATGGATTGAAACTAGAATGTCACATCCAACTCATCTTATCTGTGGCCAAGAAAGGCGGGGAAACATTTGAATTCCCAGCTTCAACATCACTCCTGTGCTTATGGTTTCCAGTAAGAGTCCAAAGCTGGAAGAGCCTGTTTCCGATTTGAGATGCAGCCAGATTCTCAAAAAAAAAAATTCAGAATTCTCAGGAGATTTCATGAGATTTTTGCCAAAACCACGTAACTGTTTAAAAAGATTTTGGTACGATTGGTTCTGCCATCAACCCAAACTGTAATTCTGGTAAGCTTAAACCTTCAAGCTTAAGCCAAGACAAAAATCTTTCCTTCAGCCCATATTTACTAGCAAATATATCTGATATTTTGCTATTGGTAGAATTATCTATATTTGAATCCAATAGCAGTGAACATATCATTGCATTTATTGAATTTTATCTGTCATCTCTAGGACTTTAAAGGGCTATGTGGAATCAATTATTTTTAAATACAAACATCCTTAAATTCAGTCAGATGTGTGTTAAATCATGAGTATGTTATTTTTTTGTTTCTTTGAAACTTTCCAGGGCCCTGAGAGCACCAACAGACATTATTGGCCCTGCCCAGCCTCCACTGGGCCTGCTCTGGGCCTCCTCCATCCCTGCCTGTAGGCCCAGGACCCCATTTCAGCTCAGCCCAGGGCTCTCTGTCCCTGACCAAACTACTTTGCAACTATGTCTGTTTGCAGCCATTTCCTTGGCCCCACCTCCTGGGGGATCCTGACAGGATCCCCGGCATTGACTGTGGACCTGGATCTGGGGCTGTTAATGGACCCTGCTACCAGCCCACAGCTCTGCCCACCATGCTCAGCCCCTGTGGGACTGTCCGCTCTTGGTGAGGGCACGGCTTGCGCTGGGTCACCATCCACTCCCATGCCCTTAGGCAGCAGCTGGCCCTTGCTACTCCTTGACACCAGATTTTAATCAATGGATTTCTTTTTTCTTTTTTTTTTTTTGTCTTTTAAACAGAAGTACATTTTGTGTACAACTCCGCAGCACCATTTAAACCTTGTCTGGTACTTACACTCTGATTCTGCCTTTAAAGAAACAGAGATAGTCAAGCTTCTTCATGAAATGATTTGTGTAGCTTTCCTCTGTTTCTGACTCAGTCATCTCTTTATGTGGTGTAAAATGCAAGCTGATATGAAGTACAGGGGAAAAAAGGTTACAAGATTGGGCAGTGCCCAGTGTTTGGCAGTAGCTCCATGCTTCCAGAGAGCCTTCTCCTGCCAAAAGCCTAGCTCATGAGGGTGAGCTAAGCAGTAGTGATGGATGAACTGGCTGCATGGACCCTGTTCCTGATGCACATGCATGGGAAAAGTAAATCATAGTGGCCAAAATTCTTTATTAGGGATCAGCACCAGAAATGGCCTTGTGTCTTTCTCTCCTCCTTGTTCTCTTTGTTACTTTTAAAGACAGAAAAAATTAAGTCATGCCAAGTTTTCTCCCCTCAGCCCTATCTGGGTTACCCAATCCTAATTCCTTCAACCTTTCTTTATGGGCCATGTTTTCAAGACCTTCAGTCATTCTTGTTGCTTGTCTGGACTGACCCACATTCTTTTTTGATCTGCACTGCCCAAAAATGGACATGGTACTCCCCCTGAGGTCATACTACTGACAAGTAGAATGAAAGAGTTACTTCACGTGTTTTGCAGACAAAACTATTGTTTATCTATCCCAGTATGGTATGTTCTGTTTTTTGTAGAAGCCTAACATTGAATCATTTTCAACTTGTGACTCACTGTAGTTCAGAGACCCTTTTCTGTAGCACCAGAGATCATAATTATTCATCCTGTCATTATACAGCTGATTGCTCTTACTTATGTGTAGAACTTGACATTCATTCTTGCTGAATTGCATTGTATTCTTCCCCAGACAATTTCTCTAAAATTGCTCAGTGATTCTGCTGTAAGCCTATTTTTAGAATCACTCTTGTTAGTGGAAGGTGGCTAAAGCCACTGTCACTGATGCCTCATTACCACAGGTAATGTTTGCAGTGCCACTTCTCTCACTCTGCATTAGGGTAACCCAGACTCTGATAGCACTAAAGACAACTCTCTTTAGATACCTGCAGATAGATATCTACAGGCATTTTAAGTTCTTAAACTTCCACTGCAGGCAACTTCCACTGCAGGCAATGAAAATATGGTTCAGTGTGATTTCTGAGTATTTGAGGATTATTTATTTAACCAGCCCATCAGCACAGTGGTTCCTGAGTGCCATCTGAGATGCCCTAGGCTGACCCAGACATCCACAGAAGAATGACAGAGGGTGTACAGGAACCTGGGTATGTCTGTGCCCTACCAGATGGCAGCAAGGTGTCAAACAGGAGATCCTAAGACCTTTCAAATGGCAATGGATCACTCTGATAAACTGAATCAACTCCTATGCATCTAACAGAGGGGGAACTGAAGTGCTCTCCAGGCTCTAGTGACAGCACACTTTAGAACTCCATACACTGTAATTGGAACTTAGCCTGTCATGCTGATAGATACTTATGTGTTCTAGTTTCAAATTTAAGACCTTAATATATCCTAGCAGGAGGAGGAACTCTATTGCTGAGAGGGTAATGCTCGTTTTCATCATGTAAGTGCAGTGTAAAGGATTTCAGTACAATTCCTCGCTTCTCTGAAAAAAGAAACTGAGATGCTGAGATTGCAAAGGATAAGGTAGGGATTTCACCAAAATCCTAGGACATGCTGTCTTAGGTGATGGACTTTATCCTTGCTATGGAGAAAAACTAAAATCCATAATGAATGGTAGCTTGAATTTCCTTGTGAGCAGCATTTAAAGGTGCAAGATGGTTGCACACATTTAGTGAGGGATACTTGATCTCAGCTTTCTCAGCTGAGTTACTTGCTAAAGTCTAAATAATGACTGGGAATTTTCCTTCAAGTGCAATATCTTTTATAATCTAAGATTAATGAGGTCTTCAATTTGTAGAGAATTTCAGGAATGCCCAGTGTTCCCTAACATTAATCGTTTTAACAAATTCTGAACTGAATTTGTTGAACTCTTTCAACACCTCTTTCATGCTTTTTTTTTTTTTGAGAAATGTTTTATGATATGCAAAGGAAGCAAAAAAAAATTTTATTTCAGCATATGGGTGTAGGAGTGTTGTAGTCTTAGATTTTAGTCCTTGGGGTTATTTTTCATTCTATATGAGAAAAACATTTGTAATCCACTACTGGATCATTAATATCTAAAAAAAATCTTATAGTATTTCAGTTTCAAGGATGATGGCTATAAGCTCCATACTTTTCTGGGTATTGCTTTCAGAATGTCTCTTTCATGTAATTATTTGCTCACCCAGTTCTTCAGATTCATTATAGAAATATCTTAATCCTGATCACTAACTTCAGAATGTCCCCAGAATGGACAGCAGTATTTAGGTGTCTGGCATGTGAAAAGCTCGTATGAAGAGATTAACTTTAAGCTTAACTGATCACTCTGTATTTTCTTTTGTATCATTCTGTCCAAATAAATTAATTTCACCTTGTCACACTCCTTAAAATTGAAGGAAAAATCATTTTTCCAGGGCAAAGCATGGAGTTCCTAGAAACAAAATTTTGTTCCAGGTCAGTAAGAATTCATCTTCCATAAGAAATGTTCCACACTATCTGTGGGAGGTATCGTAGCTGGCCATGCCTGGTCTGAGGGTAGAACCTGTATCACAAAGAAGAAGCGGTGAGTGACAGTGGTCAGAGACTGCCTTCTGTGGGGAAAGGCAGCACCTATCTGCTGACCACACCTGCTGTCTTGGGAGTTTCACTGCTTGCCAGGGGCCTGGATCCAAAATGTTGCAGGAAAATTGCTGAGGCTCATTGGGCACTAAAATTACTTCTCTTTGCTACAGTGGCTGTTGTTTCATTTGATTTTAACAAACCAAGCCTTAATGCAATCTTGCATATCATTCCTATAAATTTGTTGTTGTATGGACTGAATGGATGGACCTCTTTTGTCTCAATGGACAGTGGTCAGTTGTTTACAAGGTAACTTGTGATTGATTACAATTTGTGTTCCTGTGAGGCTGTTCACTATAGTCATCAACAACCTGAGGCATGCTCAGCAAATTCATATAATTGAGGAAAGCAGTCAATATATGATATATTGACACTGCCATGAACAGTGACCTTGACAAACTGGAGCAATGGGCCAACAGGTATGTCATGAAATTCAGTAAAGACAAATGCAAAGTCCTGCTTCTGGAACAGAACAGCCCCAAGCAACAATATAGACTGGGGACTGACTAGCAAGAAAGCAGCTCTGCTAGAAAGGACTTGGGTGTCCTGGGGCATAGCAAGTTGTACAAGTCATCTGTGAATGCTTCCAGTGCAGGGCCACCACATGCTAGGCTACATTAGCCAGAGTGTAGACAGCAGGTCAAAGGAAGCAAATATTCCTCTCTGCCTTGAATTCATTAAAATGATATGTGGAGTATTAGGTCCAGTTTGAGGCCTTTCAGTGCAAAAGAAGTATTAACAAACTGGACGAAGTCCAGCAGACATCCAGTAAGATAAATAGTGGTCTGGCGCATAAAGTATAAGAGTCTAAGAAAGACAGATAGGCTTATTCATCCCAGTGAAGAGAATGAAAAAGAGAGATACCTAATTGTCATCTTCAGCCACAAGGAGGGAAAGACAGTTTTAAAATCTTAGATATGGTCAGTGAAAGGGAAATTCCAGGTGGATGTGAGTATAAAATTTTCATTGTAATAGTGGTTAAGCACTGGAGGACGTTGCCCAGAAAGGCCATGGGATCTTAATCCTTGAGACAGTCAAAACTCAACTTGGCAAGGCCCTGAGCAACCTGACCTGGGTTAGTAGCTGGCCCTGGTTTGAGGATGAGGTTGGACTAGGTGTCTGCCAGAGGTACCTATCAACCAATACTATTTGATTCTAAATAACATGCAAACCAAAGCAATGCTAGATTTTCATTTCTTTAGTATTGCTTTAACATCACTTTTAATTAGGGGATGGAGGGAGAGAAGGAAAAACCAGAAGGGTAGGAAGCACCAGTAAATGAAGATATTTGCTTTTTTTAATTGAGAAAAAAAACAAAAGTCCATGGCAATAACTGACATTTACTTAGTTCAAACACCCTTAATTAAAATTAACGACATTTTTTTATCAAGCCTCTTTATCAACTTTATGGTGTATTTATTTCCTATATGACACTTCATTACTGTCAACCATGACCTGAGAAACGTGACAGATGGAGAAAGAACAGCAGTTCACTGGCAGAACTGGGAACAAAATCCATTCCTCCCACTAGAGTGTTCAAAGCTTTGGACCACTTTGCCTGTTTTCTGTCAGGAGAGGTCTTTTTTTAATTGCTGTCAGTTTTAATGGATATTCAAAACTAAGTGAATACTATGCATGTTCACACTTGGGCAAAACATGGTCAGCTTGCTAGGTCATGTTAGAAAGCACTTCACTGGCAAGCGTTTCTGCTGATGTAACTTCGAATTTATTTGTCTTAAATGACATTCACGTCATCAAAGTCCCCATAGTCCAGTCAATTTCTGAACAAAGAAAAAGGCATACGCAGAGTCTGTTTTTTCTCCCAAGATCACAGCATAAAATAGAAATGTGAAGAAATAGCCACCATAGGAAAAGAATCTTCTGTTCCAGCTGCTCTATTATGACAGCTTGAGCCCTTGAACATTCTGTCTTCTGTTGAGCTACCCCTTTTCCTGTCTTGTTTTCTCCAGCCTGACAGTTAATTTTCTGGCTCCTTATTCACTTCTGCCTTCCTTCAGACTTTTTTCACAGCCTGTTTTGTAGCTTTGCTATCATCTCTACTCTTATTTTTGGATTATGGTGTGTGGATACACCTGGCAGGTCATTGTAATTAATCATGTGCAGATTCGGATGCAAATCTGCTTCACTGCAAGACCTCTCTGAGGAAACCACACAGTGGGATTCCAGTTTTCCTGGAAATTTTTACTGTTTGAGCTTCAGTGGATTCTCATTAACTTTTGACAGGACTGGATATCTTACTATTTGACTCTTTACTTTTTCATTTGGCAGTCAAACAGAGAAACCCAAAAATCAACCACTGTTGCTTGAGTTGCGAAGTTTGCATGACTTATCTGGATTTTTTTTCCCCTGTTGGCTGAATGCATTTCTTATAATTGAATTTCTGACTTGGATGCGTACACCAACTTATTTCCCACCTTTTTTCGTATGCATTCATTTGTACAAACATACATGATGAAAAATGATAATAAACAATGTGTATGCCACTGGCAAATTCACTATGTTAAAACTGTGAATAATTGTGGGAAACGTTTGTGAAGAATGTTAGTAATGTTGAAAGCAACAAAAGATGTTAATTATTGTCAGACAACTATGTGTGTATTTCAGTCCAGAAGTGGCTGGAAGCAGATGTTTCAGCTTGGTGTAACATGCTGCTGTGGCAGATACTACCTATGGGGAAGTTCCTTCTCCTTCAGCAGTTGGAAGCTGGTTCATAGCTTAAAACCTGAGGACTTATACATCAAAGAAAAGTCTGATTCTTTTTTATCCTCTGGATAATTTTACTATTCATACAAGGGTCCAATACTTTTTGGAAAACACCTAACTATTTGGCATCAGTAATGTCATGTCTGAATCTTGTCAAAATGTATTCGCTCTTCACAGCCCGTAAAACATATGGGAATATCTCACTACATAGAGTAAATTCAAGTTAACAAAATTTATGCACTGGAAACAGATTAAAATGCAATGTTTAGAGCAAAGAGAAATTCTGCTAAAATTGTGAGCTGGAATGAAAGGAAGATCTGGATTTTTTGGTTTAGCACACAGTAAGTGAACAGCATTGGAGCAAATGTGATGACTCAGTGTTGTTAAACAGAAGTATTAACATCAGTCCCCAAAGGAAATAGCTTGTTTTTAATCCCCATATCCAACTCCCACGCAATAACAGCTGCAAATGAAGATCCAGGGTAATAGAAGGTTGTAGGTGTGTTAAGACAACTGCTTTTGGAAAAATGGAAAAAAATATGCACTGTGGTTAATGTAAATCTTCTTTGTTCTAACAATATTGATCATATAACCATAGAACCAGTTACGGAGCATGGGCTCCACTAATGAAACATAGCAGAAAGGTATGCACTTGTGGAGGAAAACAAAGAAAAATAGCTGGTAAAATACAGTACTTTGCTGGAGATTGTTTCAGATATGGAACTGTGACAATTTTGGATGAGATCCGTTTCACCTAAAACATCTACATCAATAAATAAAACAGTCTATAATAATTCCAGTTTGCAGTTTGGATGAAGCCACCCTGCTTTGGAGGGGTAAAAACCTTTATTATTAATGACATGAGCTGTTTCATGCCAGGTTGCTTTAGTGCCAAAGGCAGATCTTGGACATTTTTAACTTAGTAGCGTAGATGTAGTCCTAAGGTCTCTCTTCCTTCCCAAGTTAGAATGTGAATTCCTCAAACTCATCTAGGTTTCAGACAGGAATCTTAACAGTCTTAACTTCAAGATGTCCTAAAATTCTGTGCATCAATATTAATTAGACACATCCTAACTTAGCTTAGAAGTTCCCATGACACTTCTCAGGCATTTTAGATTCATCTATAGAGGGGCTGTTCTGCGAAGAGGTTTGCTTTTTTCCATCTTTCAAGAGACATCTGTAGCACTTATTTCTTGTAAGATACCCGGGTGGTTAAAGCACTAATTCAGAAAGTAGGAGTCACAGTTTTCAATGCAAAGATATTGAACTCCCTTCACTAGATGGTTACTTAATTCATAAGTCATGAGTGTGAAGGAAAATATTACTCACTTCAACTCAAGCCCACTGTGCAGTTCAGTCTACAAGCAGCTTTGTGTGAAAAAAGAGTAAGGAAGAAGTGCCTAAATGTTGTCAAGTGGCTAGCGCTGGGACAGCTTAGGATTTCAGATCTTGTTTCTTGGAAGGTGCATATGTTTTATTTTAGACTATTATCAAAACAAATAAAACTTTCCTGCAAAAAGGCACCAGATCTCTGTCTCTGCGTTGTCTCACCTGATTACTTGAGTAAAAGCATAGGAAAGTGATGCCTTCTCGATTATACTCCCAGCACAAGATCTGGCTTACTTCAGCATTCAGCATTTTGCCTTCAAAAGAGAATGGAAGGCAAGGAGCTTCCTGCTCCATGTTTGTGTACTTAAAGATTTCTCTTTTGAACAAAATTGAGCCAAGAACTCAAATTTCTTCTTTCTTGCTTGAGTTCTCTAATCACTAATCTGTTAGACCAAAGAAAAATATGTGCACTGAATATGGTTACACAGCCTTATCAAGAAAAAGCCAAGGATAGGCTGCATCCTTGCTTTGTGTACTTTTAAAGGCAGACATAGACTTCTAAATTATCCAAATTCTTAAGAGGAAGATGGGCTTGGTGTATGCCACTGGAGCTGCAGAAGGTGCTTCTACTGGGCAGAAAGGCTGTCCCTTGTCTGGTTCAGGGAGGTGTCTCCATCTGCTAAACAGGGAACTCAGGCACTGATTTTAGGCAGACAGACTTCAGGTTCACAAATATTATACTTTAAATGTTCTTCAGGTAGACTGTCCCATGAGTTCATGAAATGCTCATTTCATACCTATAGTACTGTCATTGAATCAGAACCTTCAGCAGGAAAATGTCAGCAGCTCCCTGCCTAGATGATTCTAAGCTTGAAAGACAACATGGAAAACTACAAGTTTCAAGGGTTTTGCATACTGTCCTTTAAAAAGTGACTAGATTTGTTTTGCAGTGCTAGGAACTAGCAAAACCAGGGGAAAAAAAGAGGAAGACAGATTAAAATAACGGAGAAACATTCAAGGCCCACTCTGAGCTAAACCTAGTTTTACAAAGGAAAGGGGCATGCTATGGCTAATAAAACTGTCTACAGGAAACTTGTATTATCAGGATCACAATATGAAAAGCAACAGAAAGCTGGGGCTTTTAGTATCAGTATAATTAAACCCAAAGTAGAGCTTCAAAACAGGCAAATAAAGTGACTTTGCTCTGGGAACTGTTAAAACTCATGACCAAAAATGTGAGAGGACATTGGCTCAGGATCTGAGACATTAATTCTGAATCTGTCTTTATTTGACCTGACAAAAGGCTACATATTTACAAGGAAACTATGTGCCTGGGACTATCCTCTGGCACTGAGGCCAAGTGGCATGGAAGAGAATCCGTTATCATCTTAGCCACCAAATCAGGGTGTCCATCCCTCAAGATCAGTCCCTGGATTGCACTAACACTAAGGCCATGACCGGAAATTTTTTGATAGAGCAATTGTTGGCCCAGGAAAAATGGTGCCAGGGAATGTTCTAAAAAATTAACGTGTCCAACTTCCAGTGCCCAGGAATGTTCCCTGGCACTGCTTGATTTGTTAACACAGAGGTAGCCAAAAGCTTTTTTCTTTAGACACTTAGCATGACACCTGAGACACAACTAGCAAATGGTGAGCTCTGTACAAAAGTATTCATAGGAGAAAAATAGCACAAAGGGATAGAGAAGATGATGGATGAGGGGAAATATGAAAGTTGCAATTAAAAACTTTTTTTTTGATAAATGACTGAAAAAATAGATACTGATTAACCTCATTTGATTTTAAAATTCTGAGACAAAGAATGGGACAATGTTTTTAGAACTAGCATTCTGATAGCAGAATGTATGCCTATCCATTCTGAAGCATTACTGTGTTTCCTTCGACATTCAAATAATGCTGACCATATTTTTTTTTGCATTTTCTGTATCATTTTATGAACATACCATTTCTATAGAATAACAGACCTATGCAACTTTCATTCTTATATACTGAAGTGTTCTTTCTCATTGTCCTTTTTCCTGTTGGGGATTAATTTTTTGTATTCTTTTCCTGACCATTTTCCAAGTTCTAATTTCTATTTGTTAGTATCTGGTTTACTAATTTTCTAGACAGTGCTCTGATTTTGTAGCTGTCTTCTCATTTTGTTTTGGGATCTTTTTAGCGAGATTTCTTTCTTGCTTATAGTATTATGACTTTCTGGGCATGGAGCGAAATGTCCATAATTGATTCCTAATTACCATATGATTTTTCTGCTTAAATTCTTTCTGCCAGGTGACTTGACTCATAATTCTTTTCAGCTTTGGGAAATGTCTCCTTTCAAAGCATTAATTACATATATTACTACTTTGGACTTTATTGTGCTTGATCTAGCAAGCATAATCAAGTTTATTTTTTGTACTTACACTACCATTAATTTTTACTTATATGACCAATTCCTCTTTATCTCTCACATGGGATTTCACTTTCTTGGGTATACACTCCCATTGAATGAGAGAACTACTGTGTAATACATGCTGAAATTTCAAGGATGTTTAAGTACTGTCAGCATCACAATTTTGCATTTCATTCATATTGATTTCTCCATATATATTTCCTGATTTATTGGGCTGATGTTTACAGAGCTGCTCATCCTATTCTATAGAATAAGTCAGAGAGTTTCAAAACACAGGAGGTAATATTCCATTTTGTACTCTATCTTCTAAAACATTGATCCTTAAACCTTTAAGATTATTTTTGGTGAAGAGTTACTTTGCCAGACAATGATTCCCCTATAGGTTATATACTACCGATTTTAAGATTCTAATCATTGAATAGATTCATTTCATTGAATGAATTATTTCCCTTTGTATCAAAGACACCTCTGCCAGCTCCAGGTAGGGCAGAAAACAGAACCTAGATTACAGTTGATGTTCCACTGATATTTACCATGAGAATGAGTTCAGAAAGAGAATTTATCCTGTTTCCAGTTTGCATATTTAGGGAAGCTGAGTAATTCTGTTTAATTATTTGGGCTTCCTTGTTATACGGTCTAGAACTCAACTGTGATTCCATTAAGTCAACTTTCTGTTGACTTCATAGCAGTTGTATTGCACTTCTAATTTTGCATTTGGCTTTTCAATTTTATTTTTCCTACTTCCCTATTTTTTCTTTATGAACTGTTGTTCAGTGCTATTGATGTGAAAATATTCACATTTACTTTTTTCTCTGTTCTGTCATCTATATTCTAAAACATGTGTGAAAACAGAGATGAAGGGGGCTATTTTTGTGCCCATAAGTGGTGGCTGACAACACAGACAGGAATCTGAATGAAGCCTCATGCACAATTTGATATTTACTTTTATTTGGCAGCCTGTTGCAATAAATAATAGAAAGATGAGTGTGAACATATGCACTGTCCATTGCCATAGTTATTACCTAAGTTCAGATAACATGGATGCTCTCTAATCTAGGGTAGTGATCACGGGCTCTATGAGATTTGAAACTATTTCTAGGGGAGAAAGTAAAGCCTGCCTCATCTGGGGAATTTCTCTGTCAAATGAGGGCAAGCAGAAAAACTTTTCTGAAACCTCCATCACTTGAGCTGGAATTGAATAGGAAACTCCATCTCATTCCTTGGGTGGGAAAACAAAGGTAGTGTAGAAAAAATCAATAGGTTGTTTCTTTTAACTCTGTGGAGCAATCCTCAAGACTTTATCCATTTTAATTGCATTCTTATCTTGATTAAAAGTGGTACTGCCCACAGTTTTGGTTACATTTTTTATACTTTTCCTAGAGTACCAGTAGGATTACTGTTTACATTTACATTTACTGTTTACATTTACTGTTTACTGTTGACATTTACAGTGTAAATGTCAGATCCTGCCCTTAAATACCAAGATGCTGAAAGAATGGAAAAATCACAGGTATTTCTGACTAATTGCAGCTTGCAGTAAGAAAATATCATAAGCAATCCAATTTGGAAGTGCTCCATATACAAGAATGGGAGTGATGTTCGCCAGAAAACACTGGTGAAGGAATTTTATTTAGATATTTAGAAAAATCAGAACAACCACCCAAAGGAAACTATAAACTAATTGTGAGCTATGTTTGTAGCCAGACCAGGAGAAATTAAGCTAATTGATTCATTCTCTGAGTGTATAAAAGTGGCTGTGCCCTGGAAAGTCTCAGACTATGATCTGTAATTCACTCTATGATGGCTGCTGAATTGCTAGCTCCCATTCACATATTAATTCTTTGCAAATGTTTTTTGGTGCAAAGACTCAAGATGTTCAGTCTTGAAAAAGGCTCAGGCTTCAAAGCACAGTTTGTCTTTCCCTCTCACACATATTCCAACAAGATTTTTTTTTCATACTAAACAATGGGAAATACCTTTCTCACTGTGAGATTTAACGCTCCTTACAAATATCTGACAGTTAACATTGGCAGTGATTTTATTACAGAAGGATGCAAGAAAAATTTGTGAAAGTTCTGGGACTCTGCTCATCTGGCAGCTAAAGGATTCCAGCAAAGCCTTGCTTGGCCTCAGGCTGACAGTATGGAAGTTTTAATTGTCCATGTGAATAGCCTAAACCAAAGAGGATCCTGAATATTGAGGGGCATTTGGGTGTATGTCTACCTGAGAGAATGTATATAAGACTTTAGCTTTTCTTGTGAATGTTTCACACTATTTTAGTTGTAAAAATATATTGTACTCATTTGGATTCTTTGAATAATTACACTGTGTGGTTATTAACACAATCAGGCAGTCATATAATGTAACAGTATGATTTCCTGTTGATTCCTGATGTATTTCTAGTGATTTGCAACAAATTTACAAACTGACACGCACTGATGTTACTGGGAGTATTTCCATTGACCACAATAGGCTGTGAATCAGGCACATACTGGTAAATATAACATTGTCAAGAAATCTTTTTGGAAATTTTAAAAAACATAAAAACCAAATCTCAAAGCTGGGAAATTATAATGTGTGGCAATGAGTTTTTTTAATAACATAAAGATGCAATAGGAGTCACCCAGTGATAATTCCACAGAAGTCAATGGACAATGACTTTCAAAGTTCTTTTTAATAGGATTTTTAATGTCCTGCCTTATTTTTTTTTCCCCATTTCATAAGGCACTTGTTTTTCCATCATTTGCTCAGGAAGTCTATACAGGCAGACTTATTATGGTGCTAACATAATGCTGTCCAGCCATGAATGCCCAATATCCACAAATATTTGTGTCCTGAAAAACATTTTTCCAGAAGATAAATAGTCTATCTCAAGTCAAGAAGAGGTCTCTGCACCTTGCATAGGTAAAATGCTGTTCTGTGAAGAATAGCAGCTGTGTGCATAGTAGCAATCTAAGTAGGAATAATACTTGGAGAATCAAGAGATAAAGCTCCATAATTCTGTCTAATATGAACCATAGCATAACCCCCACTAGGCACCAGATGGTTTTGCTTGTGCAAACAGCTGCATTCAGGAATGTCCCATTTGTGTGTAAAGTGATGGCTCTCCCATCTCCCTGATGCATCTGATCCAGTGAGGGAATCATAGAATCATCGAGGTTGGAAAAGATCTTTAAGATCTTTAAGTCCAACTGTGAACCTAACACTGCCAAGTCCACCACTAAACCATGTCCCTAAGTGCCTCATCTACATGTCTTTTAAATACCTCCAGGGATGGTGACTCACCCACTTCCCTGGGCAGCCTGTTCCAATGTTTGATAGCCCTTTCAGTGAAGACATTTTTTCCTGATATCCAATCTAAACCTCCCCTGATGCAACTTGAGGCCAAAGAATACACTGAAAAATCCAATTCTATGTTCTTGGACACAAGGACTGTAGAACCAAAGAACATTGCAAATGGGTTCTTACGTCAATATTTGCAGTGAAGTAAAGTTTGTACCAGCTGGTGATCTGGACCATATATTTTAAATATCATATGTCTGCTACTTTTTGTGACTTTGGGCTTTAAGACGCATTCTTTCTATGTAGGTCCAGCAGAGCATGACATTAAGGAAAGCTGAAGGATAAGCGGCTACATTAATTGCAAGAATTACTTCCCATGGCAGACTTTTAATCTTGGCAGAGAATCACAGGTTTGGTTTGGGAGTAAAGCAGAAATCAGCCTGATGGTGGGCCAATACTAACTGGCCAATTTTGACTACTCTTACCCTCAGGATTTTTGCATAGTTACATTTCTGTTACATTAGCTGTAAATCAACATGTGAGCACAGTGAATAGTTAATTAAAAAAAAAATCCTGTGATCTGTGAAAAAAGTTGGTTCAAATTATTATTTTTTCACATATTGAAGAAATGGCATTTAAGAACAGGTGTCCCATAGAAAAAGGCCAAAACAGGGAGGAGAATCTATATTACTGTCACGGTTTAAAGCTGGGCTGGCTATTAACCAGGTGGCAGATGCTCTCTGTTAACCCTCCCCCCCCCCCCCCTCAGGGAAAGGGAAAAGGGAAAAGGGAGAGAGACTTATGGGTTGAAAAGTTAAAACAGTTTTAATAAACTATAATAATGAAAAAGAGTATAATAACAATAATAATAGAAATAATCAAATATATACAAATATATACAAATATATACAAAGCCAAGACTGAGAGCTTGGAAATCCTCCTCAGGCAGAGTTGCTCCCCCAGCACAGGCAGAGGGGAAAATGCAGTACCTCCCCCCAGCACAGGCAGAGGGGAAAATGCAATAGCTCCCTGCCATCACACCTGCAGGCTTTTAACTGGAGAATTGGCAAAGCTGGTACCAATCAGTGGGAGACAGGAGGGCCCCTCCCTCCTGGGCCCCACCTCCAGGAGGCAGTGGGTTAGTGATAAATAGGAAAGTGAGAATGACGTGTGTGGGATGGAATACCTTGTTGGTCAATCTTGGGTCACCTGCCCTGTCTGCTCCCCCATGCAGCTGCGACCCCCCTTTGGCTCTTCACTCGTAAGCAGTGAGGAATTTAGCAGTGACCTTGGTTTCTCTAAGACTAATGGGCCTGGTTTGGGCCAAACCAGGACATTCCACCCCTTATTCCATACCATTCACGTCATACTCAGATCACCACTACCTTTTCATTTTCAAATATATATACACATATCACTAGTTTATGATTCATCTCTATACAAAAAGTCCATTAAGTTAATTTGGTTCAGGATTGTGGGTTTCCATCTGGCTAGCAGTCTCTCAGCAGTCTCTCTGGCTAGCAGTCTCTCTTTTGTCATGGTTCGTGCCCACAGGTTGCAGGTTAAAGATGTCAGACTCGAGGAGGTTACTGGACGCCACTTGATGAAGCTAGCTCCGGTCTCATCACCACTGTCTTAACCTGAAAGACACTTATGCAGTAACAACATACAGTTCAGAATTAAGTATTCTCACCCAGAATCAGATCACCTTCAGGGACACATCGGACTTCACCATTTTGCAACATCACCCACCAAGTACATCCAGGTCCCTGAGCAAAAGCAATCCCACGAATGGGTTTACCTTTGCCCTTTACAGGAAGAATCCAGACAGTTTTTCCCAATAGATTCCTTTCATGCACCACAGGGACTTTATCTCCTTCTACTGTATGTAGAAGGTCTGATTGAGCAGGGCCAGCTCGATTGATAGATCCCCTGGTGTTAACTAACCAGGTAGCTTGTGCCAGATGTTTATCCCAGTTTTTAAAGGTTCCACCCCCCATTGCTTTCAGGGTAGTTTTTAACAGCCCATTATACCGTTCAATTTTCCCAGAGGCTGGTGCATGATAGGGGATGTGATATACCCATTCGATGCCATGCTCTTTGGCCCAGTTGTCTATGAGACTGTTTTTGAAATGAGTCCCATTGTCCGACTCAATTCTCTCTGGCGTGCCGTGTCGCCACAAGATTTGCTTTTCAAGGCCCAGAATAGTGTTCCAGGCAGTGGCATGGGGCACAGAGTATGTTTCCAACCATCCGGTGGTCGCCTCCACCATGGTAAGCACATAACGTTTACCCTGGCAGGTCTGAGGGAGTGTGATATAGTCAATTTGCCAGGCCTCCCCATATTTATATTTCAACCACCGCCCCCCATACCACAAAGGTTTTAACCGTTTGGCTTGCTTAATTGCGGCGCATGTTTCACAATCATGGATAACCTGTGCAATAGAGTCCATGGTTAAGTCCACCCCTCGGTCACGAGCCCATCTGTATGTTGCATCTCTCCCTTGATGACCTGAAGTGTCATGAGCCCACCGAGCTAAAAATAGTTCACCTTTATGTTCCCAGTCCAAATCTATTTGGAACACTTTAGCAGCTTGATCCGCTTGTTGGTTGTTTCGATGTTCCTCAGTTGCCCGACTTTTAGGTACGTGAGCATCTACATGACGTACCTTCACGACTCGTTTCTCTAGCCGAGCAGCAATATCTTGCCACAGTTCAGCAGCCCAAATAGGTTTACCTTTACGCTGCCAGTTGCTTCGCTTCCACTGCTTTAACCACCCCCACAAGGCATTTGCCACCATCCATGAGTCAGTATAAAGATACAGCCTTGGCCACTTTTCTCGTTCAGCAATGTCTAAAGCCAGCTGGATGGCTTTTACTTCTGCAAATTGACTTGATTCACCTTGTCCTTCTGTGGCTTCTGTGACTCATCATATGGGACTCCATACAGCAGCTTTCCACTTCCGATGCTTTCCTACAAGACAGCAGGATCCATCGGTGAACAGGGCATACTGCTTCTCATCCTCTGGTAGTTCATTATATGGTGGGGCTTCTTCAGCACGTGTCACCTCCTTTTCTGGTGGCATTCCGAAGTCTTTGCCTTCTGGCCAGTCCATGATCAATTCTAAGATTCCTGGGCGATTAGGGTTTCCTGTTCGAGCCCTCTGCGTAATTAATGCAATCCATTTACTCCACGTCGCATCAGTTGCATGATGGGTAGTGGGAACCTTACCCTTGAACATCCAGCCTAGTACTGGTAATCGAGGTGCTAGGAGAAGTTGTGCTTCAGTACCAATTACCTCTGAAGCAGCTCTAACTCCTTCATATGCTGCCAGTATCTCTTTTTCAGTTGGAGTGTAATTGGCCTCGGAGCCCTTGTATCCTCGACTCCAAAATCCTAGGGGTCGACCTCAAGTCTCCCCTGGCACTTTCTGCCAGAGGCTCCAGGTAGGACCATTGTCCCCAGCTGCGGTGTAGAGCACATTTTTAACATCTTGTCCCGTACGGACTGGTCCAAGGGCTACTGCATGCACAATCTCTTGTTTAATCTGTTCAAAAGCCTGTCGTTGTTCAGGGCCCCACTGAAAATCATTCTTCTTTCTGGTCACTTGATAAAGAGGGCGTACAATCTGGCTGTAATCTGGAATATGCATTCTCCAGAAACCCACAACGCCTAAGAAGGCTTGTGTTTCCTTTTTGTTAGTTGGTGGGGACATAGCTGTTATTTTGTTGATCACCTCTATCGGGATCTGGCGACGCCCATCTTGCCATTTAATCCCTAAAAACTGGATCTCCCGGGCAGGTCCCTTGACCTTGCCCCTTTTTATGGCAAAACCAGCTTGCAGAAGAATTTGGATTATTTTCTCCCCTTTGTCAAAAACTTCTGCTGCTGTATCTCCCCACACAATGATGTCATCAATGTATTGCAAATGTTCTGGAGCTCCACCCTTTTCTAGTGCAGTCTGGATCAGTCCATGGCAAATAGTAGGACTGTGTTTCCACCCCTGGGGCAGTCGATTCCAGGTGTACTGGATACCTCTCCAGGTAAAAGCAAACTGTGGCCTGCACTTTGGTGCCAAAGGAATAGAGAAAAATGCATTAGCAATGTCTATGGTGGCGTACCACTTGGCTGCCTTTGACTCCAGTTCGTATTGAAGTTCTAGCATGTCTGGCACAGCAGCACTCAGAGGTGGCGTAACTTCATTTAGGCCACGATAGTCCACAGTTAATCTCCATTCTCCATCAGACTTTTGCACTGGCCATATAGGACTATTAAAGGGTGAGCGAGTCTTGCCAATCACTCCTTGATTTTCTAATTGTCTAATCAGTTTATGAATGGGGATCAGGGAGTCTCGATTGGTGCGATATTGTCGTCGGTGCACCGTGGCAGTAGCAATTGGCACCTGTTGTTCTTCAACCTTCAGCAACCCCACAACAGAAGGATCTTCTGAGAGGCCAGGCAAGGTAGACAGCTGTTTAATGTCCTCAGTCTCTACAGCTGCTATACCAAAGGCCCATCTATACCCTTTTGGGTCCTTAAAATACCCTCTCTTGAGGTAGTCTATGCCAAGGATGCATGGAGCTTCTGGGCCAGTCACAATGGGGTGCTTTTTCCATTCATTTTTAGTTAGGCTCACTTCAGCCTCCAATACAGATAACACTTGAGATCCTCCTGTTACTCCTGAAATACTGATAGATTCTGCCCCTTTATGATCCGATGGCATTAGGGTGCACTGTGCACCAGTGTTACCAAGGCGCGATACCTTTGTGGTTTTGATGTGCCAGGCCATCGAATCCACACAGTCCAATAAACTCGGTTGTCCCTCTCCTCCACCTGGCTGGAGGCAGAGCCCCCCTAATTAAGAAATGGATTCGTGCTACTCACAGGGACTGGACCTTCATTTCTCCTATTCACACTTGGGAAAAAGGGATTTGAGGCCCATCTACCCTGGCTGGGGTCCTGCTCACTGGTAACTGGAGCAGCCATCCTTCTAGAAAAATTCTCTCTGGTATTTCTTTTAGCTTGCAACTCACGTACTCGTGCCTGTAGGGTACTGGCAGGTTGTCCATGCCATCTGCTCATGTCCTCCCCATAACCACGCAGGGCAAACCACAGGATACCTCGTGATGTGTTCTGTTTCCTTTGAGCTGGTCCTGTAGGAGAGCGTTTGCTCCTAACAGCTGCAACACGGGCCTGTGTAGGTAGAGAGTCAAGTTTATTCTCGATCCTGGACAGTTTGTCTGACAGTTGTTTAAATGAGTCCTTGTTTTCCTTAGTCAGTTTTTCCACAGCCGAGATGCGTGCCTGCAGTGGGGAAGAAATACTATCTTCATACTGTCACATACAGTTAGCCATTTTGCCCACACTAGATCTTGCCATAGCATCTTCTCCCCATACTAATATTGACAATGTATGGGTATATGTCGGTGGAGCATTCTTCACAACCTTCCGGAACATGGATCGGTTGCATTCCACTTCATCAGGATCTACAGGATCTACAATGTCCCGTGGGTGTCTATAAATGATCTCTTGCACAGCCAGTTCTCTAAGGTAGTTAATACCTTTTTCTATAGTGGTCCATTTGCTTAGGTGGCTCATAACATCATCTTTATAGGGATACCTGCTCTTTACAGCTGACAAGAGTCGCCTCCAGAGACTGACAGTGTTTGACTTTCTTGCGAGCGCCTTATCAATACCACCATCTCTGGACAGGGATCCCAACTGTCTGGCTTCTCTGCCATCTAATTGCATGCTGTCTGCCCCATTATCCCAGCATCGGAGCAACCAGGTAATAATAGGTTCACCGTCATAACGGCTGAAGTCTTTCCTTATATTTCTCAGGTCCTTCAGGGATAAAGAGTGGTAGGTTATCTCTATGTCCGAGTCCTCCTCTTGTGATAGTTCTGCTTTAGAAGGACCTTTCTTCTGTGATGGGTCTACTTTAAAAGGACGATCAAGGAAACCCCCATCTGTGTCAGGCCCTAACTCTGCCTGAGAAGGGCCCTCACCTGGGTCATATGATGGCTCTGCCTTAGAAGGCTCCGAGTCATCATCCTTCTCTTCACGAGCTGATTTCTTTTGGTATTTCTTCCTGGTTACAGGAGCAATTGGTACAGATTCGATAGATGCTGGGGTCTGAGTAGATGCAGTGGCTGTCGTGGGAGTGCTGAGAGTCTGAGTAGCTGCAGTGGCCATCTTGGGGGGTGTAGCAGTTGTAGTACAGGCTGCCAAGGTTTCAGTGGGTTTAGTGGCTGTAGCGGCAGTACACACTGTAGGATCTGAGGTGGCTGCATAACACTTACAACTGTCCCTGCACCGATATTTAATCTTATCCCACATCAGAAACACATTCAGGACAACCAAAAATAAAAACATGCCACCTAGACAGCACCATCCTAATTTCACAAAATCTAGTGGAATCAGCTTGGCAGAAAAGGAGAAGGTACTATTTCCCAAAGTAAAACTGGAAGTGTAATCATTAACAGAATCAGCTAAAGGATGCCTGGAGCGTGCAGATGAAGTTGCTGCTACTGATTCGTGATTAAAGCTGCCCATCATTGTGTCATAGAGATAAGAGATCGGAATATTAACTGCCCAGTTTATCACAGCATAAATCAGTATCAAACCCCATACCAAAACAATACATTTCGACCAGCGCCCACTGCTAAACTGCATGTAAACATTCATAAGAAGCAAGCAATAACACAGTGCCCACGGCAGGTAAGGCATCATTGCAATACTCAACTGTGAAAGAAACTCCATAAAAAGATGAGATAACACAGCATTCAAAAATGACATCACCATCTTCACTATCTGTTTTAACTTTCCAACCCCTCGTAAATCTCAAAGGAAGAAATCTGATATTCTCTCAGCTGAGCTCTCTGGGTCTCCTCCCACCAGAGCCAGGATTCAACTTATCAGAGCAACCTGTTGGAGCTTCTCTCGTGCCCCACGTTGGGCACCAATAAATCTGTCACGGTTTAAAGCTGGGCTGGCTATTAACCAGGTGGCAGATGCTCTCTGTTAACCCTCTCCCCCGCCCCTAAGGGAAAGGGAAAAGGGAGAGAGACTTATGGGTTGAAAAGTTAAAACAGTTTTAATAAACTATAATAATGAAAAAGAGTATAATAACAATAATAATAGAAATAATCAAATATATACAAATATATACAAATATATACAAATATATACAAAGCCAAGACTGAGAGCTTGGAAATCCTCCTCAGGCAGAGTTGCTCCCCCAGCACAGGCAGAGGGGAAAATGCAGTACCTCCCCCCAGCACGGGCAGAGGGGAAAATGCAATAGCTTCCCCCATCACACCTGCAGGCTTTTAACTGGAGAATTGGCAAAGCTGGTACCAATCAGTGGGAGACAGGAGGGCCCCTCCCTCCTGGGCCCCACCTCCAGGAGGCAGTGGGTTAGTGATAAATAGGAAAGTGAGAATGACGTGTGTGGGATGGAATACCTTGTTGGTCAATCTTGGGTCACCTGCCCTGTCTGCTCCCCCCTGCAGCTGCGACCCCCCTTTGGCTCTTCACTCGTAAGCAGTGAGGAATTTAGCAGTGACCTTGGTTTCTCTAAGACTAATGGGCCTGTTTTGGGCCAAACCAGGACAATTACAATCATTTATGGATGTATTGTATGAAGTAAAATTAAAAATTGGTGAAACTGAACAACTAGCAGCAGAGATTCGCTGATAACGCAACAGTTTAAAGAGATGTGGAGCAAAGATACCTGCACATTTCCAGACGCTTGACCATCTGCTATTTTTCTTCCTATCTGTTTGATTCCAGATTTGAAATTTTTAGTTGAATTACTGTAATTGGGATTTGAAAATTAGCACATTCTAGAACCGCATGGGACACATTATTATTTACATTAACAAAATTACGCTAGTGTTACTTACGATAACACATTCCTGCCTAAATGGGAGGGTGACAAGTATCTTAGAGATGTCAGAAGAGCAAGTCTGTGTGAGGCAGCACTTCCTCTGGCATTATACAATATTTTTGTGATATATGAAGAGCTAAAATATTCTGGGATCAGATTTAGGTATGTCAAATTCACATCAGAAATAATCTAACTGAAATTACACATAGATGCAATCTGTAGCCATCCCTTGAATTTACTGTAATGCTAGTCTGGGTGTTTTTTTCTTTTTACATCTAGTTGCTAAAATAGAGTTTACACCTAATGAAAAGGGCTTGCATTTCTGCTGCTTTACAGAGTAAAATTTTTGTGCACACTTTTTGGCAAGAAATCTCCTTTTTTTCAATAAATGATTACCATGGATAATACCTTTCAAATCCATTCCCAATATTTGCTGCCAGAATGGCTTGACTCCAAACGTTTTGCAAGTAGATATTTTTGAATGTTGCCAGACTTAATTCTGAAGTCTTCTGTTAGTAATATAGATACAGTGCAGAGAAAACCATCAAAAGGTTTAACACATTACATCCTGTATGTGTTGTTTTATTAGAGGATGATGTATTGCCAGATCTTCAGTCAGCATAAATCAGTCTAGTACAACCATGAGGATTTTTGCCAGCTCTGATCTAGTGTCTAGTGAATCCTTGGCCTGTCCACTAAAACAACAGGTAAGTTTGCCAAGTTGGACCAACTAGCTTTATTTGTATGCTTCTGCTTTGATATGAGTAATGTGGGGCTACAGTATCAATCCAAAACGTATTGTTTGGTGTCCCAGGTGAAGAATCTTCCCTACTATTAAATTCATTTCGTTGTCCCCTTCTCTTACACTTATACTTCTTTTTTCACCCAGTTCATACAACTCAAAATAGCAATCTGTGTCACTGTTTGTTCTGGATCTTGACCCAGCTCTGTGCAAGTTAAGGGCAAGCTCCCACTGGCTACTGAAACAGAAGATCTCAGCAGAGTCACCAAAAGCAAAAACACCCTGGAGTACTAGTTCTTCACAGGGACATGCAGGGGAAGATGATCATACAGCAACAGTTGTCATTATGTAGAAGGGATTTTTTCTCGGGATGAAGCAGTCAGGATGTTTATCAGAGCTTGTGTCATGTTATGTTCCGGAGTTAGCATGCTTTTCCATTGCAAAAGTCCTTTTATTAGCTGCCTTCTTACCAGGTAGGATTTTTGGTTCCATACTACCTTGCAAATTTCCCTGGAAACATTTGTTACTCTAAACTATGCCTGAATATTTATCTATTTTTCCAGTATGTGTTAAAAAATTGTTTGTATTTTCTTACATGTAAAAAACCCCAACTAACACAAATAAAACAGAAGACAGTAAGGAACGTGGGTCTGATCTTTCAAAGCTTTTCCCTGACAAGTTGGATGGTATTTCTCAGGAGAATTAGGTATATTTAATTAAGTGCATTTCAGCATTGGCCTCCTGGTTTGAAACAAAGTTTGGTTCCTGATAGAGAGACTTTTTGGGTCAGCCCCAGAATTTAGATCTCAAAACCTAGATGCCACACAACTTGTGTGTCTTAAAGTATAAAACTATTCTGCTATTATCATAAGAGTTTGCCTGTTGGATAGAAACTTGGTCAACAAATGAAGGGAATTCTCAGAAGAGTGACCCAAACACCTTTTCAAAGGATAAGGGCTGGGAAAGCAAAAGTTTAAGGGGAAAGAAGGGATGTTTCCACACTTCCAGTGTAAGCAGATGTACTCAGTTCCTTATTCACCTTTTCCAACCTGTCTTCCATGATCTCATATTTGCACTTCTTCAACTATCGTATCTTTTATTTCTTCTCTGAGACTGCTGTGGACAACATGACAGTTCTTGACAGCATGCTGGCACAGGATAGTATTTGTATTATCAGTGTTGCTAAAGGATTTGGAAAGATTTGTCCTATAGTATCAATACTAGGTACTCGGTCATCCAGACAGTGTAAACTGGTGGTCAGTCCCACCAGTGTAAAGTCTTAGCGCTTAATACGTTGTAACTTGTGAGTGGATGCTGTCTGCTTTTGCTATAGTTGGAAGCTGTGGCATATAAGAGGCTATGCTTTTATTCTAGGATACAAAAGACATTAAAATATGACTAAGACACTATGAAACAGAAAGATGTCGGACTTCCTGTGGTTAAGAATACACAAAAGATGGTTATTTCTGCATGTTTAGCTGCATCCTCGCTGGCAACATTTGGACTTCTGTTTTTCTCTTTTTTATTTGTATGAGTTCTTCAGCTTTGTGGAATGCAGGTCTGTTCTCCATATATTCTTACAGCCATCATTTCTAGTCAGTGGTGGGACCTCACAGGTTTATCATATAATGATTATTCCCTGTTCTTTATGGACAGATGCTTTTTTCTAGTATATAATTTTGCCACCTTCTCAAGTAATTTTTTTTCTTCTTTTGCTCTGGTTACGAAATAAAGGTAATTCTTGCATTTTGTGCTGTGGAACCACTCTTTATTTGAGAGCTCTTCTCTAAAAAATGTTTTTTCCTCATTCTCTTGCAACCTTTCTCTCAATAATTGATGTGCCTTCATCTGCTTCAGTATATTTAGCTGGCTAAAAGGTGGTGTAACAAGATTTTTCTTGAAACTATATCTAGTCTTTTCACAGCCAGTCAGAAACTAGTAACAGGCATACTACAGATTCTCATTTGGACTTTGCTGGTTTAGGATTACACAGTTCTTTAAGATTTATTTTGCCCTTGTTTCATCTTAATCTCAGCAGTTATTATGTTTTCCAATGTAGCTCCCTTTTGCATTTGCCCTCCATAAAGACACACATGTATATACATACATGAACACATGTACAAATACCTCTTTCTTTAGCATAGTCCATTGTACTAAGTGTAGAATTTTGCTATCTCCTTTTTTCTCAGACAAGGATAAATTTTTATGAATTCATAGAATTTGGAGTGGAACAGAGACTGGTAGGCAATGCTTATGGGAAGTGAGTTTAAACTGATTTGGAAGAATGAGCTTAAGGTGATTTTGTAGCAGTTCTTTACCACTTACTGCTCAATGGCATAACGTGCATCTCCTCTAATTCTATCTATAAATGAACTGGCTCTTAAATTAAGATTTTTGATTGTTGTATTAACATTTCTTCATATGGCGGGAGATGCTGTAATGTTTTCACTAATAGATAAGAATGCTATTATTTAGTCCTGCTTTTTTGCTGTTTTCATTTGCACATTTATCCTTACAGTAATCTTATTTAAGTTGAAACGGTTTCAATTTTTTCAAAATTTATCCTGGGAAGATGATATGACATAGCATCCTGTAGGAAAAAGTTGATATCTGTCTGAAACACAAAGGATTTGCTTATAATCACTTTGCAATCACTCTGGACCATAAGCTGAAAAAGGTAACCAATCCGTTATTTCTCTTAGGAGTAATGCAGACAAAATAGGATTTGAAGCTATTTAGGTGGGGTTTTTTTCTGAAACCAGTAGTTCTCATGAACGTGGGAGACTTTCTGTGGCTTGATTCATGTATATTTTGTCAGAAACAGTCTCATGATTTGAGGGATAATCTCATTTCACACAGTGCAGAGGGGAGGGCAATTTTTAAGTGCAGTCAGCAAAATGACATTAACTACAGTGAATACGCATATGCAAACAAACACAAAATCCTGTGTGAACTGATCCTCAGCTTCCTGTGGGAATGACATCTTCAGTGCGTTTTATTTGAGCCCACTGAGAATCAGTCGAGATGACAGCTGATCTGGAGCTGTGCAAGAATAGCGGCTGCTGTCTGGTTTCATATGTTAGTGATGCCCAAACTTAGCCTGCTATCTGGGGTATAGACAGTAAAACTGATATGAAGGATGGCTGTAAAAGGAAACTGATGTGTGATTCTTCCAGGCAGTTATATCATTATTGCCAGGATGCTTCCTGAAATGTGTTTTTTATTTATGACCTCTTTTATGACTCAAGAACTATTTTATTCAGTTGTTAGTACTGGTTATTTTCATGCCTTATGCTTGGTGCATTTCTTGATAGCAAGGTAGCTTCTTAAAAGTAAGAATTCTTAAAGCATAGAAATTGCTTTCTATATAATTCTCTTCCGCAATAGAATTGCGGAAGTCATTGCTAGGCCACTCTCCATCATCTTTGCTAAGTCGTGGGCAACGGGAGAGGTGCCTGAGGACTGGAGGAAAGCGAATGTCACTCCAGTCTTCAAAAAGGGCAGGAAGGAGGACCTGGGTAACTATAGACCTGTCAGCCTCACCTCCATCCCCGGAAAGGTGATGGAGCAACTTGTCCTTGGTGCTGTCTCTAGGCACATCAAGGATAGGGGGATCATTAGGGGCACTCAGCATGGCTTCACCAACGGGAAGTCATGCTCAACCAACTTGATAGCCTTTTATGAGGATGTTACCCGGTGGATAGATGATGGTAAAGCTGTGGATGTGGTCTATCTTGATTTCAGTAAAGCGTTTGACACGGTCTCCCACAGCATCCTCGCAGCTAAACTGAGGAAGTGTGGTCTGGATGATGGGGTAGTGAGGTGGATTGTGAACGGGCTGAAGGAAAGAAGCCAGAGAGTAGTGGTCAATGGGACAGAGTCCAGCTGGAGGTCTGTGTCTAGCGGAGTCCCGCAAGGGTCGGTTCTGGGACCAGTTCTATTCAATATATTCATTAATGACTTGGATGAGGGATTAGAGTGCGCTGTCAGCAAGTTCGCTGATGACACAAAACTGGGAGGAGTGGCTGACACACCAGAAGGCTGCGCAGCCATTCAGAGAGACCTGGACAGGCTGGAGAGTTGGGCGGGGAGAAATTTAATGAAATATAACAAGGGCAAGTGTAGAGTCCTGCATCTGGGCAAGAACAACCCCATGTACCAGTACAAGTTGGGGACAGACCTGTTAGAGAGCAGGGTAGGGGAAAGGGACCTGGGGGTCCTAGTGGACAACAGGATGACCATGAGCCAGCAGTGTGCCCTTGTGGCCAAGAAGGCCAATGGCATCCTGGGGTGTATTAGAAGGGGTGTGGTCAGCAGGTCGAGAGAGGTTCTCCTCCCCCTCTACTCTGCCCTGGTGAGGCCGCATCTGGAGTATTGTGTCCAGTTCTGGGCCCCTCAGTTCAAGAAGGACAGGGAACTGCTAGAGAGAGTCCAGCGCAGAGCCACGAAGATGATTAAGGGAGTGGAACATCTCCCTTATGAGGAGAGGCTGAGGGAGCTGGGTCTCTTTAGCTTAGAGAAGAGGAGACTGAGGGGGGACCTCATTAATGTTTATAAATATGTAAAGGGCAAGTGTCATGAGGATGGAGCCAGGCTCTTCTCAGTGACATCCCTTGACAGGACAAGGGGCAATGGGTGCAAGCTGGAACACAGGAGGTTTCACTTAAATTTGAGGAAAAACTTCTTTACGGTGAGGGTGACTGAACACTGGAACAGGCTGCCCAGAGAGGTTGTGGAGTCTCCTTCTCTGGAGACATTCAAAACCCGCCTGGACGCGTTCCTGTGTGATATGGTCTAGGCAATCCTGCCCCGGCAGGGGGATTGGACTAGATGATCTTTCGAGGTCCCTTCCAATCCCTAACATTCTGTGATTCTGTGATTCTGTGAAATTATATGAGCAGAGCGGAATTACCAAGTGCACAGAATCAATCAGGTTGGAAGAGACCTCTGGGATCATCAAGTCCAACCATTGCCCTGTCACCACCATGTCAACTAGACCATGACACTAAGTGCCATGTTCAGTCTTTTCTTAAACACATAAGTTATATATATGGGCAACATAATACGAAGCCCAAAACAGAGATCTGGCTCTAAATTGCTGGCCTTTCTATCTGTGAATATGTATTTAGAATTGCATTACATTGCTTCATCAGAAATGGCTTTATTATGTAGGGGTGGTATGTGAACAGTTTAAAATACTCATGGCCTTTGACCAAAAGCATGAGGGTGATGTGTAAATCAGATTCCCTCAGTTCCTTCAAAACTGCCGCTAAATAATGCTATCAGGATCATTTAGAAGTGACTTATTGGTGTGAAAATTATAACAGTGATATAACTTGCATTTCAAGAAGCAAGAAAATGTTTCAAATAGGAATAAGAAAGCTTTAGTATGCATTGATAAGGTTCTCCTAGCCTTCTCTTCTCTAGTCTGAACAGTCCCAGCTCCATCAGCCTTTCCTCATATGTCAGATGCTTGTCATCTTCATGGCCCTTTGCTGGATTTGCTCCACTATGTCCATGTCTTTCTTGTCCTGAGGGGCTCAGAGCTGTACCCAACACTCCAGATGGGTCTTGCCAGTGTTGAGCAGAGGGAAGGATCACCTTCCTCAACCTACTGGCAATGCTCTGCCTAATGCAGCCCAGGAGGCTGTTGGCCTTTGCTCTGACAGCCTTTCACTAGCTCATGGTCAGCTTCATATCACCAGGACTCCCAGGGTTTTCTTTGCTTTCCAGATGGTTGCCCCCAGCTTGTGCTGTTCCAGTCAGAGAGCACATGAAGTAGTCTTGGTCTTAATCTCACTCAAAGGAGCTGGTTTCACACACAGCTCAAGGTGTAGTGGTTTTGCAACTTAGTCAGCCAAGCTGAGTGTATTAAATGGACTGTTGTGAATATTCTTCCCTTCAACCTGTGGGAACTATCTTGTCATACCCTTATAAAAAAAGCAAGAAGTTATGAGTAGCAGCCCCTGTCTGAATAGTTAGAAATTAATCTGGAAAGGAATCTAAAAGGCAGAAATGTGATAGAAGTGCTAAAGTGGAGCGGCTGTATAGGAGCTCTAATGTGCATCCTCAGTCCCTTCCTTTCACTGAAATTACGTAAGTTTTTGAATTATTATTACTGCTTTTAACTTGCCAAAGTGACATTTAATATGTAATTGTGAATAACTTAATAAATGTTTGTTTTCAAATATAATCCCTAGGAATTATCTTCTTTCAACTTAATTCTAGCTGAGGCTTATTGGTGGGACAAACATTTTCAGACTAAAGGTATCATCTACCCTTGTTTGAATGTGGATATCCTCTTGCCAGTCTGCCAGTCTGCCAATACTAAACAACTCCTTCAGTCTTGATCTGGAAGGAGTATTTTTCTGGTCTTTGTGCAACTGCCACAGCATTTTATTTCACATTAGCTGAAGTAATTTCAGGGTTTCTCTGCAATCCTAAGGTTGTTTGACCCTGGCATATGATTTGTAGATGTAATGAAGAATATGTTCAGTGTCTTCTGCCTTTATAAGGAATCATCAGAAGTCACTGCTAATGGATAGCTTGCTAATTGGGGAATGATTTCATAGAATTCAATCTCAAATGAAGTTCATTAGAGTAGACTGAACAGTATGAATGCTAACAGCTGTTAGTTGAAAAACAATAATTTATGCTAAAATCTCCAGGATGCAAAAGAAAACAGAGTAGCTTGGCAGTATAAAATGTTGTGTGTGAAGTAGGAGGATTTCCTGCCAACATTATTTTTGGCTTTTTATGCTTTGTACATTGCATCAGTGGCACTTCATTCAACGTGTGTTTTCCTTGAATAACCTGAGAAAGGGAGGGCCAAATGGAAAACTTTTTAAAGCTCTTGTTGATTTAGTTTAGAATTAAGTTCTGTGACTTATTTCTAAACTAAATTATTTCTGTGATTTAGTTTAGAAATAAGTTCTGTGATATACTTCACATGCTACTCAAAATCAAGTTGTTTTTCATAACTTAGCAATATTTTTCAACGTGCTTTTCATTCAATGTCCTTCTCAGCTTAACTGAGCCTGCATTTTATATATAGTACATACACAGTGTACAAACTCTGTACATATTATAGAATCTAAAAGTATCTCAAATGTAACAAAAAAACCCCACAGTCTTTCTTTTCATTAAATACATGCTATTGGTCTTTTTGAAGAGGTGAGACCAGACCTGTATCTACCCTTAAAATACAAAAAATATAAAAACTATGCTATAAACAGAGCTCTGCTCAAAGCAGCAACACAATCTGTCTTTAGTTGGAACAATAACTTGGATTACACTCAAGAGCAGCCCCTTTTCTTACCGTGAAAGGAAGAAGCTTCGAGACAAGCAGCACTGTAAACTTCTGTGTGACACATTTGAAAAAAATGATTAAGGATGTTATGTAAGCACTGTGTCTTAGTGCTCTGCAGAGGGAGGAGTTCTCTGCTCCCATCTTTTCGTGGTCAGCAGGAAATCTGCTGGTTTTACCTCCACAGTATGTTAATCCAGGGCTACAGCAGGACAGAGGCTCCAGGTCTCCTGAGAGGATAGATCATGCACATGAGGTGATCCCTGTAGCCACGAGATCTTCTGTTCACTGGTAGATGAAGATATGGATGCTGCCTCCAAAATCTTTGCAGCATGTAGTTTTAAAGGTCACTGATAAGAAGCACTGCAAGAATGTAAAGAGAAATAGAGGTTCCTTGTTCAGGTACAGATGTTTCTCAAGGGAAAGAAATGCTACAGCCTCCAATATAGAAATGTAGCTGAGAGATAGCACAGGTAGCCTTTTGGCCAGGATACCCTGCAGGGCTCTATGATCCCAGTGGTTACCTGCTCCCATGGGAATCATGGTATAGGAACAATGCCAATGGCATCCTGGGGTGTATTAGAAGGGGTGTGGTTAGTAGGTCAAGAGAGGTTCTCCTCCCCCTCTACTCTGCTCTGGTGAGGCCGCATCTGGAATATTGTGTCCAGTTCTGGGCCCCTCAGTTCCAGAAGGACAGGGAACTGCTAGAGAGAGTCCAGCGCAGAGCCACGAAGATGATTAAGGGAGTGGAACATCTCCCTTATGAGGAGAGGCTGAGGGAGCTGGGTCTCTTTAGCTTAGAGAAGAGGAGACTGAGGGGTGACCTCATCAATGTTTATAAATATGTAAAGGGCAAGTGTCATGAGGATGGAGCCAGGCTCTTCTCAGTGACATCCCTTGACAGGACAAGGGGCAACGTGTGCAAGCTGGAACACAGGAGGTTCCACATAAACATGAGGAAAAACTTCTTTACGGTGAGGGTAACTGAACACTGGAACAGGCTGCCCAGAGAGGTTGTGGAGTCTCCTTCTCTGGAGACATTCAAAACCCGCCTGGACGCGTTCCTCTGTGACATGATCTAGGTAATCCTGCTCCGGCAGGGGGATTGGACTAGATGATCTTTCGAGGTCCCTTCCAATCCCTAACATTCTGTGATTGTGTGATTCTGTGAACAAGAGGAAGACACTGACAATTGACCTACCTGGCCCATTACACTGGTGCACTTGGAGATGGGGTTTCGTACTGACATAAAAATGTTAGCAAGTCTTGCCAGGTAAAGAAAAGTGAAGCAATGTAATAAAGTGGCACTTACCTCTTAGGTTATCATACCAAACAGAAAACTGATTTGGAAAATACCTATTAAAATCACTAAGTATGTCATAGTTGTGTATTCTCGAGTAGATATTTCATGTGCTTCTTGCCTCGGTAAGATGTTCCTTGATTTGTGTGCATATTCAGTGCTTGTGAGAGAGGGAAAACTGTCTATTAAGGGTGCCTTGGTAAAGTAGATAATGGTTTTCAGTGCAGGTTTGAGATGATGGCTGCCCTTTTTAAGGGGATTGCACGTTGTTCGGGTGCAGACCTTGCTGTCAAAGCATCTCTGGCAGGAAGGTCACATTTACAACATGAAAGTGCTTTCAGATCTCAGCTAGTTACTGATTCAGTAGAAGAAAAAGCAACATATGGTAGCCTGAGAATATGATGTGTGTCACCTGTGTGATACATAAAATGAGTCTTCCAGACAGCTCAAGATTTGAGGATGTCACAGATGTAGTTTCTCTGCCAGCTTCCTACCTTACCTCCCAAATGCTGCCCAACGGCTTCCCCACAAAAGCAATCACTATCTGTGCAAGGACGGAGGGCTGCAGAGCAGGGGCTGCTGATCTTCTGCAGCTCTTGCTGAGTTCCTGTCACCTTGCCTGCCCACTGGCACAGAAGGAACTAAGAGAATCATAAATCCAGTTCAGCTTTGTGTGGGTTCTGCATTTCTTTATTGATTACAGACAAAATTCTAAAAATCTAGCAAACTTAGCCTCTTTTTGCAGTCAAATGAGCAATGAGATTTTAGAGGATTTTTTGGTCATTTTCTCTGCAAGATATCATAAATTCTGAATCTACTTCAAGGGAAAAGCTGAAATTTTCTGATTATATTTTTTCTTACTTAGATAACATGGTTGAAATTATTGAAGATGTCTATCTTTTTCTTATACTCCCTTTTAATATGAAACAACTACAATGATTCTGGACTGCTTACCAGTCCATTCACCCAAATAAGGCAGAAACTGGTGAGTAGGGTCATAAATAGAAAATGGAAACTTATATCACAAGAATTCTTGCAACACACAGAGTAATAGTCAACAGTTAGTACTGCCACATTTTTAAAGTTTATCTCATCTTCTATATGGCAGGTAACTCAGGTTATTTGGGCCAAACCTGGTATACATGAAGTGTATTAGTTTTGTTTATATTACATGTGAGCAGGTTGTCATTCATTATTTATTAGAAAAGTTAGAGCTGCAGACCTAAGTGTTGAATGCCATAGATTGAAGTGTGTTCCAAACAGTAATCTGTTCTGTTTCTTAGAGATGATTTAGGATATTTTTCACTCAAAATAGAAAGGAAATTTCTTACAAATGCTCCAAGATACCATAGATACAATGTTAACTTTGGGATTGAAATTATTGTAATTCACTTTACTCTTTCCTTCAATACCCACCAATGTGCTATCTGAGTAGCATAACTGGAGAAAAATTCTCCCAAATCAGTAAACACTGTTTTCTATATGATGTCTCATCCATAGCCACTGCACAGCTGGAAAAAACTTCTGTATGCAGATGCTTTGACCTTCAGACAAGGAACTGGACAAAATATTTCTCCATAGTTTAGTGACTTGGTGGGTGTGAATAAATAGTCTTTGTTCTACTTTTTCTCTCGGAGTGTCATTCCCAAATTCTATGTCGCTCTCTCAAATTCTATCTTCCTACTACCTGGAGTAAAGAAGCAAAACAAGCTCTAACCCCAATGGACTGCAGTGAAACTGGAACAAGGGAAAGAGGAATCAGGCCCAGAGTATTTAAAGTGCAGCTGTGACGGAAATGAGGAAAGAAAGAGAAATGTGGGAGGATGAGTAACAAAACCAGAGAAGTGTATGGAAACTCCTGAATTTTCTCAGGGGCATTCTCCGCCCCACAACATAGCATGTTTGTTAACTTTTTAAATGTCAAGACAACTGTACAAAAATCTTTCTCTGTCTCTCCCACTGTACCCAGTATGGGTTTCACCTATGTGCCACTGACCTCTTTGTGAGAATCTCGGTGCATTATTTGAACTAGTAAATGTAGATATCTGCAATTTACAATAAAACAGCTTTAATCCACAGCTAAAATGTCTAGCAGGAGGTTTGGTTCTTTTAGTTAGTTAAGCCTGGGGCAAACTGCTATGTTTTCCTGGGCTAAACTTTCGGGAAAAGAGACTTTGCCATTGGCCTAATCTTTTGAGCTCTCAAGCAGGGAACTTGCTGTTGTTTCATTCTCACAGGATGTTTCTCAGCAAGCAAGTGTATTTATAGTAAATATGGGAAGACACAAAATTAGATTTAATTTGCCTTGTTGATAAGTGGGACAAAATATATAAGCATTAAAATGAATGTATTCAAAAGCTGCGCAACTGTAATAAGCTTCATTTTTTAAAGCAGATAACATTCACCTTCTGAAAAACACTCTTTAAATTTTCCAAGTCAAGTCCCAAATACTAAGGGGAAAAAAAAAAATCAGTATTTAGATCTGAAATATGGGTATAAGAATTTCAAAGGAGCTAGCTATAGTATCCAACAAAATCACAAACAAAACTCCTCAATTTTATCCATATTCAACTTGCTTACATATTTGTAGTCGCATCTCAAAGGAATTTTAATGGAAATTCTGTTTTAGGAGATGTGGTGACCGGTAAATAAAAAAGACAGTGTAAGTGAAATAAACAAACCCAGAAGTTTCCCTGGACACCAATCAGTTTTGTAAAGAAATGAATTTCAGTTTATATTTAGTCACAAAACTCTTTTTCACAGGCTAGCAGCCTGAAAGCAAGTGTAGGCTGTGGGTCTAGAAACTTTGTTTGGGCAATATTGTGTCCAGATGTGCTTTCTGCGAATAAATGGAGTCCAGAAAATGAGATTTTTGAATTATGAACTCATTTAAGATGAGACATAAAGGCTGAAGACCTAGTGCTTGAACTTCAGTTCCTCAGGAGGCAAAATGCTTAATGAAGATTTGCTAAAGACTGATATTCATTCTTCAAACCTTCCCAGCACCAGTGTGAAATAATGTATAGAAGTACCATGTGAACATGAATGAGCAGCACGGGGAGAGTAACGCAATGTAGAAATGTTAACAGGAGCGTTGCTGTGTAGTAACCAAACTCCTGCCTGTAAGGACAAGGACAAAGAGAAGAGCCTGCAGCAACATGCAGTAGATACTAACAGGGTGCAGTGGGAGTCTGGAGCCTACATCGGAGGTGACCTTAGTCACATGCTGCTGGTAAGGCCTTCTTTTGTATCTTGGCTTAACTGGGCATGAAAACTCATAGTCCACATTTATTTTGTAAATGGATGTGAACTGTGTTTGAAGACATAGCAATTAGCACAGCCAGATCTTGCATTTTGCCCTTAGGTATTTGAAAGTAAACACTCATGAACATCTCCTCTTTTACCCCATCAAACAGGAATTAAGAAATAAAATATGTTTATATTTATAAAAATAAACATAGTGCTTAGACTTTCAAAATGACAAAATGAGCATGTCGGGCAGAAATATGTTCTCCAGGGAGACTTAACACCAGCAAATGTTATATTCTGATTTTTCTTTGAAAATTATATCCCTTTCAAAGAAAGGGCTGGCTTATTTAGTTACCTGTGCTGGCTTTCCTTTTGAGGTCAGATCCCCATTTGAGGTCAGGAGATCTTTAGAAAGGCTGCAATAATCTTAGCGTGAGTAGAGTGATAATGGAGACAAAGGGAAGCTTTCAATTATTTATCAGACACGGGAACTAACAGCTGCTCTCCCACTTTGTCTCCTTACACTGCTGCCAGAGAAACAGGGAGCGATAACTTATGACCCTGCATGGAAGTTACTGCATTGCAGTCCTTTAGCCCTGTGCAATCCTTGAGGAGTGAGCTCTGAGTTACCGGGAGGTGCTCCCATACGGGCTTTTATGAGACAATTGTCAGCGTCTGTGTCTCATCATGACTTGAGTTTTTCAGCATAAAAAATCACTAAGAAATGTGGAATAACTTAACTGGTGAATTAATTACCTGGTGAATGGTGCATTTCTCTTGCACTACGTATTTTTAAATCTGGCTGGTTATAACAGATACAGTATCTTTGCAAACCTGGCACTGAGGCAGCCTTCATTAAGGTAAGTGTGTAAAGGGTATATCTGAATTTACTCAGACATTGTATCTTCTTTTGCGGCAGAAATCAGTGATTTAGACTGTGTGATTGTGCCAGCACAGGAATACATGTCATGCTTTAATCAATTTGAATGTTTAAATTCAATTCACTTAATATGGTATACATGGAAAATATGAAGTACTCTAGATATTGTTACATATAAGTGCTATTTTGGAAAATTGCCATACCTAAAAAGAATTCATACACAGAAAAAAAGAGGGTTCAAATTTTAAGTTATAACAGAAAGAACGGTTCACAAAGCAAAGGCCCTGCTCTGGGCGCAGTTACACAACGAAATAATGCAGATTACCTTATGTTGGATGCTAGTTCATCAATGTTCAGAAAGGCCCCTGGAAAGTTTTGCCTTTATTGCTAGGATAGGCTCTAAGGAACAGAATAATAATTAGCAGCTAGCAAACTAGACATTGCTAGGAAACTACTGAGACACCTCTTGGGTGAATTTGTCATGGGAACAGGCTTCATTCCTTGGAGCAGTGCGTACACACCACAGCCTGTGGGAAGAAAAGGAACTTTGTTAAACTTCTCTGAGGAAATGTTCTTGAGAAGAGTCCTTATGAGAAATACACTGTTTTATTTCCCTGGACAATGCAAAGTGTCAGAAAGAAATGAAAAAGTCCAGAATATCTGGAAAAGGAAGGGAAAGAAGGGAAAGAAGACTGACACCGTATCAATCTTTGATACGGTGAATAAGAAAATTGAAGAAAACTGGATTTTAAGGCAAAAAAAAAAAAGAGTGAATGAAAAGAATCATGGCTTTCACATACATTTTGGAGTGTGAAATCTTTATTGTTCCTGACTGGAAATAAACATTGGAATTTCACTACTGAACATTTCTGGTATATATAGTAACTACTGTTGAAAACAAAATGCTGAAATTTTTATTTGACACTAATTTTCTGTATATCTGATTTGAAAAATCATTGAGACAGAGAAGGCAATCTAAAAATAACTAGCCTGTAAGATAGATACATGTGCCCCAGACAGACAGCACAGGAAAATTTAAGCCCCTAAAGAGCATCTGAGCGAAAATGGGGACAAAAATTGTATGACATTTTGCGAGGTGGAGCTTTACAGCTGTCCCTTTAGAGCACTCACTGCCAGCAATCAAGAGACAGAAAGGAGAGAGTATTCTGCTCTGCTGTAGTAACAGAGAGGGTGATGGATGTGGGACAGAGCAGTGTGGCAAAAGCACCAGGATGCTATTTGTGTATATAAAGTGTCAGCCAGAGGTGCAGTATGTAACCTAGTCTGTAATTTACATAATCTGTAACTTCTCCCCCTTTCATCGCTCCTTTTCCTTCCTGTTGCCTGTTAAAGATATTCCATCTTTTTGTATATTTCCCTTGAGTCTGCCGATTTTCTGAAAAGCTGTGCCATAGTCTGAACTTAAACACTAAAATCATTGCAAAACAAAGTGGCAGGTGACAGGCATTTCAGATTTTCAAAGAACAGCCAGGACCTGCCTGGATTCCTTCTACTTCACTTTAGACATCTATAATGTAAGCATCTGTGCTCAGACTAGTCAGGCTTATTTCACTTCACCATCAATGAAGAAAAATGAACACTTTTACAGTTTGATAGGATTAACCTTGTGAATGTCTATGCTGAAGTGAATCCTGTCCTAGACATGACTTATTCTCTTCATTGCCTGCAGAAGGAACAAAGAATGACGAGCTTGGATGTAAACCTATACCTTGCAGGTATCCGAAGTTAAGTGAAATGACTCTCACTGAGGTTGTCCTTTGTGAGCAGACGACGAATAAATGTTTTGTTCCATTTTGTTTTGCAGTGTCCCAGAGAAGGGTTAGCTGTTAAGAGGTGTTTAAAAATGTCTTCTTCAAAATACTTTCCATAGTAGCAAAGAAGGAGGATGTGTGAGAGCAGCCATAGTACCTAGAGTGAGTGCCAACTCTTCCTTTCCCATGAATGGTTAGCTAAGTCAGCACAACATTTCTTCAAACTAACAAGAACATTATGAATATCCCTACCAATAACATAAGATCGCTTTTTAGCAGGAATGACATTGTTAATTGAGTGCAGATGGTTTAGGTTGCTGGTCAGCTAAATAATCAGATAAATAAGAGTGAACTGATGCAAAGGAAATTACAACATCAGAATACAGAAAACTGTTGTTGTACCTATGTAAATTAATCGACTGTAATTCAGTCTGGTAGGTATGTGTGTTTAGTCACAAACGGGTAAAGGATACAGTCATTCAAGACCATACAGCTCAGGTACTATTTCTAACTGCTGTTCGTCTGGCAATGTTAGACCTGGAAAACACTCACAGCTTCTGCTCTGCGGAAGTTTCTTTCTTTCTTTCACTGCATGGAATGTCATCTGCAAGCTACTTTAGCTACCATTTCACTAATTTATTGAATATACCTCTAATACGTAGTTTGAATATTCATAATTTATATAGTTCACAATAAATACTAAAGAGTAAGCAGATATTAGTACAGTCCCTCAGTTGAAAGACAAAGAAACTCAGAGGAAAAATTTAGTAGTACACTGGCAGTAGTAGACTGTCAGTAGGTCCCACAAGAATAATTAAAATATTTCACTCGTGCCCAGGTCCGTAAGCCCAACAGCTAAACTGAATTATTTTATTATAGATAAAATATAAAAGGCTCAAAAGAGTGAAGCCCAGATGTGATTTGAACGATTCCAGCTTTATTTTCCCTGATATTGCTGATCTGAGCAAACTGAAGTGTCCTGGAATCATCCTACTGATTACAATACAAAAGCCAAGCTTAGGGGCAGGCTGGCCAGCCCTCCTGGATTCCTTCAAGCTCACATATCATCTAGCAGACTCCTCCACTAAAAAAGGGATTAGTTTTCAAATACCTTAGGGATAGGTGTCAAGAGGATGGGGCCAGACTCTTCTCAGTGGTACCCAGTGACAGGACAAAGGGCAATGGGCACAAACTGAAACATGGGAAGTTCCATCTCAATATGAGGAAAAAATCCTTTACTTTGAGGGTGACAGAGCACTGGAACAGGCTGCCCAGGGAGGCTGTGGAGTCTCCTTCTCTGGAGATATTCAAAACCCCCCTGGACACGATGCTGTGCAACCTGCTGTAGGGGAATCTGCTTTGGCAGGGGGTTGGACTAGATGATATCCAGAGGTCCCTTCCAACCCTAACCATTCTGTGATTCTCCAATTGGGGACGATGCTTAGGACCTTTTTTTTAGGATCCTCCAGCTAGCCTTCTATATGAGTATGACAAAAACTGAGAAGAAATAATTTCTTATCTCATTTTACCCTTTACTATTCTTTGAACTTTTGCTCACTATACCACATCAAACAAAAAAAACTAATCAGGTTTATTCCTTGACTGCGGGTTGCATACATAGCCTATATGGGCAAATGTCTGCTGCTTAGGCTGTCTGGTTCTCTGAAGATGGACCTAAGCTGATCAATGAATCCCAGTTTCCTTTCTCTCAGTTCCACTCTGCTTCTGAGAAAATATAACTCCGTGGGTTAGATTCATTGGCCATAATGAGGGTGTCTACAAGGAAATGTTCATACTAGTTGTTGAGGTGCCCTTCATCCTTGGGTGTAGTGCATCTCATCCTGGAAGAGACATCCATAATAAGTCAGGAATGTGCCCTTATATGCTTCTTTCTCTCCATTGACAATCTGTTCAGCCCTGAGGGAGATGCTGGGGGCAGGGTATCTGTCTATATTTAAAGACTGATGACATGACCATGCCATTTTAACATACTTCGTATCTTCCCTGACCAGAATCAAGAAGAATGTCTGTCCAAAGCTCCTGTATGTGCCCAGTAGAAAGCTCCGGAGGTTTATTGCACCATGAAAGTTTTTAACTTCACATTTTCTACTACTAGATGATAGAACTTTGGTGGTTGCCAAAAAATACTTTAATTGCTTTAAAATGTTCCCTCCTGTAGCAAGGGACAACATATATGAAAGAGATTACTTGTCAGGAATGACTGACATAAGGTAAAAAAAAAAAATTCATAGAAAAATGAGTGTTATGTACTGCCTAATAACATGAACACATGAGTTGTTATTTATTTCCCTGCTTCATACACAGCAATATTTCCATGTCTTCCTAGTACACAAATGGTATGTTCCAAGATTTTTATCTAATTTTTATTTTGAAGGCAGTTGAAATTGCCTCTCCAGATGTTATTAAATAACCAAAGCATTCTGTAATCAAGCAGTCTAATTCCCTGGAAAGGAAAAGAATTTCCTGTACCTTATTTACATATCTCTAATTTCTTATAAAGCTTGCAGAAGAGACTTATGACAATGGTAGTTGATGCTGTTTTCCTACTTAAGAACAAATAGTTTAAATTCTCTGCTGGAATTAACCCCATTCACTCCCATCAGCCAGCCTCCAGGGAATCCTGTAAGAACAAATTTGAGTACAAGTGATTTTATCACTTTGTAGTATAAGGATTTAGCTATCCCACAGGAAAAGTATAAGAATCTGGGTGGAAAATTGACATAACCCTTGCTTCTGTGAGCCTGAGAGCACAGGGGGAAATAAATGCTTCTCTTCTAAGAGAACTAGTTGTGTGTTTGCTCTCTTAAAAGCTAGCAGGATGCACATGCCCTTAATTGGATAATATAACCCTTGCACATTCCACAATACCATTTTAAGGGCAGTTGCCATTATACATTCTGAAGCTGTAACTTGTAGCAATAAAAAGCAATTTAACACTTGAAACTAGTGGTCTCAAAACATTTGCAGATTTAGACACTTCCAAGTCATGTAGCTCAAAATTAAATTCAGTTTCAAAGAGCTAAAATTTAAAAGAGATATTTGGTTTCTCTAGTTCTCCTTCACCTTATGTACAGTTTTTGTTCCCATCACAGAACAGTACAAAGCTAAGTAGAATGTAAACCAGACCATTAAATAGAAGCACATGTGAATCACTATCTAGCTGACATAGCAGCTTAGCCTGAAACCTATCATTTGTAGCTGGATATTAACAGGCAAAATGTAGTTTAGAGCACAGTAGGGGCAGTGCCATTAGAAAAGTTTTATGCCTTATAGCTGTCATTGTACACACCCAGCTTTAAGATTTCTTTCACTGTTCTATGCAAAAAAATCCTTCTTCTTTATTTCTCAAGGGGACACAGAGCAGTTTCTGTAGCCTAACACTGGAATATGAAATGTGAGAAGTTCCTCTCCTCTTGTTCCCCATGCATCATTAAAGGCCAAATCTAGTTAGCCTTTTCTTAAAATTTGTTCCCTTGAGCCCCTCACAAGTCAGTTCTGTGATATCCTATTTCAAAAATTTCCCATTTGTTCAAGTGAGGCCTCATTAATGCTAGATGAAGTCCTGCAATAACTTCATAACTCAGTAGACATGTCCTGGGATTTAGTTTACCCTGTTTTGTTGCTGCAAAATAACATGCAGATGGTTTATTATGCGCAATCACTCCCAGTTCACTTCCCTGACCTATGTCCTATGACATTAACATTAGACATTATAAACCTCCAGTGCATTAACATTTGAGAGTTTTCATTGTAGCAGACATACAGTCTCAGTGAAAGACATTCATCAAAACCAGCTCACACTCACAATGAGTAAACTTTCTCATTAATGTTTTTTAAAGGTCAGGGAGATGATGAAGGAAAAATTCTGTAGTCATAATTAATAGTAATGGTTTACATTTATAAAGCACTTTTTTTCTCAGTATTCCAAAGCATATTAAAAACGTGGTGAAAAAAAACATTAGTATTTGGCATGGCTTGTTGCAGAAAAACGCAAATATCACTGAAACTGAATTTTGAATAATTTGCCAGACTATGTAGTGTATCATCATTTTAACTAATACTTTAAAAGTTTCTACTAAAATTTTATTATGACTCGTTCTCCTAAACATGTCAAAAAATCCCAGGCACCAAGTCAGGCCTAAGTTAACATGACACTACTCAAAATGGGGACTCAGAAATGTTGTAAAAATAGTATTTTTTTACATAAGCATGGTGTAAGTTATTATGAAGCCATTTTCATTTTCTTGCAAGTGTTTCCAGGATTCTGTCACTGGAAATGTTCCATTTTGCTCTGAAGAATATATGAGTTCTCATTCACCTCTTAACCTTGACAGCTAATAAGAAGGGTTTCTCAATGAAAAGCTGCCTTACACAATTTGCTGTGCTCTTATGAGGAAACTAGATCTGTATAAAGACATACTTCCACAACAGACAGAGTACACACATTTCATTCCTCTGCAAGGGCCAGTAACATAAATGTCACACCAGTGAAAGCAAAAACCTTTGACAAGTAACAACCAGCATCACGGTGTGCAAGCAGCCAGATAGTGTGAAACCAGCTTAAGAACTAAAGTCTACACAAACTGATCACTGCAGGTCTACCCAGAAAAGCAATTATCCTGGGAATCCCTTTGTTGCTGAGCAGATCTACTCTTTAGTCCTACCCCACAACGGGAAAATTGCCATTGACTTCAGCACACTTTGAATAGGATGTAATTCATATTTAGGCCTATATGCTCACGCAAGTGACAACACTGAATTCTTGGTGTACGTTGTTCCTTTTAGCACTGCAGAGCCAACAAAGGCATCTGCGAGAGGCAGTTAGATAAGAGACAGGCTTGTGCTTCATCAGCAGATCTGTCTCCTCCATTCTGATTGCAGTTTCCTTATGGCTGATGATGATTATGAGCCAGGAAAAATCACAGCTGTTGTTTCAAAAAGCTCTTTTAAAACAGAGTAAATCCAATCCTGTATCACCGGCAAGTGAATTAACATGAAACAAACTGATGTTGTTTTGCAGGCTTACTTTTTATCGGCTATCAAACAGAAAGTTCAAGAATAAGGATCTACATTATAGGCATCTCATTTACATCCTCTGCTTCAGCAGCAGAAAGATGCCAGCTGTCATTATACTTGTTTTAATTTGTTCAGGAACACATGTTTTAGAAATGTTGATAAGAATCCAGAATACTCCCTGACTGAGTCCATAGAAACTGATGGATTGGTTTTGATATACACAGTCTCCATTCACAAAAGAGACCTCAAATCTGCAAATTCTTTTTGTCATGATTGGACTTTATATAAAAGTCTTTATACTAAATATAGTATATCGTTATGCAATGTAAAATTAGATTTTACGAACATAGAAATGGCAGGAGATTTGTGTGCTTGAGGAGAAAAGCAGGACTGCCTTGAAAGACAACAACAAAGAAGATATGGAAGCAAAGGCTATTGCAATGCTGCCACTTACTGCTTGAACAGGAAAGAGTTGCTCTGAGCAATTATCATGCACTTACTGCTTTCCAGTGTGTGATAATTACTCAGAGCAGAAGCATCAAGTTGTATTACAGCTGGGAGATCTAAAATGTCAGGAAAACAGGTTTTTTTTTTTGTCTCTTGTACTTATTGAGAACCTAAGACCTTCAGAGCAGGGATTGACTACTGCTGTAATGTTTTGTATAACATAACTGAGACTTCTGAATACCATCCTAACCCTAATATTCTAATCCTAATAATAAAGTAGTTAAAGACTATGAAAAAGCAGAGAGTCACAGTCACAGAGTTTCTCTTGGCTATGCAGCCTTAAGTAATTTGTGGTAATTGGTGTTTCAGTAATGCAGGTAGAACTAGACTGTAAAAAAGAGGAGCTGTATATAGAGGAGTTAAATGATACTTCTGAGGGAGAGTGCCATGTCCTGTAGAAGGACAGTGAGCTCCAAATGTCAGTGTTTTCTGTTTCTTTAAGGTCTTGAGATAGTCATAGAGCTGTTCTGCAAATAAAATGATGACAACTTGGAATAACTGCAGAACATAAACTACTTACGCCTATGTCTGCCTGTGCTCTGCAGTCTCCTGTTTTGGTTTGCCCTTTCTGATGTGAAAATATGTTGTTCAAAGCGACATTTAAACAGCTGGTGATGTTTGGAAATTTCCTTTTTACAGATCAGAAACTGAAAAGCAAGGACACCAAGTTCTACATCGACAAAGCACCTGGCTTTCATTGAAATTGATTTAACTGATTTCAGTTTCCAAGTATTTTTGAAAATATGTAATTTAAAGACGTCTGACCAAATCTCAAGGGAACAGTATTACAGGAGAATGATCTGAATGTGAGCTTATGGAGTTCAAGGCCGTCATCAAAATTAGCTGATGGTTGAATCAAGAATATTTCTTTAAACATTGGTAGCCACTTTGTATTACCTGTGAATTGATTTCAGATAGTTATTCTTGAACATAGCCCATTAAATTCTAATATTTGGGAGCTTTGTAAACAACTTAGTTTAATTAAATAAATGCATCTATCACATAAGCCATGGAGACCAAACATTACTAACAGCTAAAGATTTAAAGAAGTAAATAGACCTAATAATGTGATGAACCTTCAGGTCTATTTTGCCATCAGCATGTATGTGGAAGCTTAATTGGCATTTATGGCAGCTGTGCAGACACAGAAAAGCAGAAGAAAATCCTTTAATTTTAACTGTATCAGTAACAAAATCTTTAAAGCTCTTTCATAATGAGCATTTCAGCTTCAGAAAAAAAATCTCATACAAGCAACCTGTTAAATATGTTAAAATAACGATACATACCTCACTTCTGGCAGATATATGAAAAATCTACATTTGTACTTAATTTATTCTGGACCGAAAGACCTAAATGCATGTGTTTTCAGTTGCCATTTATTATATGACTAGTTCTTCATATTTATTGCTTTCAAATCATAATCAGGTGAGGAACATCTTATCTGACAGAGAGTTTCCTCCGTTATGTATTTAGTGTAAACAATGCATTTTTTCTGAACATGTGGGTTTGATGATGTCTTTGAAAGATTTCTCCAGTTTCCCTCCAGCTTCTCCATGCTGTGGCTCCAAAGAAATAGGGAGAAGTGAGAAAATGAGAAAGTTGGAGCACCTTCAGATAGCTCTGCTTGATACCTGTTACAACTTGTCTCGCCACTCAGAATTTTGCTTGTTTTGACTGGTTCCAGTCACAGAGTTTCATGCCCTTTTAAGCTCCATTGGTCTCTGGATGATGACTAATAGCTATTCTGAGCTTCAGGAATGCCCAACTACTAATCCCACATCTGATAGCTTTTGCAGTAGTGGGACTCCCACAGTCAGTGTGACAACATTCCGAGGCCTCTGACGTGTTGCTTGGGCATGTCCTCAATCAGGTATGACTTGGGTCTGGAGCTTGGGTTTCTAATTGCACTCTGAGGACTGAATAGCACAGCATTTGCTGTGTTTTGAGAGAAAACAGTCATTTGGACTCAAAATGCATCACACCAACATAAGAAACAGCTGGAAGCTGTGGCTATGTCTATGCTAGCAACGCGACATATTATGCGACGTATTAAAAACAGCTTTGAAGGAAGGGAGCTGGCGGTAGCCACTTCCGCCAACTGTTGTTGTGTGTGTCCACACTTCACAACTTTTGGGCAGATTTTAGACTACTCCCCATCTGGTCCTGTATGCTAAATGTCTCCTAGTGGTTGGAGCATGCTTTCTTGTTTGATTTTGTTCAAACCCAGTCCAGTTTGGGTGGTCTAAGGCCGAAGCATGATAAATGGGGATGACTTGAGAGATCCTTTTCAATAACATATTTCTGATTTGAAGGGAAATGCTAATGTGATAATTGCCTTACCTAATCCTTACCTGTGTATCTGATGTACATCGAGGAGCTTAAATATAATCCCAAGTTAGGCTCCAAGTAACTGCCTTTTTGTAAAACCACTCTCGTGAAATCTTGCCTAGGTAGCCCAGGCCCAGTGCTGGCCACTGGGAATTTCATCTGTAGGACTCTAAGTCTCCCTGTATTCATTGTATAAGGATGGGAGTACCTGAGCCTGCGCTGTGAACTCGATCCTTGCAACCAGGAACCCAACTTCAGGTGTTGCAGACCTGGGCAGCACAATATATAAGGCATTTCTTGGTTCAGGAACAAACCCCACAATTTAAATAAACATGTTTCTGTCTAAGCAGGCTGCCATTAGCTTTTAATCAGGAAATCTCCTGAGATTCTACATTTGCAATGCTCCTTTAGTTAGCATGTTTTCAGCATCCTCTCCAGTACTTCTTCTTACATTTTTGCTAAGTTCACTCATTCTCAGTGTCTAATATGCATGCTGAGATATCAATTCATACAAATCTAGACGTGAAATAATCAAACGCCTTTAAGACTGTGCCACTGAGTGTTGTTAGTGAGGCCTTTTTCCTCAGACTGATCATTTTACTGTGTCTCCTGGAGTCAAAACCAACAAAAGCCTTGTATGAAAGGTGTAGTGGTTTAACCCTGGTAGGCAGCCCCACAGAGCCCCTCATTCACTCCCCACCAGCAGTATGGGAGATATAATCCAAAGGGTAAAAGTGAGAACACTTGTGGTTTGTGATAAAGACAGTTTATTAAGTAAAGCAAAAGCCGCGCACACAAGCAAAGAAAAACAAGGAATTCATTCACTGCTTCCCATCAGCAGGCAGGTGTTCAGCCATCCCTAGGAAAGCAGGGCTCCATCACTTGTAACGCTGAATTGGGTAGAAAACCACCATAACTCTGAATGTCCCCCCCTTCCTTCTTCTTCCCCCAGCTTTATATGCTGAGCATGACGTCATACGGTGTGGGATATCCCTTTGGTCAGTTGGCGTCAGCTGTCCTGGCTGTGTCCCCTCCCAGCTCCTTGTGCACCACCAGCCAACTCGCTGGTGGGTGGTATGAGAAACAGAGAAAGTCTTGACTCTGTGTAAGCACTGTTCAGAAACAGTTAAAACACCCCTCAACACTGTTTTGGTCACAAATCCAAAACACAGCCCCGTACTAGCTACTATGAAGAAAATTAACTCTATCCCAGCTAAAACTGGTACAAAAGGTTTTCATCATTTTTTTTTCTCATTTTAACATTGCCCAAAACCTTCTTTCATGCGTGGTTTCAGACTATCCATTCATGGTGCTTCTATGCATGTAATTGAAGCCTGTTTGAATATAACCTGAGTACATTGAACTGCATCCCAGGAAGAACACATTTTGAAATCTTGGAAAGCTGCACTGAAATTCTTCCTGTTTAGCTACTGCACAAGTCTGATATGACAACAGCAGCCCCAGAGCCTGCTCTGCCAACAGCCCAATTCCTTTTACTTCAAAGCTCCCCCTTCCATGTGGGGTTTGAGCTTTGTTTTTTGCAGCTGTACCTCCTGCTCCCCCTCTCACACCTTGCAGGCAGTGTGCTAGCTCTGGGGCCCTCAACATAAGAAGGACATGGAGCTGTTGCTGATCTCTCAAGTTCCTGTCCATTCTTATGTACAGTCTTCTACCTTCCTTCTTCCACTTGACTTCTTCCAGTAACCTCCTTACCCCCTCTGTTTTCCTTACCTCTCCACATGTGCTCAGCCACCACTCTTGTTATTGCTTTTAAAGGCTCTAAGTGATAGATTTGTGACTGCCTATATATCCGTTTCTCTGGCTAAAGTAAAAAAATAGGTGATCATTTCCTTACAGGTGAAAAATACCATATGGAGAGCTATGTTTTATGGACAACAAGAGAAGGCATGGTGGAGACCATGAGCAATTGGAAGAAATTGCTGTAGTTTGGATTAAGGTATTACCCCAAAGGCAGAGATATACTGAGCCATGAGCAATAGCCTGGGTAGCGATTGCCTCCTGTGGCTTGCATTTTGAGATTTGGTCCCCCACAAAAAAAGAGTGCACCTATGGAAAAAGATGAAGGGCTGAGACCTTTAGATGAAAGAGAATGTGTGTATAAATATATATTTAAACAAGTATAGAGGTTGTTTGCAGAGGCAACTAAGGTGAGCGAATGGATGAAGACGGCTAGGAAACGACTCATTATACTCATTAGGAGTGAGCTTTGAAGCTTGGAGGAAGTGGTGCTGGATTGGGATCTATAGTTTTCAAGTATGAAGGAAAATATTTCTAAAACATGTGTGTCTATGCGGGCAATATTCAATTAGATTTCTGCGTAGGAGTCTAATTACACATATCACGCAGGTATCACGGAAAATGATATATGATGAAGGGAATGGGGGGAGTGAATATAGAAATACACACTGAAACACATGGAAAATGTCACTGAGCAAATGCATAATGCTTTTTTGTGGCTCTTTTGTAGGGAAAATGCTATGTGAACTCCAGAGAACAACTACGGGGGGCATATTATAGACCTGAGCTTGCAGTGAAATCTCAGCCTGTTTTGAAGATCATCTGTTTTCCAACTACAGATACCAGATTGCATTAGTATGTTTCTGTAATTTTGTTCCATTGAAAACAGCAAAGAAACATGCTCGTGCAAATAGGGAGCGAAAATACAGTTTAGAAATTATCAAGTTCCAACAGGAAATGCACCATGGATTAATTGAATAATTTTCAGATGATATTGGTGTAATTAGGATGAACTACAGGTAGCATCTTCCAGTTCTAATAAAATAGTAAATTAATTTCTTGAAATAAAAGTATGGCAGTGGATTCAGCTAGATACAAGCAAAAAGACCAGACCTGTAAAATACTTAGTACTAATAGAAATAGCACAGTAAATAACAATGAACAACTTAATTGAGTGAAACTTTATGGCCTATTCTGAAGGAAATTGAAAACAACATAACTAGGGACACCACAAGATCCAGAGTTTGAGTGTTGGATCTCATGTTGTTTTAAAAATTCAGGGACTAAAAAAAATTCCTATTTTTGCAAGACATCAGTAATGATACCATCACAGAGATTGAAATTCTGTGTCTCCTGAAATTTGGACATGTTAGAATACTTTTTAAATATGTTTTTTGTCTCTCTAGGTTTTATTTTTTATTTTTTTTGTAGTGGAAAGGAAACTGATTCATACTTATGTGTGCTAAAAATTTTCCTGAGATATTACTACAACAGGTTTTTTTTTAAATTTTCGACTGAAACACATATTCAGGAAATAAATATCCCTAGAGGCAAGTGAAAGATAATCAAGGAAATTTTCACTCCTTTCAGGTACACGCTGTAGCATACATTCTCATACATTTTCTCTTTTTTCACATTATTTGCAATCATGTAATCTTACATGATCAGTAATTGCATTAACGTAATATACCATGAATGAACTGTTGTACTTCATAACCAAAAATAGTGTCTGTGATTAATATTTGTGATTTGAGTTAGATAGACTAGAAGACTGTATATAGTAAAAGACTGGTAAACATTAAAGGGGTAACTTGAAAACATAATCAGTAATTATATGCCTCTAAGGATATTTATTTCAGGAAAATTTTATGAGACACATGTCAAAGTTAAGATATGTTTTATACTACAGACCAACTTTTTAATAAGTTGTGCTCTTTAGAGACATTAATTACAAGTTCCTCCCACTCGTCTAGGTTTGACAAGCTTCAACTTACCTACTTACCGTACAACAAAGCTCCTGCTCTGCTATTGACAGCATGGGAAATGTGTTTATAGGCACTTTGTCAGGCCCCGTAGTTAGAAGCGTCAGCAAAACCTACTCATTCGTGTTTCTCATGAGCCTTTCCCTTCTCTTTCCCCCTCCTCTCCAACTGTCTCAAACAAAAAGCTGGCTCTGTGCATGCAGTGTACTGTGAACTGTTTCATTGCTGGTGATTAAAACAAAGGAAGTCAAACCTTTGTGGGAATTTATAGAGTGGCAATAAATCCAGTACATGCCATCCACATGCTTTTCAAACCTGTTCATACAACCTCTGTTTTTTTGTTCTGGGATAAAGAGCATGGACTCTCATAAATACAACTACTTGAAAGAAGGAAAATCCCTATGTCATGTACTGTGCTCCCCCTCCTCCCCCCGTCAATCCTAACTTTATAACAGGAGATTAGGGGGTGGGTGGGTAGCTCACCAAAGCAATCTAAACTCTATAAAAGCTCAAGACTATAGATGACACAAAACTATCTTAGCTATTGTCAGACGTAACAATAAACTAAGGAAAGGCCCAGTTAAAAGGAACCAAGGCAGAATGTAGTTACACAGAATGGTATGGAAGAAGTGGGAATTTAATCCATCATAAATACAGAGTTGTAGTACTTACACTATTGTACCTTTGAAGAAAAATAGAATTGCATGACGTCTACATCATTGCAACTGACAGAAATGTTTGGCCCAAAGTCTGGCTTAATGAGAGCAGAAGGCAAAGGAATGATGTTTACAGTCAGTGTTGTGCTAGTGAATATCTGGGAGAAAATGTAAAACTCCATTCATGCTTCAGGACTCTCTTTTGGCGTTGTAGAGAGAACTAAAATTGACTCTGCCTCAGCAGTTGAGAGCTTCCCCATTTAGAGAGAGTTATAACATGCACGCTTGGAGGATGACTTGGACTTGGCAGGGAGGAGAGGGAGGGAGAGGGCCCAGCCTGTGCTATGCTCTAGCAGCCATCAGCTGGCATGTCCTCACAGACCTCCTGCCAGCTCACACAGGCCAGGGCGAGGGGACTGAGGGATCATACATGCTCTGGAGACTAAAAAAGGAAAAAGAAACTCTGACTTACTGGCTACTGATTATGTATGACACTTGGTAAAGCATTTAGTAAACTATCTTCTGAGTATTTATCATATGTATTTTATGCACAATCCTGTAACCAAACTGGTGTCATAACTATAAGGAGCAGAGAGAGTACTAGCTAAAGGCATCAGCCCTTCCAATTTGAGAATTTTGATAAAAGGCTCAAGTACTGAAGTTGAACACTTTTCATCAGAGAACATAGCGGAAGTGAGAAGGCAAGCAGCAAATAGTCTTTTTTCCAGCCCTCCAAACCAGGCACCAGGGAATGGGAAATATGGACTTCGTGTCCTGTCTGACAGGCTTCATTGCCCTGCATGGCAAAGGGACTCGGTGACAGCCCGTAGGATAGAACTGCATTTTCCCAGGAATTGTTTTTCCTCTTCCTCCCTGTCTCATTCATTGTGTGTGTCACGGTTTAAAGCTGGGCCGGCTATTAACCAGGTGGCAGATGCTCTCTGTTAACCCTCTCCCCCCCGCTAAGGGAAAGGGAAAAGGGAGAGAGACTTATGGGTTGGAAAGTTAAAACAGTTTTAATAAACTATAATAATGAAAAAGACTATAATAACAATAATAATAGAAATAATCAAATATATACAAATATATACAAATATATACAAAGCCAAGACTGAGAGCTTGGAAATCCTCCTCAGGCAGAGTTGCTCCCCCCAGCACAAGCAGAGGGGAAAATGCAGTAGCTCCCCTGCCATCACACCTGCAGGCTTTTAACTGGAGAATTGGCAAAGCTGGTACCAATCAGTGGGAGACAGGAGGGCCCCTCCCTCCTGGGCCCCACCTCCAGGAGGCAGTGGGTTAGTGATAAATAGGAAAGTGAGAATGACGTGTGTGGGATGGAATACCTCGTTGGTCAATCTTGGGTCACCTGCCCTGTCTGCTCCCCCCTGCAGCTGCGACCCCCCTTTGGCTCTTCACTCGTAAGCAGAGAGGAATTTAGCAGTGACCTTGGTTTCTCTAAGACTAATTGGCCTGGTTTGGGCCAAACCAGGACAGTGTGTCTTCTCTGTTCTGAAAGACATCAGGCAGAAGTCCTACTGATAGCAAACCAATGAAATTTTCTTTATGAATTTTTTTTAAATCTTAAATTGGTTTTGGCTTGGTTTTTGTTTTGTTTTGGTTTGTTTTTTTTTTACTTTAGAGTAAAGAAAAAATTTAAAATCTTTTCATACAGCCCTTCTGACCTGTGCACATTTATTCATCAGTTCCATAACACGGCTTTCACTCTGTTCTCGTTTCTTCTTCAAGCCCCACTTGAACTCAGTGATTAATCGATAGCAGTAATAAGTTGCTATCATCTCCATAATAGCTTTGAGAGGGAATTGAGACTGCTTGCCAATAGGCTTTGGCACTGCTGTTTTGGAAGGAGTGAAGTAAAGTGCCAGAACGCTAATACTGAACAACACCAATAGCCGATGAGCAGAACCGTTCCAATATACGCTGTTTTTGATCTTTCCAGCATAAAATTAACTCTGAATTTCACAGTTATGTGCTGCCACTGGAAATGTTGATGCTCAGAAATGATGATCTGTTTTTCATTTTTAAGGGAGGCTGCACTTTACCAAACCCTGACATGTCAGGCCATCTCTTTTCTGATGGGAAGTCTTTTTGCTGATGTTCCCACCACCATGCTCATGTCAAGTCTCTCTGCTCTCCCAGATGTTCAGTCAGGTGTTACTCTCACACATCCTGTTTCCAATTTTTGCTCAGTCAATCCATGTTGTTTTCTCTGAGCCTTTTATCTAATCTAACTTCTTCCTACTTCAGCTCTCAGCTCCAATCTCCGCAGCCCCAGTGTCTCTTGCTGACTCCCACCACACTCTCCTGGCCCAGCCAACCTTCCTTGACTATTTATCCTAAGTTTTTCAATCCTCTACCACACTACCCCACTTAGTTTCCTTTCCAGACACAGAACTGCCTTGCAAACATCTCCTCACTCACAAACCTTGTCTTATAGGCTTCCTTTTGGCCTTTCCCATCCTGTTCTTCCCCTCAGTCTTTTCCAAAAGTCTTTGTGCTTTCTGAGCTGCCTCTTCCCCCTTCCTTTGAAAGCAGCTCAGATGATCTCTCATTTTCCCATATGCTTTTTTTCCTCCTTGTTTCTCCAGCACCAACTTCTCCTCCTACCTCATTTCCTCTACTTGGCTTCTCATCACTAGCCCCAAGAACACTGCTGCTCCAGGAACTAGAGTTACCCATGACTAAGCCCCATTTCAGCAACTCACACAAAGCACTGTTTAGAGAACTTCCTCGTGTGTATTCCTATTTTTGTTGCCAATGAGAGCAGTGTCTGGAAGCCGCAACTGGAGCAGAAACAGAGGGGTGGTGCTGGGGAGATTAGGAGATTTGGACTGGCTTCAAACTTCCTTCATTGAAGCATAGGGAGGCAATTAATGTGGAAGCCTGGCACAGTGCCCATCTGCAGAGCCTGCCTGTGCTCTACAGCTGGCCTTACTCATTTGAACATTTTCTTTGGTTCGATTCACCACATGGCTTTACTTCACTAGGATTAACTCTTCAGTTGTTGTAAACTTACACAGCCTTATTGAAAGTAATGTGAAGATACTGGTTTACAGCAAATAAAGATAAGGTCCCTTTTTTGGGGGGGCCTTTAAATGGAACTAAAAATTGAAACAGAATTTCACTTAGTGTCATGTCAAAACCCCAAGTTAGACATAATTTCAACATAAACCCTCAAAGTAGTCTGGGTGAATATGAAAAGACTCTTGCAATTATCTCATGTGCTTTCCAGTGTCAGGTTTTACTGCAACAATTTTGCATTAATTTAATCAATCTCCAGGTGGAAGAAAAAGCATAAAAATGTGCACAGTGTATTGAGACTCAAGTATTTGTTCAACTTGTTATGACACCTGTATTTTTAGCAAACAATCTGAAATTCTCAGTTTCATAGACTTCCTAGACGTTAAAAGGTAGAACTTCAATAGAAAATTAGTTTACAGACAAAAGAGGATTTAGCGATCCTGAAGTTAGTCAGTGTAGCAACTATATTTTAAGCACTTTTCCCTGGAATGCCATCCAAAATCAAGAGTTACAGTCCTCAGGGCATGGAAAGGGTTGTATAATCCAAAATGGTAGTCCCAAACCCTTGTGCACTGACAGGAGAAGGCTAGCCGACAGAAATTGCCAAAGATGGATTATGGCAGAAATTTTTCTGCTCCCTCGAGTTTAAGCAGAGTCAAGACTCCAGGCAGGCATATTGGCTAATTAAAATATGTTTTAGAGTTACCTTAATTATCTAAGAATAACTAAGACCTCTTTCTAGGTCATGTTATGAACTGGATTCCCAAGATGTTCAAGCACTGATGTCAAAAATTGTAATGGTTCTGTGCAACCTTCAGGCATTAGTATGTTTAGGAATTTGTGCCAGACCTCAGTGATAACATGTTCTGTGCCTATGCTCAGTTGGCAACGAACGTATAATGCTTTTGAAGGAAGACTATGGAAATGGATTATATAGCTAGTGTAAAATGCCCATCTTTTGTATAACTATCATCTTGTTCATTAAAACACTCACCCAGGGAAGGGAGGGTCACTTAGGGTTCATTTAGGTTTATTTACTGCCTCAGCTAAAGGAGGAATATAAGCCTCAAATTCTTTCCTTGTCAAAGAGCAGCTCAGATGTGAGACTGAAATGGGATGGGAAGTATTGCCATTGCTTCAGTCGAGGTTTGCTGGATGGAGGAAACAATGCAATAAGTAGCCAGAGTGGGGCAGCCTGGCTTGGTAGCTTAGTTGTTAGAAATCCTAGTGGAAGGGGAAGCGTCCTGAGCTCCTGCAGGTGAATTCCTGCACCGTGATATTCAGCATTGCATGTATGAATAAAAGATAAGTAATACTGAGTAGTTCTTGGTGTGCAGCTCTTCACACTACTTACAACCAAAAAGGTACCAAGGAAAATCGTCAAGCAGCTAACAGAAACTGTGAAGCTGAGATTTGCATGTTGTCATCGTCTTAATGTGAAAGTGCACTTCGCATGAGTGCATGGCAGGCAATGTGAGTAACCCTCTTTCACATATTATAAAAAAAAAAAGAAAGACCAATCATAAGATTCACAGATTCAGAGGCTAAAGTAAGCAGTACAGTCCAGCAATCTATGATCTTCCTAACATGGTAGCAAAGGCCATAAAAAAAAACCCTGGTTTAACTATAATTTAGACAAGTTACTTTCCCCTTTTCTTCCCCCCCCGCCCCTTAAATGTGGTCACACATTGATTGTAGTAGAATGGAACAATGTTAAATGGTTTAACATTAATTCACTTTCTTCTTTTTCCAGTAAGACATTTCTTGTTTCTTCACTAAAGCACTCTTTTCCTCCCAATTTCCAAAATAAAATCTCTTAACCAGACTGTTTATTCAGAAAATGAAAAAAAAAAATTCTACAGAGAAAATGCTTTAAAAAGTAATTATACAGTAATCGCAAAGAGCTTCAGAAGAACATACTATGAGCATGATAATCATTTTCTCATCTAACCTCTCCTTAATGTGATTCAAGGGAAAAGCTAAAACAAATTGATTGCTAAGGATTTTAACATAAAGCATCCTATTTGCAAAGAATGTCTGCATTTGTGTCTTCTTAGATCAAGGCAGAATCCTCAGGTTTGATGGGAGTCTCCTCTTAGCTGCCTACAGGCAAACTATTGTTGCATTTTTTGTTGTTTGTGAGCTGCTATCTGAAGTAATGCTGTTCAGAGCAGGTCACTTCTCACACTAGATAATTTTATCCTAGAAATGACTGATACGAGCAATTCATTTCGTAGCTTGGAGTAAAAATACTTCCTCTGAGATGAGTTTATATGTATTTCTCTTGCATGGTTGCAGACACATCAGTAATGTTTCTAGACCACCAAGCTTCCTGAAGAAAGCACTCAGTGCCAAAGTCTTCTTCCATTTACTTGAATGTTAAATTCTGCCGTTATATGTGCCAATAGCCAAAGAACTATGTTGTAGAAAAGTAATTAAGAACATCATTTCCCCAGTGTGAATTACATGTGTGTTTTCGAAGGCAGATTTTGGCTGCTTTACCATCGGTTTTCAAAAGTTTGTTTCCCATGAAGTTGCACTCATTTACTCTATATTAGGACTGATTTGGGTTATGTTGAAGATTTTGAAAGGAATTTTACTATACATAGTCTGATACTGTTCGTTCTCATATTTTATCTGATATATTCTCTCACTTTAGGTATTGCTCTGATTAAAGGAGAAATGTGATTCTTCAGAATAATCAAATATTTCAATGAATTTTTAGCAGATTTAATGTTCTTATATAGCAAGAAAAAAAGGAGTGATCTAAAGCTGTCAGTCTTTTTCATCTGTAAAACACCTTTCCCTCAGTAATTACTTGCTCATATTAGTAACACCGCTTTGAGTGCTGGAACAACTTCCACAGGGATGTGGTAGAGTTCCCATCACTGAAGGTTTTCAAGAGGCGATTGGACAGGGTGCTGGCTAATCTTATCTAGGCTCCCTTTCCCATGAAAGGTTGGACCAAATGATCTTTCAAGGTCCCAGCTTGGGCTGTTCTATGGTTCTATGAGATTTGTGTCTTCAGACACCACTTCTGACCTAATGTGTTGTACTCCATAACACCGTTATACTGATCCTACCTATAAAAAGCCAATTGCAACATTTTCCGACAAGCACTGAGCAACTGCGGTCCAAGATGACCCTTTACATCTTTACATGTGAAGATGTTTCCAATTAACAATGTTTCAGATACTTTGATGCAGTTATTTTTGGTGGATAAGCAATACAAGCCATGCTGTGATGCTCACAGTTACTCAGTTCTCTCTCTTTCCAAAATAGATTTAAGGTGGGCCAGACTTACTGTCTTAATGACCACAGTGGTATACGGAATTATGATGACAGTGGTATATGGAATTCTCTGTTCCATTTCTCAGTGCGGCTGGGAGGAGCAGTTTCAGCTTGCCGGCTTCTGTTCTTGCACTTCAAGAGTACTACAATAGTTGGTGTTTCTTCAGTAAGGACTTGTAGCTGGGAGACGCCACTCAGAAACTTATTTAATTGTTAATTTATCCTAGTATTTAGCAATTTTGAATCCTTAGTGATGAACATGTTTTTTTAATCAATTACATAAAAGAAAGAGGTTTGGCACTCCACAGTCCAGTTTAACCAACCCTCTCTGCCACACATCTAGGTATACTGGCTATCAGCTCCCCAAAGCCCTGATGTGGGCTGCTGAGTACACCGAGAAACTTGTTAGTCCTCTGTCTAACTGAAAAGATCCTAGACCTCTAACCACACAAAGCAGCTGATTCCTCTGCCTCTCTGTTCTTTGGTTCATAAGATAAAATTAGTGTCTAGGCAATTCTAGGTAAAAGCTACAAAAGACATTTTAATCCCAGAAGTTGAAGAGGGTGGAGTCATTTAACCTTTTAACTGGATAAATGCGAGCTTAAATTATACTGCTCATTTCATGAAATGGCATGACATTTTCTTCCTTTTGGAAATAAAACTGATTCAGTTAGTTCTGAAGCAAAACCACTATATGATATAGTAGTATCACCACCTTGTGGGGAAGAAATATATCCCAGCATGTACAAGCATTGTCATGTATGTGAATATTCCTGGAACACCTATGTACTCAATAGCGAAAGCCAAAACCAATACATAGTCAATGTTGCTAAAATTAGAAAACAAACCATTATTCTAACAGAAGGTAATTTGTATTAAAAATAACAAGGTGTTGCAATAGACAGATTTATCTTCTGATTTGTGCTTAACACATCAACTCTGTAAACTTCACACAACCTGTGCAGCTAATTACAAACGTTATGATTTAAGCCCTTGATTTATAAAGATATTTAAAATTTATAAATGTTTAATGTGTTTATAAATGTGTTCTGTCATAATGTATGTGCATACATAAAAATAATGGGTAAATATATTTAAGCACCACTTTGCACTGTGTTTCCAGCAATTCTGCTTTCTCCAACTCTTACTTTCATAGAAAAAAATGAAATTAGGCTCTTCTGAGAAGCTGGACATCTGGCAGAGGCAGACATACACCCAGCCTGTACTGAACAAACTGACGAACAAGACCATCCTTTCTCCTCCGTAGGCCCCCATTTTTTCTGTTTTCTATATAACTTGCAAACTCTATCAAACATAAGGCAGGGTTTACAGACAACGGTTTCATTCACTACAGGCCTAAGAGTCTATCCTGCACACTGAATGACGCAGTACCCTGTGGAAAAAAAAAGTACATGCTTATGTTATTAAAGGCTGTAATATAAAAATGATACTTAAGATTTAGCACAAGAATTGAAAACTTAACTCTAGAATTTCCTTTGGAATTTTCCTTTTGGATAATTTTCAGTGTTAGTAACAGCCAATACAAAGGTTTTCGTGTTTATTTCCACAGATAATATTTTAGAGAGAAACATGAAAACTTAAATAATATTATTTGTTACTGTAACACCACTGAAGTACTCCAGATCTTAGAAACGTAATTTATTGGAAAGTATGAAACACCTTCTAAAATATACACCCGTGAAGGGGTTTTGTACTGTTGAACAAGGAAATTCTGTTTTACTACTAGAAGTTTTTAGTTGTTTTTTTTTTTTTCTGTCCTGGTATCCATGTAGCAAAAAAGGAGCCCATGTATAGCAGAGTACTATCAGGATGAAATAAATTCAAAACATACTCTAGCAGAACTACATTTGAGCTTTTAAGGAAGACATTATGGCTTTAACTTTACATAGGTGAAGTAACTTCTTTTCTAGTCCTACACTGGAACAAAACATTGCAGAAGTCCTACACTCCTCAAAGATAAGGAAAAGCTGTCATTTACACTGCCTACTTGACACATTTAACTCAGACACTTTAGTGCTTAAAAAGCAGACTCCAGGCTTTCATAAAGTGATTCAGGCAACCTAACCTGGTCTGAGGCGTCCTACCTGGCCACAGGTCTCCAGACTGTGATTTCAGAGAGCCTCAGTTAGGAACCCACCTCCCTATTACTTGGAAAGTCCCCTATGAGTGACTGATTTGGTGACCCACTTAGGATTTGTAACAGGCACTTCTGACAGCTTAATATCCAGACCCTGGTTACTCTTTTGGGAACGGACACTTATTGCGGAAGGAGATACTAGCAGGAGGGCTTATTTCACACAGTAGTAGAGCAGTTGCCAAGAAACCAGGAAAAAGCTCTAGATTTACACTAGCTTGAGGACGTTTGTACTACAATTTCTACTACTTTGTAGCCAAAAAGCTGGCAGAAAAGTCAGAGTTTGTTCTCTTTTGAGCTTTCTCTGTTGAACTTGGGCCTTTTACAGCACAAACTGCAAACAAAGCAAGAAAATAAGCTAAAACAAGCCTAACTCCTGTGAGAATGGGATTTTACTGAGAGATGTTTCTAGTTTTCCTGCTCTTGCTGTTGGTTGTTCCCAATGACACTTAAAAACTCTCTTCTGGTTCCTACAGATTTCCAATCTGACTATCTGATTTATTTTTCTAACTATGTAGACCTTCTGAGAGCCTGAACATTATCACCAAATTTTTGTTTTTATTTTTCCATCTAATTTGTTTCTTCTTATCTAACTTTCAGACACGGAGTTCTTTCAAAAAATCCTACCAGCTTCAGATCCAGAGTCAAGAAGAGCAATTTGAAAAATCTAAACTCCAGAACATACTTGTCATTCGCATTTGGATTTGGCACTGCAAATTTCCCCCAGCATGCAAACATACAAAGAAGTCTTCTTAGTTCTTGCCTCATCTATCTTCTGATTCAGAGCTGAGAAAAAGAGCTGACTAAAACCCTGGGGCAAGTGTGGTCTGTTAGGTGTGATCTTTGTGCACTAGTTGCCACACAGTAAGCACAGAGTTCAGCAAACAGCAAAGCAACCACAGAGATGGTGTCGTCTGAGAAAGGGGAGTAGTGCATCACTTCTGCAGAACAGATGGCTAGAGCACTCCCCTGGGAGAGGAGACTGGAGGTCCTCAGGTAGGGTGTTTGTTCTCCAGAATATTTCTGGGTTTTGCTTTAGTCTCAAAGTGAATACAATGAAGAATGCATAGCTGATCTGGGGAAAGTATGCACAAGTCTGTCCTTACTCATCAAACTAAACATTGAGATCACTAGGTGACAGTGTAACACTTTGTGTTTGATCTCAGTTTGCTTTCATGGCTCTGACATTCCTGGCTTCCTAACAATTTTCAACAAATGGAGCTGAAGATGTACTTATTCTATCAACCACTGTCTAAGGCATTCACAAAGGATGTGAAGAAGGTAGGTTTGAATGCCCATCGAGGAGAGAGGCACGTGCCTGTGCTAGTTAGCAGGGACACCAGAACTTGATGGGCTCTATGGTTAATTTTTTTCCCACGTATTACCTATGGTCCAGACTGTCTTGGACTTTTCCAGATAATCCTGGGTTCAAATCAGCTGTTTGCCCTGATCTGCTGATACATCCTCTGTTAAACCCTTTGTTGCCCACATTCAATTGTCATATCCAAATTTCAGCAGCTAGCTCTCAAGGGTGGGGTACCTGGCTGCACCCTGTGTGAGTAAAGTGGGCTAAAGAAACACACCTTCTATATGGAGCCAATACTTTGTTATTAGTCTGATGTCGGCAATACTATTATTATTACACCAGTTAGAATGATATTAACATTTACATTCAGGCTGTCTAACTATTACAGCTCTTTCCCAAAAGTGACACAGTTAACGCAGATATACACAGGTTTTCTAGTATCTCACTCTTTCTTGTGTTAAGCTCACATTTCTAAATTTCTCAGGGTCCTAAAATCAATGGCACCCATCTGGTTTGGCATTTAAGAGAATTTAAGAGAACAGATTTGCCCAGACTCAGACAATTTAGTGCATGTGCACTAAGTATTTTACTACTTTAGATGCAGTGTTCCTCATGAGTGCTTTAACAGCGAGACTAGAGTACAAACTTGCTTGCAATAATCAGGCATTTATCCTTAGGAGGGCACTAAGAACATGAAAGGTAGAAGTGCTGAAGCTCAAAAGAGGAATATTTCTATCTCAGCTGGCTCGAAGCCAGCCCTGAGGCCACTGCTTCACCCACTTTTACTACTGCCTGGGGTAGATCCTTTCTACCCTACTGCTGCAACTGAGTGCCTGTTGTCTCTGAATCACAGAATTATTTTGATTGCAAGGGATTACCAAAGGTCATCTAATTCAACTTCTTCCTCCAAACAGCACTGCTTTCCAAGTCTGTTCTGGTTGCTCACAGCTTTGTCCAGTCAATTTTTGAAAATCTCCAGTGAGGGAGATACCTCAAGCCCTCTGGCAATCTGTGTTTAACCACTTTCATAGGGCGTTTCTATATGTAAATAAAAACTTGACGTTTCCCTTGCTGCAACTTGTAACTCTTGCTTCTTGACCCTTTGTTCAGCACCTCTGAAAAGGGTCTGGCTCTGTCTTGCCTATAACCTTGTATTCTGGGATGTCTTTGAAAACAGGTTTTGTTAAGAGGTCTCATTCAGGAATATAAAAATGAAGTACCTGGTTTCAAATCCCTTTTGAAACTTGTGACTACTGCAACCAATGCATTAAATCTTTTAACAGATCTGAACAGATTAAATCATTCATTGCAGCTGGGGATTGATAAAAAAACCCCAAACATCCAAAAGCCAACAAGCCCAAGTGCTTGAAAACTGGATGTGTGAATGGATTACCCCAAACTGCCTGCAAGGGTGTTTACCCACAGACTGGTACTGCTGCAGAGGAAGATGACCACCAGCCAGGTTAAACAGCAACCAGACATTTGCCTGGGGACTTTTCAGTCTTAAAAAGGGTCAGCTTGAAAAGAAGTGTAAAAGACTCCTTGATTTTTTTTGCCTGGGAGACAGAGGTGTAAGAAAAGCCTGATGAGGCAAAGTCTGGTGTGGCACTGCCAGGAGCTGCCCTGCAGTGTCACAGCCTTCCCGCGGGCCAGGTGGGGACACACATGGGGACTCAAGCCTTGGTGTGACTACGGGTCCCTGGGGGGGGATTTTGCACCAACCCCAGCCCCAACAGGCTGTGGGGAGATGCAGGGGCACACGCAGAGATGGAGCATCCACATCTCCAGTGGCAGATGGAAACATATAGTGCGCAAAGGGGGGGAACCCCCGTCTCAGGATAGAAGGTATACGTGTAAGCCTGCACAGCCATAAAGAGGGCACGCATGTGCACGTCACTCTGTGTGTGTGTGTGTTGGAGTAGGATTAGAACTTTTTGGAATTTTTTATAAAAGTGTGTTCAAAAATTCATAGGTGTTTATTAAGACTTTGTATGTGTCTAGTATTGTGGTTTATCTGTTGTACTGCTAATAATGATCCCAACTTACTGATTCCCAGTAATTTCTGTGTCATTAACAAATCGATAAACCGCTTTGATCCTAATTTGATCCAAACCACAGGAACTGAGCAGTTTTCCTTGCACAGCTCTATTAATGCATGTCTTTCACCTCCTGTGGCCAGAGACCCAGTGAGTGTCCCAGCCGCTGTTTCAGGATCAAGGTTCCTAGCACAGAGGTGTTGCTCTGGATATCAGATTCCCCACCAGGAGAACATCTTGCTAGAGCTGGACATTCCTTTACAGAGTTTCAATTTGAGTGAATTACTGTTTTCAAATGGAAAAGTTCAGCCAAAAGACTCAAAAGACTCAGTTTTGTTTAGTTCAGTCAGACATCAACTATAATGTCACTGCTTTTAAAAAGTAACTGGATATGTTTTTTAGCCAACCAGTATTACATGAAACATTTTAGGCTGTATGCCTTTTGTATATAAGTGGAATAAACCAGGCAATGACTTAGATCTACATAGCACTGATAATAAGCTGGTTATATTGCAGTATTTTTTCAAGACTGTGCTTTTATGTATGCTCTATGTGGCATCACTGGAGGCTCCCTAGGGATTTGCTGTCATTGCAGATCTCATGCTTATGTCACAATCTCTTTTTCCTCACTCTCTGTTACAGAAATAGAATCAGAATGCAAAATACAGAAATTAAGTGATCCAAAAGATGTAGAGCAGAAACACGTGGCTGTGACCTGAGGGTTTTATCAACTCTTTGTACTTACCAGGATTTACACTGAATTTACACCTGTGCTGAGGGCAAGAACAAAGCCTTTCACTATGAGAGCAAGCAATAAAATGTCACCTCCTTGAAACATCAAGTTATGAGCAGTAATTAAATGCTAAATTTGCTTGAGTTTTCATATGCATTCTTTATAGAACTTTTTCATATAACTCAATTTCAGGACTAATCCCCAGAGGATTTTGCTAACAGCAGTATAAATTAATTGAAAGATATCTCACTTTCTCAATAAAGTCATACAGCTTTCTAACAGATGTTGAATAAAATTAATGGAATATCTTTGACAGTTTCTCTGACAGGCACCTTTCAAACACTGTAGCACTGCCTTGCTCTGCTCTATGGACTTCAATGATTTTATCTTCTGAGGAGATGAATGTCTTATACAGTGTGGGCCAATGTCAGCATTGATCTTTTTCTTATTCAATATGAATAATTGAAAATCTTTCTTTTCTCACCCACAGACACCTTTTTTTTTTCCCAACCTGGCATAATAGACCTCCGTTAGTGTGACAGAGCAGGGACAAAAAGTCCCAGTCTTTCCCCTGCAGGTGAAAATGGGGCTCCCTCTTGTCTGCTCTCTATGTCTCACCACTTTTCACTCCTGCACTTTTGGCTCCATTACTATAAAAGGAGTGAAAACAACCCCAAAAGCTAGCAGTTAGGACATTTCCTTGGATGGGTGAACTGAGACCCTCAAAGAGAAGAATTTCACACCCAGCTGTCCCGTGCTGACCGCTTAGCTATGTCCTTTAAAGGAGATCATCAATTTGAGTTGCCAGTGGACATAGGCATTTTCAATTAAGACCTTCAATAAGAGAGGTAAGTACCTTAGTGTAATTTTACTTTCTAGCTCACATTGGCTCTGTGGTTTATTTCTACCTTTGTATCATGAGTATATTTCATTAGCATCCCTCTTATGTGAAAATGAAAATGTGACCTTTCTGTCCACTGAGGATGGGGGAGTTTGGTAATTTGCTGATGCAAATTAAAGCTTCAGGGCTGCTCTCTTGAATTGATAGCTCACGGCTTCCAAGATCTGTTCTTTTGTCCAGGATCATTGGAGTGTATTGTATTGCAACTGCCTCCTGGGAATTTGCAAGTAAAATCTTCTGGCAATGTTTTTATTCTGTTCCTGCCCACAAAGGAATATTAAGACCACATGTCTGACAGCAAGAAGTCCAAAGTTCTGCTTAAATTTCCTGCCCAGAAATACGTGTGAGTGTGCTATGTATAGCACATCAGAGAGTCAAACATATCCGGGAAGCATGAGACATACTCTACATGTACTGTATCATTTTTTTCATCTGCAGTAACTCCGACGTGTCCAGACATTTTGATGTGATGTATGTTCAGTAGATCAGGATCAGATTTGTAAGACTGGACATTTTGATACTGTGATGATGGTCTGAGGTTTCACAGTGGGCGTATCTGATCTACACACATTATGACCAGAGCTCCTGCTGTTCTGAGAGATTTATAGAAATCCTGGACAAATAGTGAGCAAATATTTTGCTCTGACAAGATTTTCAGGGACGAAAATCTGTACTACTGTACAGACTGGATAACCCCCACTCAACACTTCCAGACATCTGCAGTTCCTCTAGACCATATTCCTCCAAATAGTACCTTCCTGTTTACATTGCCTTTAAATGAAATTAGACCGATGATAGAAAAATATTCATTAAAACAGTTGACGTATGTTGACGTGACCTCCACTTCCTATATTTTCTATCTATATTTAAGCAGTTCTCAGGAAATTGTTGATGCACGACGCTTCAGAAAGGATTAAAGGATTGTATCCTAATTAATATCACCCAACATTTTTATATAGTTATTAGATCATCCCAGCTAAAACAAATTTTCATTGTATGATTACAGATTTGACTTATGAAGGGTTTGATGGAATATGTTTAGACTACTAGAAGCCAGTTAATGTAGCATTGCATAGGATTTGGATTAAGAGTTTAACACTATCATTTCAAGTCTACACTAAAATAATTAACTTAGAGATCCTTAAAAGATAAGTGTTAATGGTTAATCATTATCGAGTAGGTACATTTCAAGTGGGATTCTTCAAGAATATGTTATTGGCCTCTTGCTATCCTGAAGAAAACTATTGGCAATGTAAAACCTTGCTGGCATAGTTGTATATAAAACAAAAAATTGCCAGAGTTAAAAATAATAGCAAAGGACATAAGTTTTCCAGAAAAAAAACTTGGTTGGGCGGCCAGCTGAGGTAATTTGAATAATATATATTTTAATACAGCAAATTTGAGGCTATATTCTAGAGACTAAGGATGTTACTTACACATTGCTGAATATGTTCTGGACATCACTGACTCAGAAAGAGAATTAGCCTGATTGTGGTGGATAACAAACTGGACATGAACTTACAATGTACTGCAATGCTAAAACAGCTGTTATCAATCTCTAATCTAAGTCTCAGAAGTAACTGAATAGAAGTCTGTAAGCACCTACACGGGAAAGTGATTTCTGAGAGTATATGGGTCATTAATCTTGCAAACAAATGCATAAAAATGTCCAATGACTGTCAGCTAAAACTAAACCATTTCAGAATAAAATAAGGTATAAACACTGTTCTGGGAATGCAATCTATTTACACAACTTGCAAGGTAAAGTGAGCCTTCGTCTATCTGACCTCAAGTTTAGAAGTCACATCAAGATTAGCAGTCTATGCAACACTGTTGCTCAGCACAAGTTATGGCCCATGCAATAAACACTGAGGTGTTTTTGTGAAAATACAGATTAATGAGAGAAAATATTTTGGCAGAAATACTGTGATATATCTTCAAATGTACCAAAGTAATACTTTAATATAAAGATGAGTTAATAAGAATTAGGATGAGACAGTTATTAATCATAACCGTCTTGAAAGACAATGATGATTTACTCTTTGTTTAGTTCAATTATATAAGTGTATATAGCTATACCTGAAACTGCTGGAAGTGCATACCTCAATTTCATCATGGACTGATCTGACTAAGAGCTTATGCCACCATCTGGCTATAAATGCCCCTCCCAATAACAGCCACTGGGGAAACATTGTAGTGGACTTTGAAGTCATTGTGGAAGCAAATGACCTGAGGTGGGACTGCTGTGCTGGAGCTGTGCTGTTGTCCAGGGCCCAACGCTGAGCCTTCTGGGGTGGGTGCCACATTTCCCTAGTGCTGCCTGTGCTGACTCACTTGACTGGTGACTCCATATGTGTCTGCATGTGTTTGCGTGCAGGCAAAGCTTTTTCTGACACAGCTCATCCGTTGTTTAGACTACTTAATAAACTGAGATTAGCCTGGTGTTAGCCTGGTGTTGCCTGGTATTTCCTCCTGTGACCATAATAGGTGCGAAAGGTCCATGTTTAGCACAAAGAGTCATTTATAGGAAAATGTACACATTGCATCAGGTCATGCATAACAGCAGTAACATCAAAATGTTTATCAGCTGGCACACAAAACACTTCACACCTCTCCAAGTTCCTTCTTCCACGTGGTGTGAAACCCAAGGTACTGGTCATTGGATAGAGAAACAGCAACCAGCAGGTCACACAGCAGAACAGGGGCAAGTCATGGGCTCCCAACACAACTAAGCCTGTTGTGTGTCATCAGGGAACAGCAGAAGCCCATGGTACCACCCAGGAAATGAGGTAATACACGCATAGCTTCAGGGCACTGTAAGGTTGGAGCCATCTGCACAAGCCATGCCTGAGTATAATATTTGAGGTAGTCCTTGAAAAACTGAGCCACTGCCACCACGTTGCTGTGATTTTCAGTCATTCTTCAGCCTCTGCTAGAGAAAGTACAGTGCCATCAGTGATCCCTGGTTTCCTGGCTTGTCACAACATTCAGCAAAATTTATCAGGCTGCCCTTCACTTGCTTTTCTACCTTAGCAAGTCTATATCCCAAGCGGCAGGACAACTGAAGCTGGTCTCTGCAGTTGTGGTGCCAGTGCTCTTCCCATGTGTCCTGGTTTGGCCTAAACCAGGCCGATTTTCCTTTCAGTGATTTTTACTTTCAGCTAAGTCTCCTCTAAATAACTGCACTTTCTGAAACTAACTGCATGTTTTTGCAGACAGTGTCTGCTTCCAGGACTGATAACGCTCGAAGTTTGTAGTTATCGCTGAGGCACCGGTAGGGATGTTGTGCAGTAAGGCTCTTGCTGTACTTTTTTCTTAGAGAAACCAAGGTCACCGCTGGATTCCTCACTGCTTACAAGTGAAAAGCTGAAGGGGGGGTCGCAGCTGCAGGGGGGAGCAGACAGGGCAGGTGACCCAAAATTGACCAACGAGGGTATTCCATCCCATACACGTCATTCTCGGTATAAAGCGGGGGGATCACGAGGGTCTCGCCCCTCTTGCTCGCTCTTGCTTTTTTCTGCTATGGCCGGTGTCCAAGGAGGACTCCGACTGTTTTCCTGCTGCCCCCGATCCTGATCTGTGCATCCCTGAATCCAGCTCTCGACCGTCGCTAGGCCCAGCCTGGGCCTTCCCGGAGCCTGCCCTGCAGTGCCGGTGGTGACGTTGCCGACATCGGGGGAGCTCGATCTTGGTTTTGTATATATATTTGTATATATTTGATTATTCCAATATTATTATTATACTCTTTTTCATTATTATAGGTTTATTAAAACTGTTTTAACTTTCCAACCCGTAAGTCTCTCTCCCTTTTCCCTTTCCCTTTCCCTTCGGGTGGGGGGGGAGGGTTAACAGAGAGCGTCTGCTGCAGGTTTAATCGCCAGCCCAGCTTTAAACCGTGACAGATTTATTGGCGCCCAACGTGGGGCTCGAGAGAAGCTCCAACAGGTTCCTCTGATAAGTCGAATCCCAGCTCCGGCGGGAGGAGACCCGGAGAGCTCAGCTGAGAGAGTATCAGATTTCTTCCTTTGAGATTTACGAGGGGTTGGAAATTAAAACAGAGTTTATTGGACTGTGTGGATTCGATGGCCTGGCACATCAAAACCACAAAGGTATCGAGCCTTGGTAGACACTGGTGCACAGTGCACCCTAATGCCATCGGATCATAAAGGGGCAGAACCTATCAGTATTTCAGGAGTAACAGGAGGGTCTCAAGTGTTATCTGTATTGGAAGCCGAAGTGAGCCTAACTAAAAATGAATGGAAAAAGCACCCCATTGTGACTGGCCCAGATGCTCCGTGCATCCTTGGCATGGACTACCTCAAGAGAGGGTATTTTAAGGACCCAAAAGGGTATAGATGGGCCTTTGGTATAGCAGCTGTAGAGACTGAGGACATTAAACAGCTGTCTACCTTGCCTGGCCTCTCAGAGGATCCTTCTGTTGTGGGGTTGCTGAAGGTCGAAGAACAACAGGTGCCAATTGCTACTACCACGGTGCACCGACGACAATATCGCACCAATCGAGACTCCCTGATCCCCATTCATAAACTGATTAGACAATTAGAAAATCAAGGAGTGATTAGTAAGACTCGCTCACCCTTTAATAGTCCTATATGGCCAGTGCGAAAGTCTGATGGAGAATGGAGATTAACTGTGGACTATCGTGGCCTAAATGAAGTTACGCCACCGCTGAGTGCTGCTGTGCCAGACATGCTAGAACTTCAATACGAACTGGAGTCAAAGGCAGCCAAGTGGTATGCCACCATAGACATAGCTAATGCATTTTTCTCTATTCCTTTGGCACCAAAGTGCAGGCCACAGTTTGCTTTTACCTGGAGAGGTATCCAGTATACCTGGAATCGACTGCCCCAGGGGTGGAAACACAGTCCTACTATTTGCCACGGACTGATCCAGACTGCACTAGAAAAGGGTGGAGCTCCAGAACATTTGCAATACATTGATGACATCATTGTGTGGGGTGATACAGCAGCAGAAGTTTTTGACAAAGGGGAGAAAATAATCCAAATTCTTCTGAAAGCTGGTTTTGCCATAAAAAGAGGCAAGGTCAAGGGACCTGCCCGGGAGAACCAATTTTTAGGGATTAAATGGCAAGATGGGCGTCGCCAGATCCCGATAGAGGTGATCAACAAAATAACAGCTATGTCCCCACCAACTAACAAAAAGGAAACACAAGCCTTCTTAGGTGTTGTGGGTTTCTGGAGAATGCATATTCCAGATTACAGCCAGATTGTACGCCCTCTTTATCAAGTGACCAGAAAGAAGAATGATTTTCAGTGGGGTCCTGAACAACGACAGGCCTTTGAACAGATTAAACAAGAAATTGTGCATGCAGTAGCCCTTGGACCAGTCCGTATGGGACAAGATGTTAAAAATGTGCTCTACACCGCAGCTGGGGACAATGGTCCTACCTGGAGCCTCTGGCAGAAAGTACCAGGGGAGACTCGAGGTCGACCCCTAGGATTTTGGAGTCGAGGATACAAGGGTTCCGAGGCCAATTACACCCCAACTGAAAAAGAGATACTGGCAGCATATGAAGGAGTTAGAGCTGCTTCAGAGGTAATTGGTACTGAAGCACAACTTCTCCTGGCACCCCGATTACCAGTACTAGGCTGGATGTTCAAGGGTAAGGTTCCCACTACCCATCATGCAACTGATGCTACATGGAGTAAATGGATTGCATTAATTACACAGAGGGCTCGAATAGGAAACCCTAATCGCCCAGGAATCTTAGAAGTGATCATGGACTGGCCAGAAGGCAAAGACTTCGGAATGCCACCAGAAAAGGAGGTGACACGTGCTGAAGAAGCCCCACCATATAATGAACTACCAGAGGATGAGAAGCAGTATGCCCTGTTCACCGATGGATCCTGCCGTCTTGTAGGAAAGCATCGGAAGTGGAAAGCTGCTGTATGGAGTCCCATACAACGAGTCACGGAAGCCACAGAAGGACAAGGTGAATCAAGTCAATTTGCAGAGGTAAAAGCCATCCAGCTGGCTTTAGACATTGCTGAACGAGAAAAGTGGCCAAGGCTGTATCTTTATACTGACTCATGGATGGTGGCAAATGCCTTGTGGGGGTGGTTAAAGCAGTGGAAGCGAAGCAACTGGCAGCGTAAAGGTAAACCTATTTGGGCTGTTCAACTGTGGCAAGATATTGCTACTCGGCTAGAGAAACTAGTCGTGAAGGTACGTCATGTAGATGCTCACGTACCTAAAAGTCGGGCAACTGAGGAACATCGAAACAACCAACAAGCAGATCAGGCTGCTAAAGTGTTCCAAATAGATTTGGACTGGGAACATAAAGGTGAACTATTTTTAGCTCGGTGGGCTCATGACACTTCAGGTCATCAAGGGAGAGATGCAACATACAGATGGGCTCGTGACCGAGGGGTGGACTTAACTATGGACTCTATTGCACAGGTTATCCATGATTGTGAAACATGCGCCGCAATTAAGCAAGCCAAACGGTTAAAACCTTTGTGGTATGGGGGGCGGTGGTTGAAATATAAATATGGGGAGGCCTGGCAAATTGACTATATCACACTCCCTCAAACCCACCAGGGTAAACGTTATGTGCTTACCATGGTGGAGGCGACCACCGGATGGCTGGAAACATACTCTGTGCCCCATGCCACTGCCCGGAACACTATTCTGGGCCTTGAAAAGCAAATCTTGTGGCGACATGGCACGCCAGAGAGAATTGAGTCGGACAATGGGACTCATTTCAAAAACAGTCTCATAGATAACTGGGCCAAAGAGCATGGCATCGAGTGGGTATATCATATCCCCTATCATGCACCAGCATCTGGGAAAATTGAACGATACAATGGGCTGTTAAAAACTACCCTAAAAGCAATGGGGGGTGGAACCTTTAAAAACTGGGATAAGCATTTGGCACAAGCTACCTGGCTAGTTAACACCAGAGGATCTATCAACCGAGCTGGCCCTGCTCAGTCAGATCTTTTACATACAGTAGAAGGGGATAAAGTCCCTGTGGTGCATGAAAGGAATCTGTTGGGAAAAACTGTCTGGGTTCTTCCTGCTACAGGCAAAGGTAAACCCATTCATGGGATTGCTTTTGCTCAAGGACCTGGATGTACTTGGTGGGTGATGCTGCAGGATGGTGGAGTCCGATGTGTCCCTGAAGGTGATCTGATCTTGGGTGAGAATACTTAATTCTGAACTGCATGATGTTAATTGCTGCATAATACTAACAGTGTTCATAAGTGTCTTTCAGGTTAAGACAGTGGTGACGAGACCAGAGCTAGCTGCAAGTGGCGTCCAGTAACCTCCTCGAGACTGACATCTTTAACCTGCAACCCGTGGGCATGAACTGTGACAAAACTCATACCATGTCTCCTGCCCTGAGAGACTCCTAGCCAGATGGAAACCCACAATCCTGAACTAAATGAACTTGATGAACTTTTTTTTTTCTGTATAGAGATGAATCATAAACTAATGTTATCTGTATATATTTTAAAATGAAAAGTTAGTGGTGATCTGAGTATGACGTGAATGGTATGGAATAAGGGGTGGAATGTCCTGGTTTGGCCTAAACCAGGCCGATTTTCCTTTCAGTGATTTTTACTTTCAGCTAAGTCTCCTCTAAATAACTGCACTTTCTGAAACTAACTGCATGTTTTTGCAGACAGTGTCTGCTTCCAGGACTGATAACGCTCGAAGTTTGTAGTTATCGCTGAGGCACCGGTAGGGATGTTGTGCAGTAAGGCTCTTGCTGTACTTTTTTCTTAGAGAAACCAAGGTCACCGCTGGATTCCTCACTGCTTACAAGTGAAAAGCTGAAGGGGGGGTCGCAGCTGCAGCGGGGAGCAGACAGGGCAGGTGACCCAAAATTGACCAACGAGGGTATTCCATCCCATACACGTCATTCTCGGTATAAAGCGGGGGGATCACGAGGGTCTCGCCCCTCTTGCTCGCTCTTGCTTTTTTCTGCTATGGCCGGTGTCCAAGGAGGACTCCGACTGTTTTCCTGCTGCCCCCGATCCTGATCTGTGCATCCCTGAATCCAGCTCTCGACCGTCGCTAGGCCCAGCCTGGGCCTTCCCGGAGCCTGCCCTGCAGTGCCGGTGGTGACGTTGCCGACATCGGGGGAGCTCGATCTTGGTTTTGTATATATATTTGTATATATTTGATTATTCCAATATTATTATTATACTCTTTTTCATTATTATAGGTTTATTAAAACTGTTTTAACTTTCCAACCCGTAAGTCTCTCTCCCTTTTCCCTTTCCCTTTCCCTTCGGGTGGGGGGGGAGGGTTAACAGAGAGCGTCTGCTGCAGGTTTAATCGCCAGCCCAGCTTTAAACCGTGACACCATGGTGCTCACAGACCCCTTCCATTTCCCCTCCCTCAGTCTCTTATCAGCTATACCCCTGCTTATTTTACTTTGAAACCCCTTCTCTCTGTCTGTTTTGCCAATAGTGGAGAAGCGACTGAGGAAAAGGAAAAGATTAGGACACATGCACAGAGAATCAACATGATCACATAAATATCTGAGAGAAAACAAACTGAATATGACTTTCTCCTCTGAAATAAGAATCAATAGATTTGTTCACCACTGATTTCAGGGGCTCACAATTGATTATTTAGCATCTGAAATAAGACTACTGAAAAACTCAAAAGGAGTCATTTGCATTATTTTGGTCTTTAAGTGTATGACCATGACTATAACTTAAGCAATTCCTTGTATGGATCTCTGAACACACACACCTACACTTAGCCCCCTGCCCAATTCCAAAACTTGTTTGGTTAGGGAAGTCTCAATCCTTTTCTTGGGAGGACACTTACACATATTTATTTTTGCATGTTCGTCAGTAAAATGAACTTTTGGTGATAAAACTAATCATTCACCTTTGAATTAAAGTACGAAAACATTAAGAGAAAAAAATAAGGCAAAAGAAAATCCATCTGGATCTTGGCAGGGTTTCTTATTCCACATCATCTTTTTGTTTTGAGGTGTGAACTATGCTGCCCGCATATTTTTCATCATCAAGGCCACTGGAAGCATTCAGAAAAGCTGATGCTCTCCTTCTCAGCAATGGCTGTTTGTTTTTCTTGTTGAAAATTTCAGCTTAAATCTTAAATTTTATTTTTCTGTATGTCTTAATGTTTATGTAATTTCCAAAGGCCTGTTGAATCATGAACTGGCTATCTGTGCCCAAAACTGTCATGCTGGACTAATCTATTATACGGTTGCCAGTGAACATATTCTGCTGGGAAAGGTTGGGAGGGCGTGATGAAATTAAGAACTTCCTCAACTAAATACAATATTTCACAACTGTGAGAAGCATTATGAATGATGCTATAACAGACAAGGTGGAAAAATATTGAACAAACAAAACGTATATGTGGACTCTGTGCATTTACTAAATCAACACAAGAATACAGCTCTGCCATGTGTTGGGAGGTTGTGTTCAAAGTCTGGAAACAATTGCCTTTTGGAATTACAAGAACATGTTAAAGGGCTGCTCATATTTATGGCTGGTAATATTTAGGCATTACAACAATGAATAGTGATGAAAAGGAGTTGTAAGTACTTGCATGATATGGGAAATTCATTTTGCTGCAAATTACAAATCATGATTCAACATCCTTGGAAGCAAATGCACAGACTCCAGCTCATCACTCATCAAAAGGAACTGGGCTGATTTTGTAGAATAAGTAGCTTGTATGTGTAGTATGAGGACCACAAGCCTATAGAGTCAATACAAAAATTGGCATGCAAGTAGATTTTCAATGGCATGAAAGCATCTGGGCCAGGGCCAGGATCCAGAGTGTATGGAGAGAGATCCCACATCTATAACTTTCAGCAACCAGTTTCCTCTGAGTTCCACTTTCAGTAGGAACCACAAGTCTCATGCCTCTCTGGAAGGATTATGAGCCCGGACTTCTTATAGCTAGTGGAGCAGAGAGAAAGGTCTATTACGATCAGACTCTGCATGATGATGTGGTGGGTTGACCTTGACTGGATGCCAGGTGCCCACCAAGCCACTCTATGACTCCTCCTCAGCAGGACAGGGGAGAGAAAATATAACAAAAGGCTCATGGGTTGAGATGAGGACAGGGAGATCACTCAGCAATTACCATCATGGTCAAAACAGACTAGACTTGGGGAAAATTAATTTGATTTATTGCCAATCAAATCAGAGTAGGGTAATGAGAAAATAAAACTAAATCTTAAAACACCTTCCCCCCACCCTTCTTCCTGGGCTTAACTTTACTCCTGATTTCTCTGCCTCCTCACCACCAGCAGCAAAGGGGACAAGGAATGGAGGTTGCGGTCAGTTCATCACACATTGCCTCTGCTGCTCCTTCCTCCTCACGGGGAAGGACTCCTCACACTCTTCCCCTGCTCCAGCGTGGGATCCCTCCTATGGGAGTCAGTTCTCCATGAACTTCTCCAATGTGAGTCCTTCCCATGGCCTGCAGTTCTTCACGAACTGCTCCAGCGTGGGTCTCTTCCACGGGGTGCAGTCCTTCAGGAACAGACTACTCCAGTGTGGGTCTCCCACGGGGTCACAAGTCCTGCCAGCAAACCTGCTCCAGCGTGGGCTCCTCTCTCTATGGGGCCACAGGTCCTCCAGGAACCTGCTCCAGCACGGGCTACCCACAGGGTCACAGCCTCCTTTGGGCACATCCACTTGCTCCAGCATGGGCTCCTCCATGGGCTGCGTGCGGCTATCTGCTCCACTTCCATGGGCTGCATGGGCTGCAGGGGGACAGCCTGCCTCACCATGGTCTTCACCATGGGCTGCAGGGAAACCTCTGCTCTGGCGCCTGGAGCACCTCCTCCCCCTCCTTCTTCACTGACCTTGGTGTCTGCAGAGTTTTTTTCTCTCACATATTCTCACTCCTCTCTCTGGCTGCAGTTGCTGTTGTGCAGGTTTTTTTTCCCCTTCTTAAATATGTTACCACAGAGATGCTACCACTGTTTCTGATAGGTTCAGACTTGTCCAGCAGTGGGTCCACCTTGGAGCCGGCTGGCATTGGTTCTATTGGACATGGGGGAAGCTTCTAGCATCTTCTCACAGAATCCACACCTCCCCCCCCCCAAAAAAATTTTGCCACGCAAACCCAGGGCAGATTATTTTTTCATTAGAAATTATGACATGATTTTAAAGGTAAAAAAACCCAACATACAATCTGTTCTGGAAAACAGTATCTCAGAAAGGTCTTGAAGAGAAGTAATTCAACAGAAGCTTTCAAGATACTACTCTTTCAAAAATAGCTGAGGTGATCCTATAAGAGAACTGTGAGTAGCAGAAGTGAAATTACTTTCTATCTATACTTAGCACATTCAGTATTTAAAAACCATTGAAAAAGTTAGAGAAGTGCAAAAAGAGTCACAAAAGTCAATTAAGGACTAAAGAAAATACTTCGTGAGTATTAAAAACCCCAGTTTATTTAATTTAAAAAAAAAAGTCTGAAACATTACTTTTTTACAGAACCTTAATATCCCCATGAGGAGAAAACACGCTGCAGAGAAAGGCAACAAGAAGCAGTAAGTGAAACCTGAAGCCAACTTACATTCAAAACAAGAGACACTACCAGTAACAGCTGGAGCTGACTACCCACAAAGTGATGGATGCTTCCTCTCTCACTCTCACGGAATCATGACTAATTCCCAGCCAGGGAGGCACAATCATGTTACAAACAAGGTATCAAATGAAATTAAAGCTAAAGTGACCTCTCACCCCTGTTTAGAGACAGGGGAAGAATTGGAGGCACCAAACGTAGGAATATGGCAGCAACCATAGAGTATAGAAACAGAAAGGGTAGCACCATGCCAAGATTAGGACAGACAAGTGGCTTAATCCAGTCATGCATAGAGTCCTCACTGTTTTCTTATTTGATGTTCAGCTATGAAAAGATCAGAAAACCTTGCTCAAACTTTGTTTAAGCATAAATTATGGGATTTATCATAAATCATAGAATCTAGTGCAAGGGTAACTGTACAAAAATGAATCGTTTGTCAGACATGGGAAATCAGACCAGACAGTCTAATGCTTTTTAATCGTTTCAAACCTTATGTCTTTAAGTGAATAGGCTGTGTATTACGAAGTCCTCTCACTCTTAGTGGACAAAAGGCCAGCATTTCTTTAGATCTGGAAGAGATATAAAGATAAAATAGCAATCTCGGGAAGATTTTACGATTGAGCAAATTATTGAAACTGACTCAGCATTTGTTAAAAAACAGAAAAAGTGAAATAAATGCCACATCCAGTCACTTGAAATTATAAATTACAGACAATTTGGGAATGTTTAGCTGTCTCTCTTGCCCTGCCCAGTTTACAGGAAGTGTTAGCTGGCTTCTCAGTTCATGAACCCTTGGGCTTTCTGCTAAGGCTATTGCGAAAAAGGAGCAAACTGTGGAGAAGCTGCTTTATCGTTTCAGATGCATGTTACATTACACATACCTTCAGGAATTATTCCACTTATGAATCCACATTAGGCCACCGGTAGAGCTCTTACAGCTTCTCGTTAGCTCTGCCAATGCTTTTCTGACAGTCAGGAGGTAAAGTTATTAACCGTGAAGTCTGCTTTCAAGGACCCATTATTCCAACTTACAACAGAGTCTTTCCATACATACAGCTCCCCTCTTAAATTAAATAAGATTCTAATTCTAATTCCACCTGTCTCTTAGGTCAAACTCCTGTGCTGTCACAGGAGAAAGTATGAGGTGAAACACCTAAGACTATGCTAAATTGTCAAAAGAAAAACTATTTGCTGAAACTGGTCAGAAGAATTTGGTACAGGTGGTTTTTTTTACTGTGGAACACAAGGGAGATATTTATAAACTCTTGCCCTGGGGTTTCCCGTACCTCCTGCCCTTTCTTGTCCTACCTTTTTTTTTCTCCTGCAACAGTTTTTTTTTTTCCAGAGTAGAATTAAAGGGCTAATAATAGTAGAGAAAAAAATAAGCACTCTATTCATGCACTTCAGTGTCTGATCTGACCAGTGCATGTGTTCTTTTTTCTACCACTTAGATAGTAAATAATAAAGAATTGCAAGTTTAGAATAAGTTTCTTCTGGTCACCTAATATAATTTTAAAGTTTTGAGCATTTTGGAGGGTAAACGAGATACCCTGGATTCCACAGTGCAAATTGGTATAAAACAGTAACAAAAAAGATTTCCAACATTATGGAAATTATTTGTTATATTTTAGGTAATATTTATACAAAAGGAAAAACAAGGAAAAGATTGTAAGCAATGGGCAATTAAAGCCGCTCTATTAAACTATAGACACCTCCTGCAGAGTTTGCACATTCAACAGAAATTCTACATTTAAATATATACAGTGAGGTATACAGTGACGTTGTATAATTACAAGGATTTGAGGGGAAGGGGGAATAAATATGGTCAACCAGACTGAAAGATATTTTGTACAATAGTGCCCTCTAGAGATAAGATTATTACAGAAAATTGGATGGTACGGAAGAAAAACCTTATTTTTTCTGGTCTCATTCTCCTCAGAACAATGAACGAGCAAAAGCACCTGGGGATTGTGCTCATATGAAGCTGATCAGTTCCTTCCAGTGAGAACTTGGGAGTGAACTAACATATATGTGGATGACCAGTGGACCAGGATCCAGGCACAGTGGGACAGCTAATTCCTTTGGCAGCAAATACCTACCTGTTGTGACAAAGGGAGGAAGCAGGGAGACCTGGACTTGAAACATAACATGTGAGACATAACTTGGGATTTAAGATGCAGATGTCTGTTTTATTTGTAACATCTGATATGATCTAAGCACTTCCTACATTTTATACAATTAGAAAGAGTTACCACAGACTATAATATTATAAAATTTAAAAGTACAAAGGTTAGCCTATAAAATATAAACAAGTGAAGCAGACTTAGAACAAGAACAGACAAGAAAGCAAATGTTATCATCCATTAATCAGAAAATAAGCAGTTTCTGCATTGAAAAAGAGGGGTATTGGGAATAACACAACAAATCCACAGACAAAAGTAAATCCAAGCCTACTGTGAGATTTAACGTCTGATAAAATACAAACATTACCACAAGATACCTCAGTCCTTACTGTAGATGGTGTTATAGCATAAAATATGCATTGCACCCTGACTGCTGATTTTAATCTGTTTGACTATGACTGACACACAAGTTACCGTGCACAGGATTAATCCACAAATTGTGAGGTGTCATGTAAAAGTTGCAATTTATATGTGGTTTATATGTGAGCATAGGATTGTTTAAAAAAAAAAAGAAATAATAAAAAGTATGTTGAATTCATTGCTGTAATACTAATATGCTGGTGTATTGTAGCATATACTAGGCCATAGCGAGGTTTAGAAAGGTCCTTGGAATACATTTGCTGAGAAGGATAAATCTAATTTCTTTTGTTTTGGTTGCTCTGCCTGGGGCATAGCAAGGAGAGAAGATTTCAGCCCCGTATTTTTTTCTGAGAGAAAATCCCAGATATTTCCAGCCCTCTTTGTTTTATACTGACTTCTTCCTTCATTGGGAATCAATGTGAATTAATTTTCTCTACGCAGGGCAAATACAGAGCATTGGTAGAAATCAAGTTCAATGCACAGGGCGCAAGAAATTCTTATTCCACAGAAGTCTCAAAGGACATCCTGTTATGATGCCCTACTTCAAGCTGAAAGATGAACGGTGTTTGCAGAGGAGAAATGAGTGTCTCACTGAGATAGCTGCATGCTGCAAGCTAAAGCCGACCTCAGGGATGGGAGTGACCCCAGAAGAGCGGCCAGAGTGGAGGAGGGCAGAGTGTTGTCCTCTCCCTGACCATTCCTCTGTGGCACTATCTCCCTCATCTCACAGGTGCTTGGGGAGTTTGTGTCTTTATTATGTATTGCCCATGCTACCTGTTTTGGAGTTAAAACACTTTGCTTGTCTCTTTTCAGCTGGCAAATGGTGATGCTTATAGTGCACTGTAGGACAAAAAAACTCCACACCTCTGTCTTCCTCCTCCCCTCCTTTGGCTCAGTAGTGACTCAAAGGGTCAGGTAAGCACCATCCTGGAAATCTACTTATTAGCTAACTGCCACTCCCTCTCCTGATGGCAGCAGAATCCACCCTATTTAGCCGTAAAATCATAGAATCACAGAATCATTTTGGTTGGAAAGGACCTTTAAGATCATCAAGTCCAACCATTAACCTAACACTACCAAGTCCACCACTAAACAATATCCCTAAGCACCACATCTACTCATCTTTTAAATACCTCCAGAGACAGTCACTCAACCACTTCCCTGGGCAGCCTGTTCTATTGCTTGATAACCCTTTCAGTGAGGAAATTTTTCCTGATATTCAATCTAAACCTCCCCTGGTGCAACTTGAAGCCGTTTCCTCTCATCCTATCACTTGTTACCTGGGAGAAGAGACTAACCCCCGCCTTGCTACAACCTCCTTTCAGATACTTCTAGACAGCAATAAGGTCTCCCCTCAGCCTCCTTTTCTCCCGACTAAACAGCCCCAGTTCCCTCAACCTCTCCTCATAAGACTTGTTCTCCACACCCTTCACCAGCTTCCTTGCCCTTCTTTGGACTCACTTCAGCACCTCAATGACTTTCTTGTAGTGAGGGGCCCAACACTGAACACAGTATTTGAGGTGAGGCCTCACCAGTGCTGAGTACAGAGGGACGATCACTTCCCTAGTGCTGCTGGCCACACTGTTTCTGATACAAGTCAGGATGCTGTTGGCCTTCTTGGCCACCTGGGCACACTGCTGGCTCATATTCAGCTGTCCATTGACCAACACTCCCAGGTCCTTTTCTACCAGGCAGCTTTCCAGCCACTCTTCCCCAAGCCTGTAGCGGTGCATGGGGTTGTCGTGCCCCAAGTGCAGGACCCAACACTTAGCCTCGTTGAGGCTCTCTGCACCACCAGTAACAGCAGTCTGAATAACTCCCACAAGTGGCCTGGTCCACAAGCCCTTGTACAAAGCCTGAAGCTGGTTCTCCAGCTGCCATAGGTCATCCAGTCTCCCCTTGGAGGCTGCTTGCCCTGGGCAGCAAGCTCCTCCAGTTCCCAGAGGTGATGCATCACCTTGCACAAATGCAGAATGAGCAGAGTGAGATTTCTGTGCCAATCCACTGCTTAGCATTTCTGCTGAGAGTGCTAAGAAAGCGCCACATTTCTGCCTTGTGCACAAATATTTATCACATGGATGTGAAAAACTTCTTTTTTTTTGAAAATAGCTGGATCTATGTCAACATATACCAATGTAGGAACAAGTCCACTGAACACAATAATTGTACGGTAAAGGCAGCAACGAAAATTAAGCAAATAAATAAATTAATTTGCCTTGGCAAAAGCAAGTGATATTGTTCAGCTCTGCAGAAATAAAATCAAAACAACTGAACACGGAATAGCCAAAGAGCACTCTTTGGATTTTTATTCTGGATTTTGTTCACCATCAGAACATACTAATACAAGCAGATAATAACGTGAGTTTTATGCAAGTCTTGTGTGCTCCTTTGGTGCAAAATATAACATGTTTACTTCAGTAGAATACTAAGACTGAGAAAAATTCAGAAAGCTCTGCTCTCATCCAGATATATGTGCATGAATCCAGACATCCTTTTCCACATCACTGTGTAAAAAAAATAGCTTTTCTTTCTTACAAGCTAACTGGTATTATAGCAGTGAAGGAAGCTTCAGCCCCCTATTGCACACTGAAGCTTTGGGTGCCCTGCTGTCAAATGGAGCCTGCAGCTGCACTTTCTGGACCTGTGTTTGGCAGTCATTTGTCTGATGAAAGACAAGTGCTTAAGAAGATATCTGCAGAGTGCATGGAGCCAGGAGCTCGCTCGTCTGGCCAGGAACATGTGTGCAAGGGGTGAGTCTTCAACCACATCACAAAACCCGTTCTGTCTTTTCATTCCATGCTAAGTTTCAAATGCGAGTTATCTCTAGTGTAGCAAGATTTCTGAAGTTATCAGTTTGAGAATGTCTCTAAGTAATTTTCTTGTACACCTTTGATCCTTTTGTTTTTGGAAAGGAGGCCAAGTCTTGCTTACCTTCTCTCAGTGTGAGAGGAATGCTTCTAGAGTGCTTTCTAGTGCCTCTAGGAAAAAAGCTTTTGCTGCACTGTAGTGCTTATAGTGTTATATCTGCTAATTGTTTTGTTGGAAGCAGCAGCTGTTTCTTGGGCCTCCTAGACTATCCTGCAGCCCATTTTAGTAAGCTCTTCCACACTATTGTATACTCCAGCCCACCCCTTCGAGGCATGGAGGTGCCACTAGTCCTGCTGTGCAACACAGACTGCTTCCTGAGGCAAGGAAGCAATATGCCAAAAGGGGAGATGAGGGAAGAGATGCAGAGAAAGAGAAAACACTGATTGTATAAGCAGCTTCACATTAGAATGAATACTCTGGTAAGATACCATTTGAGTTGTTTACCATCAGCTTATACCTGTTGTCCAGGTATTCCCTTTCTCTACTTTTCTATGTATTGTCAGTCACAGCTCTTAAATTATTTGCTCAGGTGAAAATCCTGCCTTTAATCTTCTGGTTGATGCTGGGAGAAGCAGAGCACGGGCAGTTGCAGGAGAGTGTGTGTGTGTCTCTGATCCTGATTCATTTTGCCTTCACAGACATAGGGAATCAGAAGCAAGGTCTAACTGTACTTCTGTGCGCTGCTTTGAGAAAGACGCTCATGCATGTGTCTCCTCTGGCTCTGGTTTTTCACATGTGGACATAAGAGGTTAAAGCAGTGATATGATGTCCTAAAATGAGATAGATAGTCTAAGTAGGACTTTGGCAGTACGACTGGTAAGAGTGAGAAGCTAACACTGCTACAATGGCGCCCGAGTAAAAGCATCAAATGACAGCGTTACTGTCAAGCTGAGTCCCATGGCTGGGCAATGTGAGGGAGTCTGGTCTGCAAAGGATGCAGGACTGAAAGATGAGATCAGAGTAGTGAGCTGTGGTCAGCCTGCAAGCACTTTCACTGAGAGGGCTGGATTTGGCTTTGTCTTTGATGTCTGGACAGCCAGCTGTCCCTGGAGCGCCCTGCCTGCCAGGGGGACAGGCAGGCTGGGTGCCAAGAGGAGGGACAAACCCTGTAGGCATCTGCCAGGCATTTTTATCAAACCTCTAATTTAAAAGCTGAGAGGTCAACTGTGTTTTCTGCCGTCAGTTTGTTTTCTGAGCCTAGCTGCTGTCTCTCGCAGCCCACTCCTTCCCTGCGGTGTTTTACAGGACAGAGCTGAGCAGTGAACATAAAATGTGCCACTTCCAGTAAGGCACTGGAATAGCAGTGGGCTGCATCATCGGAAAGTTCATTAAGATGCAAATTTGGTAGCAGAAATTGTCAGTTCTGATATCTCCTTAAAGTTATTTGACAAAACTGTTTATCACCGGTGAAGTGCTTGTGTCAATTAAAAAAAGTCATGATAAACAAAAGCTGGTCATAAACTATTTCTTAAAAATAGTTGATTTGTCATTTCTGCTCCTGAATTTGCAGTCAGATTTCTGTTAATTGTCTTAGATCTATGTACAATAACTAACACATGTCAAGAATAATAACATATTTTAAAAAACCAACCCAAACCAAAAAAGCATTACTTTGAGTGATCACTGAAAAGGAAAGAAAACTCCCAACAGTTTCAAAGGGAACTCTTTTTTGCAGTTGTGCCACTGATATGGTACTGTTATTTTACCAGTGAATGTATCTACTTTAGCTTTACTATAAATTTTTTCCCTGATACATGTTTACAGACCACTCCAATAGCCTTCCAAAGGTTCTATGTACTGATGTAAGCAACTGGTTCGATTATACACAGTTTATCTCGACGAAATTTAAACAAGGAAATAGCTCAAGATATGGACAGGCACTTAGATGACAGTTTTGAACACTGAATTCTTGATTGTTGATGCTTTTAAAAGCCCATGGAGTACATATCTGCATTATTAAGTTGCAAATGCTTGTACACACCTGGCTTGTTTAAATTTCTTATTCTCCTCCCCCTTTCTACTCAGACACTCCTCTTCTAAATGATTTTGTCTTTTAAAAGTGAATTTGAGTTCAACTCATAACCTTGAATAAATGGAGATCCCTGGAGCATTCTGTCTTCTGAACCATGGGCCAGATCCACAGCTAAGGTAGGTCAACCTAGTTGCACTGTCCTCAATGACAACGTGCTGCATTTGGGGACCTGATCTTTTAATGGCCACCTATTTAATGCAACTAATAAATAAAGTATAATGTAATTTCAAGCACACCAAATATAGTCCTGAGAAATACAGTTATGTAATTTCTCCCATATGTTCAGATAAAGTCACAGGGTTTTCATTTGTATGCTTTTCTACAACTACTAGAAAATGCAAAGAATATCTTCTACTACAGAAGGACATTTGAATACGAATTAACATCATTAGAACTAAATGTTCTAAATAAGAACATAGCATAAAAGGACTATGTAGTATTTTTAGCAGATCATTAATTATGACAGACATTAATAGCACAGGTAAAGGCTAGGTAATTTAAATAGTTCCTACCTCTGATAAGAAACCTTATCTACTTCATAGTATAACATTGATCTGTTATCTATATTTTTAGCCATAAGAGAAATATGAGTGTTGTAATTAAACTGGGTGATATGCAATTAGCCTAAATATCTCTGTCCAGAATAGAGCTAGAATTTTGATGCAAAAGTGAAATTCTGTTGAATTTTCCCAGTTTGAATTTCCATTAATTAATTTCAGTCTTATTTATATCTTACTGTGGGTTTTCTCTTCTTAATGTGTATTTATATGAAGTAGGTTTTTTTCTGAATTATATTTAATACAACAGTACTTTGTTCTAGGCTCATAACTTACAATATGAAACAAAATACAAATCTTTCCAGAAGCTTAACTAGTGAGGTTAGATACAAGTGAAATTCAACACTAAGTATTAGAGATCATTTAGGCAAACTGGACACCCACAAATCTATGGGCCCCGATGGGATACACCCACGAGTACTGAGGGAGCTGGCAGATGTTATTGCCAAGCCACTCTCCACCATCTTTGAAAGGTCATGGAGAACAGGAGAGGTGCCTGAGGACTGGAGAAAAGCCATTGTCACTCCAGTCTTCAATAAGGGCAAGAAGGAGGACCCAGGAAACTACAGGCCAGTCAGCCTCACCTCCATCCCTGGAAAGGTGGTGGAACACCTCATCCTGGATGTCATCTCTAAGCACGTGGAGGACAAGAAGGCTATCAGGAGTAGTCAACAAGGGTTCACCAAGGGGAAATCATGCTTGACCAATCTGATGGCCTTCTATGAGGACATGACCAGCTGGGTAGATGAGGGGAGAGAAGTGGATGTTGTCTACCTTGACTTTAGCAAGGCTTTTGACACTGTCTCCCATAACATCCTCATAGGTAAGCTCAGGAAGTGTGGGTTAGATGAGAGGACAGTGAGGTGCATTGAGAACTAGCTGTATGGTAGAGCTCAGAGGGTTGCGATCAGTGGTGCTGAGTCTAGTTGGAGGCCTGTAGCTAGTGGTGTTGCCCAGGGGTCAGTACTGGGTCCAGTCCTGTTCAATTATTCATCAATGACATGGATGAAGGGACAGAGTATGCACTCAGCAAGTTTGCTGATGACACAAAACTGGGAGGAGTGGCTGATGCACCCTAAGGCTGTGCTGCCATTCAGTGAGACCTGGACAGGCTGGAGAGCTGGGAAGAGAGGAACCTAATGAAGTTCAATAAAGGCAAGTGTAGGGTCCTGCACCTAGGGAGGCATAACCCCATAGTTCTGTTATGTTTTCCTCAGAATGGGCACAAACTGAAACACAGCATGTTCCATCTGAATATGAGGAAAAACTTTTCTTTGAGGCTGACAGAGCATTGGAACAGACTGCCCAGGGAGGTTGTGGAGTCTCCTTCTCTGGAGATGTTAAAAACATGCCTGGACACAACCCTGTGTAACATGCTCTAGGTGAATCTGCTTTGGCAGGGGGTTGGACTAGATGATCTCCAGAGGTCCCTTCCAAACCCAACCATTCTGTGATTCTGTGATATGAAAATCCCATCTTCTCAAAGACCAGGATTCACTGATTCATGCATCATTTTTATTTTTAATGGATGAGAAGAAGTAGGTACAAGTCCTCAACAATTATTTCTGCAACTTTGAAGAGCTGAGAAAGACTGAATGAATCAGCCAGTATTGTGGAGGTTTTCAAATTAAGTGCAAATATAGAGTATTCAGAGGCTTATATTTTTAGAATAAAAATTATCAGAAGAAATTCATATTGATGTCCTTTAATTCATTAACACAATTTAAAGTTTGATTTTTAAAATATATTTTTTCCACAGACAGATTTTAAATTTTCACAAGTTTTTCACCAAAATGCACCATTGCAACTCCTGCATGGCAAAGTACTTAAGACAGAGCCATGTTGGAATAATTTTCTTTCAAATACATGTTTACAGTTTATATAAAACACCACATAGCTAAGCTAAGATCCTAAAAATTATTCAGGAAAACACTAAATACAGTAACTCAAAATGATACTATGAATTCCTACAACTTCACAGGACTCTGAGATGCTCTACTTGCTTTCTGAAGTACTTTATATCCTTAGACTGCCTTAGCGACTTGTATACTGGGTGACTCAGTTTTAGTGAATAGCAACTTCATATGCAGGAGGAAGAGGAAAACCAAGCAAATGTTCCTCATTTTGTATTTTTCAAAGATTGAAGTTGAGAGAAAAAACAATAGGAACTTTCCCGTATTTCATGCTTTTCCACTTAGACAAGCACATCTAAATGATAAAAAAGGAGGAATGCAAATTATTACAGGTACCAAACTCCTAGCCAAACTCCTAGCTGGCCTACAATGGCTGGTTTACGTATAGTAATATCAGCAGAGGTAAATCTGAGATAGCTTTACCTCTTTTCTGTCTTTAGGATGTTTCTGCTCCCATAAACTCTACAAATAAGCAGTATAATAAAGACTTTGATTCAGACATCTTAAACATCATTCTAATATCAAGTGAAGTCAATTATGAAGTAGGGGTCTAAGATTGAGTATATAAGACCAGAGACATTTTTCCTCCCTCTTTCATTTAGAGTGCTGTAGTGAAATTTCAGCTGTAATGGGAAAGGTTTGAAGGAAGAAAATGCCTGCATTGGCTTCAGGGACTTTCTCTCAACTTCACTTGACAGATGCAGGTGTATTTTCGGGCAGAGCTCAACAGCGCAGCATCTCAATTGCACACAGTAACATTTCCCCTAACAGCCTGTTCAGTTAGAGTGGCTCCCATGACGTGTAATGCCATCCATGGTATATTCATTTAGTTTTCAGATGAACAGAACTTGCAATAACATTTGCATTCATTTGCATTTCAATGTTGACATGAAAAATACTGGAAGTGCTTATAAAATCACAGAATCACAGAATGTTAGGGATTGGAAGGGACCTCGAAAGATCATCTAGTCCAATCCCCCTGCTGGAGCAGGATTACCTAGATCATATCACACAGGAAAGTGTCCAGGCGGGTTTTGAATGTCTCCAGAGAAGGAGACTCCACAACCTCTCTGGGCAGCCTGTTCCAGTGTTCGGTCACCCTCACTGTAAAGAAGTTTTTCCTCATATTTAAGTGGAACCTCCTGTGTTCCAGCTTGCACCCATTGCCCCTTGTCCTGTCAAGGGATGTCACTGAGAAGAGCCTGGCTCCATCCTCATGACACTTGCCCTTTACATATTTATAAACATTACTGAGGTCACCTCTCAGTCTCCTCTTCTCTAAGCTAAAGAGACCCAGCTCCCTCAGCCTCTCCTCATAAGGGAGATGTTCCACTCCCTTAATCATCTTCGTGGCTCTGCGCTGGACTCTCTCTAGCAGTTCCCTGTCCTTCTTGAACTGAGGGGCCCAGAACTGGACACAATACTCCAGATGCGGCCTCATCAGGGCAGAGTAGAGGGGGAGGAGAACCTCTCTCGACCTGCTGACCACACCCCTTCTAATACACCCCAGGATGCCATTGGCCTTCTTGGCCACAAGGGCACACTGCTGGCTCATGGTCATCCTGTTGTCCACTAGGACCCCCAGGTCCCTTTCCCCTACGCTGCTCTCCAACAGCTCTGTCCCCAACTTGTACTGGTACATGGGGTTGTTCTTGCCCAGATGCAGGACTCTACACTTGCCCTTGTTATATTTCATTAAATTTCTCCCCGCCCAACTCTCCAGCCTGTCTAGGTCTCTCTGAATGGCTGCGCAGCCTTCCGGCGTGTCAGCCACTCCTCCCAGTTTTGTGTCATCAGCGAACTTGCTGACAGTGCACTCTAGTCCCTCATCCAAGTCATTAATGAATATATTGAATAGTACTGGTCCCAGTACCGACCCTTGAGGGACTCCGCTAGACACAGACCTCCAACTGGACTCTGTCCCATTGACCACCACTCTCTGGCTTCTTTCCTTCAGCCAGTTCATAATCCACCTCACTACCCAATCATCCAGACCACACTTCCTCAGTTTAGCTGCGAGGATGCTGTGGGAGACCGTGTCAAACGCTTTACTGAAATTGAGATAGACCACATCCACAGCTTTACCATTATCTATCCACCGGGTTATGTCCTCATAAAAGGCTATCAAGTTGGTTAAGCATGACTTCCCCTTGGTGAAGCCATGCTGAGTGCCCCTAATGATCCCCCTATCCTTGATGTGCCTAGAGACAGCATCAAGAACAAGTTGTTCCATCACCTTTCCGGGGATGGAGGTGAGGCTGACCGGTCTATAGTTCCCCGGGTCCTCCTTCTTGCCCTTTTTGAAGACTGGAGTGACATTCGCTTTCCTCCAGTCCTCAGGCACCTCTCCCGTTGCCCACGACTTAGCAAAGATGATGGAGAGTGGCCTAGCAATGACTTCCGCCAGCTCCCTCAGCACCCGCGGGTGCATCCCATCAGGGCCCATGGATTTATGGATGTCAAGATTGCTTAATTGGTCCCTGACCCAGCCCTCATCTACCAAGACAGATTCCTCCTCTATCCTGACTTCTTCTGGGGCCTCAGGGGTCCGGGGCTCCTCAGGACAGCCTCCAACAGTATAGACAGAGGCAAAGAAGGCATTCAGTAACTCCGCCTTCTTTTTATCCTCTGTCTCCAGGGCCCCCATCTCATTCATCAGTGGGCCTACATTGCCTCTAGTGTTGGCTTTACCTGCAATGTATTTGAAGAAGCCCTTTCTTCTGAAGAACAGATATATTTGGCCATTCACCATTTTATGACTAAGAAGCTCCACGGAGGGAATGCGGTGATTGGCAGCTTCTGATAGCTACTTAAAAAGATTAAGGTACTTTGGTTTGGGCCAATTTATGGCCTTTTGCAGGCAATCAAAACTCCCGTGAAACCATTAGGACCTCTGAAGAGGCTTACTTTACTCACATTTGCCTCAAAACCTACAACTCCCTGTTGTGTCTTTACACTTACCACAAACTGTTCTCAGCAAGAGGCGCGCTGCTCCTTGCTTGTCAGATGCTCTCTGACAGGTACATTAAACATCAATTCTCATGTCTGCAGCTCAAGCACTAAAACACATATCACTGTCTAGATCAGAAGACTATCATCTGGGTGAGAAACTGGCTGAGTTGTCGAGCCCATGCAGCAGTGGTCAATGCATTGTGCTCTACCTGAATGTCTGAAGCAGGTGAAGCACCTCAGGACACTAAGCCGGGACCTGCTCTGTATAATATCTTTATTAGTGAACAGGAGGAGGAGGCTGAATAAACCCTCATGAAGTTTGTGGGAAGTGAGCTGAGCCTGAGCCAGCAGTGAGCCCTGGTACCAGCGACAGCCAGCAGTATCCTGGGCTGTGCAGATAGGACAGGGATTGTTCTCCTTTACTCAGCACTTGTTAGACAGCTTCTGGTATACTCTTTCCAGGAGACACTCCGGGATAAACTGGAGTGAGTTCAGTGGAGGGCACCAACATGCTCAGGGGGCTGGAGCACTTGTCCTGAGAGGAGAGGCTGATGGAGCTGGGCTTGTGCAGCCTGGAGCAGTGATGGACTTGGAGGAATCTGGGAGCAGCATTGCAACACCTGCATAGATGTTAGTGAGAAGATGGAGCGAGCCCTCTACCGAGGCGCATTGTGGGAGGAAAAAAAAGGTCAGTATAAAAAGTTGGAACAGGTTTCCCAGAGAGATTTCATAATCCCTGTCCTTGCAGGTTTTACAGACCTGCCTGGCCAAAGCCCTCAGAAACCTGGTCTGAACTTGGTCTAGACCCTGTTTAGAGCAGGAGGTTGCAGTAGAAGCATTGTGAGTTCCCTTCCAGCCTGAATGTATCACTCTGTGGTGCTACAGAGCTGGATAAATTATTACAGTGTTAAGTAGGTTTTGCTTTGAAAATTAAGCAGAAATGCTTTATAGATTAACTTGTCTGCTTCAACTTATTTCCAACAACGGTAGCAATTTTTCTTGCATGAATTACTTTGCTTCCTTTCCCACTTGATGTGCCTTTCATTTAGGGTCAAGGAATCTGCTCCTGCTTTTTATTCCAATATTGCCACAACTTGTGACAATATAAATCTCTATTATAACATCCTCCCTCCCCTCAGTCTCTCCCAGGTACTCCTCCTTCTTCTTCTCTCTCTTTTTTATCTTCAGCATTTTCAACTGCTGTGACATGATCAAACTCATTCATAAAAATATCTGGCCTCTAAATCACTGTCTATCTCTCATTGTTCAGTGCAGTCTTTAAGTGGCATGTGTTAGAAATCACTGGGGGTAGTTGAAAGCCTCCTCATTCTTTCTATTTTTTAGCATGTCTCTAAAGGTTTTACGGTTCCTTACAGACCCTTTCTCAACAGCACTCCTATCATCAGCTTTGTTTCTGACTTAAATAACTGTATCTCCTTCTTATACTCAGTATTTCTCTTTTGATGAAAGAACAGTTGTCTCTGTGCCATGCTAAGGAGAATGGTGTAAAATGATGGCAGTGATTACTTTTCCTGACTACTGTTCATTAAACAAACATAATAATTTACATAAATATGTACAAATATCTTCCATGCAGCCACCCCAGGATGTTGTCCAAATCAATGGCAATTGCATACAATAAAGTATTAATAGGATAATCATATGAAGAGGTTTCTTATACATATTACAAAACTTCACAATGACACTGAAGATTTACTACACAATGAAAACAACTCACATAACTGAGACAAACAGTTGAAGTAGTCATATGTACTGCTGCCCAGAAATTTTGATAGAGCCGGCCGATCACAGATGCATCGTCCCTAGAGCCCCCGTTTATTCTTGCTCCCCAATACTATTACCCAAAACTATACAGAACAACCATCACTGCCAAAGCACTGCAGCAAATAGCAGGCACATCCACACAGCTAGAGCGCAATACAGGGATTCCCAAGCTGTTAGATTAGAAATTCACACAGCATATACAGGATCATTTGCAAATTACTATGGAGCTCCATACACACCAATTAGTGTGCCAGGAGACATGAACTAATGATTTCTCACTCAAGCTGACTTTGGTCAGAAAGTTTGGCTTCCATCACTGGGTCCTACTCCAATGTTATGTGGCTATAAGCCAGGCCAGCCTAAATCTGTGTGTCTTTGCTGATTAAATATGTGCCGAGAGGCCCAAGGATGGTTCATGACAGAAACTTGTTTATGTGTCTCATGACAATCTAGTCTTAATTTCTGCAAAGGAAATACTTTGTAAATATCAATGATAAATTATGTTGATTTAATACACAAGTATTAAAAACACCTTTACACGACCAGTGTAAAACTTTCTGTTTGCAGTGCACTTGTGATGCAGCAAACTGGAAATTCTGTGACCACTTATCTATCTTCTAGAAAACTATAATGGATTAATTATGAAAAGGATTATTAGAATCAACAGGCCAGCCTGTCTTACTTATTAAGGAGGACATCTCAGTCTCACTGAGACCAAAAGCAGAATTTCCAGTGGCTGCAAAGGCTTTTAAACTTTAAATTTATACTTTTGTTTTTCAATATACCAGGGATCTATGTACTGCAATGTTGGTATTGTCAAAGCTAGAGAGGCTGGTAAGGAGGTAGTAACTGAAGGTAGTTTTGAACTTGAGATGGATTTCACGTCAACAGTGTATACAAAAGCAGGAGGAAGGGAAGGCACTGCTCATGGAAGAAATAGAAAAAATAAGTGCAACTAACTTAGTCCAGGACAGGACTGCAACGTGAAAGCGTGCTCTGACTTTTCTTATTTTCAGTCTTTAAGAAAACCTCAGATAGAGTCTAGCTCTTGAAAGCTAATTTCTTGCTTCCTTCCAAGCTGCAGCTTGTTCCCATCACTCCTTGTTGTCTGGCAAGAGAGTTTGGCTCTTTTCTTTGTAACTCCCCTTCAAAGAGTTGTGGCTCTGTTTGTTAGAAGATCACTTATTTACCCTGTCTTGGTCATACTAAACAAGTTCAGTTCTCCCAGCCTCTCCTTGTAGGTCAAGGGCCCTCGTCCTCTTGGGAGACTTTGGCTGGATCTTCTCCAGCTTCTCCACACCCTTTTTGACATGGAGGCCCAAAACAAGGCACAGTACTCCAGGTGCAGCTTCACCAGTACCAAGTAAAGAGGGATAATAACTTTTCCCAGTTTTTCCAATGTAGCCCACTATGTGGCTTGCAATAATTGTGGTGAGGGTGTGGCGTTTGTTCATCTCTCACTAGGCACCCTCTGTATTCCCCAAGCTTACGGTCCTTCAGCAGGGCTGCTGCTCAGCCAGCTGCCCCACAGCCTGTGCCCACGCAGGGGGTTATTGCACCCTTGGGTGTAGGACTTCACACTCCAGTTGAATGTCAGGAATTTTCTGTTGGTTTAGTAATCAAATTTATCAAGGTCCTTTTGGAGTAAGCTCTGCCTTTTCTTGTGTCATCCTTAATTTGATATCATCTGCACAGTTGCTGAAGGTGTATTTTGCATGATCCGTGTTGCTGATAATGAACAATGTCAGCCCCGGTATTGACTCTTGGCTTTTGGGGGTAATGTGAAGTATCCATCAATTTGTCAGTCTTGTAGCAAACTCACCAAACATGTACAAGCTTACGGGTCTGTCTGTAACACACTGAACAGCTTTTTTCAGAAAAAAACCCCCAAAGATGGTTCCTACGTGATGTATCCAGGGGTGCTAACCACTGTCTCTGCGTTGTGTTGTGTAGAAATACCAACTCATTTGGAATTAAACTGAATATTTCTTTGTGGATCTGCATTTGAACTGCAGACTCTATAAAACATGTAATTGATTCTTCTCACTGCTAGAGACAAGAGTTCAAGACCAACTGAGTTTTCTTTTTTTTTTTTTTTAAATATTATAGCAAGAGTTTAATATTTTCTCTCCCTGTGGTGTAGGGAGATTTGTCACTTCAAAGTGATAAATGGAGCTCATTAGAAGTTCCCCATTATCTTATAATGCCTTACAGTAAACTGTATTGTACCAGAGTACATTGCTGTTCTGCTTTACAATGCAGAAACAGGGCATTGTTCAACCATCCCTTTGAAAATGCAATGTGAATTTGAAGACAGAAAGCAAGGAAAAACTCTGAGGGCACTGTTGGCAAAATCTCAGTGCTACTACTTTAAACAGGTTTTTGATATCCTTTGGCAGTGACAACAACTCAAATAGTTTGTCAATAATTTGTGACTAAATCCTTTCTGAATTTTTGGTCTAGGTAGCATTACAGGCATTTTTTTCTGCTTTGTGCATGCTTGCATGCTTGTAACTGCTCATAAGCCTTAGGAAAAATATTTTTTCATTCATTCTGTTTTTTTTTTATAATTGATACATTCACAAGAGAAAGATATAGATTTATATATATGTATTTACAGATTTATTGACTGTCTTTTGTAGATATTAAATGCAAAAACATTCAAAATACCTTTTTATTTTTTCTCATGTCCTCTTTCAAATGAGAAATTAATGTGAAAAAAAAATATATTCCACTGGTGCCTGAAAATCCAAAGAGAAGCTCAGAAAGAAGTAGCAGAAGGCAGTTTTATTAGAAGGCAGTAGGACCATGTTTAAAATTAGCTTACCCAGCAGCAATAAAAATGAGCTCTCTTTTCTGAAAATGCAGTCAAATTTATCATAAATATAAAAAAAATCATAGACATTTTTATAGGTAGCTGGGCACATGGGAAAGCTAAAAAGTCACCTTCAAACCTGCATAAAAAGATAGCTGGCATCAAGACACAGCGTGTTAACTATGAGTCATGTGCAGAGATCATTGTGGATATAAATATCAGCAAAAATGACAATCTGAAATATTGCTGTACACTGGTGTAAATGCAATTGTCTTGTTTTAATCTGCATTTCTTAGCATATGCATCTATCTTGCTTATATGTTCCTAATTTGGTTTTTGGACAAAGATTGCCAAAACCAAGAATCTCTAAAGATGCTAAATGGCTAGCATGTAAAAGTGGTAATTTGGATGAATAGGGAGCAAGGAAGCTATATTTCAAGTGGACATGCTAGTGGCTGAGAATGAAGCATTTATGTGAATGAAATGCAAATGAATGAAATGCAAATAAATGAAATTGAGGGAACATGTGGGCTTATGGGGGTTTTGGTTTTAATTTTCTTTTTACTGAAGATTACTCTGGAGCTAGATAAAGAATAGAGCTGTTTGCCTTTGTTTACAAAGAAATTAAGAGGACATCTTGGACTTTCCAGAGTAAATATTATACTGCTCTTTAATTACTTCAAAACACTGGAAGAGCACTGTGGTGGGTTGATCCTGGCTGGATGCCAGGTGCTCACCAAAGCTACTCTATCACTCTCCTCCTCAGCTGGACAGGGAGAGAAAATATAACAAAAGGCTCATGGGTTGAGATGAGGACAGGGAGATCACTCAGCAATTACCATCATGGTCAAAACAGACTAGACTTGGGGAAAATTAATTTGATTTATTGCCAATCAAATCAGAGTAGGGTAGTGAGAAAATAAAACCAAATCTTAAAACACCTTCCCCCCACCCCTCCCTTCTTCCTGGGCTTAACTTTACTCCTGATTTCTCTGCCTCCTCACCACCAGCAGCAAAGGGGACAAGGAATGGAGGTTGCGGTCAGTTCATCACACTCTGCTGCTCCTTCCTCCTCAGGGGGAGGAGGACTCACACTCTTTCCCTGCTCCAGCATGGGATCCCTCCCATGGGAGGCAGTTCTCCATGAACTTCTCCAATGTGAGTCCTTCCCATGGCCTGCAAGTTCTTCACAAACTGCTCCAGCGTGGGTCCCTTCCACAGGGTGCAGTCCTTCAGGAACAGACTGCTCCAGCGTGTGTCCCTCATGGGGTCACAAGTCCTGCCACCAAACCTGCTCCAGCGTGGGTTCCTCTTTCCTTGGAGCCACAGGTCCTGCCAGGAGCCTGCTCCAGCGCAGGCTTCCCATGGGGTCACAGCCTCCTTCGAGCACATCTACCTGCTCAGGTGTGGGGTCCTCCACGGGCTGCAGGTGGATATCTACTCCACCGTTACCCTCCATGGGCTGCAGGGGGACAGCCTGCCTTACCATGGTCTCCACCATGGGCTGCAGGGGAATCTCTGCTCCGGCGCCTGTAGCACCTCCTCCCCCTCCTTCTTCACTGACCTTGGTGTCTGCAGGGCTGTTTCTCTCACATATTCTGGCTCCTCTCTCTCACTGCTGTTGTTGTTCACCAGTTCTCTTCCCCCCTTCTTAAATATGTTATCATCACAAAGGTTCTACCACTGTCACTTCTGGGCTTAGCCTTGGCCAGTGGCTCTATCGGACACAGGGGAAGCTTCTAGCTTCTTCTCACAGAAGCCACCCCTGTAGCACCCCCACTACCAGAACTTTGCCACACAAGGCCAATACAAGCACATAGATTAAAATGTAATATACTTTGTATGATGTTGTGGGAATATAATGGAAGATTGGCGAGGAGGATTGTAAACACGCTCAAGTGACTTGCACCTGGGGTATCGAAAAACACATATATCATACTACTAACGGTTGTTTAGTCTTGTGTGCCTGACAAGTAGAACATCTGCAGTTAGATAACAGAGGCCTGTGATAAGACTCAGGGGCACCTAACTGCTGAGGCCGGAGATTCCGGCCCTGCTGCAAGAAGATCAAAGCACTGTGGAAAACTACCTCCTGCTAGAAATCCTTTATATGCAGGCAAAAGCAGCAGGCCCAAAATCTCTCACTCTCTGTCTAGCAGGAACCGAGCTCCGCGGTGTCTGCGTCCCCGCTTGCGTGCCTTTGCCCCGGGTGCTGCTTCGGAGATCCCCCGGTTTGCGAGGTAACGGGAATAAATTTGCTCTTTGCATTTTATCCGTGGTCTTGTGGCTGTTCCTGCGTCCTGCCTGTGTCAGCTCACACATATGTTATCAATGGTGATACAGGATACTAAAAGTCTAAAAAGTTTAAAGTAAGATGATATTAAATATGGAAGCTCTTTTTTAAAAGAAGTTCAAAAGTGTCTGGATATTGAATGCTCTCAAAATAATGAAATTTTTCCTGAATTTTTCCATTGTCTTCCAAGAAGTTCTAAAACTTTTACAAGCTGAGAAAATTATGATGATCCTAAAGGCAAGGAAAAGAATAAATAACTTTTGCATCTAAAGATTTGCGTGAATTTCATGCACATGTAGAAAATGTTCTGCTGATTTGGATCCCAAGTATCTAATTTTAGAGAGATAAGGCTGATGAATGGCTGCACCAACAAAATTGTTTTATGACTCACATCTCAGAAAAGGATTTTCATACAGCCTCATCAGACAATGGTGATGTTTGGTGCTAATTTCCTGTATGCACGCTGTTGCAGAGTGCTTTGCATGCCTTAGCCTTTGTGCTGCTGAAAGCCTCTAGTTCACAGGTGCGCAGATTGCCTTCCCCCAGCAGTGGGAGGGTGCCCATCGCCCCAGACACTTGCACACGGTTTTCTAGGGTCCTGGGGTAGGATTTTCCTCTCCTTGATCTCATGATTTTGCTCTCAGGCTGTTGTTCTCATGGCCTTGCCCTGGAGAAGCTGGTAATGCGGCTGTGGCAGGTTCTCATACAAAGCAACTGTGGCAGGCAAGAGAAACACTCCATCTTTGCCCCTTTTGCCCTTGGTTGGAGCTTTGGGGGACACTAAAGATCCAATAATACACTTTCACTGAGTGTAGCAATCAGTGAGGATGCAGCACCAGCCCCAGCCAGCACATGCCCGTCAGAGATAAGAGCATCGTAAGCAGGAACCACCAACAGGAGTTTGAGCAAGTCCTGATGAAACCTCTGTAGTTTCTTCATGAGAGTGTCACGGAGGGGCCCTGCTGCACTGGGTGGGAGCCCTGGGGTGGTTGCTTACCTGGGGACCCCCATCACTTTTCTTCCTGCTGGCCACTGAGGAGAGATTTCCCTTTCCTTTTCTGCCTGTCTCTGTCTCTCTCTTTGATTTTATTTTCCCAAAGTAACTTTCACTGTTAGCATTGATATATGCCATGAACTACGAGCGTCGCTTGTAAATTTTTGTGCACTTATTTCAGCATCCACTGTGCAACAATGGCTCTTTCTGCAACTTGCTAACATATCCCTGTACTCACTCATCTTTTCTTGCCTTGACTTTTAAAAATTTATTTTCTATGTCTCCCAAAGTCCATGTTCCTTAAATTATGCAGAGTATAGTTGCCATCTGCTCTTTCGTATGTGCCCTAAAAACCACAATGTCATCACCTACATCCTGTCTAATACAGTTTCACTAGCTCCCTGCTTATTTTGGGATTCAACTTAGAGAGCAGTCCCCAAGGAGAGTTGTACCCCAGTCTTCATGTAGTGTTCTGCTGACATCCCTCATCTCCAAGGCTTATCTGTAATCATCCTTTCTGTGGTACTTCGTGTGGAAGGAAAGAATTCACTTGATGTCAAGTTCCTGGGCAAGGGCAAATTTTGATTTATTGGTAAATGCCAGGTTGTCTCTGACACTGATTCAAGTATTTTCAAAGGTGTATTGAACCCAAAACCCAATAATTTGCCCAAAACTACAGAACAAAATATTAGTAAAATGTAAGAAAGTCCCAGTGCATCTGCAGGGCTTTATATAACCAAATATATATTCCAAATTTCCTGCTACATCCATTTTCTACACCATTACCCTGGCTTTGGAAACTAGATCATTCTATGCACATATAACAGTCTGTAAAACTGCACACACTTTTGTTAAAGTATTGCTGGAGTTCCACTAAAAATCATCCCTGTAAAGAAAACTCGGACCAAATGTAGGATTTAACTTCAGAAATATTTTCTATGATGTTTTGGTTTTAGGCGATGTTACACCTTACTGGCTGGATCAGCCAATACAACAGACTGAGATGTCTTAATCTCATGGAATTTTTTTGTAGCTTCCTTTTTTCTGGATAAATTAACTCCATCTTTCAATATGTTCAACTGACCTCATGGGACAACTGAATATGCCCTGTTTAAAACAAACAAGGAAACACACTGAACCTCTCAGATGGCCAATAAGGTGAGCAATTCAACATGAATCAAAACACATCTTCTGGGTCACACAACTAACTATAAAGTAAAACCTAAAGAAATTATTGAGCAAAATTCAGAAAGAAAATAAATATGTTATTTAGATCAGCTTTCAAATGCTGAAAGGAAAGGAAAAATTACACAGAGTAACTGGAATATTTCTGTGTTAAGACCCCAAAATATAAATGCATGCTGAATGCCTATGCCGTCTAGTAGTATGCTTCTCTGAATCAGTGCCTAGAGATCCAGCTTCTGCCCTCATCACCCTATAATGAGCATTTAAGTTTTATATATCTCAACTGTGGATTACAATCCACAAGTAGATAATGAAAGACAACCCAGAAGGTTGAAGGTTCTTTCAATTTTCATCCTTTATAGTCTAACAGACTGTTACCAGGGTAAATTTTTTGGGACAGCCGTAAACTTCTAAGGTTGCAGGGTCAAATAGAACAATTGAAGTGGCAGTTATACTACATGTCATCTTAATTTTCAGTAAAATTAAAGGTGCTATGAAATGTCTAAATTGAAATAAAATGTTACTAGCCAGAAAGAATTTGAGTGTTTTTTAAAAAAGCAGAATTTTTTCAAAAACTGGATATAAATATACATACATATACACAGGCACTCACAGACACCTACACCAGGTCTCTCCAAATTTTTCTCCAGCTGCAATCTACCGTAATTTAGTCACAGAAAATACAGTAGAAATTGTATTGGAAGCTGCAGACTTTATAATACAATTTGCAGGCTTAATTTGCCTTCATTTTGTACACAATTATTGATGTTTTTCCAAGCCAGCAAGTTGAATGTGCACAAAGGGTTCTCTGCACTTTGGTGAAACTTCTGAGAGCTGAATGTCAGTGCTGGTGGGTGTCTGTATAGTTCAACTTTCAGCCTTAGCTCTTTAAAACCACTTTTGATTATTTTTTATCAGTTAAATAGGGCAGAGAAGATGCTTTTAAAATACTCAAAGTTGTAATCCTGAGAACTTTTCTGTTTTTCTTCTCCTTCCAGCTAACTGACAATTATTTTGCCAAAGAGCATGTGTACACACAGGCAAACACACACACGTGCGCAGACAAGGACACACAGATCAGCTTTAACACTTTGCGGTCATTCTTCTTTTCAAAGTAATTCACTGCAAAAAAAACAAACTAACATAGAACTGGTAAACATAGCTTTTCTTATTGATGACATTTAAGTAGTTCAGATAGCGTCCTTAAATCAAAATGTCTCCTTCTCGATATCTGTTTGGGGAAAAAAAAAAGAAAAAAGAAAAAAGGAGAGTTTAAATCCTGTTCACATGTCTGTACCTACAGTGGCAGAATAATTACTAAATATTAAAAAATGGTGGCAGTGGTATTTATCTCCATGCAGTGTGAATTTAGGGCAGGGACTTAACACAATATTATTAAGGAATGCTGACAGGGCATTGTTAATTCATCATCTGTACAATTCTCCTGCAGCAGGGTGGCTATTAAACACGCTGCTCATAGAAGTGGGTCAAACATGCAAATTAGCTCAGTACAGGTGTTGTTACATTGTTCCTTTCCTCTGACTCACTTAATGGAGATATACTCTGTACTCCAGACAGGGCCATCTAAAGATTTAATTCTGTAAAGACTCCACTTACTATCACCAATTTTTTTTTTTTTTTGGAAGGGAAGATAACGCAACAAACCCTATCAGGCATGGCATGATTATGGGAAAATGATAAAAAGATACTTTTAAAATAGGTGCCACATAAGCAATTAATTTCATATATTAATCAGAACAGAATTAAAATCATATACTTGATCAAGACTAAGACACCTTCTCATGCTGCTAAGTCAGCTTCACTGGATATCAGTGCACCATGGCACAACTTTGACAGCATCAACCCTGGTCTCCTGATTAGTGCAATCTCCTGGGATGTGCTGGATGTATCTGTGAGTCCCTTGCAAGTCTTGTTTTCTCCAACCTGTAAGCTATTAAGGGGTAAGGGTCTATCTGCAAAGGAGAAGGTAGGTCCTAGCCATTCACTCAAGTAAACTCATGTCAGGGACAGAATCTAGGTTTTGGATCTTGGGTTTAAAAATGCATTTGCCTTCAGCTGGGAACTGAGGTTTCAGGGTTGCCTAGAGATGCTTCATGCTTGGTACTTCCAAACTGTCTAATTTTAGACAGTTCTTTCCGTGTATGTGTGTGTGTTTGTGTGTGTGTGTATTTGATGAGGGGAGCTGAATGTGATTCTGATGCAACTCATCCATTGCAGAGGAAGCCTAGCTGCCTGTTTGCTGTTCTTGATCTAGCCCTTGGGTTCCTATGTACATTATAAACATTGTCTGAAGAAAAGAAGCCAAGTGTTTCTGTAAAAATGATCAATAGTAAATATAGCTTCACTGCGGGAATAAGCACAGGAAGTTCCAAAAGGTTGCATAAATTTCTGTTTTTTATGAAAGGCAAATTAGGAGATCAAACTTTATTCAACAAATGACTTACCCATGAATGGCCTAGAGCTTTGCAAGAAACCAATTTTAAAACAAGGGGTTTTTTTTCTCTTTTGGACAGTACTTGAAGGAATGCTGCAGACAACATACTCAGGAGAATTAGGGCAGAGAGGTGAAACAAAGACACTTGATTCAGGACAGGACAGGAAAGGTAAATCCAGGCTGTAGCTAGCATTAACTTACTGTTCCAGTACTATTCCTATTGTGTTTTATTAATACTACTAAAGTTTTAGGTAACATTTGAAAATCTGGAGTTGCTGCAGAGACCAGAAAACTGTTTAAAATATATATATATATATGTCTAATTTGTTTTATTCTTTTTCTCATGGATATCAGAATAACATCCTCATGAATATTAGGTGATTTTGCAAAGAAGAACTGGGATATACGCAAGAATATAATAATACAGTTTAGTCTGTGACAGATATGAGGAATAGAGTAGATCTGATATTGCTGGAGGCAGGAAAGCAATTGGGGTGTGAAAAGCAGGGAAACAGAGACAGATTTCCACATGTTCAATACTTCTATGTACATAGGTGAACTGGATGGTGTTGATGGATTATATTTCACATCTATAATAAACTTTCAGCTTCCTCATCACAAATTCTTGTTAACAGTCTAAGTAAGTCTCAGTAATACTTTTCAAAGTATTAAGCCCATTGCTGCTCCTAAATTTCCAGTTCACTGAAAATCTAATTCCTCCCTGCTGTTAAAACTGAAGTTGTATTTTTTACCTTTTCCAAAAACAAAAAAAAATCTCATTTTTAGCTTTGCTAATGAAGAAAGACTGCTGTAATTACTTATAAACACAGTGATGTAAAAGAATTCTACTGCTAGTTCAGATGGGGCTAGCAGTTTCCAAAGTGTTTCCAGAGCCTGCAGGAGAAAAAATACTTTGTAGACATATAATGAATCATTATTCTTTTTGTTAAATAAATTTCAGTCTTGCCTATTAGGTTTTTGTAGTGACAGGTTAATTAATTAACAAATTCTCTTAAACAAAAATTTCTACCTATCCAATATGCATCAGAAATTAACTTCAGCTGCAAACAGTTTTCACAGGAGGTACCTCAGCTGTTAAATGTCATGCAGTCTTTATCTTAACAGGGAGAAACCTCAGGTTGAAAAGACAAAGAAGATTCAATAAAGTAACCACGTACCGCACATTTGTTCCAGAAGAATAAAATATTAATAGGGCTCTAGTATTTGCATACGTTTTGAAACTACTTCTCCTTGAGATCTGCTTTTAAGCCGAGGTGTTCTTCTTGACCCCCTCCTGAGCTCTGCTGTAGATGCTGCACAGCAGTGCCCATGCCAGACCACATCTGTTGATGTGGAATGTGAATACCACCTGCGGGCCCATGTCCTGGCCCAGCCTTGTCCTGTCCCCATTCCCAGGGAGGTGCCCGATGCCCAGAGCTGGGGCTGCCCTGGTGTCACCCAGCCACCCTGCTCCTGGCTGGGGTGGTGGGATGGCCCTGGCTGCCAGGGCCTGCCCTGCTGCCCCAGGGAGCTTCCACCACTCCCTACACCCAACCACAAGGAGGCTCCAGCCCCCATCGTGCCCTGGCAAAATTCATCAAACTGTGATTCTATATAGATATCTGTATTTTATATGTCTACATTTGTGATACTGTGAGCTTCTGCAGTATTAACCTCATCCTCATGTAGACAGCTAAAGCAAGCCAGAAGAAGTGTATAAGAAGAACCGTACCCCAAAAGAGCCCATTTTCCCCAGACCCCATAAAGGGAGTCTAACTTCAGCTACAGGCAGAAATCCCATTCTCCATGTTTATCTGGTATGTGGAACAGCAACATGCAGTAAAGGATATCCCAGCTTGAAAGATTTTGTTGCCAGAATGCAACACCTGTGAATTAAACCAACAAATCAGATTCACAGAAAAGGAACCGTCTAACTTAAATCATTGAAATCTCAAAGGTTACATATGTATATGGATGTTTTCGTACTAGTACTGTAATACAAATTTGGAAGAAAAGTAGATGTTACTCTGTTTATGAAAAACATCACAGCATCGTTTGTAAGCAGGAATAATGAAGACCTCAACTTCATGTGTCATCATTACTTATGATTATGGTTTTATGCAGTGTGCATTCAACTGCAAGAAATCAAGGGCCACGTCTCCTGCAGGAAGATTTCTAAAGTTTCTGTGGAGACAGGGACATGCCTTATATGAGTTGCTTAAATTTGTTCTTCCTGTTGTTGCCAGGCTTCTTTCGCTGAAGGTATATATAATCATTTGGGTTGATGTTTAACATAAAGCAAATTGGCACCAGAGTTTACAATAATCCAAGAACAAGTGTAAAGATACCACTAGAGAAAAACACAAGATCACTGTACACTATGCTCACTTGAATACTCCCATGGTACTTACCTCAACTAAACTGACAGGTTCCATTTATTTTAAAAGTGTAATACATACCAGATAAAAGCCAGATATGACCAGCTCAGAAACAGGTCAAAGAGAACAGCACTGCTTTACATGGTAACAGCCCAAAGGCAGAATTTCTATCCCATGGAAGAAAATGGCAGATTTTTACAGTGTGAGGACTTGTTCTTGTTCCATGAGAAATAATTTCATTTAATGAGTTTATTTGAAAGGTATGTCAGAGGTATATAATTGGAAAATTCATTCAGAAACAGTCAAAAATAGGTCAGAGCCGATTATGAATACCATCATTCTAAAACACAATAATTATATGTATAATATATATGTAAAATCTTATGTAACTCTCATTGTCACTTTGTCATATTTCTTATATTTTAGTTGAAATGAACAGTCACATTTGAATTTATAGGACAGAAGTAAGCATCAGCAGTTATTCAGAGATATAGTCAGCAGGCTCTTTGTAGCCAGCAACAGCTTGTCTATCTTATCACCAACTCCACCTCCAAAGCTCACAAATTTTTGGGGTGGTCAACAGTCTACTCATTTGATATTCAGACACCATTTATGGGAGATCAGAATCCCCGATGTAAGCTTCAACATGGCAGAGTGAAAAAACTAAGGATATCACTAGAGCTATTCTAGGTGGAAAATTACCTAAAGCAGATGAGAGCTTTGTTTTTTTTCTAAAATTAATAATGGAAGGCAGAAAAATCCTGCAAATTTTCTCACAGAATGGAAAATGGTAAATGAAAAGAAAGTTACAAATGCTGGTATTTTGTTTTTGTCAAAGAATTTAGTGTTCTTTAAATACTTCCCAGCTGACATCTTGGTTACTTGTCATCTTAATGAAAAATGTCATAAATTCCCTGAAGCATTGTGGAATACATAAACTTTGAATCATAGCTCTAAATCTCTCCATTCACATAAAGGATCATGGGATTTCAATGACCCAAATGGGTCAGTACCTTTGATTTATAAGTCACCTAGTGGGGCACTAACCTCAGCCCGTGCTTGTTTACCTTTACTGTTATTTGGCTATACAGAGAGTAGTAGTGCCCATTATTCTTTGCTTTAGGGGCTCAAAAAGGAAAGGAAATACAAGGGTCTTGTTTCAGTAACATCAACGATTATTGAAGATGTGAAATCCAGCACTTGTAACGTATAGTGCTCAACCAAGCTGAATGACAGATAAATGTTGGGAAGAAATAACCAGGAAAACTGCAGTTCATTTTGTCCATTAGCTGAAGTCTCTCTTGCCACATTCATGGGACTGATCCAATATTAACATTTCTTGTGTTCTTCAAAAGATAATGTTCATCCTTTCCCTTGTGGCCAAATCTCATTCAGCAATCAAAGCAGCGAAGTGATAATTAATTGCAATTAATATAGTAACCCCAAGAAACCATGAGTGGAAATGAAGGATAAGCACTCTACAGTTTTATGATAAAAAGGCAGAGAAGGAGCATGCAGGCCATGTACATGATAAGAAAGCAGGTGCATGTAACACCCAAAAGGAGAATGGGAAGAGCCTGATAATCCTGATGGAACACTGGCTGCCTACCCACTTTTCAAGCACCGCATGGGCAGCTTGATAACACCACTCTGCAAAGACACGGTGTCTAAAATCACAGCTCTTACTCTGCACCATGTAACAGAGTGCAAACCACCCTGGGGGAATGGTCAGCACATACACCTTTGGCTTTTCACTGGCCTTTCAGCACGAGTTCAGCCCTGTTTCCCTTGAAGTGCGTGTGTCTGAGTTAACCCTGGGTTAACAAGGTCTGCTTGGAGGTTGGTTGGCTGTGCTGTATGCAGAGACTTGGGATTCACATTTACATAGGTTCTAGCACATGGGATGACAGATATTCCAGAAGCCCATCACAACAAATTTATTTTGCTGCTCCAAGTCCCAGAGTATCTTTTGTTTTTTTCACTCTAACGTGTTGTCTTTCTGATGCAAACAGAAGTATGATCAAGTACAAACAGGTACACAGTGAGAAAGCAACAAGGTTTTCCTGGAGGGTGGAATTTGTGCCCCTGCAGTGAGTGTTATGCAATGCACCTTCGGCTGCCGTCTGTATCCTAGCAAAATTGGTTTGCTATCTCGGGAGTGGGCAGACATCTACCAGCTCAGCAGATGTATATGCTTCCAGTGCCACATAGCATATAATGTAAAATAAAGGTGACCTTCCAACCTGGGAAGTCTGATTGCCAGTTCATCTTGAACTTCAGTATTCAAAGGATGTAATCACGTGACTGTCAGACTTCTGAAGAGAGGTACATCAAGTTTATTTGCAGCTTGTGAGCCAGGATGGGAAGAATAATAGTGAGAAGGTTAATCCTCATTAGCTTTCCACCAAAAGCCCTACAGAAGATTTTAAAAATTGATGATACATGTAACTTAGCTTTGTCATTGTCAATGCTCTTAACTTACTATAAACGTACAAAACTTTCCTTATGTATGCTGAAATGCCAAAAGCACTTGTCATGAATACTCATAGAAATCATAATACAGTTTTAATATTTTTCATTGAAAGAATCTAATACAAGGGGACATGTCAGAAAAGAATATAATAGCTTCTAAACATTGTAAAAACCATCTCCTATTCTGTTTTAATTCAAGAACTTCATTTTACTTTTATACATCTCAGTCATTAGTGGAACAAAAATTGTGCTTTGAGTTTAGTACACAGTTAATTTGAAGTGCTGCACTCTTTTGCTTCAATCTACTCTTTTCACCTTCCCCTGAATACAGCTCAGGATTTATCTTAGTTTCTCAGCTAAATCCATCCACAGGAAAATAAAAAATTCAGGATGTCAAAAGATTATTTTTTTAAATACCTGAATAGCACAGAATCTAGGGCTCCCGTAGCAAAATTTTCTCAGATAAAGACAGCATTTTTCTTATAGTTTTAACAAAAGTGTCAAAAGTCATGTTTTTTTTCACCTCAAACCAGCTGGTTTTCTCATCCCTGCAGGGTGCGGTGAGTGACTGAGTGACTTTGCAGACTAAAGCGTCTGCTGTGATGCTGCCAGTCGCCTGCCCTTGTACTCGTGGGCGACTTCAACTTGCCGGATGTCTGCTGGAAATACAACATGGCAGAGAGGAAGCAATCTAGGAGATTCCTCGAATGTGTGGAGGACAACTTCCTCATGAAAATGGTAAATGAGCCCACTAGAGGAGGGGCCCTGCTTGACCTGTTGTTTGTGAACAGAGAAGGACTAGTGGGAGATGTGAGGGTCGGTGGCCGTCTTGGGAGTAGCAACCATGAGATGTTAGAGTTTTTGATAGTGGGGGAAGTAAGGAGGGGCAAGAGTAGAACTTCTGCCTTAGATTTCCGCGGGGCAGACTTTAGCCTGTTTAAGAGGCTGGTGGACAGAGTCCCTTGGGAGTCGGTCCTGAAGGGCAAAAGAGTCCAGGAAGGTTGGACGTGCTTTAAAAAGGAATTGCTAAATATTCAGGAGCAGGCTGTCCTGGTGTGTAGGAAGACAAGCCGTCGGGGAAAAAGACCGGCCTGGTTAAACAGAGAACTTAGGCTAGAACTTAAGGAAAAAAAAGAGAGCCTACTTGCTCTGGAAGAAGGGTCGAGTAACTTGGGAGGTCTATAGGAATGTTGCCAGGTCGTGTAGGGAGAAGATTAGAAGGGCCAAAGCTCAATTAGAGCTTGATTTGGCTGCTACAGTCAAAGATAGCAAAAAAAGCTTCTACAAATACATTAACAGCAAAAGGAGGGTCAAGGAGAGCCTCCACCACTTGCTGAATGAGGAGGGTAGTGTAGTGTCAGGGGATGAGGAAAAGGCAGAGGTGCTCAATGCTTTCTTTGCCTCAGTCTTTAATGTCAAGACCAGTTGTACTCAGGAGACTCAGCCCCCAGAGCCTGAAATTAGGGACGGGGGGCTGTGTGAACCTCCCGTAATCCAGGAGGAGACGGTTAGTGACCTGCTGTGCCAATTGGACAGACACAAGGCTATGGGCCCGGATGGGATTCACCCCAGAGTAATGAAGGAACTGGCAAATGAACTGGCCAAACCACTCTCGATTATCTGCCGGCAGTCCTGGTTAACTGGAGAAGTTCCAGCTGACTGGAAATTAGCAAATGTAACGCCCATCTACAAGAAGGGTCGGAAGGACGATCCAGGGAACTATAGGCCTGTCAGCCTGACCTCGGTGCCAGGCAAGGTGATGGAACAGATCATCCTGAGTGCCATTACACGGCACATGCAGGACAATCGGGGCATCGGGGCCAGCCAACATGGATTCATGAAAGGCAGGTCCTGCTCGACCAACCTGGTCTCCTTCTATAACAAAGTGACCCACTTAGTAGATGAGGGCAGGGCTGTGGATGTAGTCTATCTAGACTTCAGTAAGGCATTCGACATTGTCTCCCACAGCATCCTCCTAGACAAACTAGCTGCTCGGGGCTTGGATGGGTGGACTCTTCAATGGGTTAAAAACTGGCTGGATGGCCGAGCCCAGAGAGTGGTGGTGAATGGGGAAAAGTCCAACTGGCGGCCGGTCACTAGCGGTGTTCCCCAGGGCTCAGTTCTGGGGCCGGTGCTGTTCAATATCTTTATAGAAGATCTAGACGTAGGGATTGAGTGCACCCTCAGCAAATTTGCAGATGACACCAAGCTGGGTGGGAGTGGCGATCTGCTGGAGGGTAGGAAGGCCCTACAGAGGGATCTGGACAGGTTAGATAGATGGGCCGAGAACAACAGCATGAGGTTCAACAAGAACAAGTGCCGGGTCTTACACTTCGGCCACAACAACCCCATGCAGCTCTACAGGCTGGGGGAAGAGTGGTTAGAAAGCGGCCTGGTAGAAAGAGACCTGGGGGTGCTGATCGACAGCCGGCTAAACATGAGCCAGCAGTGTATCCAGGTGGCCAAGAAGGCCAATGGCATCCTGGCCTCTATTAGGAATAGTGTAGCCAGCCGGTCTAGGGAAGTGATTGTCCCTCTGTACTCAGCACTGGTGAGGCCGCACCTTGAGTACTGTGTTCAGTTCTGGACTTCAAGAAAGATGTTGAGGTGTTGGAGTGAGTCCAGAGGAGGGCGACCAAGCTGGTGAAGGGTCTGGAGGGTCTGACCTATGAGGAACGGCTGAGGGAGCTGGGGTTGTTTAGCCTGGAGAAGAGGAGGCTCCGAGGTGACCTTATTGCAGTCTACAACTACCTGAAGGGAGGTTGTAGTGAAGTGGGAGTCGGCCTCTTCTCCCGGGCAACTAGCGATAGGACAAGAGGACACAGCCTCAAGCTTCACCAGGGGAGGTTCAGGTTGGACATTAGGAAGAATTTCTTCTCAGAAAGGGTCATTAGACATTGGAATGGGCTGCCCAGGGAGGTGGTGGAGTCACCATCTCTGGATGTGTTTAAAAAAAGACTGGACATGGCACTTAGTGCCATGGTCTAGTTGACATGTTGGTATCAGGGCAATGGTTGGACTCAATGATCCCAGAGGTCTCTTCCGACCTGATTGATTCTGTGATTCTGTGATTCTGTCTATAAAATTTAGCAGTTGTTACAACTCCTAAGTGAGACTGGGGCTGGAACTGCTGCTGGACAGCAAAAACTGTGATCCCCTGGTGGTCAGGGACATCTCCACCATCGTCTGTTTTCTCTGAGGACTGAGTGGCTTGTATTCTTTTACCTGTTTTCAAGTCTAGCTTATGACTGATATATTGAAACAAGCCGAGTATTAAGATTTGACCTGGTCTGCAGAGAGTCCAGATCATTAGGAACCATAAACTAAGCTGTGCTATAAAATTCTGTGATATACTACTTACAAAATTTTGCTACACTGATTCTGCTTATAAAAATCCTGTGCTACCCTGATCATAAAATTCTATGCTATGCTTATCATAACCTTCTGTTAAAAAAATAAAACTTTCATTGTAACTACAACTTAGTGCCATCATCATTCTGCCAAGGATTACCAAAAGAATCTGTCTGTCCCCATAGTGTCAACTGACATCATCTTATCTACAGAATTCAATAACTTCATTCTTTTAGATTGCAATTTTCTTTTAGAACGCATGGTCTGAGAGGGATACCCAACGTCTAATCCATTAAATCCCAAATTTATATTCTGTCAGCATTACTCAGGTAGAAGTGTAAAAACAGCAACAAGTAGACAGAATCTAATTTAAAAATACATATAAAAAGAAACTGCTTCCCTTCCTTGAACTCAAAAGCTTCACTGTATATTTTCAATGCCATTTCAGTTTAATTCAGTACGTTCAATGAAAACTGAAAATATGTTGAATGTTCTCTGTTCCATTCTACAATAAGCATGTAATAAAATGTAAAGCTTTACAAAGTCTCTGAAATTTACATCATACTCTGAAAAGAAATACCTCAGAAGGTCAAAAGTTGGGAACTTTATGTCTGCTACTAGTTGACTATACAGAGAAAAAAAATTAAGGCAGAAATTCTACACAGAAGAAATGTTTGCATATTTAGATAAATAAGATAAAAAGTTGGTTAAACTTGCAACTGGTGTAGTACTTTCCAACCCAATGCTGTAAAAAAAAGATCATGATGACCTCTAAAATGATAGAAACTAAAGAGTCTCTAGGAAGTGTTCCAGCAGCTGTAAGAACAAAAAGTATGCCATATATACAGCAACACACAGGAACTATATTGCCCATACAATAATTTCATTTGGAGTATTACAGATAAACCTGAAATGTCACTGCTGGCTCTCATCTTCTCTCAAGTTATTTGGTCTTTGAGATTAACAGTTAAGGATAATTCCTTAGTGGGAGTTGTCTTCTGATCAAGCCAATGGGAGCTAAGTTGTTTGGATTTTTTTCTTGTATAGCTTACAAACTTGTTAAACTGACTATGGAAAAGATTTATGGTCAGTTCTCAAGTTGTAGTATTAAAAAGCCATCAATCAAATTTAAGCATCATCTGAAGAGAAAAACAGATACAGTATAATCTCAAAGCTAAAACTTGCCATGAAGACACAAGGGAAAAACTGCTGAAGTAACAACAGTAAATGCAGTATCACCAGTTGACCAATTATTAGCAACAGCTGAATTAAAATGAGTGGGAGGAAAACCAAGCTTTTCCAGAGCAAGGTTTCCAGAACATCGAAACTGACGCGCTTCAGAAAAAATTGAGAATTTCCAAGTGAAATAATTTCACTTCCTAGTGAGCTGGACTTCATATCCTTAAAAAGTAAGAGAGGGAGTGAATATATGTGAATATTTATGTTGAAACAGGTAGGTACTTGTTAGCACTGAGGGAAACAGCGTGGCAAAATCAATGAGTTTCTTCCCAGTTTGAAATTACATTTGCTGCAGTATGCAGCGTTGGAGGTAATATTAACCTGCTCACCAAGACTACAGAAATGAAGATGAGACCCCGTCATGCTTACTTGTACTGATCTTTAATTTTAAACCTATTCACTTTTTCATGATAATTCCTTTGGACTACATTGTGACACCTTTAATGACAGAATTAAATCTCTACTCCATTTACCAACTAAGAGCACAATATTGTTCATTTTTTGCCCACAACCTGCACAGGAGGAAGACTGAGGGCACTCACACAACAGGCTCTTATCGCTTTAATGGATAATGTATTCTTATCGTAGTGGCACTCAAAAGTCCCATTAAAGTTTCAGAAATTTAACACCTTGCATAGATTTTTCATGGATTTATCTTGTAATTTAAAAAGTAAAGTCCAAATTGTATTACTCACTGAATTAAAAGTTTCCCATGAGCACTTTAGATAATCTTCATCCATCAGTCATGTAAACACATGCCAGTTTGCTGGTTGAAAGTATTTTTAATAGAGTTTTTTCAAGTTTTTAATATATTTTATATTTGTTGCATTTTTTAAAAAAGTTTGGCTAAATACGTCTATATTCCTTTTTAATTTGAGATCACATCAAAGAAAATAGGATTTATAAAAACAAACTTATTTCTATTGTCCTGAGGGTAGGAACACGTAATTATTTAATCATATGACACACTTCAACCTGAAAAGTTTCTGCCCATTGGCTAAGCCTTCATAAATGATTAGTTTTAGCCTAGTTCATCTGAGAGGCAAAACATACACATTTTAAATATCTTCGTTGTGGGTCAACATGACAGTCTTTTTCTTGTGGTTAGAGTATGCACAGAGGGAAAGTTGGAACTTTTCTGTTCATATTTTTTTTTTAACTTCTAACACTTATACAAAACATGGATCAAAGTGGTAAGGGCTGAGTAACTTTGATTTGAGGCAACTGAATGAATTCGCTTCCTGAATAAACTTACACTATATAAGTTTCCATCTGAGTCAAAAACAGTATCCAACCTTAGAAAAGAAAGCCTTGAGCCTACTGATGAATTACATCAATAAAAACAGGACTGAAGGTTATATAGATTTGCAGTATTGAATAGTTAGCATTACTAGAGCTCTTCAAAATTTTAAGAGCACTTTAGTTTTGAAGATCAAAATGATCATAATAATGTGAAGTGCTCTCCTAATTTTAGATCAGTCTATAGTGCAGATCCCCAAATTCTTATTACTGCTAAATTTCAGCTGCTCATTTGTTATAATCAACATGTTGGTTTGGAAAAGTGTTGCACTGCCTTTTTTACTAAAGCTCCAAACCTCATTCGAAATATATGGTGAAATTAGCTGGGCCTTTTGAAGGCTTAAAAATGAAAAAACAACGGATGAAAAAAACAAGCCACCCAACGACCTTGATAAAAACTTATTATATCAGCTGAAGTAAAAAACGAGACATTTCATATAAATTTGTCATACATTTTTAAATAGAGAAATTAAACAAACTAGGACATAGTTGACATGATAGCTGAATTGGAATTAAGATGAGAGATAGATTCTTCTCAGTAGTGCCCACTGTCAGGAAAAGAGGCAATGGGCACAAACTAAAAAACATAAAACACAAAAAATACTTTTTTACTGTGAAGCTGGTCAAGCATTGGAACATTTTTCCCAGAGAGGTTTTGGGGTCTTTGTTCTTAGAGATATTCAAAACCTGACTGGGTATGGTCCTGGGCAACCTGCTGTAGATGATCCTGCTTAAACGGGGAGGTTTGACGAGCTGATCTCAAAAGGTCCCTTCTATCATCTGGACTGCTGTGTCCAGTTCTGGGCTCCTCAGTGCAAGACAGACATGGAAATACCAGAGAGAGTACAGTGAAGGGCCATGAAGATGATAAGAGTCTAGAGCATCTCTCCTATAAGGAAAGGCTGAGAGAGCTGGGATTGTTTAGCCTTAGGAAGAGAAGGTTCAGGGGAGAACTTATGAATGTATATACATTATCTGAAGGGAGGGTGTAAAAAAGACAGAGCCTGGCACTTTTCAGTGGTGCCAAGTGGCAGGACAAGAGGCAAAGGGCACAGACTAATACACAGAAGGTGTCATCTGAAAACCAGGAAACATTTTGTTACTGGGAGGGTAACTGAGCACTGGTACAGTTTGCCCAGAGTGGTTGTGGAGTCTCCATCCTTGCAGATATTCAAAAGCCATCTGGACATGGTCCTGGGAAACTGTTTTTTGGTGGCCCTGCCTGAACAGAGGATTGGGCAAGATGACCTCCAGAGGTCCCTTCTAACATCAACCATTCTGTGATTCCATTTGTAAGTACCAGGTCCTGCACAGCACCTTTCATTGTTGTCTTCTTCATTACCTGTGTCAGGAAGCTGTCAATGCTCTCTGGAAATCTCCTAGACTGCTTGTGCCCTGCTGTGTTGCCCTTCTAGGTTAAAGTGTGGTTAAAGTTCCCCATGAGGACCAAGGCCTGTGAACTTGAGGCTTCTTCCAGTTGTTTGAAGAAGGCTTCACCTACTTCTTCTTCCTGATTGGGAAGGCCATAGCATATACCCACTACAAAAACTGCCATATTGCTATGCCCACTAATCTTGACCTGTAAATTCTCCACCGACTCCTGACCATGCATTCCTGCTGCTCTCTCACAAAAAGTGTGACATGCCTCTCTTGTCACTTTCCCAGCCTGTCCTTCATAAAGCGACAGTATCCACCCATTTAGGCACTCCAGCCCTGTGAGCTATCCCACCATGTTTCTGTGATCCCAGTGAGGTCACAGCCTTGTAACTACCCACAGAATTCTCATTCCTCTTCTTTATTCCCCAGCAATGCCTATGTGGGTTACAGTTCACATAATGGGAACACTGAAACTTGGGGTTAACTTTAATTCTTCAGTCTGTATGCCTTGGACATCACTTTTTAAGAAGATTTCATCTTCAAACAAGCCCCTTGCCCATGGTACTTAGCTTAGGGGCTCCCAGTGGACCAATACTGAGGTAAAGAATAGCTGCAATTACATTTTTGAATCTAAGAAGAGGGATGATGTCTTTTAAAATTTTGTCAGTATATAACTAATATATAATGGCTGACATTCTGCAGCGGCTTAAAGAGTTGTTGATTGATTAATGCCACAATTGCAAATAGACCAATCAGTTTAAAATGCAGTTATGGCAGAGATACTGTAAAGCAAGTCCCATTATATCTATAAGAGAATGCAAGGGAGACCCAGGTAATCAGTTGCCAAATTTCGCCAGTCATTTGTCAATGGACGTTTTCTTAAGCTGTAAGAGGAAGCAATGTGTGTCACATAGCGGAAACCGTTAATGACTGACTCCAGAGATCCACCAGACCAAACCTTAGCATAATGCGCAAGAATGGGTCTATGGAGATGACAAACTCCTCTAGCCACTGAGGTCTAAAGGAAGGCACTAAGCTTATATGCTAGACATTCAGCAGTGGCCTGGGTGGCTGTACCTGCACCCGTTTTCTTGAGTTGTCAGAAAGACAATGAAGCTCTGAAAAGCACATTTGGCTTGGTCTGGTGCAATGATTACTTGGCACAGTAGCACTGACTGTAAGCACTTCCTGTTTCCTCCCTTGAAATATAAAATTTACCTTATATTTGGAGCTGCTTTACATTCATGCCAGTGCAGTGTCCTCCTATAATCTGTATTTGTTGTGCCCAGCACGAGTGAACTAAACTCTTTAAGCTAATATGAAGGCAGGTTCTTGTCTCTGGATTTAGAGTGGTAAATAAATGTGACCGTGGTTGAATGGGTAAAGGAATAAACTGTAAATAAAGCTAAGAAACTCCTACAAATAAGGTATTTATTTTCTATTTTCTGATATTTTAAAAGATGAAACTCTGAATGACTAACACCATTCCTTTTTAGTTTTATCTCAGAAAGAGTTGACTGTGAGGATTTGCATTTTCATTTGCTACAGAGAGAGAGAGGTAAGTCCTTCTGGCAACATTCACTGTTAGAGAAGGTACTTCTGCTGGTGTGCCTCCCCAGAGGGATGCCAAGGGCTGCTGTGTTAGTGCAGTCTCTCACTGTCCTTAACTCCTGGGCCTTTGAAGATCTCACAAGGCCTCACTTAAGGTTTCATTTGAGGGATGAGGTCTCACTTGAGGAATATGCTCATGTGGTCCTGAACTACAGCTGGAAAACTGACTGGATGTACATCATATCATTGAAGACACCTGTTTGTTTGCAAGAAGGTATTTTTTTTGCTGGGGAATTATCATCCTGTGTTTTCTTTGTGCAATTAATAATAAGGGACAATGTATCCCACATGTCATAACCAAAGTATTTGCTGAAACAGGAAACAAGAAATGTGCAGTGACATTCAGTCTATTTATGATTGAGTATATTATTGAATATATAAGATTTGAGCACTCTTAAACTTTCTGTGCTTCCCTTGGGCACTTTGGTAAAGTAGATATCTATCCACTTGAGTTTGGATTGCAGGTTTTCATGGAGCTTTTGACAGATCTAGGCACTGTCTCCCCAGAACAGGTATTGCTCAGCATCAGTGGATAACTACATTCATGCTCCCCACCTAAACCTTAAGACACAATACAACTTCCATGCATGCTGAAAAGCTGAAAACCAAGAAGTTGCATAGTTCATGCTAGCCCTAAAAGGGTTAACAGTTTTGGAATGTAATAGGTGGAATTTTGTTAAGATTCAGATGCTGAATTTAGGTACTAACTAGGAGAGACTGAGACAGATTTGATTCCCACCCTTCATACGCACTGCCAGGAAATACTTAGTGGTTTATATACGGAAGGAATGGAAAATGAAAGGCTTACTTCTGTGTCTGTATTATTTATTACTTTACAGAATCTGACTGTATATGCCCATGCCTGTGTAGAGGTTTTTTACTTATGTTAACAGCTCTTCAATAAATCTCAATTTTATGATTTTTACAGCAGTGTAAAAGAGAAAAGAGAAATTTTTAATGGACAGTAGGTTCACAAACATTACCAATGCATGTTCTTCCATCTTCTGCCAGCTTGTAAGGATCAGTACAGAGACATTTGTAGCTGCCTTTAGTGTTAATGCATTTAGCAGAAGAGGAGCATGGTGGATTAATTTCATTTTCACATTCATTGATGTCTGCAAAATGAGTACACAGTGATCAATAACCATTACAAATTACAGAGAGGAATTACTACCTTCTCATACACACCTTCTACAAGTATTCATAAATGAAAGGTATTGTACACTTTCAATGACACATAGATACTGCCAAAGATCCTCATTGTTACTGTTTAAAGCAAAAAGCTGGGTTTGTTTTGTTTGGATTTTCAGGTTTTTTGTTTGTTTGTTTTAAAACTGGAAACTATGAAAAAAGAAAATGTTGTTTTGGTAATCCGCCAAAAATGACAAATGGCAATTGGCTGAATTTTGGAAAATGCAGACTGTAAACTTGAGAGCTCTTCTTGCACACGTTTATGTCCTAAGATTTCGAGTTCCTCTACAAACTTTTTCCAAAATGTGCTCTAAAGAGGTAGTGACAATAATAACACTGATACATTTCTATACACTTCTAGGCATGATTTTGAGGAGACATAGATTCAGGTCAGCTTTGGATACAAAATTTATAACAGTAATCTGTGATATCACTGCAAACATGGTTGTTTCTAGATGCTATATAAATTCTGTGAAATGACAACGTCCTGACAGAATGATGAGGAGATGGACAATTATCCACTGGAAAATGTACATAAACGTATTGTTCCTGAGGCTATTCAAGATCTTTCACTGTCACATTCTGATTACATGATGAAATGGGAGTCAGTGTGACATGCGGGAAGGAAAGTACTCAATGAGGGAAAGAATGGAGTCTTTTCCATATTTCTGCATCTTTCTTCTTTCTGTGTGATATTTACTTGCAGGACTTGACTCAGTTGCCTAAAGATAGGTGTCCAGCTCTGTTTTAGATAGTTTCCCATTAGTCCTGTATAATACTTGCCACCTTGCTCAATGTCTCTGACCCATGGTCCTCGGAAGCACTGCAAGCCCATATGTGGGCAACTAGCTGAGACTTCAGTGTCTTTTCCTTTTGGTTATGTTTCTTTCCTTCCCTATCACAATGTTTGATCAGCTACTTCAGGCTAAGTAGCTCTTTTTGATCAGTATTAGAAACTGACCTTGTAGGAATGATTTACTGACTTAGCTTAGTATTGTCACTCAGATCACTTAGGGAATTCTGTCATTGGAAATAAAATCAAGTCTGACCTTCTCTTAAATTTTAATACAAAGCAGTAGCTGTGGCCAAAGCTAGCCATCAACTGAGACAGTCAAGAGACTAATCATGCAGGGAATAATCTTAAACTTTAGAACACTTAAGAAACACTAACTCTCATAACACCTCTCTGAAGCAGGAAAATAATCTGTAACTGTCAGTGTTTAACAAATAAGAAATGAAAACAAAAACAGTGGACAGACCCCAAAGTTAATGAGTTGCAAATGAACTCAGATGAGAACTAGCTTCTTGTGTCTCTCTCAGGAGGAGTATAAAGTTGGGTTTTATTGTTAGCTGCACCTAAATATATATGTGTTTGTCAGAATAGCTCTCGATTTCAAACCTCATCTCCTCTGTGACATCTGTTTCTGGAAATTTAAGCTTAAACAGGAAAAATAATTTCCACTTGCTCTGCACCTCTTCAGGATGAAGATTCCCGAATAAGTATTGCTCCCTTCAAGACTACATTTTGTGTTAACTCCCACTGGCTTCATCATTGCCTGGGAAGGAAAACCCTCACAGTCTTTGCCTGCACTGTAATTCAAATGTGCTATTTCAGCTTTTGTAGATCCATAGTCATGCTATCTGTTAACTAGCTCACTCTTTTTTCCATCACTAAATAGTGCATATCAGATCTTACCAGCCTACTCTACTACTCAAAGAGAGCAGCACTTTATTAAAGCAAAGTAAACAGAGTTATTTATCAAGAGTAAGATAAGACTTAATATAAAGGAAGGTAGCATAGCTTAGCACTGAATGACTTCCTGAATCAATAGAAATGATTTCTGTCAAAGCCAAAGTTAGTAAGCAGGAATTAACAGCTCTCAGATTCCTATGCTTTTGCCAGCAGGCCACTCTGTCTTTTCCAGAGCAGCATATAATTTTGAAACCATCTGCAGAAATGCTAAGCTCTATCCTCCTCATTATATTACTTGATTTATTCCTAATTTGTTGAACATTTAAAAGAATGAGAACACATTGCACAGACATGCATGGAACAAAGTGCTTTCTACTGTAAAACTCAAGTAGCATCTGCATAAGTGGATTTTGATGGTTTTCTTTTAATAAAGGCATTGCTTATTTAATGTATGCAGCAGCTTGTTTTCCTATAGCAGATATACAGTCTTTTGTTTACATTATTGAACATATTAAAAGAAACTGGGACAAGGAATGATTCATTCATATAACTTATTTATTCAGTTTGCTGCCAGAGCATTAATCTATTGAAAAGATTTTATTATAATTCATTTAACAGCTTTAGTTCTTTATATGGTATATATGTGGGTGGAATTCAGTGGATAAATAGGATTTGAATAAAGGGAAGAGCTGCAAATTTCATTTGACTTTTTCCATACCAGGTATACAATTAGAATGAATAGCTTTCTATTCTGCTATCACAGAAATACTGATAAGCAGACTTCATTGCAGATCAGCTGCAGCACTTGCATTCAAATTAATTTAGCACCATTCATAATATATTCCTAAATATGGCCTTTTCAGGTTTCATTTTCTCTCACGTTCTTCTAAAGCTGAGCAGATTGAGAGTGTGTGTGTACATATATATTTATATCTAAAAAATATATATATAAATAAATATATATATATATACACACCATTTTAAGCACACACATTTGAAATGTGAACAGAGAGAATTCATCCTTCATAGCTGTGAAGAGTGAAGGTCTTGTAATTAAATATTTGCCACATTCTTTTTCTTTGTATCCTATTCTATTCAACAGTAAAAATAAGGCAAAAGGAAGAGAGAAGATAAAAAAAATTCAAATAACAGAAAAGTATTCCCCTGAAAATGTGTGTAAAATGTTGAAAGACAATAACTTTTTACTGATTTTTCACCTGCTCTACTTTTGTGCCTACAGAAGTAATTCACTTCTGGCAAATCTTTCCACAGCTATTTGTGGGAGGTAGGTTGGAACTGAAGTGGTAATTAATTTGTTTAATTTCACTTGTTCTCTTCACAGTATTTTTTTATTTGTCATTTTTGCTTAACTTATTAGGATGATACATGAACTACTGGTGCTGAGCTTATTTTGTATCTAGAACGTCCATTGGAACAGTGTTAGGAAAATGTCAACTGTCTGTCTTGCCGTTATGTAGAATGTCGGAAGAAGCAATGTATAAGTCTGATTTGCTGCTTTTTTTCCTGCTGGTTTTTAATTGACTCATTTTTGCTTAATTAAGTAATTTTTAGTGACATTTTCCTGTCATCCACCTGATTGCTGAATCAGGATGGGCAGAGATTGAGATAGCAATTCTGGAGTAAGAATTATACTGCTACCTACAAACCCAGAATGTTAACTACAAGAGAGCATAGGAGAGAGTTCACTTCTGATGAGCTGTGCTGGACTTAAGCTTTTAGAAAATTCAGAAACAACAACAAAAAAATAGATACCTATACAAACAGGGGCCTCAAAGTTCCATCCTTTACTTGTGCAGGTTAATTGCTCTTCTCCTTGTAATTGAAATCCGTATCGACATGAATAAGTCAGTGTAGATATTCCAAATTCTGAACAGTATACAAAATCACCATTTTCCACACTATTTGGTGTTCCACATATTTCCTCTATAAATAGAAAGACTGTATTACAAGCTGTTAAAAATTTGCCACCTTATTCTTGAAAATAGACATTATTCTCCATTACTGCTATAAATTAACTTCAGTGAAATTACATGTTTTAAGGTGATTAAGAATTTAATTGTTCATTTCTGGACAAGAATTTATATGGAATACCTCAGGTTTGACTAATAATCCTTTTAAAATTATCTTTAACTTCTAACAATATATTCTTGGTCAATGTTTTCTGCCTAAGAACTCCTGCCCTAATTGTCATAATGTCTGGATATCTCACAAGCCATTCATGTTATCAGAGTGAAGTTGGCAAACACTGTCTTTTTTACAGAGGAAGTTGAGAAGGAAGGAGAGAAAGACCTAGATCCCATTTCTAAGAGGTAGAAATACTAAAGATCTGCACAGACCAGTAACTGAAGAGCTGCCACAACCAAGGTCAGTGCTCTAACTGCTGATTACTCTTCCCTCCCATCAGAAAAGACTGGTAATTACCAGATTACCTTCCTGATAGAATTCTTGCCAAGCTTCTAAATTCATCCCAGGTATGTTGTCACAATGCTTAAAATCCTGTGGAAACTTTCCAAGTTGAAAGGCATCTGCTGGCACTTCAGAAATCCCTGTATTGTCACAAATCACGCGGGACAATGAGTGTTTTTTGAGTTCATGCTTTTGAGCTTCTGTGAAAACATTATCATTTTCCCACCAAAATCTGTAAAGATTGATAGAAACATTTTGAAAAGATCAAATTCAAAGAGGTGATTATTCTTACTTTCACAGTACCATATGTAAAAGACCAAAAATAAGAATTACAGAAAAATGTAGGTGGATACAACAATAATAAGAGTAAACACCATGATCTGCAGACTTACATACCCAGCTTGAAAGTCGTGAAAAGGCTAGTGTGAGTCTGACGTACTGGTTAATTCATATGATGTGTTAAAAGTCAGCTGGTTAAAACTATTAAGTATTCACATTTGTAGAATTACTATTCATTGAAGATACAGGGCCACAAAAATGTTACAATCCCGAGAGAAAAACTTGGAACTAATTTGTTTGAGCTGCATGCTTAATCTTATGCACACCAGCATTCACTGTGCACTCATAAATTTTTTTAAGCATAAATTACAAGAGTAGCCATAATAGTTTTCCCCATACCATAGCTTTTGAATTCTGCTTGCCATTACTGAATGGTTGCTATGAAAACAGATATTGCTGAATGTCCCTCTGTTTAACATGGGGTTCTTTATTTGCTAAGAAAGCTGTAGATATGCAGATTAATTATAGTAGGAAATTGTAAGACAGTAATTGTGCTTTTGATCACACAAAAAGGTAAGCTAAGAGGACTGTCTGGAACAGAAAGGAGCTGCTTTTTCCATTTTGTCAGATTGAGAGTGCTGTGGCAGAACAGAAGAACCAGTTGGTGCTACAAAGGGGTATCTATTAAATGATATATATTATAATATTATATATAATATATATATGTGCTTACACACATACATACATGTTTAAAGATAAAAAGAAGGGGAAAGAAAACACTGGGGAAAAAAGAAAAGATAAACATTTTGTACATAAAGACACGACGTGAATGGCAAAAACATATTTCTGGGGGGTTTGACAGCATATCTGCATTAGTACATGAAACAGTGTTAAGCACTGCTAAACTGCTAAGGTAGTTCCATGTGGTACTCAGGCCAATTAAGATTTTCCCAAATGCTCGGCAGGATTTGTGGTAACATGTTCTAGGACCATTAGCAGTAGAGTATGGACGTGATCATACTGTACAAATTAACCTCAGGTTTAACATAGGACTTGGACATCCATAATACTGGGGGAACAAGGCTGGGGTTTCTAGAAAAGTCTGTGTTTTTTGTGTTTACATTTTTCTGATCAGAAGGGAACAGTAACGTTGACCGTGGACCCTGTGCAAACTGGTGCATGTTAGCATGTTGGGTTTTTTATGAGCCCCCTGAAATGGTACCATGCAAATGAGAAGTATGATAGTCCTGTTTGTCTTCTGGGGAACGTGAGGGCTGCTAGTGTGCCCTGGGGGCTTTTCAGGGCAAACTGAGCCCTGCTGCCAACAGGAGTGTACTGGTTAACTAAGGTAAGTGCATGTGAAATTTTGGAAAACTGGCTTTATTTATAGGCAAATAGTTACCTACAGAAGGACAATCTGGGGAGAAACCTGCCCTACTTTGTCTATATTGGAGGAGGAGGCAATCTACAAGACCAGGGATGGAGTGAATGTCCTACACCTGAGAAGCACCATGTCAAGAAGTGCAGGAGAGATGAAGGGGCTGGAGAGAGAAAAAAAGAAAGATGCCTTCCTCCTACCCTTCACCTGTACACTGTCCCCAAACTTCTCAGAGCATCCTGAAACTCATTGACCACTCCCAGGTCCCTTCCCATAACCAAAGCTATCAGAGACTTTGCTCCACTCAGCTCTTCCACACCTGTCATTTTCTCTTTCATGTACAAAACCTATTCTACTTTCATCACAAAATTCAGTTTTATCTACACTGCTAAGAAGGCTTGAGCAGAAAATTATTTTTTAAGCTACCAAGCAGATGATAGGTGTTTACTCTAACAAAGGTTGCTCCAACAGATCTGGATCAAGCGACCAAAATTTTCAGGTTAATTTTACAGGTTTAGAGTAAAAAAAGAAAGAAATGAAAGAAAAAAAAAAAGGCTCAAGCCCTCCTATGCAAGGAATGACAAAATCAGCTTCAGCATTTTTGCCCAACTATTACAAACTCTGAGGTCACAAAATGGTTCAGAGTAGGAAGAGATAGGAAAAGAAAGTCCAGGCTGATGGAACAGAAACCATTTGTTCCAGGTGATTTGGATGAGGTTAAGACAGTGCCTGAGTTTAGTACACTGGAAAATTAAATCCATTATTTATCAGGTTACTGACAAAAGGTTTTAAGGCTATCAGGATGGAGTTCAATGAGTCAAAAATTCCACTTAGCCTTGATTTCTGAACTTAAATGAGTATGTTAGAAGAGATGTTTTAAAATCCTTATTTACTGACATGTCAATTAGGGTATCTAGTAAGCATTTAGTGTTACTAGTGCAGATACAGATTATGTCCAATACTCTATCTGACAAGAAACTGCAATGAATATTAGACTTTTCCATTCTTATACTTACTGTGTGACAACTATAACATGTTTTTATGTACTTCTAACTTCTCTTAGTTAATTCCTTATCAGAGAGTTAATGACAATACTATTTCTCATTTAAGTTAGCTGACACACTTTGTGGCAGAAACTTGGGGAATACTTTTATTATTAGAATTATCTTTTTCTCAATTTGAAGTTAATGTTAAATTATGTTTACGTTTGATTAATGCTAGTAGTATCATAAGACACTGAATAATAAGAAGTATCATAAGGCACTGAATAATGGGAACAAGGCTGGAAGGGCCTCGATAGATTATCCTTCCCCAGATAGGGCCAAGTATGTCTGTATGATTCAGAAGACTTCCAGGCATGTTTTTAACACAGCTGAGTGGAATGTTTGTTGTCTATACAGTTTGTACTAATAAGATATCACCTTTATGACTAGCATCACTTTTTCCTGTAAGCTAATTAATTAACATATTTTAAAGTTCAGATTTAAATTCTGCCTCGGATGCTTATTTACATCATGGTTTCTTTTAACAACAGTGACTTATGAGAGGAGCTTAAAGGTGAGCCTAAGGATCAGACGTACTTAAAACACCACTGCTAGCATTGTGTGAGCAGTTTAAAATTAGTCTTCTCATGAGATTCAAAATTGCTGCCACAAGTACATGATGGAAATGAAAAAAAGGTTGGTTTTATAGTTGTTTTAGGAGCAGAAGCAAGATATAAGCTGCATCTTGCACCCCTTTGTGATCTGAAGCTGAATTTCTCCTGCCTTCCTGGTGTGGAAGGTTGAACTGACACAAGATCATGGTGGTGGTTGTGCAGGGCTGGGTGAAGGGACATACTATGCTGTGTCCGATGAGGCAATTCTGGGAGCACTCTGCAGTCCCAGTTCACATCAAACTAGGTACATGGTGTTTTTATTATCCCCTCTAGGAAGCCTGAATTACAGCTCTCTGCCTTTCCTTTCTGACTTTGCTGTGGTAGCCGTGGAAAATGCTGAGGTTCTTCCAGTTAAGGACTCTGAGCTCAGTGCAGATAGCTAAACCCTGCACAGTACTGCATCCACACAGAAGTTAGCTGCCTTTGGCACAATTAACTGTTGCTGGCACCTTGCTTTTCCACCAGGAGTGCAAAGTTGGGCATCTCAATACCACAATCTCCATCTAATTTGTAATTGAAATTATATGCAGACTAAAGAAGAATAAGCAAAAGCTCACCCAACAAAACTGAAGGAGTGAAATTAAAAATGTGGAAGTGGCAGGGAATAATTTGTTTGAAGCCTGTTTAAGTATCATGTTGTCTTATGTTCTGGGAAGTATCCTCACATATTTGTAAAAACTCCATTGCTTCTGCATATTGCACAAATGATTCAACAGCATGAATAGACTCACCGGTCACCATCCCTTAGTGCTTTCATTTGCTTTCCAATTATACACGCAAACAGAGGACCGGTTCTAGCACCTGGAAGAAGGTCTTCTACCAAACCACCAAGCCAAACATCAATATTGCTGGGATTATGGTACAATTCCATGATTTTTTCAGTGACATTGTGATTGGTTATTACTGCATTCAGGTCAGTTTGAGTTTCCAGTTTTGGTAAGCCACAGAATTCTCGCCAGTCATTATAACCTGTAAAAATTATATTAAAAGGAAGATTAGACTTGGCTGTTAAGCTTGATATAGGCAATTAATAAATTTATAAGCACGGGATTCTGACAACCTTAATCATAGTCATAGACAGTTATGTCTAAAAAAGGCATATAATTGTTGGTTAAATTGATTGGGGAAATGATGGCAGGATCTGAAGCTACAGGATTGTAGTTCATTGCTACATCATTTTCATGAAGGAAAACAAAGGTTTAAAACAATTCTTCTATATTTATGTAATGAAAACATGATAATAGGAGCATGCACTTTGTCTTGAGATTTCCAGACTAGGAATATAGGAGTTAGGTGAAGCGTGGGCAAGAAAAACCTGAATGAAGTTAGTAACTGTGAGGGTGGTGAGACACTGGAACGGGTTGCCCAGAGAGGTTGTGGATGCCCCCTCCCTGGCAGTGTTCAAGGTCAGGTTGTATGGGGCTTTGAGCAACCTGGTCTAGTGGAAAGGTGTCCCTGTCCATGGCAGGGATGTTGGAACTAGGTGATCTTTAAGGTCCCTTCCAACCCAAACCATTCTGTGATTCTATGCACTAAAGCACTTTACTAAGGACAGTGTCCTAGGGTGCATGTCCAGCTCTCTGGAAAGTATATTTCTTTTACATTCTTTTACATCATTGGAATTAATCCCCCCAATCTCCCAACAAAACTTTAATTTCTGGTCTGGGAGATCAGCCCTCCATTTCTACCCTCATGTAGCTGAGAGCTTTAAATTCCTGGCTGGAGTCAGACTTCATTTCTACTGTCCAGGGCCAACAACTTGTGTATTCCTAGCTGTGAGTCACACAAGAGAAACAGAGAGGGTTGTCACCCAGAGACATAATGCCCTTTGGCAATCAGTCAGTCCTACCTCCATGGGTGGGGCATTGGGCTCAGAGCATAGAAAGGCAGTCAGCTTTATTCCTTATTCATGCAGACAAGTGGTCTGATCAGGTAGAGGGTCAGGACACAGTTTTAGAAACAAAAAAGAAAGAGGCCCTATCTACCATGCTGAGGCTTGCTGCTTCTCCTCTCAGAAGCTGTGGCATTTTTGTAAGAGGTTTTTACACAGGACTGGGAACCTAATGTATATTTTAACAGCTGATGCAACCAAACTGAACTAAACTCCAGCATTCTTCCTCTAAAACAGTACACCCATGGCCTGATGGGCTAATGCTGCTTGACTCTTAGTTCAATCTTACCCTGGGTTGACTGGAGTAAGAAATCCAGTGCAAAAACCAGGCACGAACATATAATATTTCTCAAAATAAGGTGTGCACCTAAATAAGCCATCTACGCTACTTCTGGAGACACCTCAACACTTTCTACGGTCGGTAGAGCCAATGAGGTTGTGTCTAAGTCATCCTGTCCCACAGGCTGGGAGCAGCCTGCCAACGGCAAGTAGCAGCTGCAGGCAGAAACTTCACTCTTCTGGAGTTGGTCCCAGCAAGAACAAGCCTCAGGTACCTACATCAAGCACACCCAAATCCACTCACTAATACTGTCCTTCCAGATTCCAGACTTAACAGGTTATTTTAATTTCAGATGCTGGGGAACATTTTATTTCCATCAAAATTTAAAATATTAGTTACTTTTCTGATTACTAAAGCAATTACTTAAAAGCTTACGATTACATCCCAAATATAAGCAGTTATAATTCAGTTACCAGTTGGAAGAAAATTCATGAAAAATCAATAGACCTGGGAGTCCGTGATCACGGCCACGCTGTAAATTTAATGATGATAAATCAAGTGAGCCGTTATTGGACAACACAAACAGTTTTTCTGTTAATTCCTCATTCAATAGTTGATCTTGCACCTGCAGTTTTGCTGGATGTGCTAGAAGACCCCTTAGTAAAGGATCCAAACCTCCTTTAAACACAAAAATAATATAACGTTACAACATATATATAAACCCTTATAACTTTCTTAATAAACATGAATGCATGTATGCTTCTATGTCTTTTAAACATTGGCCACAGGCTTTTACATTCAAACATATGCAAAAACGCACTGCAGGTTGATATGGAAGTAGTAGTGCTATGAAAAGGTTCCATCTGCTTCTTCAGGTGTAAGAAAATTCATCCACAAAAAAGATATGAAATATCTTCATCATCAATCATCAATCCATTGTCAATCTACAAAACTGGTTTAACGTGGAGAACTACTTTTGTCTGATTCAGAGAACTATTTAACTCAGAATAATTATTCCAGTTCATGTTAATGCTCTGGAATCTGTTTAACAGCTTAAATCAGTGATGTAATTAAATAAATGTTCCTACTCCTAATTCAAGATAAGTATCTTTGAAAAAAGTTACAATATTCTGAAAAAAAAAAAACAGTTTAAATGAAACCATACCTTCTTTAATGAGTCTCCAGGGACTAAAGAAAACTTCATGCAAAAGAAGATTTGGGAGTTCTGGATCATCTAAATACTGTGCATTCAATCGCCTTACTATTGGTTGGATTGTTGCATGACCAAAACGAAAAGCAGCTGTTGAAAATACGTTAGAAACCGTAGGATTCATTGTGGGATCATAACCTGTATAAAGGCCAATATACAGATTAAAAGCATCTGGACCAATGATTTTGGGAATGTAATCTCTTAAAGTAATAATCTGAAAGAAAAGAAAAAGAAACGTTTATCATTCAGTGTTTTTATAGATGAATAGTAATGATTCCCACATGCTAAATGCCTTTTTCTGCACTCATCTATCCCCAAGCACTTGGCATGGCTAAGAGCAGTATTAGCTGGTAAACAATATCGTTCTTTTTTTTTCAGTAAGGGGACAAATGACTGTAGAGAATCAGTGTCACGGCTCAGTGCAGTATGACAGCCAGGCCCCTGCTAGCTCCTACCATAAATGCTAGTCCAAAGCCTCCTGAGTAGAGATTACCACTGTTGTTCACTTCCAATCCATGGGGCTAATCCAGCTCACAGGAGTTGTGCCGAGATTTAAAGCCCTGATTGTAACGATGTAAATTATAATGCCCTTAAAAATGGCAATGAAAGCATGAATTACTATAAAATCTTTCGAGAATGGTTGTTGATATAAACAGATTCAATTTTCAGATGTATATTTGTGACACAAACCCTCTTTACTGAATTTTTGAAATACCAGCCTTTAAAACACTGGTCCCCAGAATCATGTGGTAGACGTTTTATGCTAAACTCAAGCCAATTTATAGACTTCTAAAAAAAACACTTCAAAAATGAGAACGCTGATAAACATCTTCAGTCAAATGCTTTTATAATGTAATAGCATTACAGTTGCATGAAAAGAGCATGAGTAATCATGCCCCCCAAAAAAAGAGGAAAATGATCTAATGTTCCAAATAAAATGAAAGTGCATTATCGGTTAAAGATTACGCTGAATTCAATAAAGCATAAAGGGATGAATATGAAGCATAATGAACTCAATAAAACACCTTATAGATTCAATATAGTGTGCAATAAAATAAACAGACAAATGTACTTTGAGCTTGATATAGTGCATATTGAAAAGCTAGTTGGCATAAAATGACCTTATGAAAAACTTGTATCTTTATTTTAGTCACGGCACAGAGATAAGCAAACTTTGTTTACTTTTCTCAGAAGGCAGAGGTAACCACCTCTTTACATTTTCAGGTTAGGTCATGCAGTGAACAAAATATTTGAAAGACAATAGGTTAGAATTCCTTTTACAGCTCCTTTAATACAACATATGAAGAAAAGAAAATAATTGCTAGAAATTAATACTGACACTGCCATTTGAGAAGTTAACCTTTTGCTACATTCACAAAGGTTTTGCAAGACAACTATTCTTTCTAATTTTAGATTTAGAGTTAGTTTTTACAACCAAAGACTTTACATAGGACTAGGTTAGCCACAGATAAAAACATCCTGATACGACTGTCATTTTTTGGCTCATTGTAAACGAAATCTTAAGCTAAGCTGCTCGTAAAGGCCAGATTCCCCGAAGGAAAGGGCAATTTAGATTTTTCATTTGCTCCAGAGGTCAGATCTTAATTTCTTGTTTCCTTGGTGGGGGAAGAGGTGTTGCCATTTCAAAACATGAAAATTAAAAGGCTAAGGTAAAAAGGGGTCTTATGCTTGCCTTGAGCTAGGAGGGGCATCTGTTTGATGGAAAGTTCCAATGGCTAAATAAGGCTCCATCAAGTGGAGGTGATTTTTAGACAATACAGACTAAGAAGATGTTACCAATACAGTAGAAGATCATGCTGCCAGAAAGAATCTGGAGTCTGACAGAGAACCACATCTAAAGTACATCAGCATGTAGCATCCAGTCTTTGTGTAGTCCCTGAACATACCTTGCCTGAATATGTCTGTGCGAAGTCAAGGAGAGGCTCGTTACAAGTTCTCATAACTGACGCATAAATAAGTTTTAAACAAGGTGTAAACAGCTGACAAACAACAAAATTATTTTTGTTAAAATTCTTTTGCATTCACTCCCTGTTCTGAGAGAATGATTTGAAAGATTTATTTCCTTTCATATTTGGCATAAATAAACATAATATTTTATTTCAGTACAGTGTTCCTTCAACAACTGAGATTCTCCTGTGGAAACAAAGGAATGTGCTTGTCTGAAAACACATCAGTAAAATCGGAGCCAGAAAGGGACTACATGGAAAAGAAATTGCAAACAGGTACAATGGATTTCTCTACCATTTATTACTTATTTTGATTCTACTTATGAATAATAATTTAACTTTCAGGTGTTTGCAGCAGCATAAGGGATTTATGTGGACGTAATGAGTTTGAACCTGCAGGGTACTGGGTGGTTCCAACTCCTTGTGAGATTTGTGAGATTAGTGGTAATCCAAGCTCCTCTTAGGAGACATTCAGCACCTCATAGCATCAAATCCAAGCTCCACAGAAGCCTTGTGAAGAAATTAATTTAAATCGATAATGTCAATATTTCTACTGTCTCACAGCAGTTATTGTTTCAACAGTATAATTCAGTGAAAAATGATGACAAATGGGCACTGTCTTTTAAACAGAAGCCCATATGCTCAATATTTAAATGACCTTAGTAGTCTATATGACCAGATAGTAACAGAGTGATTGAGAGCATTTAAGCATTATTCATTTAGTCATATCAGAGAAAATAAAATTCTGATTTCCTAGCAATTCAACCAATCATTTGGTAAGTATCCAGACAGAAACAGAATCTGGGTGGCTACAAGACTATCAGAAAAGGCTTTGTACAGATTTTACATCATATCATGAATCACGTATGCACTACGTATAGAAAAGTAACTGAATCCCGACCTGCAAACACAATAATACTCCATGTTAAACAGGCTGTTAGTGTGAAAGGCAACATCCTTCTCATTCGGAAGGCAGAATTACAACAGGGGTTCCCAAGGGTCCTTATGAACTCAGCGAGCATCTTGGCTGAGTTTGCCCCCAGGCTGGGCCACCTCCAGCGGAAGTCAGCCATACTTTAGATTTTTGGAACTAGGTTACATAATTCTAGATTATTGTTGAATTTTTTTTTCATGTTAAATGCTATTTCAAATTAGGTGCAAAAGATACAGAAATTCATATTACTTCTCATAAGCTTCAGCAGACTTTGCTTGCCAAAACCCCTCCAGTATTTTCCAAAATAGGTGTGAATGGGGCACGATGGATGGAAAAGGAAAATAAAAAAGAGGCTGGAAGAGAGTATATAAAAATATGTGAACTATCATAAGAATAAGTAAGACCAAAAGTCCAACTTGTCTTTGCCATTGGCCAGAGCTAACTGCAAAGGAATAGCATCTCACTGAGATAGTGAAGAGCCAATTAAATGAAGCTCTTGCACTTGGGGAAGATTGAAGACATAATAGAGAACAACCAAACATAGCAATGATGTTTAATTCATTAAAGTGTTATGCACAGTTAGTTTGAAGTTCTCACTGTAGCTATTAAAGGATTTACAGATGATGTTGAAGTCCTAAGCTTTTCCGTAAAGGGTGATTGTATGATAATTCAATTTTTAATAAATAATGAACACATTAATAGAGTTCCGTTAACAGTCTGAACTATACTCTTTATAAACATGAGTTATGACAGTGTGCAACACACACTCTTTTATAATATCTATTATTTATCTATATATCCTTTATGATTTCATAGAGTTTAAGCTCTGAGAGTAGTTATCTAATTGTCTCATTTCACAAACAAGTTTCATCCAAGTCAGCCATGTTGAAGCCATTAATTGTAGTTAAATTAAATATGTCAGCCACAGAAGACATTATTATCATTAATATCATAATCATGATATTAATAATGACACATCATTAGGTTCCTTTCTGCCCAACTCTCTAGCCTGTCCAGGTCTCTCTGAATGGCAGCACAACCTTCTGGTGTATCGGCCACTCCTGTGTCATCAGCAAACTTTCTGAGTGTACACTCAGTCCCTTCATCCAGATCATTGATGAATAAGTCAAGACGCGCAGAGAACACAAGAAGATATGGAAGGAACTGAAAAAAACACCTATGTACACACTGAAAACTAAAGGCGGTTGTCAAGTACAATTGGGATCAACTGGCAGTAACTCCATTAATTCAGAGACGGTTCTCTGATACTGTAATAGACCAAAGAGAATTTGATTCAGATTGATCTGCGAAACTCCTGCTTCACTCTGACTAGTGCCACATCATCTGGCTTTCACAATCCAAATGGCACATCAGGGGAAATCGTCTCTGGTAGGAACAGCAGATGTACATGCAATTGCATCCTCCAAACCACGTATATATGGAATAGCAATGTTAAGACTGTAGCAGTTGTATAATTGAGTATTTTTTCCTGTTTTGTCTACACTTTTTGTTTAAAGGAAAACAAATTTAAGCTATTTTCTTTCAAATAGCTTAAAAGGAGGAATCCTAATTCCCTATATTATGTTTTCTCAGGTCAAAACAACAGGAACAAGCAAAAGCAGCAGATCATTCCATTTCAGTTAGTAAATGGCAATGAAAAAATGTCTTTTTGCACAAAACCCTAGGTAAATCAGGGTATGTAGTTTTAATGCTGTATACTGCAGTGTTAATACTTTAGAGTTAAGCATGTGTCATTCCTGTAAAATACAAGGGGAGAGTTAACGACTGTTGTGGTGTATATAAACTACTACTTATCAGTGCAACATGCCTACAATGCAACTTTAAAAATCTGCTTTGTCCAGGTTATCAACAGACAGTTGTTATGCTTGATAACTTTGTCGAGTTTCTATTATGAAATGTTTGTCACTAGAGATATTTATGCTGCCAAAAAAGCATTTAGGAGGGAAAAAAAGGGTCTAGAGAGAGCTTTTTTTCATTCTCCTTATTCTAGAAAGAAGGGAAGGCTTTTTGTTCAATTCTCTGTAATTATGCACCCATAGGTAAAAATTATACGTGAAAGTATTCATTCCAAAAATAGGGAATTTTAGAAATGTGTAGCAACTGAAACTAAATTTTAGAGTTGAAATCTCAAGGTAACTTCAACTACAGCTGTGATTATTGTGCTGGTTAGCATACCACATTATTAGAGGTACTTCAATAATCTCTCTTAAATGAATGTCTCTAAATCAGTTAGATATAATTCAAACACACTTCTAATGAGCCATAGGCAAATCTCATTAGTCTGTGATACTGGTAGAGATAATGAGTAGCCCAGATTCATGCAGCGTATTGCCTTGCACAAAGTGTTTTCTTTCAGGCCATAATCACAGAATCATAGAATGGTTTGGGTTGGAAGGGACCTTAAAGATCATCTAGTTCCAACCCCCCTGCCATGGACAGGGACACCTTTCCACTACACCAGGTTGCTCAAAGCCCCGTCCAACCTGGCCTTAAACACTGCCAGGGAGAGGGCATCCACAACTTCTCTGGGCAACCTGTGCCAGTGTCTCACTACCCTCACAGTAAAGAATTTCTTCCTAATATCTAATTTAAATCCAAACTCCAAGCCTGTGTGTGAAACCTGCCAAGATGAGCCAACGAAAGAAACTAAACCCTGAATGTCATGCAAGCTAAAGGGGCCATTGCCTACAGGGGTAGGGCTCGTGGGGTGCAGGGAGGAGATGACTTTGGGGAACTGTGTAGAATTTCATTAGCAATGTTTGAAGGGATTGTGGGAATGTGTGAAACACTATGGGATGTTCAGGGAAAGGACTAAAGGTGGGGAAAGGTAGGGGTCAAGGTGGACTGGGGAGGAACAAGCATGGGAAAATAGAGGGAAAAAGGGAAAAAAGGGGTTGTCTGAGTGTGAAGAGTTAGCTGATCAGTGTGCTCGTCTGACTGAGCCCTGTGCTTAATCTCTGTAGTTAAAGCTATATTCTCCTGAAATCCTATTTCTGACAACCCTCTCTGTGGGTGTCCTCTCTATTCTGATTGTGCGTGTGTGATCATTAGTGAGTTTCCAGACAGACCAGAGATGATGAGCAGCATAAGAAACTTGAGGACCTGCAAAGAAAGTGAATGGGACACCGAGGCTCAGAAGCCTGTGGGTCCAGGCATCATGAGCTGGACCAGCTCTGGTGCCAGCCACTGTGCAGATGTCTGGGAGACCCCCACGTTGCCTGTGTGTATACCTCACTAATGGGCTTCAATCCTGAGCAGCCACAGAGAACATGGGCCAGGCCATCCGTGCCATTATTTGTGTGAGAACCAGTAGAGGTGCTATGTGTGTGTGCATGTGTATGTGTGTATGTGTTTGGGTGGAGAGGAACCTAATGAAATTCAACAAAGGCCAGTGTAGGGTCCTGCATCCAGGGAGGAATAACCCCATGCACCAGTCGAGGTTGAGGGTTGACCTGCTGGAAAGCGACACTGAGGAGAAGGACCTGAGAGTCCTGGTGGACAAGTTGCCCATGAGCCAGCAATGTGCCCTTGTGGCCAGGAAGGCCAATGGTATCCTGGGGTGCATCAGGAAGAGTGTGGCCAGCAGGTCAAGGGAAGTTATTGTCCCTCTCTACACTGCCCTAGTGAGGCCACACCTGGAGTACTGTGCTCAGTTCTGGGCCCCTCAGTTCAAGAAACATAAGGAACTACTGCAGAGAGTCCAGCGGAGGGCTACAAAGATGATTAGAGGACTGGAACATCTCTCTTACAATGAAAGGCTGAGGGAGCTGGGTCTGTTCAGCCTGGAGAAGAGAAGACTGAGGGGGGATCTTATCAATACTTTCAAATACCTTACGGGCAGGTGTCAAGAGGATGGATGGGGTCAGACTCTTCTCAGTGGTACCCAGTGACAGGACAAGGGGCAATGGGCACAAACTGAAACACAGGAAATAGCATCTCAATATGAGGAAAAACTTCTTTCAGGGTGATAGATCACTGGAACAGGCTGCCCAGGGAGGTTGTGGAGTCTTCTTGTCTGGAGATATTCAAAACCCGCCTGGATGCGACCCTGTGCAACGTGCTCTAGGGGAACCTGCTTTGGCAGGGGGTTGGACTAGATGATCTCCAGAGGTCCCTTCCAATCCTAACCATTCTGTGATTCTGTGTGCATGTGTGTATATGCACTCACATACATGCCTACTGGGCATAAGTGTTTGGTCTTGTACTGGCTGGACCTGAGGACAGGGAGCCACAACACCCTCCCATCTATTGGGCTAGTACTAGAGGAATCCATCTGGGTCCTGATGCCATTCCGGTTTGACTGCCTCTAAAACTGTGAGCAAGCAGATTGTATTTTGTGCAAGAAAAATCCTTTTGAATGTTTTCATTTTGTTTTGTTTATGATAGGGTCATGTGGAGGTCTGCAGGATTTGAAGCTGTCCACACTGAATACCAGAAATGTGAGGAAAAAAAGGAGTTAAAGCCTGTGTAGATAATTCAGGGGTGGGGGACGGAGGGGGAGAAAAAGGAGAAATATTGAGTAGAAATAGTTTTTCCTGTTCTCAGGTCTAACATAAACATTCTAATGGACTCTTCTTCTGTATTTTACTATATTTGTTTCTCTGCTATCTCCTATGAAGAGTAGCCCTTGAAGTTTATGCGTTAATGCATCATTGAGAACTTCACAGGCATTTTTACACAGGGAAGTTATTCATTTATATAATTCCTGTGAGAAAGTAAGCATTTTGAACACTATGTAAATACAGAAACGGTACATTTTAATTGTTTCCTTTACCAAAAAAAACCTACAAAGGAATGCATCTGAAAAGGCTTCTTCAATAGACAAAATAGACACCAGAGAAGCCTGTTGAAAGATGAAGCAGAGTAGAAACTGCTATGAAAATCAAAGCACTGAGGGGTCTGGACAAACTAAGGTACATTGCATACGGGAAAGTGGAAAACAGAACAAACTTTAAACATGCCAAATTTGAAGTGGAGAAATAGGTGGCAAATAAAGAGTAACATCATCTCCAAAGCCACTTGCAGTTTTGTGATCGATTCTGTTCAAAGATATTCACTGCAATGTATAGATAAACAAATAAGCAGCCAACCTGATGCAGAGCACCGACAATTTTTCGTGCTTCTTGGTAGACTGTCTCAGCGGTCCAGTGGCCGTTGATGTTTTTGAGGGCTCTGGCCAGGCGGTTGTGCTCTCTCAGCCACAGCGTGTGCATAGCTGCCAGAGACGTGACCTCGCTGGATCGGCTGTCCCCAGCCATAAAGCATTCAATCCTCTCACCTCTGCTTGCATTCGACTCCTGTGCACAAGGTGATGGGACCCGGTCTGTAAAAGGCAGATACTCCCGATGGTTATCATAATATTTAATGTTTACTCTAAGAAGGCCTTCTTTGCTTGTTAAATTCCTCAGCTTTTTTTCCATGGCAGGCGTACTGCCATAGACAGTAGAAGCATCAAGGAAAGAAGTTAAGCCATTGATCTGTTGTCTTGGATTTAGTGCTGATAGATTTCCAAAGAGAATACCATGATCACCAGTGCTGCATGCCGGAGATGAGCGGTAGAAGGGCAAGCAATCTATCCTTGCAGATAAAGTATCATTGGTGGTCACCTGCATAACAAAAAAAAAAAGGGTATTTTTCTGAGGTGAAGGTAACAGTTGTGGATGTTGAATTAAGGCTTGTGTAAATATTTCCATCATCTGTCTCAGTTTTCAGTTCAGATCTCATCTACTGAAGTGACATATTCTAAGCCTGTAGAGATTGTTTTCCTTCGCATCAGATTTAAGCAAAAAGATGATTCAACCTTTTTTAAGCAAAGACAGAAATAAAACCCAAAACCTTTACTCTGTCTTAAGAGCAAGCTGCTAAGGTAACCCCTTTTGTATAGATCTACACCTAAATTAGTCTGCTTCACTGTCAAAATTGATCACAATGAAGAGGTGAACATCTGGTCAAATTACATTCTACTGAACACCAAGTGAAACAGCAGGTTTACATGTATACATAAAAACGTAATGAAGAGTTTTAATGTCTGCAGCAGCACGCTGTAAAAGCTTTGTTTCAATACTTATTTTTAATCCAGTTTCCTAACTAAAAAAGGCATATGTAATTGTTCACTCTGCTTTCTGCCAGCCCCCCACAGTCTTTCTCCCACATTATTTTACAGCGACAGGTGTCTTACAAGTATTAAATTCTGACTGTCTTTATAAAAAGCAAAGGCTGCACATAGCCTCTGCCAAATGAAAGACTCCCCAGTCCTTTATCGGTTTGACCCACACACAGCTGAGAGACTGAGGTCAAATGGTTATCCATCATTTGGGTGCAAGTCAACATGGATGTAGTCTGAAACAGCCTGCCACTCACTCAGCTAGTCCAAATATAGGTAAAGGGAGTGAAAGAGACGTGGGAATTATCAAATGGGATCTTGGGGTTTAGATAAGAGTATTAGAAGAGAATACAGCCCAAACCAGACAGCTAGAAGTTTTGTCACAGGAGAGCACAAAAAATAGTATGTGAATAATGTAACAGATGTGGGGAGGGCAGCAGAGATGTTGGAGGAGGAGAAAAAGGAAGAGGGAGAAAGGTTTTATTCGCATTGTAGGATATCCAAGAGGAAAGCTCAAACAATCGATTCTATTTCAAAGAACAGAGTTCATCACTGAACAGAAAACTGCCATGTTTCAAAATTACTAAAATCTTTTTGCATTCTCTAATGCAGATTTGGCTTTACAAACTCTCTTTTTCTGAAAAGCACATTATTTCCAAATTCTAACTACTGCACTGTGCACCAACAACAAGCCATAACAGCCTGTGAGTTCCAAGAGTTTAAAAAAGATTAACCTCAATTAAAAATGTTATAACAATCATGGAGTCTGAGTTTCAGGGAACATAAATCTAGGGTTTTCTTATCAATTGTTCAACATGAAGTACGTACAGATAACACTTACTAAAGCTGCTGAAATATCCCAGAAAAAAAAAATCTCAAAAAATTTGACTAAGGTAAAATAAATACTTTGTACAGACACCTGAGCTAACCCTTCTTATTTGTATTCTATCTGCTTCCTTTTCATTTTTTCAGAACTTTTTGGCAGAAGACAGAGAATACTGCAGATGTTATATAAAATGATGTAATTTCTTCTTCATTCTTCTAGTAATATAGAGATCAGTCCATGAAGATAGAATAGTCATTAAATTGGGGGCAAAAGAAACAAGGCAACTTTGGAAAGGAATCCAAGAGCTTCATATAGTAACATTGTTACCTCATTTATTATACCAAGTAAAATTTTCTTACTACTGAGAACTCACATCAGTAGGGATTGATACCAATAAAGCATTTAAGTTAGTAAAGAGTTTCATTTGTTTTTCAAGTTTTGTTTGGTAAAGAAATTTTACCAGTATTTCTTCACTACCTAGGTTTTAGCAAATCAAAGTAGATTATTTTTGAAGGAAATATGTAATTTATTTACCTTTTTCTTTCTTTCTCTGATTGCTCAAATCAGTAATTTCTCTGCCTTGGATTTCTATTTAGTATTTGTCTCTATTATTAAGTCTCTTGCTATTAGTGTGGCTTCTTTTTATCTTCAGCTGGTAATGTAAGCGGGAAGCTCATCTCATGCTACAAATACCTGAACTTGACAGACACAGCATTGTATGTGTTTGAGTGCCTGCTGCTTCTAGTTATCAGGAAAACCTGGAAGAATTCAGCTATCACTGGGAAAAAAATGTATGAGACGCCTTTAAGCTGCTAAACAGCAAGGCTCACAACAAAACATATCAACAGTGAATGAAGTTCATACTGAATAATCTTTAGTTAACTGCCTCTGCAATTTCAGTTCAAACCGTTCTGTGCCCCAGTGGAGAAAAACAGCAGTAATGAACATTAAGGGACTGGTGGAACTGCATAATGCAGTCTTTTCCCCTTTTCATGGGATAAGTAGTGTGCAGCCAGCAGCTGAATGTGCAAATGAGATGTTCCTCACGTTATTATTCAAATGACATCAAAAATAACCTGATGAAAAAAAAATACCCTTTTCTGCTGAAGTGGGTACAGAATCACATTTTTTTCCAGAACTAGTGAATAATATTCATACAATTTTTTTCTTTCCTTTGTACAATTCTAGAGGGAAAAAATCCTCACAACAAAATCCTCTCTGGCCACAATAGTTTTCCTAGTATAGCTGCATGTTGTTTTAAACTGTTATTATATACGCACGATCATGGTGAAATTTTTTATGTGTAAGAAAATGAAAGGCACTAATTGTTTCAGTGTACCACAATGTCTAAACTGTTATTTCAGCTAAGGAAGAATCTTTCTTATTGTGAACTTGTTCTGTGGGAAATGACCTTGTAAAAGGATTTTTGCTGTAGACTTAACAGAAAACCTAGCTTATGGTCTATGAAAGTTTGCCAATAAGGGAAACATGAATGTTTATTTGTGGACATGAAACTCGGAGGTGAGTCAATGGCCCTGTCTGACAGTGAGCTGCTACCTCTGAACCACAGAAGAAAAAGGCAGGCGCTCACTTTGCTGATGGCTGTGTGCACATCAACTGATCCATTCATAGCTGAGACAGTCACTTGTATGTTACATGTCACCTTTTGCAAATCACCTCACTTTCCTGTGGCTCTGTTTCTTTTCTGTCTTTTTGTATCTGAACTGTCTGAAAGGTTTTCAGGATTGTATCTTACTATGTGTATGTGCCATGTCTAACTTATTGTCAGCAATGTAATTAATACTGAATAAAGTCAGTAGGCCTTCTATGAAAGTCTTTCTAATGCCTTATTATGTCTCAGCCCTGAAATAATCATCTGAGGAATGACGGGTTATCTCCACAACCTGTTCCATGTGACAGGCTGCTGTAAAAGAATTATAAACTAAAGCTAGTGATTTTTTCATTTTTTTTTTTTTCACACTATGGGATTATGAAAATATATAGAAAAAGAATGTTCAGGCTCTACCAGAAGCTACAGGCTCAATGTGAGAATCGAGTGAAACTCCATAGCCTTTACTATGAAAATGTCCAGAACAGAAAATCATAATGGTTCCTGCCAACGTATGAATCATTTACCTACACTTGCTATTAATATTTCAATCCTTCATTGAACTGCACTGACTCAGAACATTTTCCAGACAGCTTCCCTAACCTGCACAGGCAGGAGCTTCCTCCCCCTGGTGAAACCCAGGGAGGGCGTGCAGCTGTAAGCATGGTTGTCCTTTTCCATGGGTGGATTCTCCCTTGGGTGCCACTGTTCTAGGATCTCAGCAAGAGTGCAAACTGAAGCCTCTATGTTTACATTGTTGGATAATATGCTATTGATTTCATGGTCTTTGGAAATCAGCCAGTTTCTTCATATACAAAATGAATGTATAAAACTAATCGTGGCAGTTTTCCAAATATTTAATAGGTGGAGATTAGTTTTAATTAAGATTTCAGGAAGAAGGTCAGTTCTAGGGAGTAACAGCATTTTGTTTCAGTGTTCAAAAAATAGTTCCTCTAGTCACACTAATAACAACAACCTCCTTCCTCTTTTTTTTAATACAGTGTCTATTTGCCTTTGACAAAAACAGTCACAAAATACTAGACAAATAATAAAAGCAAAAGAACAACCATCTTCATAACTGTCCCTCTAAGCTGTGAATAACAGAATAATAACAAAATGGAGCTGAAAAATTCATGGGGCTGTGATCATGTAATGGATCCACAAGTTGAGAAACTTATCTAGTACTTAACAGGGTTGTATCTGAATTTCTTTGTATGTCCCCCCACCATGGTCATTCTGAGTATCAGACACTAACTCCCAAAGGTAGCCATGGGTATGCCTTGACCCCATTCCCCTGCTAGGCTACACCGCTGAGCAGAAGCAGCTCCCAGGCTACACTCAGTGTTAGATTTAGCACATGTACACATAACTTGCCTTCAAGAGCATCCTTGAAACATGCTCTGTGATGAATCTCTTCACAGCTCCAAGACAGAAATCTGAAATATGTCTCTTGTTTAGAGCACTGGAGGATGCACTTGTGGGTCTATGCCATGGTGATCTGTGCAGCTTCTTTCTCTTTGCACCGTAATGCCTCTACCACATGAATAATATTAGCCTTGGAGTCCTTTTTTGAAGATCCCTTAAATTGCCTCATTTTAAGCAGATTGGATTTCTAGGCTTGAACTAGTCAGAGTTCAATGATTAGACTTCTATGGTCCCTGTGATCCACATTTGGTTCAAGTTATGGGCAACAGTATGAGTCTCTTCTCAATTTAAAAATCTATTTAGTAACAAAAAAATGTGGGGTTTTTGCGCTTAAAGATCAATAGTAATTGTGCTGTTTAAAAGAATATTATCATAAACAAAAACATAAGCTTCCGAAGACTTTTGCAGTTTTATATCTACTGCAAACTGACTTTTAAAAAGTGAGAGTCAATACATAGCCACATTGTGTCATACAGTGGAGACACACTCCATGTCCTTCATCACATCATGTGAAGCACTGCTGGTCAGGGACTGGACTTCTGCCCTAGCCTCTCCTGATAAGACTTTGGGAATGGGAATTTTTCTAAGGCTATTACTTAATAGCATAAACAGAATAAATAATTTCTTGCCTCATATGGAAATTTGAGATGTAGTAAACTAGAGATTTTTGTCACAACTATGGAAGACTCATTGTAATTATGGCCGTTGTCTCTAAACTAGGTTAGCCAGTCACTCGGTGTCCCGAAAATGTGATTCTTTAAGAAGTCTGTGCTCTTTGCAAATGCTCTCAAGCTATGCTTGCAAACTTGCAAAAGTCCATATCTCCTGGGTGAGAGAGACTAGATTTACCTGCCTGTGGTAAAATTGCAGGCAGTCATGAATTTCACTTAGCCTTCCCTCTGTTTTAGATTCTGTCACGAAATGGAAGATGAGCCATCTTTCAACACAGGACCTGATTCGGTTCCCATTACAGTCAGCCAAATATTTTCCTTTATGTTTAATGGAAGCGGAATGAGGCACTTAAGGCAAAAGGAGACTGTGCCATAGCTATCAATTACTGTGTGTTGAAGGGAAAAGTTTTCTGTTCTAATGTAACTTATTGACTACATTGGATTCAGTGCATAGAAAAGCTGGTCAGTAATCAATCTCCAACCCTAAGGAAAGTCATTTCAGTTGCTCTGGATAGAGATGGGGGCATCAGTCCAAGGCCTGTAATGGGCATGGGGCTGTCCTGTAGCATGAGATGGACAGGCTGCACTTTGAGAAACAAAAAAGTGTTTTGACTTTGCTACTTAATTTGAGCGAAAAAATGATTATACTTTTAAATTAATCAGACAAGAATACAGGATCCTATATTTATACCAATTTATGTTTCTTCTAACCCTCTAACAAGCTTTGAATTCATGTTTTCCTTCTACTCAAAGCAAAGAGGTGATGTATGCAAGTTCCAAAACCTCCCTGAAGATCATTTTATACATACCTTGAAAAGATAGCTCTCTTCAAAAGTTTGCATTAGCTGCTGGAAATACCTTTGCTTGCACTGAGTAAAGTTACAGTCCTTTCACTTTATCTGTCTGGCAATTTAAAAACAGCATTATTTATGACTACTTCCCTATTTTCCCCAATGGAACTCAAAACCTTGAAGCATGAGAACAATAACATTGGACGGGACTAGTAAGGTTTCTCTGCAACATAAACCTGAGAGGTAGAAAAATTTTATGCTTGTGCTAAGTACCTTAGCTATAGTTTGTTATCTCTACAAAACATTTTAAATATCTACCTGTTTCTTTTAATAGTTGCATTTGGTTTCAATTTTTCTGCCACTGTCTGCTCTAATATTTCTGGATGATCTGTCAATTTGCTTTATAATTATTTCACTGTATGTGTATCACTAATGTGTTTTACTTTACTCACCTGTTTAGAGCCTCTTATTTCTCTTAAAGAAATCAATTTAGAATCTTACCTTTATTGGAAAACATGGATTTTGTTTTTCACATGTCATCTGGCACTCCATTCCATTTAGGAAGGTGGTTCTACTTGTGCTCTGGGGTGTGAATGCAATGTCATGGTCTACGTACTGTCCCCATACCATAATAATATCAGAATACAGGTTGTCTTCAGTAACAGCCTCATTAGACACGTGAATAATTTTTCTTGTCACTTCACGAACCTGGGAAGAGAATTAATTTACCTTGAGTGTCAAGTAACGTTTACTTCTCACAAAATGATAAAACACTAAAAAGCAGGGAGAACAATGATAAAAGCTATCTTCCCCCTCCCGCCCTTAAAATACTTTATGCTGTAAAGTACTTTTAATGGATTGCCTAAAAACAAAACAAAACAAACCCCAACAACAACAACAAAGCTCAACCTCTGACAGACTCTTATTTCCATTCAGGAGCAGAGATACCAGCACCACAAGCAGATTCAAAGACATTTCAGCCAGGTTTTTCTATACATTTACCAAATGAGCAGTGTATCTTTGATCTGTTCCTTTCCAGAGAATTTTGAAAACCACACATTTCTTTTAGACTGTCTAAAAGTTTTCTTTATATTTATTTTGTTTTCTGCTCCTTTAACAAAGGATGTGGTTTGCTGGGCAACCTCAAATCACTGTGGATACACAGAGGCTCTGGGCTGCTCTGTACATAAATGGAGCAGCTTATGCAGCCCAGGAGACAAGCTAGGTTGCAAACACATGGTAGCTGAAAGCTCTGCTTCATTTTCCCGGGCAAGGAGAAGCCAAAACGTATTTCTGAGGCACTTCTGTGAAAGCTGCATAGAGATATAGATGCTCTGAGAAGGAACACATGGAGACATCTATGCTACATGTCCAGCCTGTAATAATAACCAAGCAAAACATCAGAGCAAAATCAGCGGTCAGTTTGTGATGATTAGGGTATCGTTAATATCACAGATTCCTCCCTCATGGTGCAAAATATTCCCTTGCACACAGCAGCTGCCGTAGAAGTCAAGCAACTGAAAGACCAGCACATAAAATAGAGTCTGTAATAAATATAAGGGTTATATAATGAATATATAAGGCAGGTGCAGTTAAATAAAATTGCTAAGGACAAGAGGCAACATGGGACTTGTTAGGCTTTATCTTGAAATAGTCGAGAGCAGAGATACATAGAGCTCATCAGGAATATCAGTCTTTATATCTGTATTTTAATAGCTTTGGTGGCCACAAAGCTTTTTTCTTGCAGTTAGTAAGATTTTCTTATCACTGTTAACTTGCACAGTTACACTATGTTCTAATATTGCTTTATAGTAATCCTCACACTTATCTCTCACCTTCACAGTATTTGCATGTTGCTTTTTAAAGGATATAGTTGGATAGCTAAAAGTACAAAAAAAGACAATTATGTAAATGAGGCAAAACATCTATGGCACTAGTTTTATCCTATCTTACTTTGAACTAAAGCAGAGAACCTTGCTGATGGTCAGTTACGATCAGATTTGGTGAAGTCATGTAGTTTTGTTTTCGCGTGTTTTACTTCACAAGCATATACCCTAATGAATCTAGAAAAAGGCAGTTTGTACCATCTACTGGAAATTTACATCTGTAAATGTCAGGTTTTCATCTTTAAGCGCTAAATTGCGCAGCTTAGAGACAATGTTATTTAATTAATAACATGAGTTGCAGGTGACATTAACACTAAATTCTCTTGCTTATCCTTATTAAACATATGGTGGTTAAAATAACAAGACTTTGAGTCCATTAAAAGTCAGGTTTCAAAGCAATGATGACAAACCAGAAATAGTAAATCCAGCCCAAATCATTGCACACTGCACTGGGGACTTTTTCCCCCAGTCCTCTATGCAAATATTTTTCCTCCAAACTTCCCTCTATAGCAGCTCTGCTCTTTTTTAAGTATATGAGCTGCTAAAATCCATAAATATTGCAATGCATTCTTAGCTCAGTAACTCGGACTAGCTAAAAAATGAAGTTATGATTTGACAGTAATACTTGTTCGGTTAAGGTACGCTAACCTAGGAGAAATGGTATACACGCGTACACACATACGCATGCTAACATGTCTGTGTGCTTTATATTTCTTTAGCTAACACAACCCTGTTTTCCCTCTCCTCCTTCCCTGAATAAAGGTACCATTATTGAAAGAAAGAATCACAAAATCACTGTAAAGTCTGGGCTGGAAGGAAACTCTGGAGACCACGTGTTGCAGCTTTCTGTTGAAAGCAGGGATTAGGTTATTCAGAGCCCCATCAAGCCAGGTCTTGGGTATTTCTCATGAGGGGTATTCCAGCAGTTGTCTAGGCAGCCTGTTACAACATTTGATTGTTCTCATAACAAATTTTTTTTCTTGTATCAAGACAAAACTTCCCCTGGAGCAACTTGCAACCATTGCCTCTTGCTGTGTTAGTGTGCATCCTTGTGAAGACCTCCCTCTTCTCTGTAACGGCCTTTTCAGCATGGGAGGGCTGTGATTAGGTCCACCCTGCACCACCTTTTCTCTAGGCTGAGCAATCACGACCCTGGGTCTGCTGGCTGCCCTGTGCCTGGTGCAAGCCAGGCCAGGCACGAGGCCGGTTCATGCCCTTCCTGCTCTCCACCACGGTTCTTTTTGTCAGAGCTGCCTCTCAGGCAGTCAGTGCCCCCCCGCACTGCTCCTTGGGCTTACCCCAGCCCGGGTGCAGGGGTCCTCTCACTATTTGTCTGACTGAACTTATGCTTTAGCAAAGCTAGTGGCTTCTTAACTGAGCTCAACAGATGCTTTTGCTATTTGATTTATTGATGCAAATGGAGGTCTGTGGTGGTGGGTATGGTTATAGCCCCGTGTAAGTGTTTCAAGTGATCTCATGGTGCACTTTCTAACCAAAGGTAGATGGACTCCGTTGTATAGGACACTGGGATCCCATCCTCGAGGCTGGCTGAGTCCATCTTCATAGGCTGGTGGAAGCCACCTAGCCAAGGCCGTGTTGGATGCTCCCCATCTAGGATGTTCCCTGGGAAAAGAAAAAAACAAAGCCCAAAAAAACAACAGCAGCAAACCCCCCAAAAATCCTGCATCTCTGAATATATTCTCAATAGAAAATATTTACATATTTTATAAAATATTTATAATAAATTTATATTCTATATATAAAATAGTCTAAATATAAAATAATATAATCATCAGCCACAGAGTAATACTTCATTGCAATAAAATGTTCATGTAATGATTTTTAAATAAAATACTGGTCTTCATGTATGTCACCATCAGTTTAACTCGAAAGGAAAAAAAAGAAAAATTAAATTGCTAATTAAATATTACTATCTTACTGATGCTTATAATGTAAGTAGGTTACCTTTTGACATCTTTGAAACACAATACTTGCCCCATTGGTGATTTCCTGATAGTGTCCTCATTCCCCATAAAGTCAGATATACTCTTAAGTGCCTTTACTGGCATCTTTTAAAAGATGTTTAGAGCAATAGCTAGGAAATCAAGAATTAGGAAAATATAAAGAAGCCCTAGAATAAAGGTGAAGTAGACTTAAAGGAAAAATGGATACTAGTCATACAGAAGTAATCATTTAGCAAGACCCAAGGAGGAAGGACTGAGGAAAGGGGAACGATGGCTGAAGTTGCTGAATTCAGTGGCAATGCTCCCTCTCATTGCATCTATACTAATTACTTGGGTAAAGCTTTGGGAGGGCCTGTACACAAGCCCAAGCACTGGTCTGCATTTAACTATGCTTGTAAGTTGCTAACACTAACTGCAGTGTGTGTTTGGCTTATGCCAACTAGCATTTCTCTGAATGACACCTGGCTGGGCACACATTGGAACTAGTGCATGTCAGTTTGCCATCCTGCAGCCAGCCTGCTTGGAAGAGGAAAGGGAAGTAAAAGAGTTTAGACAAAAGTCTAAGAGTAAAAAAGGTAGCAAGAGTCAGGTCATACTTGATTTGAGGGCCAGGAAATGATTCCTGGTGATTTTTATTTATTAGTGTAGTCAGTGAGTCTTGAGCTTAACCTAATTAATTTTCCATGTATCATGAAAATTTCTAATATATTTTTCCTAAGAGAATATTTTAGGGTTTTTTTTGTTTGGTTAGTTGTTTTTTTAACATGGCCTGTTCAATATATTTCATAATTGTTAAATATATATAGATATTAAAAAGAAGGAATAAAATTTTTGCAATGTACCCAGTTGAGCAAAATTGTAAAGTAAACCACAAAGAAACAGAAATATTCCCAGAGAGTTAGTAGAACTACATGGTGTTAAAACATACATTTATATGTCTACTGGGATGCTAAAGAGGGAACAATTATTTTATTAATACTTCATTGATCTCTGGCACACTGAAGTGGCTCAATTTGCCAAGCTATATGGTACAGTAATACACTTAATTATTCACAATAATTCACACTTGATGGTTGAAGTATGCTTTAATAAAGCATTCAAATTAGTTACAGTTGATTTGCCTTTATTGAAATTGCATAAAATACTGCACATAGTGTAGTGCTATTTCACTCAATTAAAAATAATGAAATGTTAATTTAACTGCTTAACCAGTGATTTTTCTCCTGATTACTTTTATATTTTAGCAGATCACTGGAATGTTACTTTAGTAAAACCCTTCTCACATGCCTTTTTATTATTACATTAAATGTGTTAATGTCTTGGAATCTTGCTTGAGTTAAAAAGGTTTTTATTCAGGGCAGCTGAAATAATGAGATTTTGGTACCATACAGCTTTATAGAGTAGTCAAATCTGATTACTATACATTCTGTTTATGGGAAGCGTGACTTTTCATTCACTTGTGAAATACTGGAATTGCACAGTTTGGATTTTGTTTTGTCTGTCTTAGAAGGAACCTGGAGTTTTAAGATGCAGCTCACTATCCAGATTTATGTCTTTTGAATGTTATTTTAATGTCTTGCCTAGTTGCAGGTAGAAAGAATGAATGCCATATGGCGATTTAATAGTTGGATTTTGTCATATTTTACATCTCTTTGAGCTGCCATGGACATAACTTCTGGCAAACATGGAAAACTTCTGAAAAATAAGTCTGTCTCTAAACTGAACACTTAGCTTGTATTAAAGTGAAGCAGCTATCCTAAAAGAATCATCTCAATTCCTTCTTATAGTCTATGGATTCAGTCAGGACTGCTCATTCTTTCCACTAGGTGAGCCATATTCATACCCCTGACTCTGATGGTGTTAGAGCTTCAGACTAAGCATCAGGTCCTTACTTGATGAAATGGTTAATGACACAGCAATGAAATAGAAATGCTGTAGATAAAATTCCTCCTAGCTGCCCAAATATTAGACATAGAAAATGCAATCTAGTCATCTAAGCACCCATCCATCAAGCCAGAGAGACAGACAGCTCCTGGGTGCCATCCTGTCATCCCATCCTATCTCACTATTAGGAACAGCTGAAGCTGCAGCCTCACAGTAGACATGTAGCTACCTTGGAAAGCTAAGATTAGGTGAGGTTAATTGCACTGTGAGATTCCATTCCTGTAGTACCTGTAGTTCCTTCACCTTTGAATTCCTCTCATTGCACCAGACACTAAAAACTACAGAGATCAATGCTAGTTAGTTGGGATAAAAAAATGGGGGAAAACGCTATTTGGATGTGCCTTGTCTCTCATTCTTAATTTAAAAATAATGTTGTAAATTTATTTAGCTTATTATCCACACATATGCCTTCAGGCAGAAAGAAAAGTAAAAGCTGTTGGTATCTGTTATTAGTAGATGTGGATAATGATATCATTGCTGGGAATGTCTGACGTAATGTTGATATTCTGCATAGAAGGCCATGTTTATGCTATTCTGTTAATGCCTTTGTTCTAGGAAGTTCACACTAAAACAAGGTAATCTCAGTGCTGTGGAATAAATATTTTGTAATCTATCTGATTTGTCCCAAATATGTGAACTGATTAAGTAAAACATCTCTAAAGAAATTCCATTCCATAGATTGAAATAGATTTTTCTTACAGGTAAACAACTAATTCCACTGTGAATATTGTTTTTAAATTTCACCTATGAATTTAATTTCAGCAGCATTTATTGATCTACAACACATCTGCACATTCCTACTGGGTGACTAAAATTACAAATACAACATAGGTCCTGATACATTTTCTGCCTGAAAGTGGCAGCTGTAAAGCAAGGAAAAGTTCAGACTGGTACTTCATTTACTGTTTGAGTTCTTTGAAGCTGGCTTATATTGTAGAATACATTGTTTACATTATAGTGTAATGGGTTTTTTAAGCTGATGTATTTCAGTAAAGCTTGCGGTATTTCAAGGGGCTCACAAAGTTTTAGGCTAAGATCTGACTTGCTGGTTTCAAAGTCTTTGGTTCTGTTTTTTTTGCTGCCTTGCACCTTTTACAGATGTTTAGAGCACAGTCTAAAATATCACCAAATATGAGTGATCGGTTTAAACATTTATTTGGTGCGAGCATAAAACTATACAACGAACACAGTGACTACAGACTGACCAGGCTCAATGGATCATATTTGCCCTAACCAGCTTTAGAAATCAGACTGAAATGCCTATACATATCCTAGTATTACCATAGTTCACAGAATCACAGAATCACAGAATGTTAGGGATTGGAAGGGACCTCGAAAGATCATCTAGTCCAATCCCCCTGCCGGGGCAGGATTGCCTAGATCATATCACACAGGAACGCGTCCAGGCGGGTTTTGAATGTCTCCAGAGAAGGAGACTCCACAACCTCTCTGGGCAGCCTGTTCCAGTGTTCAGTCACCCTTACAGTAAAGAAGTTTTTCCTCAAATTTAAGTGGAACCTCCTGTGCTCCAGCTTGCACCCATTGCCCCTTGTCCTGTCAAGGGATGTCACTGAGAAGAGCCTGGCTCCATCCTCTTGACACTTGCCCTTTACATATTTATAAACATTAATGAGGTCACCCCTCAGTCTCCTCTTCTCTAAGCTAAAGAGACCCAGCTCCCTCAGCCTCTCCTCATAAGGGAGATGTTCCACTCCCTTAATCATCTTCGTGGCTCTGCGCTGGACTCTCTCTAGCAGTTCCCTGTCCTTCTTGAACTGAGGGGCCCAGAACTGGACACAATACTCCAGATGCGGCCTCACCAGGGCAGAGTAGAGGGGGAGGAGAACCTCTCTCGACCTGCTGACCACACCCCTTCTAATACACCCCAGGATGCCATTGGCCTTCTTGGCCACAAGGGCACACTGCTGGCTCATGGTCATCCTGTTGTCCACTAGGACCCCCAGGTCCCTTTCCCCTACGCTGCTCTCCAACAGCTCTGTCCCCAACTTGTACTGGTACATGGGGTTGTTCTTGCCCAGATGCAGGACTCTACACTTGCCCTTGTTATATTTCATTAAATTTCTCCCCGCCCAACTCTCCAGCCTGTCCAGGTCTCTCTGAATGGCTGCGCAGCCTTCCGGCATCTCAGCCACTCCTCCCAGTTTTGTGTCATCAGCGAACTTGCTGACAGCGCACTCTAATCCCTCATCCAAGTCATTAATGAATATATTGAATAGAACTGGTCCCAGAACCGACCCTTGCGGAACTCCGCTAGACACAGACGTCCAGCTGGACTCTGTCCCACTGACCACTACTCTCTGGCTTCTTTCCTTCAGCCAGTTCACAATCCACCTCACTACCCGATCATCCAGACCACACTTCCCCAGTTTAGCTGCGAGGATGCTGTGGGAGACCGTGTCAAACGCTTTACTGAAATCGAGATAGACCACATCCACAGCTTTACCATCATCTAACCACCGGGTAACATCCTCATAAAAGGCTATCAAGTTGGTTGAGCAAGACTTCCCATTGGTGAAGCCATGCTGAGTGCCCCTAATGATCTCCCTATCCTTGATGTGCCTAGAGACAGCAACAAGAACAAGTTGCTCCATTACCTTTCCAGGGACGGAGGTGAGGCTGACTGGTCTATAGTTACCTGGGTCCTCCTTCCTGCCCTTTTTGAAGACTGGAGTGACATTCGCTTTCCTCCAGTCCTCAGGCACCTCTCCCGTTGCCCACGACTTAGCAAAGATGATGGAGAGTGGCCTAGCAATGACTTCCGCCAGCTCCCTCAGCACCCGCGGGTGCATCCCATCAGGGCCCATGGATTTATGGACGTCCAGGTTGCTTAATTGGTCCCTGACCCAGCCCTCATCAACCAAGACAGATTCCTCCTCTATCCTGACTTCTTCTGAGGCCGCAGGGGTCCAGGGCTCCTCAGGACAGCCTCCAACAGTATAGACAGAGGCAAAGAAGGCATTCAGTAACTCCGCCTTCTTTTTATCCTCTGTCTCCAGGGCCCCCATCTCATTCATCAGTGGGCCTACATTGCCTCTAGTGTTGGCTTTACCTGCAATGTATTTGAAGAAGCCCTTTCTGTTGTCCTTGACCTCTCTTGCAAGGTTTAATTCCAAGGAGGCCTTAGCTTTCCTAGTTGCCTCCCTACATCCTCTGACAACAGACTTATATTCCTCCCAAGTGGCCAGCCCCTCCTTCCACGATCTGTACACCTTCTTCTTCCACTTGAGTTTGCCCAGCAGTTCCCTGTTTAACCATGCAGGTCTCCTGGTACCCTTCCTTGACTTCCTACCTGTTGGGATGCTCTGATCTTGAGCTCAGAAGAAGCAGTCCTTGAATGCTAACCAACTATCTTGGGTCCCCTTACCTTCTAGTACCCTGTCCCATGGGATTTCCCCTAGCAATTGCTTGAAAAGGCCAAAGTTGGCCCTCCTGAAGTTCAGGGTTGTGATTCTGCTAGCTATTCTGTTCCTGCCACATGAGATCCTGAACTCTACCATCTCATGGTCGCTACAACCAAGGCTGCCCTCAACCTTCACCTCTTCAACCAGACCCTCCTTGTTAGTGAGGATCAGATCCAGCAGCGCTCCTCTCCTAGTTGGCTCATCCACCATTTGCATCAGAAAGTTATCATCAATGCACTGGAGGAACCTCCTGGACTGGGGATGGCTGGCTGAGTAGGCCTCCCAGCAAATATCAGGGTAGTTGAAATCCCCCACAACAACCAGGCCCTGTAATTGCGAGACTGCTCTCAGCTGCCTGTAGAAGGCCTCATCACCCTCCTCATCCTGATCCGGTGGCCTGTAATAGACACCCACAACAATATCACCCCTGCCAGCCTGCCCCTTAATTCGCACCCACAAACTCTCAACTCGCTCCTGATCCGCCTCTGGACAGAACTCTATACATTCTAGCTGCTCACTCACATAAAGAGCAACTCCACCACCTCTCCTTAGCGGCCTGTCTTTCCTGAACAGGACATAGCCATCCATGACCACATTCCAGTCATGCGAGGCGTCCCACCAAGTCTCTGTAATTGCCACTAGATCATAGCCCCCCGACCGAACACGGATTTCCAACTCCTCCTGCTTATTCCCCATGCTGCGTGCATTGGTGTACAGGCATTTCAGGGAGCGAGCTGGGCACACCGATTTCATCCCAGATTCACCCCCTGATTTCACCCCAGGGGGATGGGGGGCCTCCTGGTCTACCTCAACACTAGAGCATTGCCCCAGTGGTGCAAGCCCAGCTACCACCACATCCCCCTTCGAATCTAGTTTAAAGCTCTCCGAATGAGCCCTGCTAATTCCTGTCCCAGAACCCTTTTGCCCCTACGACATAAACCTTTCCCATGTATCACTGTCACGCCTGTTGTCTTATAAAACCAGCCATTATCAAAGAACCCAAAGCCCTGCCTGTAGCACCAGTCTCGTAGCCAGGCGTTAATAGAGAGAATCCTACTATTCCATCCCACGTCATCACCTGAAAATGGAAGGAGGGAGGAGAAAACAACTTGTGCCCCAGACTCTTTCACCAACTGTCCTAGGGCCTTGTAGTCTTTCTTCATCCCCCTCAGACTACGGGATGCAGCTTCTTCCCCACCTGTCTGGAAGATCAGCAGGGGGTAGTAGTCTGTGGCCTTCACCAGGTTGGGGAGTTGCCTGGTGATATCCCTGATTCGGGCTCCAGGCAGGCTGCAGACCTCCCTGTGATGGGGGTCAGCTCTGCATATTGGGCCCTCAGATCCCTTTAGAAAGGAGTCTCCAACCACTAAAACTCTTCTCTTCTTCCTTGTGGAGGAGGTAGCTATGTGCCTGTCAGGTTTTTCTGACTGTGGTGGGACCTCTGATATAGGTTGCCTCTCCACCACATCCCCGTTGGACCGGCTGTATTCCACTAGGGCTTCATATCTATTGCTCAGGGGCACCTGTGGAGGCAAGGTAGGCAAGGAGGGCACTCGCCTTTTGCCACGGCCATAGACTTGCCTCCACTCACTCTTCTCTAGGTTATTGTTTTCCACCTGAGAGGGGCAGAGTACAGGGGTCCCTCGATCCTGGGAGCTCTCCGGCAGGTGCTCCCATTTTTGTTGCAGGGAGGGCAGAGCCTGGCTCCACCAGTCTATCTCCATTTCAGCCTCCCGAATGCTCCTAAGCCTTTCTACTTCGGCTTGAAGCCTTTCAACCTGACTTTGCAGCTGTGCCGCTCGGCCAAGCAGATCATCTACTTGCTCACAGCGCACACAACCCCCTGACACCACAGAGACGGTGTAGCATTCCCTGCAGCCTGCAACCTGCACCATCGCCTCCTTCCGTGGGAGCTCTGTCTGGGTTCCCACATCCATTTTGGTCTTCTTCCGCCGGGTAGATACCATTGTTCTTTCACTGAACTGGGAAATACCTGTTGGTGGCACCCCTGGTTCACAGCTCCTTGGCACCTTCTTCGCCTTGTGCACTGGGAGGGAGTCAGTGCCCTCCCCAACGAGTTGCAAACAACTGCAGCCTCTCCTGCCCTGGGACACACCCAGTCACTGCAGATTCACACAGGCACTGCTGAGTCTCCCTCTCCCACTCCCTTCTGGCCAGGGACTAGTCCCTGCCCTCCAGGAGGCTCTTTATCAACGATAACAGGGGGTGGAGTGTTTAAATCGCCCGCGGTGCCTCCGGCTACGCCCCCTCCTCTCCTGATTCATTGCCGGGAACCTCCGGGTCCGGGTCCGGGTCCGGGTCCGGGTCCGGGGTCAGAGGGAAGCAGCTCGGGGCTGATGCTCGCGGGGGGCTCAGGGGGGGCCCAGAGTACGAAAAACCGCCCGGTTAAGCCCGATGTCGCCCTCGCCCCCGCACTAACCTCAAGTCACTGCCGCCGCTTTCGCTGCTGCCGCCGCTTTTCGCGGCGCTTTTCGCGGCGTAGTTACTAAAGAGAAAAAGATGTTTTACCTTACCCACAGCAGAGTGTGTTTCTCTCCATCTCTGGAGAGAAAGACTACAGCTGCCATGACTGCAAATTAAGAGCTTCAGCCATGCGCCTATGCTCAGCTGCATGAATCTTGGCCAATGTCTTCAAGCCCTGATGGAGTTGTCAGTGCAAATATTATACTAGTTGTTAGTTCAGATTCCAAGCAACTCTGCAAATTCCTGGGGGAAATTATGGTTATCCACATAGTCAGAGTTATAACATTGATGCATATCAGGTTGTGTCCTTTCAGCAAAGAGCCTATCAGGCATGTTCCTTGCAAATGACTTGTGATGTAGCAAAATAGATTCATCTCATAAAAACAGACCGATTGAATAATAAAATTGCAGAATTTTACTGCTGTTCATTCACCACCTTGCAGAGTGCCTTAACCTGTGCAACGCTAATGTCCTTCCATTTACAGCTCTGTAGCCCTTCACTTGTAACATCACAGTCTGCCTTTCAGTTTGTGACCTTATGCCTATGTATCCAAAGGCTGCTGAGTATAAATGTCATTTACCCTTGTATTCAAAAGGGCTCTTGTTCTCAGTTTTACACCCTCATTGCATTGGAGGATTCTGAAAAAACAGTTACAACTGTTATGTTCAGTTTTGCAGGAAAAAATTGCCACATATAGTAAGTAACAAGTAGATAATAATATTAAATAATAGTCTTTCAGATAGCCAATAAGCATATATTTATATAAATAGATGTATAAAAATAAATATATCACACAGAATTTTTAGATGCATGCTTGCTAAATGTTAAGGTTATGGGAAAATATAAAAATGAGAATCTACTTGATTTTCTTATTGCTCCTGTTGAATTAAATATATTTTCCTGCTCGATATAATTTTATCCAATTCAATCAAAAATGAATGCTGGTTTAGAATTCAATCTGTTTGATTTATATAGAAAAAGGCATCTACTCAATCAGTCCTCCCTAAATTTCAAGTTTCTTACATAATCTCAGAAGCCTTCCTAGGGAGAGCCTATCTGCAAAAATTAGTGTATCAAAGTTTAGATGAAGAGGTTCTTCTCCTTGGAGCTTTCAGAGGCACCTCATTTTAGACACACGTTGATGCCAAAGTTAGCTGATTGAGGTCACCTCCCCCAGTTTTTCTAGGAAAAAGTAAATATAGCTTCTTGAGTTTAAAGAATAAGAAAGAAGGATTTTTCAGGGCACAATTCTTATCATACATACCTGTTATTGCAGGCACCAGTGATGAGTCGATATTTATTAGCTAAGCAATTGTTTGGACATTTTGGTGGCAACATATAAGGCAGACATCCAGAAATATTAGCAATCATAGTGAGCAGATCAGCTGATAAAAGATCTGAAAAGAAGAACCCAAACAAGCAATTTCCTCTATTGCTTTATAGCTGCTACAAGAGAAAAAGCATTATTGTCAGCTATGACTACAGCAACCCCTCTCTTCTTCCTAGGAAAGAGCACTTAGTGAGAAGTGCTGCAGGAGGCAGTCTCGGGGACTTTGAGGAGACAGAGGGTGAAAGGGAAGAGCTAGTTTTATTATCTGATGCACAGAGAATGAGAAGGAAGTAGTCCAGTCATAGCTGAGAACTGAGGTTGACCTGCTCCTTTTTCTCCTTCTTTAATCGTCTCTTTGCTTCCTTCTTTCCCTGCATTGTAGTCACATTGTTTGGCCAGTCCCTGTGCTTACAACAAAGGTGTAAAAAATGCCATTCAAGAACAGAAGTACATACCAAGGAGAAAAAATGTGGGACTGGAAAGATGCAGAAATATAAAGACACTACAGCTGACTATATAATTAAGTGTGGAGTGGAAAAGGATCAGAATTATTAGTTGGAATTTGGAAGCTAGGTAAAATCAGGGAGCTGTATACCAGTAGGCAGCATGTTATTAATATCTTTGTAATATGATCCCAGAGATGTCTCCCAGTGAGCATTCTGCTGACGAGAGACAAAGTCATGTTGTCTAAGCTCCAGAGAGCTGGCACCCTCTCTCACCCACACGTGTATTTAAACACATGTATGGCCAGTTGGAGGTAGAAGTACACGTGGAAGAGGAGCAATATCCTTCCTGAACTCAGAAAACTCTTGCCATTCAAACTGACTGTTACCATCACATGCTGAAAGAAAATGGTAGAGGCCGCATCTAACTCTTGCCCTTGTTTCCCCACTGGCTACTACAGATCACCCAGTCCCACCACCTATCTGTTCTGCCCATCCAACTCTGAACTAAGCTGCTTTAGTCCGTTAATCAAGACAAAAAAGCAAGCCAGAAAAACAAACAAAAAAAGGTTTAAGAGCCAAATCAGCTCAAAAAATGTTCTGTTGAGTGGCTAGAACCTGTGCAAGTTAGGAGTGAGAACAGAGAGAGAATGGGCTGTTAGACTGGCTATGTAACCTGTCCTTATGTACTAGCTACTCATGCCAAATTTGTGGATACCGCTGCATTTCTATGTTAGTTCAGATTCCAAGTTATGCTCAGAACCCAGCTTCCTACTTATCTGTGCTGCCTAGGTATTGACTCACATGTTTTCTTTAATGTCAATATAGTTCTTTAATTCACATAAAACTACTCTTTGTTATTGCAAATAGACTGTAGAGTGTCTGTTCATCTTCCATTAAAGTTGTTTCAGTTTTGAAAATTAACAAGAATTTTGTGCACTTTTTCTACGGTTTAGAAATTAGATTTCTTTTTAAACTGCAACAGTGGAAAAATAATTGTATCTCTGTGTGTGAATGTCTGTGTATATATATAAATATAAGCATGCATACCCACATATAGATATATTTTTAGTTCTACAACTGTCCCATTAGTTTAGTAAGCCAGATGTTTCCATAAGGAAAAAAAAAAATAAAATAACTGTGGACCTTTATGTTTGTCTACAGCACTCTAACGCTTCTATATCTTGAAATATAATGTCATGTTATAATAATGAGAGAGAATACAAATTATAATTCTCCAGTTAGTGCTGCTCTTGAAAGAATCAGATTATAGAAAAAAAAGTCAATGTTTCTGAATTATTGAGCTATCCAGACACCAGACAGACATCTTAAAACTCATCTCTAATTAATGGCAACAAGAATTTTACTTTACTTAGACAATCATTGAACTTTCTGGACTATCCCTCTCATTCTCAATCTGACATTAAAAAAACTAGTTAAAATACAAACAAAGTGAAAATAAATGTGTAACAAACAGCAATGCATTATAAAATTAGTTTTGGAAATAAGAAAGTATTTTCTTAAAAGAGGGATATTAATAAGGCTGTGAATGTCCAGAGGAAGTCTATTTGAAAATGCCAGTGCCATAGAGTGATAGAATTTGTATTATTTTATCTATAGACTCTAGGCCCCAGAAGCACTAAACCCAAAGTGCCAGGGAAGATAGATATTTCACTGGAAACAAGAAGCTTACAACACTCTGGATATGCAAGCTGATTTATAGGCAATAGAAATATATAGTCATGAGTTCACAGGATGCCAATAGCGAAGTGCTGCTCTCTTCAACTACAAGAACACAGCCCACATTCCAGCAAAGGAAAATGTAAAACAGTGACTATGTGAGGAGCTTTTAAGAACAAAAGAGAGGGCATCCTGGCCCCAGGGTGCAGACAAGATATGTAGTCCTGTCAAAGGTAAAACAAAAGTGAAGCTAACCCAAATTTAATCTAAAAGACAACATTCAAGAAATCAATAGGGTGTTTTGCCAATGTCAATATACTATATTTACCAGTTGGATGCAATGAACGTTTCTGCTTCTGGCAAACTTTTTGTTTCAGCACTTGAATTGACATTTCCATTCGTTCAGCAGCTTGGGAAATATCTTGACTCTCTTGTTCAGGAAATTTTGAGAAAGCCAGCAGCAAAGCAGGAGTTGCTATCCCCCTTCCTTGGATATTTCTATAATTGAGATAAAATACAGGGTTTTTTTTAACGTATAAAAAACGTTATATGTTTTTAGAACTTATTCATGGCTTTATTTGTCTATGTTGGATATGTTCCGAGTTTAAGGTATATTTTAATTGAGGGGTATGCTGGTAAAGCAGGGAGGAAGATTACTTAGTGACCTTGTTCTGCAATGAAAATTCTGGGAAGAAAGAGAAAGTGCCCTTCCATGGGACACATACAACAGGGTTAAGCTTGTGAGAAACTTTCAGGATGAGGAAGAAACTGTTGAGACAGACAGACCCTGCTGCACAAAGTGGCTGGGAAGACCTTGTGCAGGATAATCACAATATAGGACTCCTGCTGTAGACACATCTAAGTGAGTAAGCTTTGTTTTTACGTAACATTTGATAGCAAAGACCACCTTGGTCATTACAGGTGGATTCATTAATTCCTTAGCACCTAGGAGTCAAGTAACTGTCCACAGTCATCTAGATGCTGTCTGCAGTTCATGATAGAGACATGTCTCCTCTCAGAGATTGTCCAAGCACCTGCCTTGCACTGACTGGTTGCATATGGAGTTTCAGCAATTAGTTCAGTAGGACTTCATTAGACAGATATACGGCTATATATGTTAGTTATACAGCCTTCCCTTACCCGTAAATTTAAGGAGCTCAGGTTTGATAACTTCTGTAACGTAAAGTTAAACACTTAAACATAAGAAAAATCCTTTTACTGTGTTAGTAGTCAAACACTGCAACAGGATGCCCAGAAAGGTTGCAGAGTCTCCTTCTTTGACGATATTCAAAGCCCAACTGGAAAGTGCGTTGAGCAACTTGCTCTAGATGACGTTGCTCTGAGTACAGCAATGGCCTAGATGGTCTCCAGATCTCTCTCAACTATGTTGTGATTCATTGCATGCTTTATTTTTCACTCAGCACGGGCCGTCTTTCCACTGTCCTTTTTATTGGCAGAGGGGCCTTGGGAAAAATGCATCACAAAGAACTTCCTTTTTAACTGGAGGTCCCAAGTCCTAAACTGACTCCTACAGCTTAGAAAACACACTCCAGGTCTACTCCATTTCCAGACATGGTCATAGGTTGCAGACATCCCTGAGGGCTTCTCTGCAGCATAGATTTATTTGGACATGCAATTTTCATGAAAACGTTGTGCTGTCATATTCACTTAGGCTTGTTTAAAGCACAAAACAAGTTTAAAATGGAAACAACGGTTTTGATTTGGACAAAGCAAACGTTTAAATTTCTGTTTGCAAAAATAGAAACGTGCTTATGTAAAAAGCGTTAAGAAAATACAACTCCAAGGGTTTGTCTAGATGCTAATTTTGTCCTTAATTGATCCAAAAGAGCCTCAGCTTTCTCATTTATTCTTTATACAGAAACTATTCCTTTCCTTTCAAGAGCAGAGTTCAAGAACTCTTGCAACTATGAGAAAGAGCAGTGTTTCTCCTCAGCACCATGTTTTTCAGGTTTTCCATAGATAATCAGGAATTTGGCTGGGAATATGGAGTATTAAATGTCCTGAGCTGTGTTCCAGTTAAAAAGAAAAGAAAGATGATATAACTAAATGCAAGAACTTAGGTTTAATATTTTAATATCCACACGAGGATAATATTGGTCATGAATCATTTAAAAAAAGCTTATATGAACAGGCAAACATGTCTGTACAAATGAGTAAAATAAGAGCATTTGTACAAATTATCTAGGAGCTAAGAATCAAAAACAACCCACCCCCCAGAAAAAAAAAACAAAAGTGAACCACCATCACCCTTAAGGGCAAAATATGTTCCATTTTGAGATATTTTCTATCTTTTGTCTAATCTCACAGATATTGTAAGATCGTCATAGCAGTTATTATTTTGCCACATTTCCTGTCCATTCCACCCCCTGCCCTTATTCAATGTATGCATGCCAGTCCCTTCTAGTTCTTACCCATGCTCTGAAGCTGAACACTGTGTAAGTAAGTTACAAACTGTCTCATTATTTCATAATGCAGAAATATCCCCATAAAGCTAATAGAATGACCCATGATAGTATCATTATTAGGAACATGAAATCAGACATGAAGTGTCTTTTATACATATTTAAGAATGTAAGTCCTAGTGCAGACCATGGTGTTTAGACAGAAGGTTCTTTGTGTTTGCCAGACTCTCAGTTACTGAGTCTCATTACAGTTCATAATTAAGCATATATGTATACAAAACCCCCACTATACCATAAAATAAATTCTCTGGAGTATAAGCTACACTTTCTTAGTGACAGGACAAGGGGCAATGGGTGCAAGCTGGAACACAGGAGGTTCCACATAAATATGAGGAAAAACTTCTTTATGGTGAGGGTGACTGAACACTGGAACAGGCTGCCCAGAGAAGTTGTGGAATCTCCTTCTCTGGAGACATTCAAAACCCGCCTGGACGCGTTCCTGTGTGATATGGTCTAGGCAATCCTGCTCCGGCAGGGGGATTGGACTAGATGATCTTTCGAGGTCCCTTCCAATCCCTAACATTCTGTGATTCTGTGATTCTGTGATTCTCTTTCATCTTCAGATATTTTGAGTCTGTCATTTCCTTCTGTCTTAAATTAATATATTTATAGAATACCTTGTTTAGAGATTTCTAGCCTGATTTAATGCCTTAGATATTTGTCACCATTCAGGAGATCTCTCAAAACAGTGACCTTCAGCAGAATATAAAGTGATAAAGTTATAAAATTATAAAGACTACAATTTCTTCTTTCCTGTAATGTGTATGTACATGGCCAGTCTGCTTTAAGACCAAATTGGCATGGACTAACTGATCATGCTTAGCGAGTTTCTGCAATTATAACTTATGTCCATATCTCCCAGGTAACAAGCGATAGGATGAGAGGAAATGGCCTCAAGTTGCGCCAGGGGAGGTTTAGATTGGGTATTAGGAAAAATTTCTTCATGGAAAGGGTTATCAAGCTTTGGAACAGGCTGCCCAGGGAAGTGGTGGAGTCACCATCCCTGGAGGTATTTAAAAGACGAGTAGATGTGGTGCTGAGGGACATGGTTTAGTGGTGGACTTGGTAGTGTTAGGTTAATGGTTGGACTTGATGATCTTAGAGGTTCTTTCCAACCAAAACTATTCTGTGATTCTATGATTCTATATAAAAAGTCAACTCTCCTGGAGCTCTGCAAATTGTGACTCATTTTCAAAACACAGAGATAAGTCCTTTAGGAAAGTCTAAGCAAAATGGGAGTGATTGCACCCTGTAAAACTTGGCTGATGTTGTCCAAATATTGGAGAGAAATTAATTTTGTATAGCATAGAAATGTAGTCAGAGCTACACAGAAAATGGTTGAATTTTTTAGATTCATGGCTAGTCATCCTGAGGCACTTTCATCATTCCTACAAAGGGATCACTCTTATAGCATAACTCAAGCACAAAGGAGCTTTCTCTAAGTTGCTCACTACCCACAGTTCAAGATAAATATTTTATTTCCTTTCCCTTATCCTTTCATTACATCTGTTTTAGATGGAAGGGGAAATGTGAAATTCACTTCAACAGTCCCATTTAAGGCAATAGGGTTTTGACACTGATGCCAGAGGAGTCATTCCCATCTCACTCTGCACTGGAAAAAACATAATTAATGTTCAAAAATATGTAATGTCCATAAAAATTACAATTTTTTGAGCCACATGTTAATGGAATGTGGTATGCAACTTAGATCTGAAAAACATTTATTTTCATATTTCTTATTTTTCTCACCTTTTAAGAGAGCAATTTATGTGGTGATATTACACAAGTTTATATTGGTTCAGATGATCATAAACATAATCTATCATTATATGATTTCTCAAAGAAACAGACTGATTTGAAACTTCTCTATTATGAAAGCTTTTTGCTGAATAGATCCTTCACTTTATTTTTTTTTTTTTTTTACCTTTTCAGTGTATAATGTGCAGCATAATCCACCAGACTAGAGCCCTTCTGGATAGCCTCAGTAATGCAGCTATATTCAGTTTCTTCTCAACAGGGAAAAAAACAAAAAGAAAGGAAGAGGAATATGTTATTCAATAACATATTTATTAAAATATTTACATGTACAAAATATACAGGTTTGTAATATTAAGGTATGTGTAATTATTCCCCATATAAATGATCTCCCTATTTCAGTGTTCCTGAAACTCATGTTGTGGCTTCTGACCTTTCTGAAAGATAAGGCGGGGTAGTACATCAATTCTTTGCTAATTTATAAGGCTTGAAGAGTTAGACTTTCTTTCTGTTTCTCCCAGTATAAATCCAGCTGTGCATATATTATGTAGCACCAAATGTAACAGGTCCAGCTGAAATGTGTTATGTTCTATGTAAGCAGTTATGCTCCTCAGGCTTCATATGTATTTTGCATTAATCTGTCCTTGGATTGACAGGACAAATCCGAGCCTCCCTCACAGGTAGTATGAGCTGGCCTGAGCCACATGAAGAATTCAAGTGCATATTCAGGCATAATTAACAAACTTTAAGACCTTCTGGGATCTGACCAATGCATGAAAGTCTTATTCTCATTTCTCCACCTATGTGTGATGGAAAGATATATGTGAACCTAATAATACTTCAGCTGTGCTATTTTGCATAGTGCTATCGCAGAACATGGATTATTTCTCTTTTGCGTAATTCTAGTTTTAAATTAAATGAATCAGTCATATGTAAAGTCCAGTGGTTTAATTCTCATCTGTATTTTTGTGGTATTGCCCCTTTTTTCTTAGAAAATGATTCATAAATAATAATAGATTGCTAACAATCATTTATGTACAATTGCTCATCATTTATGTAAAGTGTAATTTTAGGTGACTTATGTAAAGGTAAATTTAGGTGACTACAGATAAAATGTAGTATTTTATCTGTAGTCCATGTTGTGCCATTTCTGTGTTCTATTTTTTGAATAGGGCACTCAGCTCAAGGGAGAACAATGTGTGATGAGGAGTAATCTTCCCTAGGAAAATTCTACTACACTGTACTAAAGATCTTCTCAGCATCTAAGTATAGCAGTAGTTATTTCTCTTTTTCACCTATGCATGATAAAATATTCAGATGATTCATTTAATGTTATCATTCATATTTCTGTTACATCTGAAAATGTTTTTGAGTCCATGTTAAAAAACAAAACAGACCTTTATGTGCCATACAACAACTAATTATTTTAGAATTTAATATTGCATGATTTTTAATCACTTTTAGGGGTTTTACCTCCAAGAAATATATTATGCATAAAGTATTGCTCTTCATGTGGTGTTGATTCAGACTCTGATCTAAAAGAGAAGATCCACCTGCTATACTTGAATTCCACTGTCTCTCTTCTTTTTCTACTGAGAAGTATGATTTTGGTACCAATGCAGTGTTTTCAAAAATGTGGTTCTTGCAGTGATAAACATTATTTTGTATTGTTCCCATCAGACCAAGGGACACTTACTATATAAAAGAATCATATGCAGCCCATCATTCCATTTATTTACAGTCCATATATATTCATTTTGTATTAACTAACATACAATATAACCTCATTTCAGACCATTTCTTTCCAAACAATTAATATGGAAGCTCCAAGTAGAGAATTCACTATGGAAAATAAATCTGATCCCCTGTTTCACAGTGACGGTCCAAAAACAATTTCCCATCAAAAGGTGATTAGTTTTTTGTTTAATTTATTTTGGATATAATTTTATTTTATTTGTGATTCTACACTAACATCAGGTGAAAACTTTCCTAAGGAATCGTATCACCATCCCTTATGAATCATATCTAAAGCTATATAACTTAACAGAATGTAAAGACTGAAGTCCTCTTTCTTCATCATCTCTGCCCTACTTTAATGTAAAATTGGTCTCTGCAGAATTCTCTTAAAATTCAACCTAGTGTATGCTATATTTCTAGGCTACTAGATCTAACTGATTTAGATTGAACAGATGCAAATAAAATAGCTCTGATGTTTAAAATGGCAAGATTATATTGTTTGAACATAGGCACTACTGCAATCTGAGGTGCTCTAAAATCTCCCTGGCATCCTCAGGGTGCCAGCAGAGAACAGATGCACAGGAGATGTGCACCCTTGTGGGCCAGCAGCAGGGTGCCAGGTGGGACATCCTATGGCAACTGACTCCAGCTCAGGATAATTAATTGTAGTGATTGGCAGCCTGGGAGAGAAATCCAGCAATCATGCTTGTGAACATTTCATCTGACGTACAAATGTCACTAAGAAAGTAAAATCACTCCTAGTCGAAGAATACATAATTGAGATACATTACACATACAAAGTTTTCCTTTATGAAGCTGCATTTTAAAAGAAAACATCCATGGAGTAATTTTCACAGAAGCCAGATAAAGTATTTTGCACATAAAAAGAGTTTAAGCTAAACTGCCATTGCTAACTGTCTGCAACGCCACTGCATTTTCAGCTTAACGGTAATCACCGACAAAAAACAATAACATGTATTTTTTCTGTTACTTACCAAAGACAATATCTTTGCCTATCTGAAGGAAAGAAAAGAAAACAGCTGTGAAGGCTGTAACTGCTGAAATTCCCAAAATAATGAACACTTTCATCTGCAAGAGAGAAGAGATAATTGTTGACAAAATACATACCTTCATCCTCTAATTATAAGCCATACTATAAATAATTTCCCACATATGGTAAATCTTACTTTTAAATGAGATTCGTAGCCACATGCTTTTGAAGTTGAAAATACTAATTTTTAGAAATAACTGTAATTCACTTTCTCTTTTTTTTCCTTCCTTCCTTCCTTATTACTTTTTTTTCCATTTTCCATTTTGAGAAACTTCTAGCACAAGGAGATACATCACTTTATAACATAATATTAGCAACACCTAGCTTACATGTGAAAAATTCAGCAATATTTTAGCACTCATTTTGAACTTCTCTGTGCACTAACATGATTTGATTGGAAATTAGTCACTGCACATAAGACAGTGAAACTGGCCAAACTAATAATGACATTGATCAGACCCCTCTACACTTCTATCCCTGTATACCTGTGATATCAAAGCAGCACAATGAATATGCTCACATGTCAAATGTGAGCTACATTCTCCATTTCAGTGCACCAGTTTTCTGGTAGCTATTACAGCAGTACAAATACATAAACTATCCAAGAGGTAAAATTTTCCACATGTGGCATGTTGATTGGAGATTGAAAGATTTAAAATATTTTTAGTTCTATATTCTATCAAGATAAGAAAATTAATAATTAACAAATCAGCTCTAAACATTCAGGGAAGAAATATTGCCCATAGAACCTCAACGTGAAAACACCCCTTCTTTTTACATTTCATGAGTTAATATGATTAATTTCTTCTGGAAAATGGCAAGCAAAAGTTTTATAGTCCGACCTTTTCTCTGTTGAGCAGATTATCTTCCACAGTTCTGTACTTTATTGATGGCAGTAAGTGTCCTGAAATCTGAAAGTGAAGTACTTTCCAGGGGCCCAGCTTATGCTATCAGCTTTATGCACTGGTACTCACTCAAGCTTTAAAAGTGCAAATGATTTCAAAATCTTTTTGGCCACAGTATGTTCCCACAAAGCAGAAACTGATGTTAATGGTTGATTTGCTTACTTTTGTCCTGCTAGGAACCAACAGTTACCTGTGTAGTCAGTTTTGATATCAGAGTTAGTTTCATGGAAATGTGAAGGACAAATATTCAGACTTAAAAAAAAAATATTGCCATGTTATGCATTGAAGTAAATTCTGGGTACACTTTTCACTAGTTCTCTTTGTCAATGTATTTGACAAAGAAGGCAACTTTGTGTCCTATTTTACGTGTTCTAGCATTGGTGCTTTACCAAAATGACCTTCTTAAACTCAGATGATAACCCCCAGATTACCCACCAACTTCCTTACAGCACTTTTTTGTTTGTTTTATTGGATATTTTATTTCACAATTCTGAGCCTACCTGTTTTTATTTATTTACACTTTTCAACCCTATTGCTTCTTCTAAAGTCAGTATTTTGACCTAAATAATCTAACTGGCTGTTTTTTTCCATTTCCTATATAGGCAGAGAGACCAAAATCAGAGCTGGAATCAGGATTGAGGATTCCCTCATCACTTCTTTGCTAGTCGTGACAGGGAGATCACAAGGTGGAGCCAAAGATCAGAGTTTTGATCTCTGCCATAGGTGATAAGTAAAGGAAGGGTTGGGTAGCAGGGAGCATCCTGGAGCTGGTGACTATGGTATATGGAGGTGAAAGAAAACCTAGAAGCATGTGAACTGACTGGAGGTAAAATGCAAGATTGTTATTATTATTGTAGCAAACTTCAACTCAGGAATATCATCCATAATCCTGTTCCCTAAAAAAGTGAGTGGACATGGGTGAAAAGTAAGCAGAGAGTAAAGGGAAACAGACCTCTACTAGAAAAGTAGGTTTTTGCTCCTTGGTTGGGGGCTTTAGGATTGCAGACAAGTCAAACTTGCAATACCTCTTTAAGCCCATTCCAAATTGCAAATCATTTAAGGTTGTTTCCTTACCTAAGAAAACATAAAGACAAATGACTTCTTCCACAGCATAGCAAAGCATTGAGAAAAGCAGATCCATTCCGAACACCTAATAGAATAAGGAGCTTTCACCTATATCCTTTCATATACTTCGCAAGCATCACAGGTTTCATTGTTGAGAGTTGAGGGGCTTTCTTAAAGTGAAAAGCAGGTCTGATTTTCTTTGCAGTTCCATGGTCAAAAATCAAAGCTTCCCCATTTAGTTCAAAAGGAGCTTACCTACATCAAGGTTTGTTTAAATAAGGATCTCAACCTTTGCTAATTGGTTGCAGTTGAAGTATTTGTCAACAGTGGGCTTTAAATGGTTACATGCAGTAAATTGTTCTGTGATGAAAAATTTGAATGGCAGTATCTATTTTGTGTTTTCCAGATTTTAATTTAAGAGTGTAAATGTTTAAATCCCCACTGACCCTCAAACACAGTTTTAGTTAGAAGGTGTGGGAAGTCTTAATTACACCGGCTGGATAAGACCGACATAGTTTTATTCCTGTTCTCACTGGACCTCATTCAGAATCCTGTTATAAAAATCTGCTGAAAGAGATTAAGAGGGCAAAGTTTAGTATTCAAGAACAACCTTAATTTTTTGAATCAGAGAGTAATAGATTGCCCACGTCAGTGCAGATAATTTGGATTAATATCTTCCTCAATGTATCCCTTTTGTTCTGAATTTCCTGTTAGCTGTCTGTCTTCAGCCATTCTTTCTGCAGAAAGGGTGTCGGACCTTTCTGCCCAGCAGTGAACTGCACAGATCAATGACTGCCTAAACATGGAGTACAAGACAAGTATAAAACAGACCTTATGCTAAACAGCACTCTTAAGAAAAGGAGCAGTGAACCTTAACAGTTAACTATATTAATATTATAAAGTTTTAAATTGACTCATTCAATTTGTTATATTCCCAAGATTCGAATCTGCACATGAGCAGTATTGTATCTGTGTTCTTAAAAGTTAAAGACCTATAAAGTAAATCTTTGAGTTGTTGATAAAAAGATAAATTCTGTTCAAGGAAATACCCCAAAGCAATAGAATTTCAAAGTACTCACACATATGAATTTCTGCAGACCTACTATGGTATTTAGAAAAATTAGTCCATACTTAAAATATTATGCAATTGCAACTGATGTTTGATACAGGGAACAGACACATATATATATAACCTTGGAACAATTCTTACATTTGCACTGTAACAGCCTGCAGCTCTCCCAGGCTCTCTGAGGCATCATCAGTTTTTACAAGCATTGGATTAGAATGAGAGACCTCCAAGATAAATCTGTGCAGCTGCAGGAGCTATTTTTGATAGCAGATTACAATATTTTGTAGTATTTAGTGGCAATTGTGGGCTCTAGCATGGCGTGAAGGACACACTGTTAATATGGATGTTTAATTTATAACAGAAAAGTTAGTCTCTGATCTCTTCTGGCTATTAAAATTCCAACACTCTTTTGCAAGAGGAGAGGCAAATAATGCATATAACTGCACAATACTTCAACAGAAGCAATTTTGCTGAAGCTCCAGGTTAACATCATACAAACAACAGCAATGTCTCATTCTAGTTAGTTCAGCAAAATGTCACCATGTCAAAAAATGCAAGAAAAAGGTGAAAGAAAAGTAGTTTACAAGGAGAGATCAGTTTAGCTGGGTATCATTGATACCATGACTTCTAGTCATCTTAAGCACTTAGTTTTTTTCTAGAAGTAATTCCATTATATTAGAAACATTTTTTGCGACTTTTCTCTTTAGTTAGAGAAGACCTTGCAGAGGTCTCTGAAGCCAGGAATGGAATGAAGAGGGTGAACAGGTAATGATCATTCACTGTCTGTTCCAGTAAAGAAATAGAGGTCAAGTAGGTGGCAGGTTGAAAACAAACAGAAGGCGGCAATTATTTAGACAACACATAGTTGCACCACGAAACAGCTTGTGTCAAGAAGATATGGTAAAAAAATCTTATATCAGTTTATAGAAATGTTTTGACAATTTTGTGGAATAAAAATGGATACCAAGGCCTATGAGATTCCAGATTTGCACCAGGAACTCCCTGAATCACAACTTGACTGTGGCTGGAATTTTTCTTCTTTTACGCTCTTCTCTTAGCACCAACTGTTGCTTTTTGTCAAATGCAAAATACAAAGCTAAATGGCTCTTAGGACTAATTTCTATGGTTTATATTTATATTTGAAGCTCAGCTTAACTGGTATACGTAGTTATCTTAAATTAAAGAATAAATAATAAGTGAAACAATACACTTACAAATAGTGGCCAGATAGTTCTATAGTAACTAAATAGTTCAGATACTATTTCAGTCTTTTTACAAGACAGGGAATGATAGATTGAGGGAGGTGAGTTATTTAATTTTCCTCAGGCTCTGTGATTAAATTGTTGTCACTTGATTAACAAATAGCTAAAAAGATCAGGAAATAAACTGTAGTAGGCCAGTAAATAACTAAATGGCTGTCTATAGTGACTAATAGCACCCAGATTAGTAGTAAGTACTATAAGCAAAGAAGGAAGAGAAGAGCTTTGGACCTTTACTCTTGCAATAAGTAGGCTTGAAGAAGGAACAAGTAGCTTGCTGATCTGTAAGAGTCTGATGGTCTGTGGCTGAATAAACTATTCATCCATCTGGATGACTCGGAGCCAGGTTTTCCAAATGCTATGCTTGTCCTCTAAAATAATGTCTCTACCTTTGCAGATTAGATATGGTCTCATCCTGAAGAAGAGAAGTTGTCCCAGGCTGGTGGTATGTATCTTATATTCTTGTCTTTCCTTAGGCTAATGGTTTGCCTTGAGTAAGATCAACAGGATTTGATCATTACCTACTAATCTTAGTGTATGATGAATTGATCTGAATAAATTGTTTTTCTCAGAAACAGGTGGAATATAACATGTAAATAACTGGGATTACTGAGATTCAATGAACATTAACTGAATAAATCTATAGACCATGACATTGTCCCGTTAAAATGTTGATTTAAACCCAAATTGACATTATAGCTCATGCAAGGAAACAATATTTAAAACTCAAGTTACAGAAAGTATCCCTAAGGATTTTTTTACATGTGCTGTGGTTTATTATACGTTGTCATAAATGCAGAACAAGACTCTGTAAAGTAAATTTAGCTGCAGAGGAGAGTCCACTCAATTTCTTGTGTCTGAACTCGTGCCAACCCAATTCAATCATTGTTTGAAAACTCTGCCTTAACTAAAGAGCAAATTATGATTTATGTGGAAAAATGTGGAACAGATGAACAATTTTTAAGGTCTATAGAAGGTCTGAAATTCAGCTGCTTGAATCACAAAAACTTTTTTTTAAAATGAGACAGAAAATTAATCTTTCATCTTGATAAAGTACTGATTTCAGACCACTCTCATTCTCTTTCAGACAGATCATTTAAATGGCAAGCTTAATGCTGAGATTTCTGCCTTCTTACAATGCATGGCCTTCTTGCAGAGACCACAGCGGTATCACATAATGAAGTTTATGTCTTGGATTTAAGGATGGTAGGTAGATACATCATATGTCATGTAGCCATAAAGCTGATGAGATACTAACAAGATAACAAGCATGATCTTTCTTAACTTAGCAGAAAACAGAAATTGATTTAGGAAAATAAAAACAATGACCAGATAATACAATTATGACAGACCAATTTTAGTATTCTGCCTGCTGTGAATGAGGCTCTCAGCATGGTCAGTGACAAATCCACAAGAGGATTTAAGATTCCAGAAGAGAAATTGGGAGGTGCCAGTACTGAGAGTGATTCATTGCCATAATCAAAGTGTCCACAGAGGGCAGATGTTCTTGTCCTCCTTTTGTAGTGCTTTGCAATAAGTGAAGTATTCTGTGAATATTTCCATGGTGGGAACCATGACACATGGATCTCTCACGTCAGAAGCTCCTTGGATAGCAGTAGGAACTGGATCAATGTCTTTCACCTCCTGCCTCCCAACACTAAGTTACTGTGAAAAGCTAAGCAGTGGCAACATGTTTTCATTTTGCACCCATCATTTGAAAGCAAGAAAAGAGGTGGCGTAGTCAAAGTGCTCAAGAAAAGGACATGGACACCTACAAAAGAAGAGGAACAGAATCATGACTGGACAGAAGCTCTGCCTTGCAGTGAGCAGTGCAAATGTTATACTATGGAACATGTTTTATGGCAGTTGTGTGTTCTCAACTGCTCTTACTAGCTGGGTCAGGTGTCTCAGTCTGACAGCATTGGCACATTCCCATTCCAAAGAGCCTTATTCTCTTTCCACACTGTCCAAAAAGCCTGGGTTATTCTAGGCTGGATACTTTTCCCAAAGTTAGGCATTACAGCTGTCAAGGTTGTGATGTGGAAGCCCCTGTGTGGGCACAAATGTTCCAATAACTTGGAGTAGCAGCACTTGAATTCCTCCTCACACTTAAATGTTTTCTGCTCATCTGGTAGGTTGCATTTTCCCAAGCGTGGCATTGACTTTCCAAAATTATTATTTATTTTTTAATTATTTTTTTTATTAATTCAAAGATAAAGACAATGGTAGATATTAACACCGTAAGAAATCATTTCAGAGGTGGAATTGTTAAAGAGTTTGGAGAAAGAAGTAATAAAGGAAAACAAACAGCCAGAGAAAAATTAGGCTTCTCTTCAGTAAATCAAGTAATAAAAGAACTAAGATGGTCACCAGCTCATTAGATGGATTGTTCACTAGACACATCCTACATTATAAACACATTTTGTTAATTGAAAAACACATTTTAAATCTAATGAGATACTCTTGAACTGTTTTCATCCAAGTTCATATTCACTGAAGCAAATGAGTATGCTTCTGAAATAATCTCCAAATTTCCATTAGTCTGTCACAAATCAGGAAAGTAAATGATCTGAAGAAGTTAAATGAAACATTCTTCATGAGGGCTGACATTAAGAGGTCACACAGCACTACTCTCTGGGACATTTAGTGTTCAAGTGAGCCTTATGACTGACTAATATAAACATCTTGGTTATTTGACGTCATGTCAAGGTTCCACAAAACTTGAGCTGTTATTTTTAATGCCCTGCTGAGTTTGAAGCATTCTGTAGCTACATAAAGTATGTTTTAGAAAACTCTCAGACTGAGCAAACAAGAGATGTTACAGCTTTCTCATTTTTATGTTGAAATATCTAGATGAAAAAGGCAAAAGAATTATCAAGGACGCATTAAATAGTAGCTAATGACAAGAACAAAACCCATCATATTTAAATGAATATTAATGGGAATCAACACTTTGTAAGAAATTAAGCAGAAGTTACCAAATAGCTGAAGGAACAGGGAATAGAATGTGTGTGAGTATGTGTGTATTTCTATATAGGTATATATATATATATATATATGAAATTACATAAAGATAGACACAACAAAAGAATTCATTTTTCACTGAAGTCTTCATATCTGAATTGATGCGAATTTAATAATAGATACTGTGGTAGACTGAAAAATCCAGCAAAATTATTTTAATGCAGCCCAATATAAAGCAATATCTTTGGAAATAAATTGTGCAGATAATATACATATGATGAGAGAAACTTGAAAAGCTGTGACTCAGGAAAAAAAAAGATATAAAGGAATTATCACTGATAAGTTTATCAACAGACCTTCAAGTTAATGCTCTGACAAGAGAAACTAATGTGTGCCCCTGAGATAAAAAAGGAGAATTAAAAAAAAATAATTGATCTAGTGTCAATGCGTGGAATTGATAATACTATTACAAGTTCATCATGTCCACTTCTGAGGTCTGGAGACTGTGAGTAAGCTTTAGCAATGTGAGGCTTAAAGCAGTGAAGGTGCTTGGTTTGGTGACAAAACACCGAGGATTGACATCTGGTGCTGTTAGGCATTTACACTTAAACCCAAACACTATAGGGAGCAAGTTTTCAATTCTGCAGAAAAAGGTATAGCAAGATACAATACCTGTGAGCTATACTGGAGTTAAACAACCTTGGCCATGAAGTAAAACACAACTGCAAGTGACAAAAAATACAATTAAAAATTGAAAGAGGTTACAAGGATGTGCAGTGAGGAAGAAAGAGAAGAAGGAAAGCTTTCTGCACAGGGCCCCGGCCCCCTGGGCATGCCTTGGTTCACGACTCACATATAATCGCCCTGAGTACCAGTGACTGGTATTGTAGTACCAGTGACTGGTATTGTGGCACCAGTGCTGTGCAAGAAGGAGCAAAAATGCAAGAACTGACAGAAAGAACACCAAATTTGTGCTTCCCCCGTGTTCTCATCACTCCTCCTGCAGACTGGTAGCTAACACCTACCCACTGCCCTTCCCGTCCTCCCCAGCACGTGCTCCTGCCCGGCTTCCCGGCCCTGCTCTGCTGCGGGCAGCGAGGAGCTCTGGCTGGGCAGCCCCCTGTTAATGACCACTCTGCTAGAAGGCTTTTTAACCACCAGCTTAATGCAGGGTATATAACAGTATATAGGCAATTAATTATGGGCAGTCTGGGACGAGGTCTTGCCTGGCAGATCAGCTGATACCTACTCATGTGTATATTACTGTAAACCACTTGGATATATTTTGCATATTGCTAGGAGTACTACAGTTAGAAAATATCTAAGTCTATTTTTCCTAACAATGTCTTCAGTTATGCAGTTGATCCCTGATGCACAAGGTTTGCTGACGACACCAAGCTGTGCGGTGTGGTCGACACGCTGGAGGGAACGGATGCCATACAGAGGGACCTTGACAGGCTTGAGAGCTGGGCCTGTGTGAACCGCATGAAGTTCAACAAGGCCAAGTGCAAGGTCCTGCACGTGGGTTGGGGCAATCCCAAGCACAAATACAGGCTGGGCGGAGAATGGATTGAGAGAAGCCCTGAGGAGAAGGACTTGGGGGTGATGGTTGACGAGAAGCTCAACATGAGCCAGCAGTGCGTGCTTGCAGCCCAGAAGGCCAACCGCATCCTGGGCTGCATCAAAAGAAGCGTGGCCAGCAGGTTCAGGGAGGTGATTATGCCCCTTTACTCTGCTCTTGTGACTCCCCACCTGTAGTACTGCGTGCAGCTCTGGGGCCCCCAACATAAGAAGGACATGGAGCTGTTGGAGCAAGTCCAGAGGAAGGCCACGAAGATGATCAGAGGGCTGGAGCACCTCTCCTATGAAGTCAGGCTGAGAGAGTTGGGGCTGTTCAGCCCGGAGAAGAGAAGGCTCCTGGGATACCTTCTAGCAGCCTTCCAGTACCTGAAGGGGGCCTACAGGAAAGCGGGAGAGGGGCATTTTACAAGGAGAAGTAGTGACAGGATGAGGGGTAGCGGTTTTAAACTGAGAGAGGGTAGATTTAGATTAGATATTAGGAAGAAATTCTTGACTGTGAGGGTGGTGAGACACTGGAACAGGTTGCCCAGAGAAGTTGTGGCTGCCCCCTCCCTGGCCATGTTTAAGGCCAGGTTGGATGAGGCTTTGAGCAACCTGGTCTAGAGGAAAGGTGTCCCTGCCCGTGGCAGGGAGGTTGGAACTAGATGATCTTTAAGGTCCCTTCCAACCCAAACCATTCTATGATTCTATGATTCTTGGCTGACAGAAAAATAAATCTGTGCACTGGTAAGGTCAATGGTATTTGACAGCAGAATTTTTTGCCTTCTGAGAGTATCACAGTTCCCATGAGAAATAATGAAATTTGTGTTAATGAGAAATAAACACTTGGGAGAAATGTCATTTGGTGGGAAGCAACTTTTGTAGATTTTTTTAGTAGCACACTGGCAACATGTGCCCCCTAAAAGAGCTCTAACCTTATGGTTTCATGGCACTGCTGAATGCATTCAAAATACATACCTATGTTACTGTAATATAGGTGCTATAAGGTCACACCATGTTTTGTGCTGTGTAATTTTGCAGCATTTTGATACCCAGCTCTTCTTTCTAGTCTTCAGTAATGTCATCAAGGATCAAAGAACTTCTTCTCATCCAAAAGGCACACACAGAAGATGTGGGTGCCTTTCTCTGGTACAAGGTACCAATGCCATATGATGGAGCTTGTATATGAACACTGGAATGGAAAGCTGCTTCTGTAGAGTAAATTCAATGCACGTGAGACACTACAGCTTTCATCCGTACTATTGGAAATCTCCTATTCAAATGAAGATGAGTGCTGCTAAACTGCCTGTAAAAAAGTGCCTGGCCATGCTAATTTTTCAGCCATGCTAATTTTTCAGCCATGCCTAGGGGCTATTCAACAGACTGTTGGCTGGCCTGCGGTAAAATCGTATCAGAGACAATTTTCACACTTTTACCTTAGGGATAATCACAACTCAGATCCTGAACATTTCCTGATATAGTTTAATTTACTAGTATTGAAGTAACGAAAGGGTCTTCACTAGAGGAAAACAGCTCAGGAAAAAAAGGGTGCTCTCTAATCAGTTTTTGAAAGTGATTTAATGTGGCCAGCATGGAAGACAGAAGCATCTTAGTCTCTTCACTGTCTGATGAAATAGACCCAATAACATGCCAAGGCTGTCCTGATGACCACTCTGTAGGACAAAATGAACTTCCCAGAGCACTAACAGGAGGACGCTAATCAATTTGGTGTGGGTATTAATCCATAAATAAGGACACACTATACAACAGGATCAGTAGAAGCTTTGGGATGTGACTAATATAATGTAGTACCTTTGAAGGACCATGAATAAGAAATGACTCCTCTACCTGCAGATATTATTAAGCAGAGTCTGAAGTCATGTGTGTAACTCATACAGATGTGTTTATAATCTTCACATACCATTTTAAACCAAAAAATATTATGACACCAGGTAGCTTTTCTTAATATGCATAAATCTAGGAATAATGTCCATATTCTCTTCCCCCTGAGGCATAGAGAAGTTTAGATCCTCCTCTTATTTTCACTTGCTGCCTAACTGCGATAGCACCTAAGTACCTGAGTTTGCATTAATAAAAAGTCATCACATTTGTGTGCCTGTGCAACAGCGTAACTACCCAGCAGTGTAACACGGGGCCCAAACAGCCTGTGATCTCAGGGAGGCAATCCTCGTTCTCACAGGTTGTTTCTTCTCAAGTCTATCCATAACAGACGAACACAGGGGTCTACTGTCCCTTGTTGTCAACTATTCGGGCACAGGGGAGAGCTATTCACGCACAGGGAAAAGCAGTGAAGAGGAAAGGAAGATGCTGATGAGCGCAGATCTTGTATTTCCTAGAGATTTGGCCACCAGAGGAGTATGCCCTGACTGCTCTGAGTTAACTGTCACCTCCTGAGATCTCATCTGAGACAAACAGCTTCATTTCTCGAGGCAATGAATATATCTGCCTTATCCAAAAGGTGAGTTTTACGCAAGGTTGCATAAAAGATATTAAATACTCCACTTGCCATATCAACATTAGCTTAATATGAGCAAAGTTCTTGCAGCATAGGAAACACATCTTGGGTAATGTGATGTACTTTCACTGTCAGAGAGATTAGCACAGGCTGGGAAAGACAGATGCAAGGAGATAAGAAGGAGGTAGAAGGTAGCAGAAAGAGCAGGTGTATCTTTTAAAGGGGGAACATGCAAAAATTGGCAACAGTAATGGGCAGAAAAAGGCATAACTTTCCTGGAATTCTGCCTGTGCCCGTCGCAGTAATTATATGGCAGGATGAAGCTGCCAGCAGCAATGTTTGTTTTCTGTGCAACAGCCAGGCTGTGGTACGCGTAATTATCAAGCAGATGGTTAGAGCCCCACAGGGACCCTAGTTTGTGACGACTTTTGCACTCCACTGCTTGTGCCATAGCGTTCTTTTTAAAATAGTGCATGTGCCAGGTCTGGGTAATGGTCTAACAGATGCTTCATCTTGGTTTCAGGACAGCAGATGCAGGAAAGTTTCTCTGAGAGCCAGGAAGCAGACATTCATGAAGCTATGGTTGTTCCAGTATGTACAACCTCGTACAGGTGTACATATGCTCCTTTAGCCCTGAGAATGCCAGGGACATACAGATTCAATGTGGGAGTTCAAGGAGGAGGAAGGTGCAGAAGACAGTGGGCTCATCTCTTCCCTTGAGAGCCCAATACTTTGTGTCTCACCTTATACACTGAAATGACAGGTTTGCTCAATTTTTGGACTGGAGAATTTGGAACTGATATCTGGATGCCAGGTGCTGTTTTAGAAGATGCTGGAAGGTTGAACAGGCACAGGCACAATGTGCCTTAGTTACATGGGCCCTCTTACAGAAATATGAAGGGTCCTCTGTTGAAAGTATTATTAGCAATGTCCTATGTCTAATAGTATTTTTTTTTGTATTTCAGAGTATCTTGTATTGATCAACTACAATAACTCTCAAGAATAAAAAACCTGCTCAGAGAATGAAATAGTGAAGAATGAATTGGCAAAAGACAGTTAGTCAAGAGGCTTTTGGTATGCTTGGATACAATACTTGTGTAAAAATAAAGTTGAGGCCTCTCATTTAAATCTGCTTCATGTGTCAGTGTTAACCTGACTGTGTGTAAGCCATTACATTCAGGCAGCTCATCTGTCTCTGCACCCTTTACAGACTGCTCTGACTCCCTGCTTTTCCTTGCTATTTTCTGTTCAAATCCCCAGTTACTTTCTCCTCTTTTCTTTTCAGCTGTATTTTACCTTGAGCTCATTTATCACCTGAAGTTTCAGTTTTTCTCCATGTTCCCCACGTTGGCCAAAGCTTTGAGTTACAACTGTCTCACACTTTCCTTGAAGTGAGTACACCTAATCTCTAAAGTGAGTTGGATAAGAGCACAAATTACAACAAAATAGCTCTGAAAATACGTAAGATTTAAATATGCTGGGCAAGACATTCAAATAAAAGGCCCTCCCCTTTTGAGGTGCTTCCTTCCAGCCCTTATCTTTTTCTAGCAATTTTCAGTAATTTTACAGTTGTAACAAACTCTATCAACTCATCTGCATGACCAGGAAACGTCTTTCCTTGGAACCCCTTTTTGATCCAGCTCTATTCAGTGTTTTTTCCATCCTGCTTCCTCCCCCCACTCCCCAGTGCACACCTCAATATTCTCAGTGTTAATGTATGAAAGGGGACACTACTCTGATTGTCAGTCAAAGGTACAGGCATTTGACACTTTTCCAGGACAGGACACCCTCCCTCCATCCCTTCCCTCACTTACATTTACCTCTCTCACTGTCTTCATGCAGGTCACTCTTGCTGATCTCACATTTCTGTTTCCAGTTTTCCAACCCTTTTCCATGCCCCCACCCTCCATTTGCTTCTCCTTTCTTCATCCCCCTCTCTGTTTTCCTTCATATTCTTTGTTCCTTACCTTACTACTTCTGTCCTGGGTCTCTTTTAATTGTCACTTAACCACTCTCCTGATTTCTGTCATAATTTTGTACCTAACAAGGAGGGTCTTACATGCTTTAAAAAACATGAACAAGTAATATGTGATTAGTTAAACAAACATCCTTTAAGGAAAATCTTTTGATTTTGTAGCTCTCCCTATCAAAATGTCAGACTGGTGTAGGTCTGCAGAAAGGACCTGGGGCTGCTGCTGGATTGGGAACTACAATCCGAGAGCACAAGAAAACACTGTTCTGCAAATCTGAGCTTGTTGCAGCTTCTTAGGTAAGAAAGGGTGGGCTCTTAGACTGACTACCTCTGTGCTGGGTAGGCAATAAGTATTTCATGCAATGGGAGTTTCACAGACGGCATAGATACTGAACAAGTAGTCTTAAACTCTTCTTGCTCTATTTTCAACACCATCAAGTAAAGTTCCCCCTTCAGATGCACAAAAGCTGCACCTGAATCACAGAATCACAGAATCACAGAATGTTAGGGATTGGAAGGGACCTCGAAAGATCATCTAGTCCAATCCCCCTGCCGGGGCAGGATTGCCTAGACCATATCACACAGGAACGCGTCCAGGCGGGTTTTGAATGTCTCCAGAGAAGGAGACTCCACAACCTCTCTGGGCAGCCTGTTCCAGTGTTCAGTCACCCTTACAGTAAAGAAGTTTTTCCTCAAATTTAAGTGGAACCTCCTGTGCTCCAGCTTGCACCCATTGCCCCTTGTCCTGTCAAGGGATGTCACTGAGAAGAGCCTGGCTCCATCCTCATGACACTTGCCCTTTACATATTTATAAACATTAATGAGGTCACCCCTCAGTCTCCTCTTCTCTAAGCTAAAGAGACCCGGCTCCCTCAGCCTCTCCTCATAAGGGAGATGTTCCACTCCCTTAATCATCTTCGTGGCTCTGCGCTGGACTCTCTCTAGCAGTTCCCTGTCCTTCTTGAACTGAGGGGCCCAGAACTGGACACAATACTCCAGATGCGGCCTCACCAGGGCAGAGTAGAGGGGGAGGAGAACCTCTCTCGACCTGCTGACCACACCCCTTCTAATACACCCCAGGATGCCATTGGCCTTCTTGTCCACAAGGGCACACTGCTGGCTCATGGTCATCCTGTTGTCCACTAGGACCCCCAGGTCCCTTTCCCCTACGCTGCTCTCCAACAGCTCTGTCCCCAACTTGTACTCATACATGGGGTTGTTCTTGCCCAGATGCAGGACTCTACACTTGCCCTTGTTATATTTCATTAAATTTCTCCCCGCCCAACTCTCCAGCCTGTCCAGGTCTCTCTGAATGGCTGCGCAGCCTTCCGGCATCTCAGCCACTCCTCCCAGTTTTGTGTCATCAGCGAACTTGCTGACAGCGCACTCTAATCCCTCATCCAAGTCATTAATGAATATATTGAATAGAACTGGTCCCAGAACCGACCCTTGAGGGACTCCGCTAGACACCGACTTCCAACTGGACTCATTAAACAAGGTTGCATACGAACAACAAAGTCCAGCTCCCAGAATAAAGAACAGGAAGACAACCTCTTCTCTTTGAGTACTTAAAAATTAGCCTACCCATTTCTCTGTCAGGTGTAATGCTACCAGTCCTGTGTTCATGGACTGCAATGAAGACTGAGTATGACCTAGTTTACTAAAAGTGAACTGTGAACAGCAGCTCCTTTTTTTTTGGAAAAATTCAGGAAGTTTACAACTAACTGCAACTAGCATTAAAAATCATAAGAAAAGAAATATTATTACTTTAAAATTAGCCACTGTCTAAACATGTTTTCTGTAGTTGAAAAAAACTCCATTTTTTCCCAATCATCAGGAATTTTTTTCTCTTTTGAGCTACATGCTTCAGAAAATAATTCAGCTTTGTCATTCCAAGCATGAAGTAGAACAAACCATCTGAAACAGTTAATATAATTTAGTGCAAAGCAATTACATCTATCGCCAGGAGAAGCACAATTTACTACCACAAGGAAGTGAAAAAGTCCAATATGTCATAATAAATGCAATTTAAGCTGCGCATAACTGAGACCTTCCTCACATCTCTGCATTTTTCTCTTTGGAAAGGGGACCAGAGCTCAGGATTACACCTCCCCAGATGAGTGCCCTGTCTGTCGGCTTACAGAAGCTTGCACCTTAATGTGTACTTACTCTCCCTCCTCAGCAAATCTGCCTCCTCCCCTCAATAGTAGCACAACCTCAGCAGGAGGCCAAAAAGTGCTGCCATTCACAGCAGCCTCTTGAGGTGAAGAAAGCAGCTTTGACACTGCACCCAAGGGCTCCGGCACATGCTGAGGCAAAGAGGAGTATCATAGCATCATAGAAATATTTGGGTTGGAAGGGACCGTAAAGATTATCTAGTTCAAATCCGACTGCCATGGGCAGGGACACCTTCCACTAGACCAGGTTGCTCAAAGCCTTATCCAACCTGGCCTTAAACATGGCCAGGGAGGGGGCAGCCACAACTTCTCTGGGCAACCTGTTCCAGTGTCTCACCACCCTCACAGTCAAGAATTTCTTCCTAATGTCTAATCTAAACCTACCCTCTTTCAGTTTAGAACCGTTACCCTCGTCCTGTCACTATATGTCCTCGTAAAAAGTCCCTCTCCCGCTTTCCTGTAGGCCCCCTTCAGGTGCTGGAAGGCTGCTAGAGGGTCTCCCTGGAGCCTTCTCTTCTCCGGGCTGAACAGCCCCAACTCTCTCAGCCTGTCTTCATAGGAGAGGTGTTCCAGCCCTCCGATCATCTTCGTGGCCTTCCTCTGGACTCACTCCAACAGCTCCATGTCCTTCTTATGCTGGGGGCCGCAGAGCTGGACGCAGTGCTCCAGGTGGGATCTCATGAGAGATGAAGCCTTGATGCAGCCCAGGATACGGTTGGCTTTCAGGGCTGCAAGCGCACACTGCTGGCGCATGTCGAACTTCTCATCCACCATCACCCCAAGTCCTTCTCCTCAGGGCTGCTCTCAATCCATTCTTCGCCCAACCTGCCTTTGTGCTTGGGACTGCCCCAACCCATGTGGGAGTAGTTGCTTAAAAAGCTGTTGGAGTTGTTGGAATAGGAGTAGTTGCTTGAAGAGTGTGTGGCACCCCTGGCTATCTGTCCTGCCCCTCCTGTCCTTCCTGCATTGCTGCTGCTCAAAGGCTGGCACACTAAACTAGCCCCCTTCAGGGACTGCTGGTGTTGAAATGCCAGACTGCAGACCTACAATTCAGGCACATATTCTCCTCTGCTGCCTCTTCTCAGAGGGTGGCCCTAAGCAGAGAAGAGGGATAGGCAGGAAACGATACCATTTAAAAAACTAGCTGCTCTAGGAGCTCACTTGTTAAAAGAACATTTCCCCCTCTGGGTCCAGTGCTGTGATCAACAGGCAATTCAATAATGGGGTCACTCCGCCTCTCCCCACCTGGAAGTACATATTTAAATAGAAATGGCAGTTGCAATGTCATTTTGTGAAGAGGCTGGTCTGACTGCACTCTAAAAATGCCTCACTGCTTCTACGACAAAGTGACCCGCTTAGTAGATGAGGGCAGGGCTGTGGATGTAGTCTATCTAGACTTCAGTAAGGCATTCGACACTGTCTCCCACAGCATCCTCCTGGACAAATTGGCTGCCCGGGGCTTGGATGGGTGGACTCTTCAATGGGTTAAAAACTGGCTGGATGGCCGAGCCCAGAGAGTGGTGGTGAATGGGGAAAAGTCCAACTGGCGGCCGGTCACTAGCGGTGTTCCCCAGGGCTCAGTTCTGGGGCCGGTGCTGTTCAATATCTTTATAGATGATCTAGACGTAGGGATTGAGTGCACCCTCAGCAAATTTGCAGATGACACCAAGCTGGGTGGCAGTGTCGATCTGCTGGAGGGTAGGAAGGCCCTACAGAGGGATTTGGACAGGTTAGATAGATGGGCCGAGACCAACGGCATGAGGTTCAACAAGAACAAGTGCCGGGTCTTACACTTCGGCCACAACAACCCCATGCAGTGCTACAGGCTGGGGGAAGAGTGGTTAGAAAGCGGCCCAGTGAAAAGAGACCTGGGGGTGCTGATCGACAGCCGGCTAAACATGAGCCAGCAGTGTGCCCAGGTGGCCAAGAAGGCCAATGGCATCCTGGCCTCTATTAGGAATAGAGTAGCCAGCTTGTCTAGGGAAGTGATCGTCCCTCTCTACTCGGCACTGGTGAGGCCGCATCTTGAGTACTATGTTCATTTCTGGGCCCCGCACTTCAAGAAAGATGTTGAGGTGTTGGAGCGAGTCCAGAGGAGGGCGACCAAGCTGGTGAAGGGTCTGGAGGGTCTGTCCTACGAGGAATGGCTGAGGGAGCTGGGGTTGTTTAGCCTGGAGAAGAGGAGGCTCAGAGGTGACCTTATTGCCGTCTACAACTACCTGAAGGGAGGTTGTAGTGAAGTGGGAGTCGGCCTCTTCTCCCGGGCAACTAGCGATAGGACAAGAGGACACAGCCTCAAGCTTCGCCAGGGGAGGTTCAGGTTGGACATTAGGAAGAATTTCTTTACGGAAAGGGTTATTAGACATTGGAATGACCTGCCCAGGGAGGTGGTGGAGTCACCATCTCTGGATGTGTTTAAGAAAAGACTGGACATGGCACTTAGTGCCATGGTCTAGTTGACAGGGTGGTGTCAGGGCAACGGTTGGACTCGATGATCCCTGAGGTCTCTTCCAACCTGGTTGATTCTGTGATTCTGTGTGATTCTGTGCACTACAGCATCCAGCCTTTCCCTGGACCAAGCAGCCTTCCTCCCAGTTTTTTGCCCTCTGCCTACATGGAAAGCACATCAGCATACATGGAAATTTGGGATATCAAGGATGTTTAAAGATTTACAGCCTTCAGATCTAGTGACAGATATAGGAAATTTTTTTCTGTGGTTCCTTTTTCAGTCTCTACTTTCAGTTTTGTTGCCTAAGTATTTGGATACACTTTTGTGAAACTAGGATACCTCTTGACTCAAAGACTAAGAGATGGGGTGACTTTCAAATGTGCTAGGTACTTACAAGTTGTCTTTGATTACTCTGTATTGGCATTACCTAAGGAAAAAAAGCTCAGCTCCATTACTAGCACATACTGATTTTCTTTTAGGTTTAAATTAAGGATTTATTTTTCATTCAGAGTATCTTCTCTTCTTCTTGAGATATTGTTATTTCCTTTTGGAAGAATTTATTTCTACAATTAACAGTCCCTACAGGTGGATGATTCCACTATTAATAATATGAGTATTGCCTACATGGTGGTAAATATGTTTTCTTCTTAGAGGCTAGATACACTAGAAGACTTTAAAAAAAATAGTTTATTAAAATTTTCTGAATTCCCTTTTTCCAAACATCTGTCAAGTAGAGTTGACAGTGATCCTAATGCATCACATTTTTCCTCTGTTAGCAAAGCAAGGAACACGTATACAAGAAATCTCAAATTACAAATCTGAATGCTGCCCAGCTTTCAAATCTGTGGACATTTTGCTGTTTAGCAGCTCTTGGTTCAGGATTTCAGCACTGATCTCTGAAACAAATGTACATCATGGTCATTAAGTCTCCCAGTAAATCTCAACTAGCTGCATTTAAACCATGGAAATGGGAGTGCTCCTAATGCCTTATTCTAGATTATAGACAAAGGCCAGTCTCTGACTCACTCTTGTCCTGTCTAAGACTGAAAGCACTTGTTATGTATCCCTCTCTCCATACCTTGATTTCTATGGTCAAAACTGGTCTTCATGGCTGAGGAAGCTGCTGTGGCCAGGACTTCTCAGTGGTTGATCAGGAGAAGGACTGCAGGCTGCATCATGGATCACATCTAGGTTTCATCATAGCAACTAGATCAAGCCAACAATGATTTATTAAACGAAAGGTAAAATGTGACTAAGTTCTTCACTGATCCATTTACAAAACTTTCATTTTGAAAAGCAAGAAACCCACCAAATCACTGATGATAAAATATAAACCTCAAATAGCTGCTAACAAATGCCTTACACATTTCATAAATGAGAAAAAAAAACAGCGATGAGCAATAAATTATTTATTCAAAAACATCTATACAAAATAACACTCTTGGAGATAAACACTTTTACATTTTTAAAGTGCATCTCTTCATTGCTACAATATTTGATTTACTAATTTACACTGTACATTCTTAATTTTTAAAAAAAAAATAATTGGTGAGTATTTTTCCAGTTGGATGTTAGTAACTGTGACAGGGAGCATATATTCCATTATAGAAATCATGTTTGAAATGTGTACATACACAAACTATTCACATCCAGATGTAAAGACAACACCGTGACAATAGCAAGAGTATCACTAGAAAGTGGAATTACAGTATACTGTACGATAATAGGTTCTCTTGTTATAAAAGGTTATTTGAAAGTGCAAAATATATACACTCTGCCTTTATATTACTTCCTAGTTTAATCTTTACTACTTGTTAAATAAATTTCTGACTTCCTGAACTGAACAGATAAAATTTTACACTATGTAAATCTACAATCATGCACATGTTGCAAGGCTGCATTTCCAATAAAAAAAAGAACAAAAGCAAAGCTACACACTCAAAAAATACCACATTTCAGATGCCTTTTTTAATTTGCCAATTGAAATACATAAAATGTGTAACAAAATATATAATGTATACCATTTAGATGTGAAATATTATGAGTATGAAAAAATAGTTAATATTTCTTTGTTAATTATTGGATTACCTATAAGTAGCTCCCTATACTAAGATGATCACATTTACTGCATCATTTTGTTGCACATTATTTTGGCCCTCAATACAACCTTCCACTAAAAGGGAAAGAAACCTGCAATATGCAAAAACTCACAGAAAATCAACAAACATTTAATTGCCACATGACCAAGATGAGTAATATTCAAACAGTCTCTATGTGTCTGTATAGAATTTGGATATCTATTTAGGTCTGGCTCTATTATGAACTGCTGAACGAATGCATTTTTAGGACAGAGCTAGTGGACTGTCAGGAAACATTTAATAAGATACAGCTATTGGCTGCAATAGACTATACTAATTCAAATGTTTTTCTTCTTAAAAAAGAACCTCTGAGTTTATGTTATGTAAAGCTTTAAAACCAAAAATCTTGTGCTAATTACCTGGTGTAGCTCACTTTGATTTTTTTCTCTTGTGCCAGAGACTTCGATATATTTGATCTTTCAAAATTTATGTCAATTATTGAAGAAAAGATGAATTTTCCCTTTCAAGAAACAAAGATTTACAGAGTGGAAATAAGAACAAAAGGCAATTAGAGGGGAAAACCTGACTGCTAAAGTCAGCACTGATGATTTAATCCTAGAAGCCCTGAGTTCTTAGGGAATTTCACTGACACCCACTGACTTTCAAAGGCACGTCTGGAAATGGTTTAAAACATTTCCTATAAAGTGTCCACTGGATATTCACACATCTTCTTCTTCTTTGGGTGAGAAAAAGAAGACATTAAAAAGAATATCTGAAGTATACACTTCTTCCAATGAACAACAGTACTCAGCAATCAGCCTTATGCTGTATTGTGGGTTGCTGATCAGAACGTGAACCAACTCCAGACATCGTTGTTGGTGACACTCATACACAGGAGAAAAGCACTAATTTCATTAAAAACCTCCACACTTCACTTCCATAATGTATTTTTGCAAGTTTTCACCAAGAAGTGGCAATTGACTTTTACTTCGCAAGCAAGATTGCATGATGGAGGGGAGGAGAAGCAATGGCTACATATTTCAAACTGATCGTTTTGGGACGGAAATTCCCACAGCTGTGGTGCATGGCTCTGTTACTGATGGTGTTTGCCATCCACAGTGGACAAATTTACTGTGATATTTGAGACAGAAATTCCTGGAAATGTTGATATAAAAGTACATATGGGAATGCTATTAATATCCATTTCAAATACACATAACAACTACTTTTCTCAAATACAGAGACGTCAGTTAGCTTTCTCTTGTTTTCACTTACCACTTTCACAAAGAATAATGTCTCCATTTTTTTTTACAGTTAAGTGAAACCTGAGCACATTCTGAGAGCTTTAAATCCCCTTAATTTGAAATCATAAGTGATTTATGGAATGTTATCTTTACCAGCCTAAGCCACTTGTCATATTTCTGTTGAAATGCAACTAGTATCAGACTAATAAACTATGAAAGATGTCAAAACACTTGAATTAAAATTAAAACCCCCAATATTATTGCATAATATTTCATTATTCTTCTTGGATTTTCCAGTGGGTATAAAGGGAAATAGAGATCTGAGCATCTAACATCATAAATTGTTATTCCTTTGTTTTTTATAATCATGGCTTATATAACAAATGCTAAATTTTTTTAATGTAATGGAATAAAGATAATGTAATAAGCATAAATAATTAATCATTTATGTACTCCAGATGGTGTCATGTCAGAATAAAATTTCGAAATAACTGACATTTTCTATTGTCAATACAGTGAGCTATCAGAAAGTTCCAAAAGGGGCTAAACTTCTATCTCCCTCTATCTTTGAGAGATTAAGAACTCCAAAATATGGGTTGGAAATAAGAACATTTGAATAAATTGATTAACCAGGCATAACATTTGGTTTCCAGGGGGAATGAACAGAGGCACTAGAACAGATATGAAAAAACCCCAGCCACCCAAGGATACTGATATAGGTGAATAGAGTCAATGGCAGAAATATGACTAGTGAACAGGCACCTGCTGCAGGACAAGCAAACACAAAGGAATGAGATGAGGAAGCTTTCAGTGACCAGCAGTGATCTGACCTCTTGGAGAATGGGATTTCATCCTCAGAGAATGTTAATAATGTTCCCCCAAAGTGATGGATGACATTATAACCTGCGGAACAAGGTAGTGAGATAGCCATTTCCATGCTTCAAGAAGAGATACAGACAGTACTAGCATTTGCAAAATAACTCACTAGCACAAAAAGAAAAAATCCCAAAATAAAACACACAAGGTTTCACTTTCTCTGATAGGACCACTGTAACTTAATAACTGAGCAGTATTTCTGCTCAGCATATTCCCAAGCATGTTGTTCCAGTGGGGCTCATCAGTTTGGATTTTTTTCTGTTCACATCCCAAGTTTTTCATTTGAGAGAGTGCTTTCACAGTTTAAATACAATTTCTTTCCCACCATTGAATTCATATTTAAAATTACTTCTAAGTATCAGTGGTCTAACTGACTGTTTATGGAGTAGAGTATGCAGTCCTTTATTACAAATGTTGTATACAGCTATGGCATAAAGAAAAGTGATTCAACAGAAATAAGTTACCATGTATAAGAGGAGGTTAGAAGTACTTATATATGCTTTTGCAAAGCTTTGTGGTCTACAGACAAGAGCCTTGTGAATGCATTTATCTCATGTACAAGACGGTTTTACTTGTTTTGTCTGTCTGACTGTAATCACGATATATCACAAATATTGTTTTCTCACAAAAAAATTAATTACATAAACATTAAATGTTTGAAACTAAATGACATGTCATTCCAGATGAAGTACACTTGTCTTTCATTAGAAACTTCAAATTAGCCCATTTTTGCTTGTACAGGGTGAAGAAGAGACAACTGCATAAATTTTAGGCATGGAATTAACCCAAGACGTTTCACTCTGTAAGTCTTCTGCATTAGTAGGCATCACTTTCGAAGCGGAGAGAACAGTGGTGGATGCTGTAACCATCATGCTGATGAACAAGCTGAGGAAACACAACTAAAATGGTGGAATAATACGGAACCAAGATGATTAGGGAACACAAAGAGAAAGAGGAGAATCAGACACCTCTCATTTTCAGTACTTCCTGACAGCGAACTAGTTTCTGACCTGATCTGCAGTACGGGAATTGTTAACGAGAAGATGGTATTTCTCCATGCCTGGCTGGTCAGCCTGAAAGCTCTGCTGTTATTAAAATGGAATAACCTGGAAACACCTTTATAATCCAGGGCCTGTTTTCTGAGATGAAGCATGGTAGCTAGCAGGAAAACCGACAGGCTGAGAATTCCCCAAGTGATGGATCCCAGAGCCTCAAGTCTCTGTTGTCTGATCTTAGGCAGATCGATTGCTGGTTGGGAGGAATTGCCAGATGCACAACAGTTATGCTGGGATGCACGGAAATTCACTTCGTTAATTCATCCCAGTAAGCACACTTCCAAATTCAGCTTATAATTCATGTTAGGATATCAGAAAAAGTTTTGTTTGTGGAAACAGATCAGTTCAACCAGGGAAAAAAGCCAACAACAAAAGTTAAGTATAGACAATCAAAACAAGTATGAGAAAAAATCAAATTAATATATGCTTCCCTACCCAGATTCATCCTCCTTTTCCTTCTAATGGTTGAGAACCTTACCTTTGTTTCAGAGATTTACAGTTCCTGGTCTCCCTTCCTTTCTCATATTGCATTACCTCTCCAGCAATACTCTAATATGTTTCTGACTAATTCAAAGTTTTACTGAATACCTTCATGAATTAGATGCTATAGAAAAATATATCTGAGAAAAAGGCTCTTCTGCAAAGGGTTTGTGCTTTACTTTAATGCTTCTTCTATTGTCAACAATATTTGTGCCCCTTGGCAATCTTGTTTGTGCTACATAAAGAAACTGAATAAGTCACTGTGCCTTTTCCACTTTAAATGATCTGTTAATCAAATAATTTTCTTTTCAGCTCAAGCTCAGCCTTCCACTACTTACATTTGTGCAGGGACAATTGAGTTTGCCCTTTAAAGCTATTACAGTGACATCAAGTTTCCTATTCCTCACTGAATTTCACCAGAATGGTATTTACTGAAGTGATTCATTTTATGACAAAGAACAAGAGACCCAGCAGTCTGCTGAACACGTTTCACTGCTGGGTGCTAAAACGACTCTGTGTATGTAGAAGACTGGGGCTGAGGCCATGCTTGCTTGCTAGCACCTTGCTGACGTAAACTGCTTGTAAACCTTTTTGCCTAATGGAGGTTTGGGGGGGTGTAGAAAAGATTTAGGAACTCTGTGCTAAATGAAAGCATTTTTCCCCCCCTTAAAGACAGCTTTTCAGAACATTTGCCCCATTTCGTTTCATTTTTAATTCCAGGAAGGAAAGCATTTTTCTTTCAGGTCTAAACATAAAACTGTTCCTCACTCTGAAACAAAAATCTGAGACAAAATGCATATAACAAATGTTGAATCTTTGCTTTCTGACGCAGCATAGGCAATGTGCAGGCTGTAGGGCCTCCTGGAGCAAGGGTGGTGATGGTCGTGGATAAGGCCACGAAGGAGTTGTTAGGTATGCATTTAAAGAGAGAAACATTAAGCAATGACGCAACTGAACAGGCAGATGCTCTGAATGACCTCTCACATTTGAAAATGTTATAGTATTACAGTTTAAAGTCTGACTTTCCTACTCTGCGTAACCATGTTGCCATGAGAACAAAGTAAATGGCTTAGTTTGATATGAGTAGAAATTACTAGAATTTAAAAAATAAAAAAGATAGTTTTCAATAACTTTTCAAGTGCATCAGCCGTGCTTATTTTCTTATTCTTCTTCTACTCATAATGTAACTCCTTCTGCTTGCTCTTGTCACACTAAGAATATTTTGCAGAAATTTTTCTATATTCTTAATTTTGTTTCAAACCCATCACTGAAGCACATTTCTAGTGGGGTTAATCTATTTGACCTGCAAAGTCAAAGGATAGATTCACAGATAAACAACCAAAGGTAACCAAGCTATTACAGCTTAATGGCTTCCACTCATCAGCTGAGGCACAGCAATCACCTCTATGTGCACTGCCAGTCTGTTGTAGATATTAAATGAAACACTCTCAGTAACCAAATCTGAAGGTCTAGGAATTCAAACCAAGTGCCTGTAGTGAGTAGACAGTTGCATATTTAGCAATTTTAATTATTAGGTCCATTTGGGGGAGTCTACATGATCACTGACATGTAACACTAGAACAGCTAGATCGTTTTCCCACTGGAAGATCTGTTCATAGCAAGGGGGGGAGCTGGTTATGGATCTCTGTCTCCCAAACTGCCTCTGAATGAACACCTAAGGATGTTTAACAGCCTGGAGTCTGGTCTCTGACGTTGTCACTAACGACAGTTCACAGAGGAACTACAATTTTATCCATACCTTAACCTGCTTCCTAACTATGTACCCTTTTTATGGGTGTTTTAAATACATCATCTTGTTTTTTGTTAGCTGGAGGTTGCAAACATTGCAAACAGCACAAAGTAATTGGAGTTGGGTTATACTGTTAGGTGCTAAAGTTTAGATTTTAGAAAGCTTATATACAGTGCTTTAAAATTATGGGGACAAAAGGTCTGTCTACACAAGAGAATTTTTGAAGAGTTGAATCAGTCTGGGAAATTCCTTCCTAAGCATTTGATACTGGTCCCTGTTTTTTCTAGGTTATGCAAATCTTAGATACAAAATGGTAGTTCTTATGTCCATATGGTTTGGATAACATCTTAATATAACAAAACCACATGTCTGATACTGAGATATTCTCTCTTCCTTATTCTATAAAAATGTTCCTAGTTTTTGCAATATTTAATGAAACACCCATTCCCTCAGTTTTAATTTTATTTGATGTTAAAACTAATTAAAGCACATCTACACACAGTTCTGGCAATTTCTAAACACTGAAGTGTCAAAGAATTGTGAACACTGACCTGCCCTATGTAAATACTTGTGGGTATTTTTCATACAGTTTGAACTCATAACATTCAATTTTGGAGGGGAAGTTTTCATGCCAGAGACATAATTAATCCTATTTATCTCTAGAAAATGCTGGGTGTGCTTTGCATGTCAAATTAAAAAAAGGAATGTGGGAAAAAGAGTAGGATGGAGTATGCCACTAAAAATTCAAAATCTTAACTTTCTTCTTATTTGTCAAAAAAAGAGAAATAAAAATAACATTAAAAAAAGAGAAAAATGACACCAGTGAAGCAAATTGTTGCAGAACAACTACAGAGTTTTCTTTCAGGCAGTTGAATTTTTTTCAGAACAAGAGATGAGAATGTAACTATAAAAGAACAAAGACTGATGGATTTTTTTGAAAGAGTTATGACAAATGAACACAACATATAATCTTCCAGAAAAATGACTGTTACATACAGTTTAACATCCAGGCACTTTTAGCCAAAATACTTTTGCAAGCACTGTTGGAAAAGTTGTGCAGCTGTGGATGGTAGAGAAAATACTGTGCTTATTAAAAAGAAAATTGAAAATAGATTTTTAAAAATAACACCTATACCTTGCCTACTTGCCTGTACTGTTAGGAAACAAAATATCAGTCATGTCAAACTAGGAGAACATTTCCTTTGAAGGCAGTGGAGCTAAGCAATTCTGAGTGCAAAGAACCACTTGATTTTGATTGGCAAAGGTATTTAGATAAGAAAGCAAAAAACCCCAGGAAACCTACATGCCTCTTAGCTAGATTAAATAAAATCATAAGAGAGTATGTCATATAAATGGATTTACTGCTGATGAAAAGCCATCTATTGTTGAGTAATGTATCCTAATTAGCAAGGGAAAAGATGTACTGCACTGCTGTACACACACACACAAAAAAAAAGCATATACCACACAAAAATTAAGTAAGGTGCCAGTTTTTCCAAGAGGAAAATCAGTAAAATATCTTAATGATTAAAGCAGAGAAACCTTGTTTACATATGAGCATTCAAAAACTATGGTTTGTGGGGTAATTTCCTGATTGAAATTGCAGATCCTTCTCCATAGGATATAAAACCAGTATGTGAGAAACTTATTAAGAGACTAAAAGGAAATGAAAACAATATTGAGGGAATACAAATGGTTAATGTGGCAACAAAAGGCATTAGAAATACTTGGCTTTATAGAATTAGGATGAAAAAGACTGTAATGAAACACACATTTAAGAGTATTTTGAGATCTTAGTAAAACTCAAAAAAATTAAAGTGCAAAACAAAGCAACAAGCAAATAAACTCAGGACTGTGAAGAAGTTAACTCTATATAAACTAAAATGACCATGAACTCAGAATTTGTCACTGTAATAATAGCATTCTCGCCTACTGTATGGAGCGAGTTAATTGAAACTCCTCAGTGCCTCGATTCAAAGGAAGGTGAAGGGCAAATTAAATACAAGCTTGGTTATGAATCTAGTTCCTTTTCCTTTCATCCTGCTACGAATATCCCAGTGATGGGGAGAAATAAATCTGTAATAATGCTAAAAACGCTGATAAAAACATCACTGACTGCCACAAAGAACTAAAGCCCAGAAATGTCTCTGACATTCAACCCCGCAGCTGTTTTGATGTTACTGTTTCCTGCTTCTCTCTGACTGCATGTATTTCCCCATCTGAGTTCTATGAAAGCACTAGTGTATCTTGAACACTAAGATGCAATATGTGCCAGTAAGTGCTGGGGCTTTTGTGGAAGCCACTGTGCTTTTAGTAGCACGCAGATAGAGAAAACTGCTACCTTTACTCCAAAAATTCTTCACAGTATTGCACGTAGCTAGAGTACAAGATAAATGCAAATCGCAGCACTTCTCCAAGTCTTGGTGTAAAACATTTAAGGAACAGTGTTTTTTTACAGTTTTATCCAAAAATAAAATAATCTCACTAAGCACATTGGTTCAGTAAAGGACTTCTACTTTAAAACACAGGGAAAGCTTTATCCCTAAAGCCAATTAAATATTCATATTAACTCAGCTGGGGAATATTTGTCCAGCTTCTTCGAAAAAAGAAAACCGTGATCTGACTGTGTACTCTGCTTATGGATGTTGTAGGGTATGCTAAAGGGTAGTAATTTAGCTTGGTTCTGAATGTTAATTGAACAAAGTGCTTAAAGACACAGTAGAATGTCTCCAATATTTTTTTTATGTCTAGCTTGATGTTCCAAGAGTCGGTGTATCCCCTGGGACACAGAACTTGTCTACAAATTAATACAACTTCTACTGCCTCGTTTTAGAAATATTTTCTACTAAGCACTAGGTAGTAACTGCTAGCTGGAAAAATAGGCTAAGGCTTTTTCTTACCCCCTCTGCCTGTTTAAAGGGATGACAAACTTCTTATTTACACTCCATTCAGTTCAGGATTGTTTTATTTTATTCTCATAATCCTCCAACGTTGTTCATGAATGCTACTTTTTGTTGTATTAGTGTATAAACCTGACACTAATACTATCTATAGGAAACTGAGCTGTCAAAAAACTATGCTATAGCATAAGAAAATCTAGGCTAGTTGATGGAGAAAGATGCCTTTTCAGAACGTGATTCAATCCACTAGTGTTAGGCATCTACTGCAGGAGGGAGTAAAAAAGCACTCCCTGGCACTGCCAGTCTCTTTCCAGTGATCACAGAGTTGAGACCAGCTGATTAACACAGACTGGACACCTAATTTCTACATTAATTCATTAACAAGCATAGAGTATGATGTTTCCATCATATTTGAGGATTTAGAGACATGCAAAAACCTGGCAGCTACCTAGCATAGAAATACAACAGAAATAATGTTCCAAGAATAATTTGTAACCAGGAAAGAAAAATAAAGTTCTTCTTACATTTAAATTCTTTTCTCTGCTTGGCTGTCTGGCAGTCCTGGAGATCTATGTAGCTGAGACCCTTCTGCCACTCACAGCTCCTGATGTAGTGTAGGCTTGCACAATAGACCATGTTTTTCCACAGAAAAAAAGTCTGAGATACACCTAGAATAGAGGCCTGAATACCTGCATAACTACAACTCTCACAGGGCACCATGGCAGCCTTTCCAAATAAAAGATTACAGCTTACAGTCCAAATAGTTTGCGTTTGATTCCTCACTGAAAAGTCAGCAGTGTTTTCTGCAAGAATGAATCCTTTTACTGACAATGTAGGCAGCTGTGCGCCAAGGGAATATTAGAAAAGAAGAGTTTTTCTTCCCCTGTGGATTATTTAAAATTGTATATCTTTTTGTCATTTTTCAGGTTAAGTCCTGTTTAAGTCACTGGGACTTACAATAGCAGTGGATTTTGGCTATAGTCCATGGAGTTTAATAACTTCAAATTTAATGAAAAGATTCTACTTGTAGAGGTTTTTCTGGTTGAACCAGATTAAAATACATCTTCTATTTCATCTTGCATGCTACATAAATCCCTTTTGTACTTTCTAATAAATTTACTACAAGGCCTTTTACTTCACATAAAATAATCTCTTGTCTACATGCTTCAACACAAAAGTACTTAAACAATTTTGAAGCATAGGTTAAGAAACAAAATATGATTACATGATACATTTTACATTATTTTCTTTGAAATATTTTTCTCATTCAGCAGCCATAATTCAATGAATAGCAATTTTAAGTAATAGAACTGCACTGAAAGAATAATTTCTCCATGAAATTCCAAGAGTGATAGTTACTTTTAGCTTGCAGGCTAAGTAAAGGAGGCTTTTAAGACTGCACAGTCTGTCCATCTGTCCATCCCTCCCCTGCTTCCATTTTTGCAGTGCTTTGGTCCATTTCCCATGCATTGGAAAGAGGGACAGAAATCGCCACTGACTCCTCTTCGCCTCTGATGAGAGCATGGAGGAAAGGGTTTCCTTTCTAACGTTCACCCTCTCTGCCCTCAAAATCTTACTGGAGGATATGGGAAACCATATTAAAACAAAAATCAACCACAGCACAAAAAACACATTGCCATTGCACAGACCCTACTTTGTGATAGAGGAGATATGCAGGTGGGTGGGGAGGTGTCATAAAATACTACAGTATTTTAGTAGAAACCTTTATGGAAATCCACTTAAAAAGAAATTCATGCTTTTTAAAATACTCCTTATGCCACTACAAAGATCAGACTACACATTAAAGGTTTTGTGGAAAAGGCATATTTTGTCTGAAGTTACTTATGAATTAATGTAGTTCAGATATAAGACAGGATTTTAGAGTTATGGTTGCAAAGTTTGTCAGAGCTTAGCCCTCTGCCCTCAGAAAAATTCTTGTTTAAGCTTCAGGCCTACTGGCTCAAGGGTGGAAATCACTTTGAAATACTGTTTCTTAGATCCTAGTGTGAAAAGAATTAAGTCAGATTTCCAGAGCCTGAGCTTTGGATCAGCACAGCCTCAATCGTATAATTCTATGCTTTATGATTATCAGCAAAAATAAAATTAAATAATATAGGTCAGATACAGCTGGTGATGCCCTGCTCCCACTGAAGTCAGTGAGATTCTCTGGCAACATCTTAATCTATAACTAAAACTGCCAAGGCCTGTTTTCTGTCCCTGAGGCCATCTGGCAGGCTCTGGCCACTTCCCCTCTATTAAACTCTCTGGTGTTTTAAACAGGGTAGCACAACCAAGCCACTTACTGGGAATAGACCTGAGCTGACTCCAGTTTATGACTGTGCACAGGATTTTTTCTGCAGATTTTAATCACTGCAGAGCAAAGAATGCCAGAAACTATTTCAACAAACAGTATGATTCAAGTCCAGTGCCCAAGCCCATGCTGTACCACTCCTTAATTCACATGTCACTGATGACCCTTGCTCTGATTTATATCAATGGTACTGCTCGTGTGCTCAAAATCATGTTTTCAAATGGAATTATTTTTAGTCTTTTAACCACGTTTGAGTTTTAAATTAAAGACAAAGAAAATCTGGACATATAGAAATTATCCTATTTTTATTCTAGTCATGAGTGGCTATTCTTGATTTTGTGATGGTGCACAATTTCCTCTCTATGTTTGTATGCTTCTTTCCTCAGCCTGCTGTTTATGGCTCTGCTGTAGCAAATGGCTCTCTCCTCCTACCCCTTATTCAATTCTGGTACCACTTTGTCTCCCTAGAAAAAATAAAGGAAAACTATTCACAAATGAATAAAGAGGTAGCAAGACTAAAGCTTAATATATCACAACTATGTAACAAAATTTATTTTCTGTTTTGATTAGCAATTAAATATTTGACATTCCAGCTGCCCAGTCACAATAAAACAACTGTCCTCTGCCTCACTGTGCAGTTCCTGAGGGGTGACTGTGGAAGGCACACACCCACCAGCAGATCTGTTTACTGTTTGTGAATCCTACTATTTCGAGGTCTTTAGTGAGCTGAAATGTGGTGCAAATACTCAAGACTTCTGAGGGGGAAAAATATACGCATGTTAGATGACACACACTCTGAAGGCAATGATAAAATAACATGCTTTACTGACAATAAACAAATGTAATAAATGAACATAAACAACCAAATAAATTGGAAGCACAACATTTTCACATATGAGGTATATGTTAACCTGTTAAGAGAATTACAAAGAAATGTAAGGTGCTATGGAAGTCCTATACAACCTATATAACAGCTGAGTAACTAGCAGTCCATTAGCTTTTCCCAGGCTCTGGCAACTTCCTCAGAAGACTGGCCTTTAGTCCCTGCCCTGAGATTGTTGCAGAATGTGAAAGGAAGGAAAAAACAAGTGAGCTCACAAGAATCTTCAGGCTCCTCATTAAAAATTACTTGGAGAATAATTTCTAAAATACAACCCTAAAATCCAGAGGGTAAATTTATAAGAACTTTTTCTCTAAAATTTCTTGAGATTGATTTGGACATATCAGAAGAAATCTATGGCCTTGCAAAAATATAGCTCACCAAAAGACTAAAAGAATTTAGAAATTCCATGAAACAAACAAAATTACTTCAAATCAGTATAAGCAACTTCATATAAAAATTATAAAGGTGGCTAATGAAAATGTGCGATATTCATCTGCTTTGCAAAAAAATATTTTTTTTTATTAATGCTCATTTTGGATTGCAGAACTTTTTCATAGAAATGAAAGATTATTTAATAAACTAAGATTAATTTCTTTTAAGTTTTTATTTACAGACATATGTAGCGTTTTTAATCACATGATACTTAAAATATTAAGTCTAGAGGCCTGGCTGTAGTATCAGTTCAGTACTAGCTGGTAGTCTTCTGTACCATAGACTTTGTATATGAGAAAATAGCAGAAAAACAAAATTGAAGGAATTCCATAATTTTTCATACTACATACACTCTGTCATTTATAATGACATGCTAATAGCTGAGAACTGATAGTAAGAAAGCTATTCTAATTTTAATGCTATAATTTGTGAACATTCAAATCTCAATAAATGCAAAGAGCTGAAAATAAAATGTAAAGCTGAAAATTAAATGAAACACTTTGAATAAAAACATCTTTGAGAAAGAAAATTTTTTGATTGATGTTTTGGAAAAAATATAATTAAAAACTGAGATTATATTTATTAAAAAATACCATATTGACTATAAATATTTATTTACAATTAACGAAAATATTTCTCACCTTTGCTAAATATTGTTTTAACAGGAGTTAGCACTCCTACTATGCCTCCTTGCAAACAACATTAGAACTGTAAACACCACTGGAATTGCAAACAGAGTCCATACTGTTCAAATTAATTTCTCTATGCTTAACACTTAGCAACAGGTAATCCTTATGGTAGGATCAAATCACCTACTTTAGGCACTATATTTGTGCCTAAGCTTTAGTTGGACTAATAAGCATCCATTTAAAGTAAGTGCCCGAGGCCCCATTGCAGTCTGCCAAGACAGCTAACTACTTAAGACCTGAGAGGGGGAACTTCTCTGACTAAATTTAAGCACTGAAGTTATGCAAAACCACTCCTCATCTGAGAGTTTTTAAAGGCACCTACCTATTTTCCTTAGGATACAGCAACTTTAGGCTTTTACTTTAGCAGAATACTTTACTAGACTCCTACAATTTAAAGAGGACTATGATGAATTCTCTCCATATCCATTGTATCTATTTAGGATATTCTTCTTGCTTGATTTTTTGATTGTTTTATTTTCTTGGAAAAAAAATTTGCCTGTTGCTGCCTCAAAACTGCATTTGAGAACAACTGAGACTTCTGTCACAGAAACCTGCAATATTTGGTATTACTTACAGGAAATATGCCCTAAAATTAAAATGTCTTCATTTTATATGATTTTTCAATAGCAGGAAGTATTATCTGTGAATATAAGAAGATGATTTCAGAAGAAAGATTAGGAATATGTCAAAAGTAGAACCATGTTATTTCCTTAGTAAGGACAAAACTGACTTTGCTTGTGTATAAGTCAGGGTTAGATCTGTGGGAAAAAAAAAAAGGTACATGGCCCAGAAAAATCTTTATGTTTTGTTACGTTCACCCTACACTGGGAGCATCCTCCTCCAAACAAAACAGTTATTAAAGAAACTGTTTTCAACCATACAGAGCATCTATGAATGAATAAATGAATGATTCACGGAAGCTTTATTAATAGATAAGAAAACTCTGTGGCAAGTTTTCTGAGTGCCTATAGTTAGGCTCCTTAGCAGACTCTAAAGCTCTTCAGTTGATCTACCATGCTATTTAAATGCACACTTAACATTACCTTGTGCATACACTGGGGCTACTTAATATGCTTAGAGTCAAGCATGTGCTTGAGTCTCTTCCTCGATCTGAAATAGAGTACTTGGTGTTTTGCCAGAGCTAAACTCTCAGGCCTTGAAAGAACTGGATCATGGAACTATTATTTTTCAAACATATCAAAGCAAGATAAAAGTCCGATTCATATGGCAGTTGTCTTCAATACTTAGTTCTTTTCTACAGTGAAGGCCGTAGAAATTGTCTGTGCGCTCAGCGCTTTTCAAAACAGAGTTAGAGACCAAATTTTGGATGTACATACACTTTTCAAACGTTATTCCGTGTTTCTACGTAATATGGGGGAGTATGTATGACCATGAGAGCAGAAATGAAAATGCCACCACAAATATTATTGAATGAATATTCACTCAGAATTTTATATTAATGCTGAAGGTGACAAACTGATTCAGTTTGACGTAATATTTGTTAACTCAGATTCAAAATGTTTAACGAATTGTGAAAAGTCTTAACATTACAGATAACACAACTATAGACTTCTTATAAAATCACAAAGTTGCAATATTGTGCATGAAATAACTACTTTTTTTAAGAAAATAATTTATTTTCCATAGTCACAACATATAATCTGACATCAGTTACTGTACATATATTTTCTTGCAATACTCTGACTCTCTATGAATACTGGATCCACAGATGCCACTTTTGCTGCTATAAAGGAGTGAATACAGTGTAAAACTGCTGTCAGATCCTGAAATTCAAGCTCCTGAAAAAGGAAGTAAGAGAAAAAAAAAAAAAAGAAGAGAAAATGTGAATTCATATTCAGGTTTATAAACATTTTACGTAAATACAGAACAGACTAGTCAGCAAACACCAATGGATTTTAAACGAAAATTTGAATCTTTATAGGGAACTGTAAAGTTAAAAGAATAAAAGATGTATATCTGTACCTTGTTCACTGGCAGTGCCACATGTCAATTTAGTTTTCACTCTGTTCTACTTTATTGTTTACATTTTACCTAGCTTGGGCAATGAAAGTGTTCAACTTGCAAGAACATTCAAATATTGCAACATAATTTAAAATATTTGATAAGTTAAGGATATTTGGGGATAATGCGGTGTCAAGTCACAGCTGGGGAGGGTAAGGAGGACTCATACTTTGGCAGCCTCTGAAGGACAGTCAGATAAGCAAGCTGGAAGGCCAGAGGTATGGTGGAAGGTAAGGTAAAGTCACACCACAGCCTACGTATGGAAGGATGGCTGGGTATGAAATTCATATGCCCTAATTCACAAAGAAAGGCAGTTCCTCTTAATCAGTTCTCAATTTCCCTTGACTTTTTATAACACATTTCATCTTCTGTGCACAAGTTAAATTTCTTTTTCCCAATCTCCTCAGACAGAAATGGAGTGATATTCTGACACAATGACAACAAGTATAATACAAGAAACCTGTTCAATTTACATGAAACTACTACTTGTAAAGTAGCTGGTTATTGAAACACAGCTGGTAAATATATTGTTGGGACATTTGGGACAGTTTTTGGTTTGGGGAGAAGGCATTTGTTTTCAACAACGAGTTGGCTACATAGTAGTTTATCGAGGCACACTCTGTATGTTTGCCCTTAAACAAAAAGCAAAGCACTGGACTTCTGCTTTCCTGTCACAGTATCTTCTGGCACCTTCTCAACAAAATTGCCTCAAACAGAATATTTGGAATTCAAGGTTACTGTTCCAGAAAAGCTCACCATCACACCATTTTGCTATCAAAGGCCATGCATTTACTAGGCAGGAGTGGTTTTACTACTAAAGAATGTCTTAAATTGTTCTGAAATTACTGACTGGTTTTCCTATAACTTTCCATGAAAAAATAGCTGAATTCACAAAAAATGCATAGCCATTTTTAATGCGACCAGTTGAAGTAATAAACAATTTAAAACAGGTTATTACAATTCAACATCTAATACAAATTACAAACTGACACATCCAAGATTATAGAAGAACAGTAAACACAAAACACTCCTAATTAAAAAAATAGGGGCATAAACCAATATAACCGATAAGCAGAATGTGCTATTTATCATCATTCATACCTAGTTAAATAAGGTGAAAAGAAGATAACATTGAGGGAAGAGGCAAAACTCTCTCAAACTTCTGCTTTTGCATACTTGCTAGTCAACAAATTAAGAAAAAATTATCCTAAAAGAAGAAAAATCTCTTGAGAACTTGTATCAAACTAAGCACTTGGGTAACTGTTAATAACAGGCATTTGGTTGCTGAAGTAATCATTTGGGCCTCATACACAAAATTAGATCTCTTTGTGAAAGAAAAGTGAAGCATGAATGTTGGTTAAAAACCTTTGAGGAATTTAAGCCCATGTAATCTTTATTCCGATTTTCTGGCGCATAAACCCCTTGCTTTTTCTATTTTGATTGATAGTTATACAGCAAGTATGGGAATGAGTTTCTTAAAATATATTTTATTGACAGTAGATGTCTACTGTAAATATTAATATAAAATTAATATAAACACTTTCTGAAAAAAAATAGTACCATTACTTAGCTCTCATTGTCTAAGTCAACTCAATATGAAATAATACAGGCCTCAATATATCAGTTCGCAGCTCAAGTCAAAAGTTTACATCTCCTGAACTACCATCTTTAAAAACAATAAATTTTAAAGTATAAAATCACTCACATTAATCTTAGATTTGTTCCAAAATGAGCTGACATCATCCAACAATTTCACCTCAGGTTCTGGCATTCAACACACTGACCGAATGCAGCCAAACTAACTGAGGAAGAGAGCCCTTCACAAAGCTTTCCATTTCTCTACTCTGGCTTTATGCACTTCTAAACTATACATCTTAGCAAGATAAGCAATCAGAGGTAACCTAACACAGACTGAAGGCAGGATTTCAGACTGCTCTAACAATGTCATTCTGGGTTAATGTCATTCTGAGTTCTGGGATAAGAAAAGAGCAAAGACAGGAATGGCTCATCACTGGGAGTCTGTCCTTCCCAATGCCCCTACTGCAGAGTCCTCTTTGTTTCTATCAGAGTTCAGAGTATGGATCAAACTGCAGTAGTCCCTCACGTATCTGAGAGAAGTTGTCTAATCTGTTGTGAATAACCTTTTGAATATTAATAATATTGTACTCGTGGGCGACTTCAACTTGCTGGATGTCTGCTGGAAATACAACATGGCAGAGAGGAAGCAATCTAGGAGATTCCTCGAATGTGTGGAGGACAACTTCCTCATGCAAGTGGTAAATGAGCCCACTAGAGGAGGGGCCCTGCTTGACCTGTTGTTTGTGAACAGAGAAGGACTAGTGGGAGATGTGAGGGTCGGTGGCCGTCTTGGGACTAGCGACCACGAAATGTTAGAGTTTTCGATAGTGGGGGAAGTAAGGAGGGGCAAGAGTAGAACTTCTGCCTTAGATTTCTGGCGGGCTGACTTTAGCCTGTTTAAGAGGCTGGTGGACCGAGTCCCTTGGGAATCGGTCCTGAAGGGCAAAGGACTCCAGGAAGGCTGGACGTGCTTCAAAAGGGAATTGCTAAATATTCAGGAGCAGGCTGTCCTGGTGTGTAGGAAGACAAGCCGTCGGGGAAAAAGACCGGCCTGGTTAAACAGAGAACTTAGGCTAGAACTTAAGGAAAAAAAGAGAACCTACTTGCTCTGGAAGAAGGGTCGGGTAACTTGGGAGGTCTATAGGGACGTGGCCAGGTCATGTAGGGAGAAGATTAGAAGGGCCAAAGCTCAATTAGAGCTTGATTTGGCTGCTACAGTCAAAGATAACAAAAAAAGCTTTTACAAATACATCAACAGCAAAAGGAGGGACAAGGAGAGCCTCCACCACTTGCTGAATGAGGAGGGTAGTGTAGTGTCAGGGGATGAGGAAAAGGCAGAGGTGCTCAATGCTTTCTTTGCCTCGGTCTTTAATGTCAAGACCGGTTGTCCTCAGGAGACTCGGCCCCCAGAGCCTGAAATTAGGGACGGGGGGCTGTGTGAACCTCCCGTAATCCAGGAGGAGACGGTTAGTGACCTGCTGTGCCAGTTGGACACCCACAAGGCTATGGGCCCGGATGGGATACACCCCAGAGTAATGAAGGAACTGGCAAATGAACTTGCCAAACCACTCGATTATCTACCGGCAGTCCTGGTTAACTGGAGAAGTTCCAGCTGACTGGAAATTAGCAAATGTAACGCCCATCTACAAGAAGGGTTGGAAGGATGATCCACGGAACTATAGGCCTGTCAGCCTGGCCTCGGTGCCAGGCAAGGTGATGGAACAGATCATCCTGAGTGCCATTACACGGCACATGCAGGACAATCGGGGCATCGGGGCCAGCCAACATGGATTCATGAAAGGCAGGTCCTGCTCGACCAACCTGGTCTCCTTCTATGACCAAGTGACCCGCTTAGTAGATGAGGGCAGGGCTGTGGATGTAGTCTATCTAGACTTCAGTAAGGCATTCGACACTGTCTCCCACAGCATCCTCCTAGACAAACTGGCTGCCCAGGGCTTGGATGGGTGGACTCTTCAATGGGTTAAAAACTGGCTGGATGGCCGAGCCCAGAGAGTGGTGGTGAATGGGGAAAAGTCCAACTGGCAGCCGGTCACTAGCGGTGTTCCCCAGGGCTCAGTTCTGGGGCCGGTGCTGTTCAATATCTTTATAGAAGATCTAGACGTAGGGATTGAGTGCACCCTCAGCAAATTTGCAGATGACACCAAGCTGGGTGGCAGTGTCGATCTGTTGGAGGGTAGGAAGGCCCTACAGAGGAATTTGGACAGGTTAGATAGATGGGTCGAGACCAACGGCATGAGGTTCAACAAGAACAAGTGCCGGGTCTTACACTTCGGCCACAACAACCCCACGCAGTGCTACAGGCTGAGGGAAGAGTGGTTAGAAAGCGGCCCAGTGAAAAGAGACCTGGGGGTGCTGATCAACAGCCGGCTAAACATGAGCCAGCAGTGTGCCCAGGTGGCCAAGAAGGCCAATGGCATCCTGGCCTCTATTAGGAATAGTGTAGCCAGCCGGTCTAGGGAAGTGATCGTCCCTCTCTACTCGGCACTGGTGAGGCCGCATCTTGAGTACTGTGTTCAGTTCTGGGCCCCGCACTTCAAGAAAGATGTTGAGGTGTTGGAGCGAGTCCAGAGGAGGGCGACCAAGCTGGTGAAGGGTCTGGAGGGTCTGTCCTACAAGGAACGGCTGAGGGAGCTGGGGTTGTTTAGGCTGGAGAAGAGGAGGCTCCGAGGTGACCTTATTGCAGTCTACAACTACCTGAAGGGAGGTTGTAGTGAAGTGGGAGTTGGCCTCTTCTCCCGGGCACCTAGCGATAGGACAAGAGGACACAGCCTCAGGCTTTGCCAGGGGAGGTTCAGGTTGGACATTAGGAAGCATTTCTTCTCAGAAAGTGTTATTAGACATTGGAATGACCTGCCCAGGGAGGTGGTGGAGTCACCATCTCTGGATGTGTTTAAGAAAAGACTGGACATGGCACTTAGTGCCATGGTCTAGTTGACAGGGTGGTGTCAGGGCAACGGTTGGACTCGATGATCCCAGAGGTCTCTTCCAACCTGGTTGATTCTGTGATTCTGTGTTTCTGTAATACGCTCTTAATTGTATAAAAGATCATCTACATACAGTTGAAAGAGGAGCAGTATTGCTAAACCTATGTTTTATGTGAAGACAACATTGTATTTTCTCCAGTTAATACTGCAGGTCCCTCAGTCAGTGGGATTATGTTCAAGAGTGGTGCTAGTTTTGAAAGTTGTTATAGAGCTGGGTAGCCAAATAGGTGGCATGTAAGCACTCCTCATGCAGTTTACGAGCTGGTTTGCTTCCCTTGTGCTCTCTGATGTCTTCACTATTTTATGTTATCTGTGGGTGTGCGTGGTCCTCTGGGATCATAAAAGAGGAGCAGAGCTCAGGAGGTGTCCCCTTGCAGGGCTCGGCTAGATGTGGTCAGCTATGGTGATATCAGAGAGGTAGGGTTCACCTGAGGCATCACGCACCAGAAACTCCCAGAAATGCAGCCTATCGCAGTAGTATTTGACATAGGAGACCAGAAATGAGTGTGAGGCTGCAGTGCTTTGTGTTTGATGTCTGCGCTGGCTGCCTTCACAATCCTGAAGCTGGCTAGTCAGGCGCAGATGTTGGGGAATAGTCATGTACATCCAAAGCAGAAGTTGGGGTACAGATTTGTGCAGGCTCCGGACAGAGGTTGCTCAGAGAACTGGTGTTCTTGTGGTGGATATGGCTTGCATGCAGATTACAACAGGGAAAGGGGAAGAGGACTGGGGGTTAGTTTGGAAATATGGATTTGGTAAAAGATAGGGATGGCCTTCTGCCTTCACAGAATCACAGAATCACAGATTGTTAGGGATTGGAAGGGACCTCGAAAGATCATCTAGTCGAATCCCCCTGCCGGAGCAGGATTGCCTAGACCATATGTAGATGTTGCATAGTCAGTGGACATGGAGACAATACATCTCTTAGCAAGAGATCATCTGGAATATGGTTTTAGAGTGGAACTTGGCCTCTTTAGGTTTAGAATGTAATGTGAATTTTTCCTAGAAAAATAACACTAATGTCACTTCTTTCAAACAAATGCATTGCTCTGATAATTTACTTTTTTTTCTTTTCTTTTTTTTTTTTTTTTTGAAGTAACATTTCTTTCCATACTCAGACAGGGAGATGACTGAGTAACTGATCATTTTATTTGCTCTCTATCCTCTAACACCACCCTTCTGCTTGCTTGCCTTACCTGTGATTATGCTTTCTTCTTTAATTAAGATTGTCACTTGATTTTAGGTGTATTTAGAAGAATCTGTGCATGTCTAATATTTCAATAATCAAAGCTATTTCAGTTTACTATATGTATCCTAATAAGTGGATTAAGTACAACACAGGCACTAGAAGAAAGACAGCAGGAGGAGAACATAAAAGATTGGATTAAAGCAGTGGGAGGACAAGACTGCAAAACTGCCTGCTGGTACTGAGAATATAAAAAATGTGCACACTGCACTGGCCTCGATCACTAAAATGTGCACAGACAAGTAAGAAAAATATATGTTCTTGTTTCATCCACCCACCTGTGAGAGCCGTATTTATTACATATCATAAAGAGCTTGACAGGCCTGTTGCATCATTACCACGCACGCACTTAATTTTATTGATTACTTCCGAGAGCTGAATGACTATTTGAACGAGACATGAGGCTGTATCACATAAAAGGCAGATAATTGAGACACTGACAGATAGTGTTATTGTGCCCTGGGCATTTCATTACTTCTTTAAGGACATTGGTAAGCCTCACTGTTTATTAGTTGTTGACAAGGGCACAATTATTACTACTGTATTCTTCAGCATGTTATTTCAACCAGATTGAAATGATAGCCATATCTTTTGTAAAAAAACAACAGATAAAGATATCTAGGCTTTAACTCCATTCCACACAGAAGTCAAAACAGGAGAGGAAATTCTAAATTCAGTTCTATATCTCAGAAGTATACTAGGGCTCTTTGCCATATCATGGTTGAGAAGAACAAATGTATTAGTATTGCGCAGCTTGTTAAGACCATTAGAAACACACAAAGATAAATTATCTGCTATGGTATGAAAGCTTCTTCATCTATAAACTTTTATTTGGCCTCCTCTTTGTGACTGTTATTTGCACAAAGAGCAGAAGGGTAACCTAAAATGGTGCTCTTGCCCTGCAAGCATAAGAACCAGATCTGTGATGCCAATGTTCAGTGCCAGTTGAATTGCAACCCTATCTATCAACTGTACTTAAGTTTTTTAACGTATTCTACAGGGATCTGTAACAGTCAGATGGCTTTTCACTTTCAGCTTGAATGATTCCACATGCTGCTGTCTACTGCTAAATCTGGAACACTTCTAAATGTTGCATTGGCAGATGCAAACTTTGCTAATGCACGAGAAACCCATCTGAAAAGTTGTTTTGGAGATGGTTATCTAGGAGCAGCCAACTAAATTCACCCATTCCAGCAAATATTAAAATATATTTCCAAAAGCAATCAGACTGCAATACTGTCACACAGGCAAAATCTTAACTCTTATCTACCATCATCTTGCAAATGTTTTTCAAGCTCTCAAGATGTTCAGTAGTAAACTGCCAGACTTCAGCAACAAAAGACACATGTTAATAAAAATATAGAGGGGATTGAGTCCTAGATTATGCTCTATTGATGCTAGAGATAAATGTTGCTGTAAAGAGAGTGCAACTCTCCTTAATTTGCCATACCTCTCAACAGTACTAATATGGAATAATATCCTCTCAGATGAATACAGTAAATCTAAAGAAAGAAATACAGTTGCTGACCTGTCCTTGATCACTTTCCTGAAGTTCTCCTGTTTTAAACAGGATAGGATTTGCTGCAAAACTGCTGCAGAGTCTAACTGCAAAATCAGATCATATTGTACCACTGTACCACTGTGAAAATCCAGAAGAGTTGAGGCTTGAAGTCAGTGAAGAAAGAATACTGAATGCACTCAGATAAATATGCAGGGCTCTTAAGTTGTATGTGTAACAGACGAGAAATGTATGAAACCAGCAACATTTAGTGGAAGTTTCAATATGGCTCACAACAGTCTAGTGACACTATGATTTCTTTTCTTTCTTTCTTCAGTGAAATATTTGAGACCAAGTTAGTAAAAGAGAAAATGTAGTGAAGAAGGACAAATAAACGCTCTTTCCATTCTTAGGGTGAATGAATTGTTAAAATATGATTCCATCTTTTCTTTTCCATAGAGTATAAAAGGAACAAAAAAGTAAGATGAGACGAAAAGGGAAACGCTCAATCAAAATATGCTTGGAAAAAAAAAAGTCTTATCTTCCAGGTAGTTACAGTTTAGCTAATGGAGATAAATCATCAATACAATCCTGGAAGTATTAATCTTAATTTTTATTTTGTTTTTTCTTTTAAAGCAATTTTGAAAATTCAGGGTACATGTCATGTGGGCTAAGAATATCTACTATTATTAAGATTGCTTGTATTTTCTCAGTACTGGATCCCGTTTTCAGGCACATAAGGTATATACAACTTTGCCAAATATAAAAAGTTTTGGCTGATATTTACGATACCGGTTTTCTGCAACAGATTACTTTTCAAAAGAAAATTTTAGCCAAAATGGTTTACTTATTCCTGAGAGACTGAAATTTGGCAGGAAGATGAGTTTTGCATCAGGGGGTTGCTTTTTATCATTCCTGTGAAATCTGCTCACACTTGTCCATTGGAAAATTTAATTGGAAAATTTATATTATATAAAGATATAATTTTCACTGAGCATGCTCCAGCTTCAGACTTCAACCAGGTATGAAATTAAAGAGGTGTGAATCTGGATCAGGCAAATTTGGGTATGTTACATTCTGCCATTTCACAAGCAAATGATGGAATCTACTTCTAGAATTTCTTTTTCAATCACCCTTAACATTTTTTATGGTAACTTAACTTAGGTACTATTTACCAAAATTATTTATGAGAACATCATGTGGGACTATGTTTAAGCCTTAATTAAGTCAAGACAGATCACAGGTATTGTTTCCCTCTAGAGTAGTTAGCCTGTCATAAAACAGAAATGAGGCAATTTTGTTATGGTCTTTTCTCAAAAATCCACCTTGATAGTTTCCAATCACTTTATTATTCTCTTGATGAGTACAAATTATTTATTTAATAATCTTGGTGTTTATTTAATAATCGTGTTATTTTTCTGCTATCAAAATTAGGCTGACTGGTCTGTAAGTCTCTCTGTTTCCCCTTGATTCCCTTTTTTAAAAAAACAAAAAACCAAAAAAAGCTGCTATGTTTTCTCTCTCTGTAATCCTACCCATCGAGATGAACTTCTCATACATAACTTCCACTACTTCCTAAATACTGCAAAAAATAATGTTTAAAAATATTTCAACTACCTTCCTTCCATATTCTGGCTTGTGTTTATAACCCCTTGATCTTACTTGTAATGTGGGATGTAATTTCATTTTTTTGATAACTGGAGCAAACAAAAAAGCATGTAACCTATCCTTCTCATTCACTATTTGCTCAGTTTCCACAGTAAACTATTAATTATTACCTGCCTTCATGCCTTCAGCTCTCTCCTACTAGTATTCAGAGATTTTTTTTCTTCTTGTTTTCATGACTTTTTTTAGTTGTAACCACTAAGAAAAGACAAAAGCAAGTATCTTTTGCATATGAACTTCTTAAGTGTAAGAGGCGCATGCATAGTCAACATGCTCCATCTGGCTGCAGAACACACAGGTTTAAGATCCCCCTGCCAAAGGGACATGAAAAGGCACCTCCACCTCAAAGAATTCCAAACTGCTGATCCAAGGAAGAGTTGACCACAGCCCATATAAACTCCACATTAATGCCACAATCCAGGAATACTTCATAATCAACCACTCTCCTGCCTGTTTCAAAATAGTCGCAGAGCTACTCCTTTATACGGATCCATTTACATGCTGTGTTGCAATTTCAGAATTTTTAAGTCCCTCTTCTAAAAAAAAAGTCTGATTTCCTACAGAAATGAAGTGAATCACATATGTGTGCATGTGTGCAATTTTTGCCCTATTTGTCAAAGAGGTGGACACCTCAAAGGAGCTGAATTTCTAGAAGTGTAGCACAAGTTGTTGGCAGGAATTGGGAGGTCCTGTTATTGCCCTGCAGAGAAGTGAAGGCAGGGAGAGCATTGCCCTTTCCTGCCTTGACCAGCAGCCGGGGCAGGGGTCCCTTGGCCACCCATTATACATGGGCTATCTAGCCAGGTAATACACACATACGTACAAACCAGCTGCAAAAGGTTCTTCCCCACTGTCACGCTGGACAAAAATATGCTGGGAGTTGGCAGTAATATGAATGCATTGCAATGACTTTTGGGGGATTTCAAGGAGTCAAAGTGGAGTTACTACTGGAAGTATTAAAGGCAGGGAAGCACTGAAGTGGGAAACTATGAGGGGAAGTTGTAGGGAATATGAAGGACCTGAAGGAGAAACAACTGACGGGAATCTAGGCCTTTCCTCTGGCCTTTAATGAGCTTTTCCTGGGCTCTTCCAACATTTATGACACGTGTGCATTTAGGTACATACACACTTATAATTCTGTATGAACCAATCACATATCATCTTCCATCTGATAATTTCAAGGTACCTCACAAATATTCATGAAAACTTTAACAATTACAAGGTGTTTTCATTAGAGCTATGCAAAAGATTAATTTTTAATGTTTTAACAAATCTGTCTGCTGGACAAAATTTGCTGTAAAATTATCATTAGGACTCACCTTTATCACTATTGTACAGAAAATCAAATTTTCATAAAAATGCTAAAATTTACTATTTTTCTGTATAAAGAAAGAGTAAAATGCAGGTAAAACCAATTAAAAACAATTAAAGTGAGCACAGAAATAAAAACAAAATAAAATTTAAGAAAACCAGATTGTTTACCACAACAGAAAGAAGAATGATCCAGTATTAAAGCAATGGAATTCCATTGCAAGCAACGGAATGGGAGCCCTTTGCCAATCACACACATGGATTATCTAATGATTTAATACACAGATTCAGAGATTCAGATTATGGTTTTTGCACCAGTACAATCTTTCTGTCTGACCTGGAATAAGTTATGTGAGCTCTCTGCAACAGATAGTAGTCCTTTTCTGTCTCCAAGAAGTAATGTGAGAAATGAAGTGGGGATAACCTGCTACTATAGTCAAATTATTATAGCATTGTACCTTTTGTAACAGATATTATACTATCTTTTACAGTAGAGCCAACAGATAACTCAGGTTAAGTTTGCTGATGAAATACTGAATAATTTACTAATATAGGTGTAAAAAGAAAGACATATTGCATTGTCATAACTTTATGATAAAGAATGTTAGAGATTTTCTTTTTAAAACTTTTTTTAAACATTAGAAAGATATGTAATACATAACCTTTGTGTATGGTTACTATAGAAAATTATCACTTTATAAGTGACTTTAACCTGTACAACCCCAAGTAAAAGTATTCGTGAATTTTCATAGATCTTTAGATATTTTCCTGTTGTTTTCATTGGCTCTTGACCACCAAATCCCAGTTGAACCTCACTCTTACCTTCCTCTTCTTTGTCACATCATATCAAAATTCTCCTCATTCTTTTTAAAACTGCATGACTGAAAAATTATCTTTTTATTTATTTATTCAGCATCAAGCTTGGGATCACAGGGCAGAACCAGTGCAGATTAAGGCATTACAGCCAAACCTCCAGAGGATGATTCAAACCACAATCCTGAATTAAAAACTGCTGAAGTTCAGTTGGGAATCTGAATTCTAAGTTTCACAATTTTATTTGATGATTGCTAGAGAAAAAAAAAAAAAAAAAGAGACACCAGTAATATCTCACCTATAGTAGTGACTGGATGTCTCCACAGCTTAATTCCAGATCCTGCAAAGCACTGAGTGCTCTTCATTCATGGTAGAACCAATAGGTTTCAGGACTTGCTTGGCCTCTTGCAAGAATATTCCCTTTTTTTAAGCTAATAAATATTACAAAATCTTTTATTTTATTGGTAAACCTTAAGCACATATTTGCTTAAAATTTTTAGTCTACTATATAGCTGCTTAAAAATGTATTTAGCATTTAAAGTTTTTTTTTCTTTATCCTTTTTAAAAGCAGTTTTTAGATATTATATCTCTTATAGGTTGACTAAACGACTTAACAGAAATCATCTTTCTGAAACAGTAAAACACCACCATAACACAGCTCAGTAACAGGCTTGTACAAATAGTTTAATAAATCTATAGATACTACATCACTTCTGTTTATTGTGGAGTTTCTAGAGAATAGGAAAAAAAAAGATAAACTGTGATGGGAAAAAAAAAAGATAAACTGTGATGTGGAGTTCACCATATGCATGTGCAGCAGTAAATGGAATTTTTGATGCCTTGATAGTAATTCCATTTCATTGTTTACTAAACGGAGAAAGAGGATGCTGCTTACCTTTGTCTCAATTTGTTTGGTGTCTAGATTCTGAAAAAGCAGCTTTACTCTTGTTTTCCCATCATCTGAAGAGCCTTTAAGCTGAGAGAATTTAAACCTCCACAGCACGTTCTAAAGAAAAAGAAATTTGATTAAGGACTCCATTACACACTCTTACCTAGAACTATAGATTGATGATCAATGTTTATGTACTAAGATGATAAAGAATTAGGGCAGTAAACATAGTTCATGATAACAGGCTGGTTGCAGAGCACATAAAAGTAACAGCTCTCTATCATATGTGATACAGATGTGAAAGCAAAAGATGCAATATTAATATTCACTAATTAAAAAATTATTTAGAAATTCTCTGAAATGTAGATGTTTCAGTTGCCTATGTAATATCAAAATCCATGGCAAAAGCTTAATTCTGGAAAGATCCATGAGGATATTTGCATTAGTTTCACTATGAACACAATTCCATACTATATCTTGTTCTTTCATATTTCAGCTGGCTCATCTGCATAATGTAGATAATAATGTCTTACACAGATGTTGCAAAGCTGAATTTACTATGGGTGTTATGTGATTTGAAATCCTCAGAAAAATAAGCTATAGAAATGAAAAAATGTTATTATTGAATGCAGTCTTGCAAACCACAAAAAATATGTTTTACGGTACATAGTTGTTTGTAAAATATATAAGAATTCTAGGCTTCTTGGTCTACAGGTTTATGCATGGTATCTTACTATTGTTGGTAAATCCTAGATTGACAGGTATGTTTTGATAGTTATGGAGATATTTTTTAAAAACAAATATTGGGAAATTAGTTTTGAAACCAATGTCATTTTCTATATTTATTTGAATGTTTTCTATTGATTGCCTGAAAATGTATAGGTTTAAGAAAACACAAGGTAACAATTTGCATTTGGACTTCCTGCGGATCTTTCCTTATATAATCTTGATGAAAATTCTATGCACGTGTTGAAATGTGATTCTGTCCCTGGACACTGCTGAGGAAACACAATTTACATACTTTGAAGGCTATTTCAAAAGCACACACAGAAAAAAGTTTGCTATGTTCCATTTTCCAATATACCTCACCACAAAATACTTTTTTCATGTAGACCAGTGCTACCAGTGGTCTTCAGAACCCTACTCATAGTTTGAAATGTAACGTCCTATAAATAAGTCTTTACAGAAGGCACAAAAAGCCTGATTCCATCTCCTGGTTCCCTGTAGACATAAACATCATTGACTTCTTAAACAAATAAAACAGATGAAGAAAAACCCAACTATGCTACAGCATTGCGATGGTGCTTAAACTTTACATTCACAAATGTATTTTAACTGGGTCCAGAGGGCCTAATTAGACCACCTGAAAAGTATCCAAAGCTTAAATGAGTTTGGATCTAAATAGGACAGATGAATGTTTGCTATGTAATATAACTGCTAGGGTGGAGATGAAACAAGAACTCAGCGACAGTTTAGCAATAACAGGCATTGCTGCAGTCATCATCTCTCTCAACAGTTGACACTGAGTGGAAAAGAAAAGAAGTAGCTGGCTCTGGAAGCTGGAAGAAAATGCAGACTTTGGAATCCCTTTATCTTGGATGAGCAGCTGGAGGCACAGGATAGGGAAGATGAACCAACCAAGCCAACTAGTTACAAAAATCCCTACAATCAGATATAAAGCAGCTGAAGGCCACAAGAGTATGTCTGTGATGGGTCCAAAATGGCAAAAGCTGAATGAGTCAAGCCCATGATGACCCTGGAACAGAACATGTATGAAATGAAGTAATTCTTTCAAATAAATTTAAAAATTCACCAAAACTGTACTAGAGACGAGCTTTCTAAAAGACACTTAAACTCCTATGCAAAATTTCTTGTCCTTTTTTTTTCATCATTTGTAATAAGAAGGTCCTTTTTATATGATTTTACAGGATGTAATAAAGAACATTTTTTAATGAGTACATGAGCTAGTTGCCCGAAATTTGAGTTGTAGGGCAGACAGTGGACTGGCCTTCATTTTAATAAGCCTGTGTGAACACCTGCTGTGGCATAAGACCATTCTTAGCATCAGTAGGTGACTTTAATTTGAAATTTCATTATCTCAAAGAAAAAAGTTTTTCAACAAAACTGCTGTCTCCCTAATGAACTGTTAATTGCTTGACCACTTCAACAATCTATTCAGTGTTGGTAGAAAATATTCTGAAAAATTTATGAGTTTTGGCCAAAACAGTCAGCTCCAGCTGACAATTATGGGAAGTAAGATGAACTGCAGAAGCCACCCATTACTGCCTTACTCAGGCTTGAGGATGTAGAGGACATCACTGTCTCTCACACAGATTAACAATAAATGTCTTCAGCTCTCCAGAATTTTTACAGTTTAACAACAGAATCAAGCTATTTGACATTATTCTGTATTTCTCCTTAGGTAAGCAATAAAAGTTGATCTAAATCCTCCTCATCATCAGTACTGAAGGTAGGTACTGTGGCTCAAAGTCCTGTCTTTTCTACAGGTAATACCTTGGTTCTACCGAAAGCAACAGGAACAAGATTTTAATTATGGCTCATTATCTGATCTTGAAAAAAGCAGTATCAATAGAGAAATTAATAATTTTAAAGGTGGGAGTACACCCAATCAATCTTTGCATTTAAAAGAAACATTTTGTATAGTCTAAACTAATGAGATTACTTTCCATAGTGTACAATTGTGCAAAAAGCACAATTTCAGAATGCAGTATCACCTGAGGCAGAGAAAGGTATGTAAACATATTTCCTGAAATTTTATGCCACCTCATAGGATAGCACACTTAATGCAATCAGTCTGAATTTTCAAATAACAATGATCTTCATCATTACTTCTCTGCACAAAGATTTGTGCATTTTGGTCCAAAAACCCCAAAATACCAACACACAAAAACTAGATCCTGTGTCAATATTTCAAAGTGCAGTATGTTTCCTCTTAAGTCAGAATGACTGATTGAATTTCTTTAATACATATTTAAAAAGTCCTTTCAGTTTGGAGTTAAAGATCGTATTTCAGAGGACAGACTTTCTACTGTACAGCTCTATTAAGGCAGAAATATTTTTTGTATGTATGTTTACATTTACCGGCAAATAAATGTATAAATCCATTTAGAATAATTTAAATTAAAGTATCATTTTAAATTACATATAAAATAGTACAATTATAGACAGGGCTTGGAAGTTGGCATGTATCATAAACCAGCCCCTCTAGGCACTTTATATGTGTCCACTGTTTTGCAAGATAAGTGAATTTAATCTTATAGACTATGACTTTGAAATGCATTTGCCCTTGTTCTGTTTATTTTAGACATGGCTTAAATTTCTTATGATGGAAGAATAATTATTCCTATTTTTATCCGTAGCTTCAAAACAAACAGAATCAGGTGACAATTTTTTTTCATGAGGGGTGATTTTTTAAAAATCTTGATGTTTCTTCATTACTAAGACACCAGGTTCTCTGCTAAATATAACCTTCCTTTGCTTTTATTACTTGAAAAGGAAATTACTTTTTTTCATATCTTTCTCCAAAACTTATCTTTATGGGCTAAGGCACAAGTATAATTGTCCCTTTCTAGTCCCAAACTGACTACATTTTAGTAGTGCTGTACAAATAACAAGTACAGTATGTTTGAGGAAGAAATACTCGACATCAACATAAAAATTACTGTTATTGATCAATATAAAAAATTATGGTTAATGATAACATCAATAATAGTAAAACAAAACAGAGTTATGTTTTCTTTCTTTTTCCTCTTACCTTTGTCTTACTGTCAAAACAGGTAAACCCCAGAGCAAAGTCGACTGTGAAACATAGGGTATCTCCTTGCCAACTGCACATATATGTTTTAGACTGGAAAAAAAAAAAGGATTATTTTTGAGAAAACAACCATTATTGTCCTTTATCATATAAAACCAGTATTTTATGGTTTGGGTTTTTTTTGTGTGTGAGAAGATGCTCAGTTGGCAACACTGGTACTGCTTTATATTATTACATTTTAAAATTGTCAAAAAATTCTGAATGCAGGTCAGTATCAGATCTGTCAGCTAGATATTAACTGGAGTCTTCTGTATTTTGAGTCATTCCAGAAAATAACTAACATATTCTTGGAAACCATCCTTACAAAATGCAACACAGAACAAACAAAGCCAAATCTGACTATTTCAAAGCCTTTGGAAAACTGCTTAGACCTGACCTATTAGTGACTTCTGACATCATGTAACAGTGCCTAAATGTTTACTGGTTGCAATCTAACTATGAAAAAGCTATCTGTCTACTGGACCTCTCCATATGATTTAAACTTTGTAGACAGTCTTTTTTTATTTTGCAACATTTTTTCATTTGTAAACTTGGAAGACATGCTAGTGCAGCACTATGCTAGTTAATGTTAGTGAATGTAATTTAATAATAACTAATAACTATCACTTATTAGTTAGCACTGATACTTGCTAGACTGTGCTATATATACACGAATTCTTTGATCACCTTTCAGGTTAGAAAGAAAAATTCTGTTTTATTAACAAACTCCAGAAGTTCTGTTTAAACTTCTGAATAAGCTTTACAGTAAGAAGTCAATTAACCTTCTTTACATGTGTTTTTAAGGCTAGCTAACTTGGGCATATGACAGATTCTGAAGGCACATTAAAAAGCTTCTGCTGCTGATGTAATATGAAACAGCTTGATGACATCCACCTTTCACAGTTAATAGCAAAAAGCCCACTGCCTTCAGCATGAGTAGAGATTAGATCCTATCTTCAGCCTTTCCTCACCTCACCTTACCAGTTATTTTAAAAATTATACCCTTGTGTTTTATGAAATCTTTGTTTTTTTTTTTTTCTTCCAAGGGAGCTTTACTTGGCTCTCATTCATATTTCATAAACTGCAATGTTGTCTCAAACTTATAGACATTTGTTTATAGGAAATTTTTGATTCTGGATAGTTTCTTTAAATTCAAGAAAATGGTTTTAACACAAGAATGGCCTAATAAACTTGCTTAAGTTGAAAATTGTCCATTTAATTGCTTTTTAAAGATTTTTAGTACAATCTAAACTTCTGTATTTAGCAATTGTGAAGGTTTCCTCATTACACTCTTAATAAAAATATTTATACTAAAATAAGCATTTCTGAGTTGCAGATATGACATTTTATAAAGGATTTTGAAAGGGCTGGGAATGAAATGCATTTCTTAGTATAGATTAGTATTATAATAATCTCAACAATGACAGAGATGTATATTATTTCTGAATAAATTATTTTGCTCACTGGTGTTCAAAGATCATATTATTTGGCGTTTAAAAATATTTCAGTGATTGATATTCAATTAGAATGACATTTAAATATCCCTACATTTTGTTCAGTAATTATAAGGTGGTATTAAGCACCAGTCATAACTTAATTCTCCATTATTTTCCATTTAAAAAAGGTTATACTAGCTGAGTTCTGACTCAGAAAAGCAATTTTTAAAACATAATAAATTAGATTCCCCCAATGGGTAAGCATCTAATTGCTCAGCCACAAATGGTGAATACTAAAATGATCTACTCACAAATAATTAGCCTGGGGTATTTTACAAATATTCAATACTTTCAAATAATGGAACTGGTTCGGAAATTATTTGCAGACAAATACTAGAGACAAACAGAATATGCTTCATTTTCACTATGATAAACATATAAATACTTGTTTATACTTACAAAACACTAATAGCTTTTTCTTTACAACAGAATTAGTTTGGGTTTGGCCATATAAATTTAAAAGCCAGCCTATGGCATTTGCTCAATGTCTTTGAACAGGGGTCCTGCACCTGGGTCAGGGCAATCCCCAATAACAATACAGGCTGGGGCATGAAGGGATTGAGAGCAGCCCTGCAGAGAAGGACTTGGGGGTACTGGTGGATGAAAAGCTGGACATGAGCCGGCAGTGTGCGCTCGCAGCCCAGAAAGCCAACCGTATCCTGGGCTGCATCAAAAGAAGTAGTGGAAAGGTGTTCCTGCCCATGGCAACAGGGTTGGAACTAGATGATCTTTAAGGTCCCTTCCAACCCAAACCATTCTATGATTCTAAGCACGGCCAGCAGGTTGAGGGAGGTGCTTCTGCCTCTCTACTCTGCTCTGGTGAGACTCTACCTGGAGTACTGTGTCCAGCTCTGGAGTCCTGAGCACAGTAAAGACATGGACCTGTTAGAGCAGGTCCAGAGGAGGACCACAAAAATGAGCAGAGGGCTGGAGCACCTCTCCTGTGAAGAAAGGCTGAGAGAGTTGGGGGTTGTTCAGCCTGGAGAAGAGAAGGCCCTGGGGAGACCTTATTGCAGCCTTTCAGTACCTAAAGGGGGTTTATAAGAAAGATGGGGACAAAGTTTTTAGCAGAGCCTGTTGCAATAAGACAAGGGGTAATGGTTTTAAACTAAAAAAGGGTAGATTTAGACTAAATATAAGGAAGAATTTTTTTACAATGAGGATGGTGAAACACTGGAACAGGTTGCCCAGAGAGGTTGTAGATGCCCTGTCCCTGGAAACATTCAAGGTCAGGTTGGACGAGGCTCTGAGCAACCTGATCTAGTGGAAGAAGTCCCTGCTCATTTCAGGTGGGTTGGACTAGATGACCTTTAAAGATCCCTTCCAACCCAAACTATTCTATGATTCTACATACACTCACTATCTTTCCCATAGACATAAAGATTTCCCAGAAATAATTCAGCTTTGATCTATCCTCCTCATTTAGCAGACTGTCTCAGGATCCTGGAGCTCCTGCCCTGCCGATGGCAGGTTCAACTGGAGCTATTCTGCAGAACCAATGGATGTTCCAGCTGTTTCTTGGGCAGACGTGTGGTGGCAAGCATGACACTATTATGCTAGCACTGCACTGTAAATGTAGGCAGTATCATTCAATGCTAATATCATTATGCACTAATTACCATTATCTCACATACCGGCAATACCAGTCTCGAGCAGTCCTGAGCTCTCTGCCTGCCTATCTTGTCCATGCCTCTGCACTGGGTCCCATTCACCAGAGTAGCTCATGTGGGAGTGAGCAAGTCTCTTTGCTCCAAAAGCTGAAAGGAAAGGTTAACAGCAGGCCACAGCGTTTCCTTCTTGCCAACGAAATTTCTGCCTCTCCTCAGCAAATCACTGATACAAAGCCAAATTTGTGTGTGCATGAACTGCAGGGGACTGAGATTCCTGGAGGGGAGTAAGAAAGCTGGGTAGGATAGAGAGTTAGGAAGAAGAGAGTCCTGTAAGCTAAATGATGGAAAAAGAGGGCCTGCATAAAGAAGCAGGAGGTGTTGGCGAGAGTGTGTAAGTACCCTTCTACTGCAGTCTTCAGAATGAAATTAAGTCCCCACATTTACACTAGGGCAAGATTTCAGCCCTCTAACAAGGTCACATCAGCTGGTCAGTAGTTTGCATTTCACTCCCGTCTACAAAACTCTTGACACTTCCATCCCAGCATGATCCTACAATTAGCTAATATTACGAGGCTTGGGGAACTTAGTACTTTTTGTTGTTGTTGTTGTTGCTATCCATATCAATTAATATCTTCCATGACTGTGAACACATCTTGAAATCTGCAGAAGGTATTGAAGGCTTGGGTCAATTACCTCTTAATTGAAAAAACAGAAAGGCTTCTTTCCATCAGTTTTTACAACAAGAAGAGGACAAGGGACAGGTTGCTTCAGTACTCTAAAACAAAGACCGATGTAGGATTCTGTCTAACGATGAGAGGAGACTTTACAAATATGCTCAATGACAGGCCAATTAATTTCAAAACCAGCTTTTATGATCACCCGTTATGATGACTCTTTCCCTCAGAAGGAGGGAATGTGTTTGTGAACAGATCTGCTAACCTAACAATGTTTTAAACTTGGTTCATGGGTGTTAGGTACCCAAGTCATGAGGTGAGTAAATGCTAAAACTGGAGAATGAATGCACAGGAAAAGACTACAAGAGGCACTTTCTTATTTCCACTCAGAGAAGAGGGCATAAATATACCTCCAATATCTGTACAGCAAGAGACAGAGCCTGGGCAACAAACAGAAAGGGGGACCATTTCACGTGTAGTCACTGCCCTATGACACGGTTGAAAGCACAAAGACTTCGTGGGTAATTAGCACTGTTGCAACCCAGACACAGGCTGCTTAGGAAGGAGAGGCAAGGAAGAAAAAGATTCTCTCTCCTCTTGAGTTGTGTTTTATGTGCAGGGGTCCTTGGCCACACAGACCTGTAGTATGAAGATAGAAGGAAGTGAGCATGCCTGCCAGATCAGAGGTCTTCTGATTTCAGCACAGAGATGTGGCTCTCCTGGGTAGGCTGCAGTCTTAAGTTTGGTTGTGTCAGGGACTGTGCAGTCCAAATGCTTCTAAATAAATCTGGACGTGCAATAGATTTTTGCAGTTACTGGAATATGAGCTTATTGAAATGCTTTAGCTGGGGGGGGGCCTAAATTTGCCTAAGTCCTGTCATGGCTGTCCAATGTAGTACCTCTGGAGTTTTTTAAGACATACGATCTTTTAATGTTAATCTGATGTGGGATTGCATTCTAGCCCTGAAATAGGTGTTCTACTTGCTTATGTTCTTCAGGTAAAATTCATTAAAATTGTGATTACTAATAATGCCTGTCAGCTGAGATATTACATTCTGAGATCATCAACAAAGATTCATAGTTAAAAAACCCCATTTTATATAAATTTTAAAGAATCAGGTTAGTCAGCTATCAACCTTTTCAGTCAGTATTCCTTTTCCCAAGATTTCCTTTATTTCCCTGGCAAATAAAGTTTCTAAGGAACAAATGAGATTCAGTGATGTTGCTCATGTAAGGGCAACACAGAAAAATGACATATTCCTTTTAATGGAGTTTACTTTTATAACTCTAGTGTTGTTGTTCCTAATACCTCATCAAGCTCACAGTTTCAGAAATTCAGCTGACACCTGGCTACATTGTCGTTAATTATTGTCTTGCATGAGGAAAAACCTCACTTTTGCTTTAACTACAGCGTTCATATGCAATATATTCATTCTGGACTCAGCTATGGTCTGTTGAGCAGGAATTCTAGTGGTTTTGATCAGCCAAAACACAGAAATAAATACCTGTCTTCTATTCTAAATGAATTCAAATTTGGCATATACATGATTTTGCTTGTTTATTTTCCAACAAGCAATTGGAAAGTAGACAATGCCATTACACTTTACTGCTTAAACTACACATTTCCACTGCTACTCTGTCAACTACTTTATAGATGTATACATACGTTTGCTCTAAGATGAGCTGTAAAGGTTTATTACATGTTAAGTGGGAACACAGACACTATTTCTCATTATACTCATGTTATAGAATTCGACACAATACTTTCTAAAAATAAATTATAAAAATAACCAGACAGCAAAGCATTTGGGCAAGAACCATATCCATATCGATATGCATTCAGTATACATATTGCACGGTGTATTCCTATTATTCATTTATTCACTTTAAGTGAAAATATGTGCTATGCCTTTGTGTGGCAATAATACAACATCAATTTACTAAATGATAAAATCTTAATAAAGCTTTGACTTTGCTTAGAACAAGGGAGTATTTGCATTAAAATTAAATTAACATTGTTTTACTAATCTAATGAATATATTTTTGGAATACTGTTTTCCAGAGACAAGTCATACCTTTTACATCTAAAATAACACATCGGATGAGAACACAGTTTTATTTGTTCAGTAAAAATAGTACCTACTTCATATATTCTAAAACAGCCATTACTATCTGGTTCTGGTCTTTCTCCCTTTTTATAGCTAGCTACCAATGAATATAGATACAAGCCATGAACAATAGTGCATGTGTTTAGCATGTATAATTTAGTAATGACCCCAAAATCTACTAAAGTTAACAGCAAAGCTCTTTTGAGCCATTCAAGATTTGTCTGTTGCTATTTAATGTAGAAAAAAAATAAATTAAAGCTTAGCCATATGCAGATCAAAACTAAGTGACTAAAAATCTCAAACAGAACAACTAGAAATACCCCAAACTGCGCACTTTTTCCTACTAAACGAGATGACTTTTCAACAAAGTTCATGATCTCATAAAGTCTTAAGAAAGTGAATGGTATACAGATCAGGAGAAGAGTGGAATTCTAGTGGGCTAAATGTATATGAAGTGATTTGTTCGTCATTCTCTATTAAATGGGAGATTAACATAATAATTGAATTTAGTTGTAAGAGTTTTCCCTAGAAAGCAAATACTGGTCAACATTTAAATCATATTAACAGAAGACTCCAGGCTTGCCAATTTGAACTCATAAAATTTTAATAGCACCCAAATATCACTGACAATTGTTTCATCTTATTTTTGAAACCAAATCCCTCCTCATATTACATTTAATCTTTTTTTCAGTCTTTCTATCCACGTGGGCATCTGTAAAAAATGGGAGGAAGTTTGTATGAGTCGTCAGAGGAACTTAAATGCCTGAAACAGGCACGTAAATGATGTGCTCTTTTGTTTTGCATTAGAAATAAAATAATGCACAACAGCATTTAAAGCACATTGAGGGTAAGGAAAAAAAATTATACCAACAGCAGACAGTTTGGAACACAGATTCTTGCATGAAAACTTTATACAGCAGCTTTATACAAGCTATTATATCATACAGGAGTGACAGGAGTAAGGTTTTTTAATGCATGCAATGTATTTACCAACTATAACGTTTGGTAAAAGCCTTAATATGGGACGAGCTAGGTCAAAAATGAGCTTTTTTGAAAATTCCACTTTGAGCACAAGAAAACACCAAGTAGGATGTGGAGATGATGATATGAGCAACCAGAGCTGTTATGGTTGTACTGAGAAATATATCTCAGCCCACATACAGAGAGTGAACTAGGAAGCATACAAAATTAAGGCCCTTAATTCTGAAGACAGCCTGCAAAATCTTCTTCAACAGTCTTTTCACGTAGAATTACTTGTGCAAAACAGAAGTGCTTTTTAAACTCTTCGACATTCAAAAACAGAATCACAGAATCAACTAGGTTGGAAGAGACCTTTGGGATCATCGAGTCCAACCTTTGACCTAACACCACCGTGCCAACTAGACCATGGCACTAAGTGCCACATCCAGTCTTCTCTTAAACACCTCCAGGGATGGTGATTCCACCACCTTCCTGGGTAGCCCATTCCAATGCCTAATAACTCTTTCTGTGAAGAAATTTTTCCTAATGTCTAACCTGAACCTCCCCTGGCACAGCTTGAGGCTATGCCCTCTAGTCCTGTTGCTACTTGCCCGGGAGAAGAGGGCGACCCCCACCCCGCTACAGCCTCCTTTCAGGTAGTTGCAGAGAGCAATAAGGTCTCCCCTCAGCCTCCTTTTCTCCAGGCTAAACAACCCCAGTTCCTCCATCTGCTCCTCATAGGACATACCCTCTAGATACTTCACCAGCTTTGTTGTCCTCCTCTGGACTCACTCCAGCACCTCAATGTCTTTGAGGCTGAATTAAAAATGCACATACTTTGGCTTTCTCATATTTAAAAATTCCGATTGTTATTTTAGGATGAAAATTTTTGTATTATAGATCATGATTTTTTTAAAGCAAATCTTTCAGAAGACATTTATAAAGTACACTGAAAGCATTCTCCCTCTGAATACACAATATATATGAGAAAATGAAATGAGAATGAAATCTGACATTTATCACAAGCATGAGAGTTTTCAGAAATTTCATCCCGAACAGACTTTTGAAGCTCAGGTGTATTCCTGTTCCAGATAACTGTGCAAAAGGATCAGTGAAATAATTTCTGTGAGTGCACAAATGAATAGCATCTTCACTTAAAAAGATCTGTGCCAGATCCACTCATTTGGCCATATCTTTAAGGAATTCATCATGTCAGAATTAAAAGGTTACAGAACTGTGACAATTATGGATAGATATAATTAAAATCACTTTATTGAAACAAACCAGATCTGATTTAAAATCTTGTACATCCCTTTAAGATCTGCAGTTGCTGCAATGGAAGGAATTGCATCTAATGCCCTAAAATGACTTTTTGTTACTTACTTGACTGTGTAAGATGCATAGGTATTAGTACACAAAAGTACATTCTCTTGCAAAAAATCGTGCTGTTACCCGATGATTTCAAGAAGACATTATACCTACTTTTTTAAAACTTTCATGCATATCTGTGGTTCAGCATGTATGTATGCAAGAGACACACTGGCACTAAAAGATTTGTCATAGGACTCAAAAAATGGCTCATTATACTTTCACTGAATTTCAAAGAAAGCTTCTATTGATTTCAGTAGAAGTGGTGCTAGCTCAGTGCTTAGTGCTTTAGAAAATAGGACCTATGCTTAATATGTTCATGTTTTACATGTTGGCTTTCTCGAGATGCTGCTACGCTTGAAGCTTTTGCCTTTAGGTCATCTATTACAATCTGAGCCACACTTGTAAGTAAAATTACTGCCACACAACAGCTGTTTAATGGAAATAAATATCTATCTGATCTAATCTATTTGTAATTTGCAATGCTTGTGACATTATAGCAGCAAACTGCAGAAATGGTTTTCTCAGTAGAGCTCTCCTTGGACAGGCTGCCTTTTCAGAAAACTTCAGCATAACTGGCATTAAGCATTAAACCACTATCACAAAGAGACTAGGGCTACATGTGCATGTGGCCTGAAGGAAACGTTCCTCTGCAGGGAATTGTGTTCCTATAGGAAGACTGATACATCAACTAATTTCTCCTACACCACTGTAAGATCAGCTATTACTTGGCAAAACAAACAGATAATGCAGTTATGGATGCCTACTCATGGCCATGGCATTCTCATAATAAGAACCTACAGCTAATGTAAATCTGACAGAAGAAGACTTGCTACCTTCTCTGCTGAACAGCCAGTCTATGGCTTAAATTGGTTGTAGGAAAAGGCAGTGAGAGAAAGGGAAGTAGGAGGACAAAATCAAAGGCCAGCAGCTTAGCAGTGGACATCCTCTAGCAGTGAAATTTCAAAGTGCATTCTTTAGCCTTGGCTTATGTAAGGAAGAGATTGTGCTTCCTCATCTCTGTGCCTGAGCAACAGCTTTGTGGGTTTGTAGCAACTCATTTTTCCATAAAGAAAAGCAATATGTAACAGTGACTTGAATGTTTAACAGTTTCCTACCTGTAGATTGTCCCAAGTATATTTTCACATACCAGAGACAGATTCTCAGTAGCAATCAGTAACCAGGCTGACACCGTTCATCTTAGTGGATCTCTAGTCATCTACTTCAGCAAAGGCACTGACTTGCTTTTGATACAGTTTGTTAATATATAATAAAGGATTTTTCTTTTCTTGTCTTCTATAAATTGTTGAATTTTGCAGTTGAAAAAGGATTTTAATTAGAAATAGTAACAACAGACATTCCTGAATACAAAATTCAGTTCCAAATTCTACGGTACTATTTACTCTATATTGAAATGCCATGAGAGTAACTTCTTGACAGCTTTAATAGTTTCATCCTTATTCAAGGCTGTAAGATCCTCTAGAAAATAATGACAAAACTAGACTCATACCATAGTTGTTATCTAAATCTTTGGATTTATAAATAAATATAAATATATTTTTATATATATATAAAAAAGTCTTTGGATTTACCCTTTCAATAGGAATAATTTATAATTTTAAGAATATACTATTGGTGTAGCTTCACAAAAATCAAAATTTTATATTAATCATATTTAAAATTTAGATTACAGATAGATGTAGCCTCACGTTCACAGGCCCTGGTCCTCATGGGGAACTTCAACCACCCCGATATCTGTTCGAAGGACAACACAGCTGGGCATAAGCAATCCAGGAGGTTCCTGGAATGCGTCGATGACAACTTCCTTCTCCAAGTGATAGAGGAGCCAACGAGGAGAGGTGCCATGCTGGACCTTGTTCTTACCAACAAGGAGGGGCTGGTGGGGGACGTGAGGCTCAAAGGCAGCCTTGGCTGCAATGACCGTGAAATGGTGGAGTTCAAGATCCATAGGACAGCAAGGAGGGCACGCAGCCAGCTCACCACCCTGGATTTCAGGAGAACAGACTTTGGCCTCTTCAGGGACCTGCTTCGGAGAGTCCCTTGGGATAAAGCCCTGGAGGGAAGAGGGGCCAAAGAAAGCTTGTTAGTATTCAAGGACCACCTCCTCCAGGCTCAGAAGCAATGCATCCCGACAAGGAGGAAGGCAGGCAAAACCACCAGGCCTGCATGGATGAACAAGGAGCTCCTGGATAAACTCAGGCACAAGAAGGAATCCTACAGAGGGTGGAAGCAAGGGCAGGTAGCCTGGGAGGAATAGAGGGAAATTGTCCGAGCAGCCAGGGACCAGGTTAGGAAAGCTAAGGCCCTGATAGAATTAAATCTGGCCAGGGGTGTCAAGGACAACAAGAAATGCTTCTATAGATATGTCGGTGATAAAAGGAAGACTAGGGAAAATGTGGGCCCTCTCTGTAAGGAAACAGGAGACCTGGTTACCCAGGATATGGAGAAGGCTGAGGTACTCAACGACTTCTTTGACTCAGTCTTCACCGGCAAGTGCTCTAGCCTCACCATCCAATTTGCAGAAGGCAGAGGCAGGGACTGGAAGGATGAAGAACCTCCCACTGTAGGAGAAGATCAAGTTCGAGACCATCTAAGGAACCAGAAGGTGCACAAGTCCATGGGACCTAATGAGGTGCATCCGCGGGTCCCAAGGGAATTGGCGAATGAAGTTGCTATGCTGCTGTCCATCATTTTTGAGAAGTCATGACAGTCTGGTGAAGTTCCCACTCACTGGAAAAGGGGAAACATAACCCCCATCTTCAAGAAGGGAAAAAAGGAAGAATCAAGGAACTACAGGCCAGTCAGTCTCACCTCTGTGCCTGGCAAGATCATGGAGCAGATCCTCTTGGAAACTATACTGAGGCATACGGAAATCAAGGAGGTGCCTGGTGACAGCCAACATGGCTTCAGTAAGGGCAAATCATGCCTGAAAAATTTGGTGGCTTCCTACGATGGGGTTACATTGGCGGTGGATAGGGGAAGAGCAACTGATGTCATCTACCTGGACTTGTGCAAAGCATTTGACACTGTCCCGCATGACATCCTTGCCTCTAAATTGGAGAGACATGGACTTGACGGATGGACCACTCAGTGGATGAATTGTCTGGATGGTCAACTAAAAGAGTTGAGATCAACGGCTCAACGTCCAAGTGGACACCAGTGACGAGTGGCGTTCCTCGGGTCTGTATTGGGACTGGTCCTCTTTAACATCTTTGTCGGCGACATGGACAGAGGGATTGAGTGCGCCCTCAGCAAGTTTGCCGATGACACCAAGCTGCGTGGTGTGGTTGACACGCTGGAGGGAACGGATGCCATACAGAGGGACCTTGACAGGCTTGAGATCTGGGCCTATGTGAAACGCATAAAGTTCAACAAGGCCAAGTGCAAGGTCCTGCATGCGGGCCAGGGCAATCCCAAGCACAAATACAGGCTGGGTGGAGAATGGATTGAGAGCAGCCCTGAGGAGAAGGACTTGGGGGTGATGGTTGACAAGAAGCTCAACATGAGCCAGCAGTGTGTGCTTGCAGCCCAGAAGGCCAACTGTATCCTGGGCTGCATCAAAAGCAGTGTGGCCAGCAGGTCGAGGGAGGTGATTCTGCCCTTTACTCCGCTCTCGTGAGGCCCCACCTGTAGTACTGCGTCCAGCTCTGGGGCCCCCAGCATAAGAAGGACATGGAGCTGTTGGAGTGAGTCCAGAGGAAGGCCAAGAAGATTATCAGAGGGCTGGAGCACCTCTCCTATGAAGACAGGCTGAGAGAGTTGGGGCTGTTCCGCCTGGAGAAGAGAAGGCTCCCAGGAGACCTTCTAGCAGCTTTCTAGTACCTGAAGGGGGCCTACAGGAAAGCGGGAGAGGGCCTTTTTACAAGGAGAAGTAGTGACAGGACGAGGGGGAATGGTTTTAAACTGAGAGAGTGTAGATTTAGATTAGATATTAGGAATAAATTCTTTACTGTGAGGGTGGTGAGACACTGGAACAGGTTGCCCAGAGAAGTTGTGGCTGCCCCCTCCCTGGCAGTGCTTAAGGCCATATTGGATGAGGCTTTGAGCAACCTGATCTAGTGGAAAGGTGTCCCTGCCTGTGGCAGGGGGCCTGGAACTAGATGATCTTTAAGGTCCCTTCCAACGGAAACCATTCTATGATTCTATGAAAATACGGAATATGTGAACAAGATTTTGTTCATTAGCCTTGTAAATTGGCACATTCTCTTGCTTTTTAAAAAATTGTAATAGGTGCATTGCTTGATTCTCATGTTATCTGAATTGTTGAATTATTAATCATTTTAACAAATGCATTTACAATTAATCCATATGGTTCTCAGCACCTTTCTTTGGGTTGGAGAGTGGTAGGTTTTTTGCATCAGTGTAAAAATGAATTAGAATCTAAAGCATTTCTGAAGATGACCAGTTAAATTGGAATTGTAATGAGCTTTCCATATATAATGAAAACAATCTAAAACTTAATTGTGTAATTAAACTGTGTGCTTCTGGTAACAAACTGATAAGTATCTTTTAATGACTCTATAAATTTAACCTAATCTAACTTCTATTTAATATCTCACCTGAATTTAAGGAGGACATTCACTTTGCTTATTAGTTTGTTTCAGAAATTAGTTCTGAAATTAGCATACAGTGGTGTTCCCATTCTTAAAGGGATTCCTATAGATAATTCTGTTTCATATATGCTTCGTCATCATCATGGAATATAAAATTAAGATAGCATTGCTGTCTTATTAACTATATTAACTGTATTAACTGTATTAAACAGTATTTAACATTTTTGCATTTTAAATGTATTATTTGGAGGTCACAAGGATTACACTGTGAACAACCAATCCTGTTTTACTCATCCTCTCAGTTTATCATGAAGAATTTATAGATTTATAAGCTAGAAATGACAATTATTTCTTATTCAGACTGCCTAATTTCTGCTACATTTTGTTTATTTAGGTGGACTTCTTTTGCTCAGTCTCAGAGGATGATTTACCACCATTTCTCATGCACCACTTAATATCCAAAGATGCCTAGAAACAATGAGTGTGTTTGTTTTGACTGCAGAGCTACTGAGACAACCGAAGTCTTCTGAGCATCTCAGAAATCCAGTAGTCAGAAGAGTTAGATTAGCTGTGATAGAAAGATGAGCTGAAAGATACCTAATCTCTGCCCAAGTCCCAGTGGGGACGCAGTCTCTAAGATTTATTGAGATTACATCTAACTTGAGCGATCAATTCAAAACGCCACGGGAGAATGACTAGAAAACAGTTTTTGTGTAATGTTCCAGAACAGAGATCCAAGAACTAAATTTCTTTTAGGCTGCCTAGATCTGAACATCACAAACCTTTTTCTTCAATTTTCTCTAAACCCAAAATCTGCCACTGGACTTGTATCTTTCACACTAAAAAAATGTTTCAGATGGGGATAATTCCACGCTTCCTTGCAGCTTGGCCACCATAGAGTGGGAATGCAAGGAATACATATCACTGACTAGAGCACATTACTATTCACATTCTCAGTGGCTTGTGGAACACACAACTTTGAACATATATAAAGGAATGTTTCCAAAATATGCATTGATATTCAGTGGCTAAAAAATTGTTTAGAAGCCATTTGAACTTTTATGTAAAGGTATTTCTCCAGCTGGCTCCTAATTTTGAAATAATGAGGAATTTATTGTTATCTCTAGTGGACTGAAAATAAAAGCCCTAATGCATAAATTAATTTTGCCCCCTTCTGGAGCTGCTCAAATTATGGAAGCTATTTGTCAATTTAATTTGGTGAAAATGTAGGTTTTTAAAATGTCAGTGCAGTTTTGTGCAGTTCTTTCTTTTTGATCTCTCATCGTTACAAGTGACCTAACACATCATAGAAGCAAGTAGGTGATTTGAAATATAAACATCAGTTTTCATGTTATACACCAATTATTGCTTAGGACATGTTAGGAAGTATGAGACATGGTGGGATAGCTTACATGACTGGAATGCTGTAATGGACGGCTACATATTTTTTAGGAAGGACAGGCCAGCAAGGTGAGGTGGTGGAGTTGCTCTTTATGGGAGAGAGCACCTGGGATGTATTGAGCTCTGCCCAGGGGTGGATGAAGAATGAGTTGAGAGCTTGTGGGTAAGAAGGGGTAGGCTAATACGGGTGACTGCTGTGGGTGTTTACTACAGGCCACTTGATCAGGAAGAGGAAGTAGATGAGGCCTTCTTCAAACAGCTGAAAGTAGCCTCACGATCACAGGCTCTGGTTCTCATGGGGAACTTCAACCACCCTGATACCTGCTGGAAAGACAACACAGCTAGGCACCCACAGTCCAGAAGGTTCCTGCAGAGCATTGATGATAACTTTTTGACACAGCTGGTGGAGGAGCCAATGCAGAGAGGTGTGCTGCTGGACCTTGTACTAACAAATAAGAAGGGACTGGTTGGGGATGTGAAGGCTGGGGACAGCCTTGGCTGCAGTGATCATGAGATGGTGGAATTCAGGATCCTGCATGGAGGAAGCAGGGCAATAAGCAGGATTATAACCCTGGACTTCAGGAGAGCTAACTTTCGCCTCTTCAAGGACCTACTTGGAGAAATCCCATGGGATCTGTCTCTAGAAGGTAGGGGGGTTCAAGAGAGATGGTTAATATTCAAGCATCACTTCCTCCAAGCTCAAGATCGGTGCATCCCTATGAGTAAGAAATCAAGCAAAGAGGGCAGGAGACCTGCATTGATGAGCAAGGAGCTTCTGGCAAAACTCAAATGGAAGAAGGGACTTTATGGAATGTGGAAAAAGGGACAGGCCACTTGAGAGGAATATAGGAATGTTGTCAGAGTGTGCAGGGATGCGACGAGGAAGGCTAAGGTCCACTTGGAATTAAATCTGGCAAGGGCTGTCAAGGACAACAAGAAGGGCTTCTTCAAGTACATCAGCAGCAAAAGGAAGACTAGGGAAAATGTGGGCCTGCTGTTGAATGAGGTGGGTGCCCTGGTGATGGAGGACACCGTGTCTGTCATCTTTCATAAGTGTGGAACACTGCTTATGCTCACAGATCAAAACAGAGATTAGCTTGACCGAGCAATATTGAAAAGGAATTAATTGTTGCTTACAAAACAGAAAAGGAATTGATTAATTGCATTTGTTTTAACTATTGTTTCTTTTTTTTTTTTTTAGGAATTTTAATCATGGTATTTTAGTAGCACGATATTTGTGGAAAGAAAATTGAAATGGGAATCCTATAGAAACAAAGCTCCAGGTCTGCATGCACAATTATTCCCAATGATTATTTTTGCATTTATCGAGGAACAGACATAATCAACAAGCAATTCTGAGCCACAATGAGCCAGTCTGGCTTACATGTTCAGCATCAAGAATCTCACTACAGAGAACGGTTTTTTGTTGTTAACTCTTAGGAAAATGAGTAAATGTTAAAAATGAATACAAAAAGATAAAACATCCACAGAAGGATACATGTTAACTGAAATATAAAGAGGGAAAACATGGGATAATTGCATCATATATTTATGTTCATTATAAACTGGTTTTGGATTTCCAATAACATTTACGTAACATGGATTTAAGTGAAATATTATTACAACATTCATGAAGAAATGTGGGTTTTTGTAATTTTTAATGTATATTCCTCAAAGGAGGAATTTGTATCATTCCAGGAACATGAATTTTACTGCTAACATCTCTCTTAGCACAATACATTCATATCCCTGTCCTCAACAAATATATATTATATTTTTATTTCCAGGGTTTATTTGTCTGTCAAGATTAGTCACTGAGTTACAGAACAAAATGGAAAGAAGTTCACTAGAAGTACTTACCTTTAAGCACAGAAAATAACCTGCAGTAAAATTTCTTGATTATTGTGTTATGATTGAGTGGATTCCAACTTCTGTCCTATTTTAATTTTTGCAGTAACTCATATTAAACAACTTTTTTTTTTGTCCAAGCAAAGTAAATGGCTTCATGAAACTAGGTTATTCAGCTCTGTGTGTGAATATACACACATATATATATATATATATATATAAAGAGCTTGCAGCATCTGCATCACAGCTGGAAGCATGAAGGGAAATCTTTCTTTCATGTTTAAAAGTTGCTAGATAAATGAGGAGAGTATTTAACCATTATCTCCTCACTATACACCAACTGTAGGTATTTTAGACACTGTGGTAGATTACTTTCCCCTTGCATGTTTTTTTCAGTCTCCTGAGAGCTATTCCACCTTGTGAAGCAGATTCCTCTTCTCTGTCTTCTGCCATCCATGTAACAAGTACAAAGTTTCAAGATGCCAAAACAGTTAGTCCAGCTTTTGTACAGCTGACAGTGAAATGTATTAGTCACTCTTTCCTCTGTCCACTACCAAATACTATTGCAATATCCTTCTTTATCCTCCCATTGAACAAGACTGAAGATCCAAAGATCCAAATCATCCTATTGAGATATTTCTGCATTAATTTAACAATTATATCCAAGACTCAGATGAGTCAAGATAATTTCCTTTGGAAACAATAGTTTGAGGAGAAGGAAGAATACTGAGAAAGTAACTTAAAAAAGACAGCGTGGAAAAAACATGGAATAAAATCCCATAGTATTAACAAGACTACTCTGAAGGGACAAAGAATTATTAAGGGATCTGGAAAACGTGCCAGCCTTCTATTTTTGAAGATTGTCTGCACTGTAAAAAACTTCAAAAAAAAAAGAAGAAGAAAAATAACTACATCTGATCATCATTAATTAGTCTTGCGCTGTTTAGGATGTTCCAGGTGAGACAGAGAGGCTTGCTGGGATTTGTGGGAGATAACTGAACTTCTAGTTACCATTGAGAGGACTTCGCTGCCTATCTTCCTCCACTGTAATGCTGACTTTTATTACCAACCTCACAGAAATACTTTTTAACAGCACTTTTTTTCTGTTTTTCAACTGCCTTCCTGCCCTACTTCTGTTGCATTTTTATTGCCCCCATCTGTCCAACTTATGCCATTGGCGACCACACTATTTTTTCTAGGAAGAAAATATAGATATTTCTAGCATACGGATTTAACATAAGTTTGCTTGCTATCATTATTTGTAAATAGAATCATTTCATCAGGGTCACTGAATTTCAGTTTCTTGGCAGAATCCTTTTTGTAAGCATTTGCAGCTTGAAATACAGCTTTAAGATAGCTGAAAGGGGAATGATATTGTGAGGGGGATTTCTTCCTGCTTTATTGCAGTCTTCCTGTCATTTAATGCTGCTGCCATTTTCAGAAGAAATGTATAAAAGTATCACACAACATGAGCAAATAAAATTCAAAAGCACCTTTGAACATACCATTGCACCTTAACATTTCTTTTAATAAACTGTGTAAGGACAGAATCTTCTCAGAAATACAATTCTTCTTATAGAAACACCAAACACAAAGAATGTGTACAGGATAAGGTTAACCATAACTCTGTCAAAGACAAGATCCTAATGACCCTCAACAGTAAACAGAATCAAGCCGCATTTAAATATGAATGGCTGAAGTGACACGGTGCAATTCAACACATGCCATGAATCTTGTCCAATCATTTATGAATAAAAATGAATTTCCAACTGCAATTATGGTCCTCCAAAAGAAACATTTTTTATGGACAATCTACCCCACCAGTGACAACCTTCTCTTTTCTGGATACTGAAATGCCAGTTATTTTTCTATGGCTTGAAATAATCTATGTGATGTTAAGTTGCACCTCATTCATGCCGCTCTTATCCTTCTGAAAAGAAGGGCATTCAAAGCAGCATTTATATTTTGAAGGAAGAAAGAAAATAGGGGAGTCAAAAGATTTTTCACTGCTGGAGAGTGACGGCAGCACTTTGCATCCTACTGACACAGTGGTTTACAACAAACTTGAATGCATGCAACTGAGCGAGACATATGGAAACACACATATGGAGACTTAAGCACTATAATCAGGATTTTAATTGAATGCCTCTCCTGGAAGTTTCAGATAGGTTAAACCACAGCTAGAAGAAATATTAATGTCTTTTGTGTGATATGGATCTAGAAGACTGTTGAATTTAAATGACAAAAGATCATTCCATAAGCAAAGAATGGTTCCTTAATTTTAAGATTGTCAGGATGTAAAAGAACAACAAGGTCCTCTGAAAAGAGGTTGTAGCGAGGAGGGTGTTAGTCTCTTCTCCCACGTAACAAGCGACAGAACAAGAGGAAATGGCCTCAAGTTGCACCAGGGGGAGGTTTAGATTGAACATTAGGAAAAATTTGTTCATGGAAAGGGTTATCAAGCATTGGAACAGGCTGCCCAGGGAAGCAGTGGAGTTGCCATCCCTGGAGGTATTTAAAAGATGAGTAGATGTAGTGCTTAGGGATATTGTTTAGGGCTATTGTTTAGTGGTTGACTTGGCAGTGCTAGGTTAATGGTTGGACTCGATGATCTTAAAGGTCCTTTCCAACCAAGACAATTCTGTGATTCTGTGGTTCTGAGATTTAACAATAAATACTTCAGCAATCGAACCAGATACAGAACCAGCTGATCTCCACACTTGTTATACTGAATTTTAGTTATATATTATGCTTTTTATATGGATAATAAATAGGACAATTGAATGGTTGGTCAGTCGCATCATAATTTCTTGAAGACTTCATGTGAGAAAATACTTTATGCACACTCAATATGAATTATTAATCCCTCCCTGATGCCTGGCAACTTTTCAGGAAGAATCATTTTTTTTTCCAAAGAAAAGTACTGTATTCCTTCTCAGAAGTGCAGGAGCAACAGCATCACCATTACAAAATCTTTTTCGTTACCCTGTCAGTCCAAAGAGACAATTAGAAGGGTTCTAAGCAAGCACGTGCAAACCTCATTAGAATCCCAGAGAACTGGAAATTTAGAAGAGCTGATTCAACACCTGTGCTTGGACTCCTGCTCCTTGCAAGCTGTCCTAATGCAATGCTGTGATCCAGTGCTCTCACTATTGTAAACAACTTTAGGTGGTCCCTGAAAACCCGAACATACCAGATCAAGCTTGCATTTTGCTAAACTGTGAAAATATGTTTTTAATTGGAGAAGGCCTATACTCTTAATCCATACATTCCCATACCACTGGTCCAGTTCACCTGGGAGTATGGTTCCTGATGTTCAGCAAATAACTTGTTTATATAACAGTATAGAGATGCTTTAAGTTGCAACTTGAATCAAAATCAATTTATCTGTCTTCATATCACAAAATATCTTCTTTAGAATAAAATATCTGCTTTAGGATAAGCACAATCATTCTTTCGACTCCACTCACTGATTCTAATGGGAGCTTAGTCACCACAATGCTAACAGACACCCACATTTAGACAACTATACCAGGAATCTTGATCTTAGATTTAAAACCACCTAATGGGAAGTGCACCCTCAGATCTGAGAAAATAATTGACTTGAGACAATTTTACTAGCCAGTAGAAAGTGATGATTTGCTGTTTAATTTTGAGAATTTAAGACTATCACAAACTTTCCTCTCACTTTTACGCTGAGTTTTCAAACTCTTCCGATGTTAACAAGGATAATCCCAATTTACAATTAACAATGTAAATGCAAAATATTTTTTCTTTGAAAACAGAACCATTATGTAAAACATAACATATTTACCTTATGTGAGCGGGAAATAAGCTTTCTGGAAGAAAATGTTCAAGGTGGACTAAACAGTCTCCACAGAAATTGTTTTACATTGTGGTAAAATGTATTCATTTCCAGTTTGTTATAATCAAGGTCAACTTACACGTTACTACTTCCAGTTTTCAAACTGTCATAACATGCTCACAGACTGTTATTACACAGTCATTGACATACAAATATTGATGTGATGATGATGCTTTCAGTGTATTAAAATGTACTCAGATCCTTAGTCATGGAGCACATCAGTCTGATGCAATTATTAAACACACAAATTATCTAAATATTTGTTATACTTATTTTACTGATGAAATGGCTCCAGGATTTAAATTATTCATTACTTACCCCTGTTCTTTGAACTTCCAAGAAAATAGCTCTTTGAAACGATTTCTCCCACACTGCCAGCTCGCTGCCCAGCTCTGCATTGAAATAATGACTCTTGCCATGTCCAACCATAACACTGAAACAATATGGCCTCTGGTCTTCAAGATCAAAGTCCTGATGAATACCTAAATACAAGTTTGCTTGCAGCCAGCAATCATCAGCAAGCCAGAGCTGAAAGACATGTTTCAGTATGTGATTCTTCATCTAGCAAAAACCAAACAGTTAAAGCAACATTGCATTCTGTAAGTAATGGGTACTTGGATATGTTATGTCTTTATGTTAATAAATACCTTGAAGAAACGTTCTGGGAATTAAGTAATAATTTCAAAGACAGCTTCTCTCTTTCCTTATTCACTTTACCCTGTATCATGTAACCTGAGCTACTTCTGTAGTTCCGAAATGCTGTCAAAGTTACCTAAGCAATACATACATAATTTAAAAGGAGTTTGTACCAATATATTGCTTGCAATGAAAAGGAAGGAAATCCCTGAATTGTTTGAATACAATTCAAGAGCTGTGTACCAGCTCTACAGGAGAACATAACTACTCTGTTCTAATCAGGTTCCAACACGCTAAACACCAAGGAATGCAACAATTTATCAAGCACCCAAGGGTTAATTCTGGAAATGACATGAGCTTTCAAATGTCCCCTAATACCTGCCAATGCTGCTCTGCAGCTACAAGGTGACTGAAGTGAGATCCTGCCATCATCTTCAAGATGAAGAAAAGAAACTTTGCATTAGCCTTGTGTAATGAAAAATATGCCTGTAACAGCATGTTTTGTAAAGGAAAACAAATTCTTACAAGAAACTTCCCTAATCTTTCAAGACTTCATTGATTAGCATGAATGTAGACAAAAAGAAAACTAAATAAAAAAGCTACTGTTTACACCTCTGAGTACTTTCACTGACTGAATTTCCAAATTACGCATTTTTTTTAGTTTCCGTTTATCAGATACGTCCCTTTCCTACCTTCACTTCTCTGCGATGTCATGGGGCAGAAAAAATTGAAAGACCAAAAAAGTAATTTGCAAAGAGAAGGTTATTTCTTATTTTCTAAAGTCACCCACAAACAGAATTTTTTTCTTTAGCATTCCAGGTTAGGTTTAGGAGACTTGAATCTAGTCAAGCAGATCTGAGACAAAAACAGTCTTGTTTGACTGGACTTAAGTGGCTTTGAAAAGACCAGAATGCAGCTTTGCAGTGGTACCCAAGTCCCAGAATCCTGTTGTCAGGATAAGCCTTATAAAGACTTAGAATTTATTTTTCCAGAGCCTTTAATAGTCTGTCATAGACTATTGAGGCTATAGTTGAAACTCCATGCACAGGTAAACAAACAACTGGAATCTGAATATCCAAGTGTAATGTAAAATATTCTGATAAATGTAAAATAAATGCTTAAATGTTCAGGGACTTGTGTCCCTCCTGTTCTAGGTGCACACACAACTGCCCTCACAGGGCAGCAGTGAAGATCCACTTTTTAGTAATGAAAAGCAGAGCAAACATGCTCCGCTAGCACACCCTCCTCTGTACTGGTCTCATATTCACAAATTGGATCAAAATACTCAGATGGGAACTGAAAAATTTGCTTGTGCTGGTGAATTACTGAATAACATAAAGCTGGCAAATGTAACCTTATGCAATTTACTCAAGTCTAGTCTGTTAATCTGCGGATGTTTTGTGGGGCACCTCAGAAGCAGCACATAATGCCACCAGGTACACAGCACTTTGTTGTCAAAAATGGCCCTGCAACCACCCGAGGAGAGAACAGTCTTGAGGAAGTTCAAAGTTATTTTATGATGCTCCTTTGGACTGGTGAAAAGGAAGCTGAACAAAATACCTGTGTATCATCTGGTGTTCAGCAGCCATGGAGCGACAGGTATTACACCTACATCTGCTTCAAGACTCAGCACTGCTCATCCTGGCTCATAGACTACTATATTAATATTTTTTTACTTTGTATGTGAAAATGCGATGCATGAATATACCAGGCAATAAAAGATAATAAAATGTTTTAAAGACAGATGGCTTTTAAAAATGCATTTAAAATTTTCGCCCCTGAAAAATACAGGTTTTCAGTAACAGTTCTGGTAAGTATGGAGTATGAGGCAAGGTATAGGAAAAAACACATGAGACAAGAGATCACATTTTCAATCATCTGGTTGTTATCACTAAATGACCATGAATATGCAAGTATGTGATATATAGATGAATTTTAATTCACATATTTGCGTATGCATGTTTGTGTATGCAAGTGTGTATTTATATGTATGTATGCATACACACACACACAAATCTAAAATATAGCAAAGATTTTGTTTTAAAGTGCAATTTCCATATTGGATTCTTATTTTCCGTGTTTAACTCTTGTATCATAATAAACATAGATTAAAAGCTTACTATTAGGCTCGCCTTAAAATCCATCTTTTGTGAGGAGATATAATAGCACTCTCCAGTACAGCTTTGCACTAGTTCCAACCAGCTTTTGAAAATCCTTAATATCACCCTCCCCAAATGGCAGTTTTTACAACATAAACTCCATGTGTCAGTCTGCAATGTAGAAACCTTAATCTCTTAAGGTTTTTTTCTATCTTTTTGGATTTGCTCAGTTTGCCTCATTGTCATTTATACCAAAGAATCAACAGAAAAGAGGTTGAAGTGTTGAATTTGAGCTTTTGCACTTTAGCTAATGTATTCATGAAGACTGGCAATTAAGCATTCATTTATTAAAATGTCAAGAATATTAAAGAGTTGTCTTGGGTAGTTTATTTCCCACTTCTTTTTCTTAATGGAAAAGTATAATAAAATTTGCTTTAAGGATAGATTGTCCTTGAAATTACCAGAATATTCAAGGAAGAACTGAGTTTCAAATCAGTAGTAACATTTCAAAGAGAAAAAAACAAAACCCAAACCATAGCAAAATGTTTTCAAAAGGCATAATGAGTATATATTTCACTGCTGCCTGACTTACTTATCAGGAAAAAGTTAATTTTAAAAAAGATTAAGGAGACAGAACAAACAATCTGCAACAGAGCCTCTGTTCTTTGCTGCTATCTCAATGATGGGCAGGACCTGCAGTTGCCCATGAGTACCCAGCTGGAGACAAGGTCACATTAAAGTAATGCTATGCCCACAAAAATATGTCTGTGCTCCTGCAGCCTGCATTCAGGAGCTGAGCTCAAGTCCCAAACTCCAGGATTGCTATTTTCCTGGCATGGCACTACAAACGACCCTTCCCTCTCCCACTTTGGCCAGAGACGGGAACTTTCCTCCCCTGACCAGTGACAGCAGGCTTACAACAGAGCAAACCCAGGCAGTGATGGGCTGCAAAACTGACAGCTGACATCAGCAGAAGCTCTTTTAGCAGCTGCTTAATGGGAATGACACCTCTGTAAAATGCAGATGTCAACTCATGTTTGAAAGCTATTTTTTCTAGACTTCTGTCAAGTTCTGTGTGCTCCTTGCTCTGTTGGTTGTAACTTCATCATGTTTTCAATTTATCTTTTTTCTTTTTTTTTAAATCACATTCAACAAAATTGGTGTAGGAAACATGTCCATGTTGTTGAAAGTCAGTTTGGGACAAGTAGTTTGAGCAGTAAGGACATGGACACTCCCTGCCAGCCCATTCTTTGAAGAATTTGGTCATTTAGAACTTCAGAGAACTCCCTTTCATGCTGAACAGGGCAGTAAAGGGGAATGGAGCGTTATTGTCAGGTCTATGAATTTTTTTTTTTCACTTTTCCTTCTGTAAATTTTCCTGAATAATTATGTTGCATCAGAATCCCCCCCCCCCCACCTCAAATTTAAGCAGTCCTCTTTCTGCGCAAAGTCAAGATCTGTAAAGGTAACAGAGCAACAACCTTCCTTCTCCGCAACATTAGTACATGGTCAAAGGAGGAACAGCAGAGAGTAGGACAGCAGGTGGTGAGAACTAAAGCTGACTTGTAATATTTCAGTGAAACAGCATTTTATCTGAAGAGACCGATCTTTTTTGTTTGTTATTTTTTTTTTTTCCCCAATAATATGTTTGTTTTTACTCTTTCAGGCAAGTAGGCTCTCATCTAGCCTTATCTCACCTGCAAAGCAGTTTTTGATTAGCTGGTAGAGAATTAAATTAAAGTATCTGATGCAACTTATTAGAAAATATCTTATGTAAGTCAATTATTTAAACAGACTGCTAAGGTTTTGCCTGAAATCCTTGCTTGGGACAAGCTAAACAGAAAACATGACACTTTCTGTAGGTGGTGGAAAAAAAATGAAGAATTCCATGGTACACAAATGCACCATGTTTCCCTTTGTAAGGTAAAACCTACTACAATGCCACAAAAAACCCCCCCACAATATCCACCTTCATTATGCTTATCTGTGTTTCACCTATATTTCATACGACCAGCTCTAATACTGAAAAAATTCTTCAACTTGCTCACTTGGAGCTTAATCCATTTTCCATATTCTCTTACACTTGCATAGCTAATGCACTAACCATTACAAATAGGTTTTTTTAACAACAGATGAACTATTTGAATGTTAGCTACTCCTAGTTAAGATTAACTTGAGCTTATCGTTAACAGGAAAAGGCAAGCTTTCTTACTAAATATCATTGTAATCGTTAGGAAACCTACCTTGTGAATTTTAAATAGAACCTCACAGAGGTTATAGATTTTTTCAGCTCGTACCCAGTCTAGTGTGCTTACCTATAATATCAAAAGAAAAAATTAACAACACATTCTTTATTCTAAAATCATGTACAGATGAAAAGAACTAAAAAGATTTCATCCATCATTATTCTACTGGATGCTCTAAATACAGGCATATTACTACATTTAATATCCAGCATTTAGAAAAGACTTTCAAATAGCATTCATTTTTTATAGAAACAGCATCCACAGGAGTATTTCTATAATTAAAAGTTATTAAATAATATTTTCCCCATTCTTACTGAAGTATGATGGAAACCTTCTTGTAATCTCTGTGGTGTGTTACATAAGGATATTTATTTTCCAGTATGCTAACACAGAGAGCCCAGAGTCTCAAATCCAGAGTGATTCCGCTTCGTGTCTCAACTTAGGAAAAAATCTTACAATCAACACACCGAGATGTGTTCCTAAATTCAGATCTGAATTTACATACAGTAGGGCACCAAAATCTTAATATTTATATTACAAACTGAAAAGGACTATGTGACTGCAATATTTGAAATTAAGGATGTCAACTATGTGCTTAATACTGAATATGAAAAGACATGGGTTTTGTTTTCTTTTGATTTTGTTACTTTATCCTGTTGACATGACAGGTTATTAAAATTTGACAGAATGATATTTGAAGTTCTTCCCTAAATTCTAGTTCATGATATAATGTGATAAACTATTTTCTTTTAAAAACAGTACATAGCCTATGTAGTTCAAGAAAAAAAAAAGAACACAGGAAAAATACAAGGGGAATACACATTATTTTGATTATATATTTTAGCGCAAAATCTTAGCTCTTGGTGAATGCACAGGAATGGCTGCATAGGTATATGAAGAAATTGACTATATTGTAACTCTGAAGCTTTTACCATACCGAAATAAGTGTTTTGGTGACTCTTAATAGCAACTTGGATACTTTAAAATACTTGGGCAGATGAAGTTTTGTCCTGTTCCCGCCCCCCTCCCAAAAGGAAGAAAGTGGAAAAAATGAAATTAAATTATTTAGGTAAAGCAAAATTTGGCTGTAAAACATCTGGCTTCTGTGGGTGAAACTAACTAGGAAAAAACTGTGAAATTCAATAACAGATTCTTTTTCTCTGTATTCTCAGTAGTGCATAGTTCACCTGTAATAATCTGTCTTGTTCCTACTATTTTGTATGAAGATCAACATGATTTTTTTAAAATTTATTTTTAAGTTGCATTTCCAGGTCTTCATAGATTCTAAACCATTAAGCAAAGTGGTAATAAAATGGTGAAAATCAAAACCACTACAACACTTAGGAGCAGACTGATGTGACTTCTACTGGTTATTAAATGTTATTTCAGAGAGTGCTGTTGGAGGAGTAATGTGAACTTGGTGTTAGTTTCCTCCTAATCTTATATGCTCTTATGTCCACTCCAACTGAAACTAACAAACATTACTATTAAGTAGAACTCACAGCTACGTGTTTCAAAGCAGTGTTTCAGAATTTACCTGAATTCTTTCTTCTTAGTGTGGAAAGCATCTCACCTAAATTTAGACATCAGAAGTATCTAATCTTAACAACCTAATCTAATTCTTAATAATCTAATCTTAATTTCAACATATTGGGGAAGAATTAAAAATAGAAAAAAGGCAGTGCTTTCTCCCAGTTTCTCTAACTTTAGATTAGACCTTTAACTTCTAGATGGTTATATTTAGATGAGATGAATCACCTATTGCAAATGGGACTGAAGCCCTCTAGAAGAGAAAGTTCTATCATCACCACATCTTTTCAGGATATAAAGGGACTTATATTCTAGGGTTGTCCATTTGAGAGTTTTTATATTTTAACAATCAAATTACAAAACATCATTGAATACAATGCATGTAGTAGAATATGTAAAAGCATGTTATATACTATCTCTTTCTGTTTCATTATAAGCAATTTCTCATAACAAATTAAAGCTCAAAACATTACATATAGCTACCTTTAAAAGTACTTAGTACTACTTTAAAGGAACTTTGTCAAATTTAAATCTAATGTTAGCTGTTTTAGAAAATTAATGTAAAGCAATTTTAGATATTATACGTGTCCTCCCATCATTTCATAAAATGTAGCAAAATTTAGGGTCATACATTTCTAATGTTTAGATTTCTGTCACTCTTTTCCTTCTAGTAAGGTCCATTCAATATTTTATTTGACTTATTATAAGTTTAGAAACAACTGAAATGGAGAAATTATAAAGTCGATTCGTAAAAAATATACATTTAAACACACTCACATAGAGCAAGTATTGCAAGTCTTTGCTTAATCCTTATTTACAGGGTAATCTTTTTTACTTTGATGGCTGTTTTGAAAAGAAAATAATGAAATAATACAGGTCTTGACCCATTACTGTTGATCCTCAAAAGGGATCTTCATGCTTCTTGCAAAATAAGGTTTACAGCCTAGAATGGTGGCTAGTCCGTTATTTGGTCTTGAATTTCTTGAAGGGAAAGATTCTTTTCAATCTCAATTAAAAGCAGGAGCATCCTTCACTCCTGTTACTGGCTAGACAAGATACAAAAGCATAAGCACTGACTTAATCCGCTGTTTGTGAACCTGAATTCAGTGACACAGGCTATAACCTGAAAGCTGTTGAGACGTGACTAAACTTTCGTTTGCTCACATCGTTTGTTTTGATTCATGAAGATTAATTTAAACTGTTGGGGTTCTTTGCTGCTATTAATGATACCACAATGGACAATGGTGACACTGCTGTGACATTACATTCACTCTGAATACTTCAGCCTTCTCCCCATTATACTGTGCATCTCTTTCATCCTTTGACTCTCTGTAACCTCTTATGTCTTTTTCAGCAGAGATAGCTAGTGATGATGACAACTGTCAGCACCTATATAAGCCAAGATTTTCTTTTACTATGTACGTCAGAGAAAGGCTACCATACTTAAAGCCAAGAGTGAAACAGTCTGAATATCATAGTGTGCAAGGTCATCAGGAGAACATGAATGACATGTTGAGAGGGATTTTAAGGAGGGGAAACAAACATACTACAAAGGGATACTAGAATCTAGAGAGACAGCTGACATAATTTATAGTTTTTTTCAGAAAATCATAGTATGTCTATGTTTGAAATGTTATTGTTATAGATGTCATTGTTTTAAAAAAAATCACAAATGATTATACATTTCTAGTCAAGGAGGAAAGCTGGAAAGAAGCGGAAAAGTTCACAAAAAGTGCAATATCCTTCATTCGCTTTAAAGGACGTTTCAGTTTATTGCAGGCTTATCCATCATCACACATTAAATCACTGGGAAATGATAGGTAACTAAGATAAATGAGATGCTGAAATATATTCCTTAGTCAATAAAAAAGTTTTTCTCATTATTTCCCCTTGAAATTGTTCCTGTAGGTACTCTATACACTGGAATTTCTTGGGTTTACTTTAGCATGACAAGATGATTATTTTTTAGTAAGGTATTTGACAAATTGTTTCAAAAGAGTTATATTCCAAATGGGTCACTTAATAAGACAAACTTTCATTCATATGAATTCAGTTCTGACGAAGTGTCAAAAATAGTGTCAAAATACATGAAAGTACCAATTAGCATTCACTGAGCTTCCACTTTAATTCTTGTTTGTCTAATATGTGAATTTATGACCAACAGTAGCTGAATGCTATTATTATTGGAAGACCAACTCCTTAGCTAACTCAATGCATTATGTGATGCATTGAATACTTGGTTTTGCAGATATTTGGCTATATGAATCCTTTCAGAAAGATGGTAAAATAACACACTTGTAAACTCACATATAACACTGAGCTGATCACAGAGTCAATAAAAATGAACAAAGATAGAAAAATAGAAACCTGAAGTTACAATTTTAAGTCCATAATGAGAGACTGAGATAAGTATAAAGTATAAGTATAAAGTGCTAATTTTTGCAGAAGTACTTTTTACTTCAGCATGAGTAACTGTAAGTTCCTTGTATTTTAAAAACATGCATTATAGTGGATTTCTTAAAATAAACTACTAAAATCTAGTTTTACTTAGACCAAGAGATTTCAGCATCAGTTCAGGCTCATATTCCAAACATACTCAGCTTTAAATGTGTGTGTTAATAATTGATTTTTCTTTATAAAGTTATGACTTAAAATAGAAAATAATAAAGTTAAATTCATTTTGACACATACATGTAGTAAACAACAAACTGAAAAACAGTTACTCCCCAGAAAAAAATTCTGCAATTACAAAATACGTTTAAAAGACTTTCACGCCTACTCAGAGATCAGCACTAAAGGATTGACTAGACATGAGAAAAAAATATGGGCTGCATGCAAAAGAGAATCATACTTCAAGACTCACTAAAGTCAAAGGGAACATAACATACTCCTTGAATCTCTATGAACACTGAATTGGATTCTAGAAATTTCCAGTGCTCTCCAAAATATTTAAAAAAATGAATACTTTTAAAGAGTAAAACTCAAGGAAAAAAAAAACGTTCAAAGTGGCTGTAATACTTATTACAGAGACTGCTGCATTATCTGACAATTAAGCAGAAGCATCCAACCCACCTAGAAGTACTAAAAAGGTCTAGGCAAAAGATGAAATACTTTTAGGTCAAGAGTAATTAATTTCACTGGTCTCTTCACTCTTCAACGGAAAAAATGAACCAAGTATAAGTTTAAAAAATTATTAAAAGATATTAAAAAGGAAAAAAAAAAAGATTAAGAAATGTTCTTGAGATGAACTACGATATAGCAGTATAAGAAGCCTAAAGACAAACTCAGCCCAAACCAACTCAGACTCGATGGTACAAAACACACACTAAAGCGCCGTCATATCCTAGCAAATATGTGAACAAAATACGTGAACACTTGTGTGTGGAGTCAGAAAGTTCATGAAAAGCATTCATGGTTAAGTCTATGCTCTTCAACTCATTGCCACCTCTTTCCTAATACGTTACATTGACATTATGCATAATGTAAACTACAAATATAAGTATTTAGAACTTACACACCAGTACTCTCTAACATTTAAAGCACTGCTCATGTGCTAATTACATTATGCAAGCTTTTCTTCTCTATCACGTTTTTCAACGGTGGAACTATTTCTGTTACTTTCATATTCTTGTATTTATTCCTTTTCTTAAAACTATAAGCAGCATATACAGTGACTGCCTAGCTGCCTTCACGCAAACCACTTCAGAGCTATTTATTTAATCATGTTGACAAAAATAGTTTTGCAATTAAAGGTAAGACATCACCTCCAAAGATATGGCTACTTTGAGACTGGAATTTAAAAACCATATTGAACTATGAAGAAGACACAAAAAATCAAACAGTACAATCCTCCCCTACATATAGCACATATTCCATAAAAACAAAAGATTTCATTTTTCTGGAAATTTTCAATGACACAAAAAATAGTTTCATTTTGAATGACAATTTTGAATAATGTCTCTCCAATTTCTTCTAGGATATGAATTCAGAAACTTTTAATGATCTGAAAATTGACAGAAATTTATTGGATGCTTTTAGAATGTCATAAAATACTGCTTGTATATTAACATTGACATAAGAATAATTTCTATTTGTGCAATGGTGTTTTTCACATGTGCAGTTTTCAGAAATGTATCACAATTCTAATATAGCAATCTCTAAATGGAATCTGTGAATTTCTTCAATGCAGTCAGATAAGCCACTTCAGGCATGCAGAAAGACCATTCTCTTTTAATCACACCATTCTTGATATTTACTTCTATGGTGAAGCTTCTACATTTTTGGAAACACCATCTGAGATATTGTTGAAATGGAGTATAAATAGAATATTATTTGCCATAGTAATTTCTTCCATATTACAATATCCACATTTTCCCACAATTTTCTTTATTTTTGCCCACGGGTAACTATGTTTTCCATTCTTATGAAAGTTAGCAGCTGTATTTACATTCATACCATCTTCTACACACAACAAAATAGAAAAAGAGTAGAAATTGTACCAGATCATTTTACAAGCAGTTGTAAAGTTATGGGTAAGGTCATTACAACTAAAGATAGCTGTATGACTTGGATGGTCATCTACTCTGTGCACAGTACATTGATACACTGATACGCTACATTGATTCAGGATGTAACTAGCAATACCATCAAAGAAACATCTCTGAAATAAAACATAATGTTAAACTCTTATCTTCTAAAGATCAAGCAAGTTAAAACAGCTGCATTTTCATGATAGAACAATCCATTTTTTTATGTGTCACTTAACATAGCAAAAAAAAATCAGTAGGAGTAATGGTAAGAGCAGTACCATTAAATATCTCTAAAAATAGTGAAACAGCTCCATGCACAGCTTTGTATGGGGACTTGTGTTTCCAGCTGCAGAGCTGGGACATGTGACACAGAACAAATGCCAGGGCACAGCATGGGTTGGTGGCTCCTTGGGTGCCGTGGGAGCTCCCCTGGGGTCTAGCAGGGCAGGGTCCTCTCCAGCCACGGCCCATCCCATCGCCCTGTAGTGGGTTGACTCATCCAAGAGCTAAGCACCCACACAGCCGCTTGTTAACTTCTTGTCCCCCCACAGTGCGATGGGGGAGAGAACAGGAAGCGCAAAACCAAGAAAACTCGTGGGTCAAGATAAAAAGAGTTTAATAAGTGATGGAAAGAGGAAAAAACCAAGAGATACAAAGGTGATTGCACCCTGCCCACCCCAAGCAGACTGATGCCCAGCCAGTCTCCAAGCAATGGCTACTTTTGAAGACCAAATCCCCATTTTTTATTGCTGAGCGTGACATTTTATGGTATGTAATATCCCTTTTGGCCTATTTGGATCAGCTGTCCTGGCCGTGTTCCCTCTCAACCTCTTGCCCATCCCCAGCTGGAGGCAGCCCCAGCTCTGGGCACCAAGCTTGGGGACAGGCTGAGGCTGGACCTGGACATGGGCCCATGGGTGGGCTTGGGTCATTGGGGCTCATGGCTGGGCAGGACAGGGCTGGGGGGAGCTGAAGACCAGCCCTGCTGCGTTTCTGGGGCAGGGGCTGACAGCCATAGGGGGCTGCAATGGGGTCCTGGGCTGTGGGAAGGGTGGAGGCAGCCCCAGGGAAGGGTGTCAGGTACAGTCAGGGCTGGAGGTACCCTCAGGACACTGATAATCAGCTTCAAAGTGTGGCTTTAGATGCAGGTTTGAATTCTCCAGGTGAGTGGCTGCTGGAAACTGCCAATTTCCTGTTTTATTTTTTTTTCCCTGATATAAAACACCTGTGGAATTATTAAATAGCAAGAGAACTGGTCAACAGGTTTTATGATTTATAGGGTCTACACACATATTTGTGTATCTGAGTTCTGGGATGACATAACATATTGACCAAAGGGGTCCCCTTTGTTCATTTTTTTGAAAAGCCACTGTTTCTACAAAAAAAATGTGCATAAACACAATAGAGTGTAAAGGATACTGACAAGTAACATGGTACGAATACTACCAAACATTCATCCTCACTTGTTTGTTCTTAGTAGAGTGCTGAACATGATAAATGAAGTAGTTTATCCCCAATTAGTATCATGTAGATGGATAGTTCTAATTGTATCAAAAATGTTTCTTCAAAAACAGGTCTGAAAACAATAATTCAAATTTATAAAGGAAAAGCATTCATGTGGTGTGTTATTTATTTGTTTAATATTTTTGTATTGTTTTTGCATTTTAATTGGATTGTAGTGATTGAATCAAATTTTAGTTCCTTGACTTAACATATAGACAACTTTGTAGAGGGGCAAAAAAACAGCTTTTCCCAGATGTGTTGTCTCATTTTAAAAAGAACACTATTGGCCATTTGAAAATGCTGAAGTTAACAGGAATAATTGGATTTAGAATTTAAATCTAGAGAGAGAGAAAATGTTAATGATTGCTTCTCAATGACGTTCATAAATAAGGTTTGAAGAGTATGTACTTCCCAAAGGTACTGCAGATGGTACACATGTAAAGGATCAGAATTTCTTTGGATCAGCTGAAGAAATTGGGAGACTGACCACTTTCTGAGCAAAACCGTAAGGAAGCTGTAAAATTGAAATTGCATTCTAATTCCACATTTTATTATTTTTGGTTTGTTTAAAGCAAAGGCTCTCTGGAGAAAAAAGAAAGAAAGGACAAAACAATACAATGTGGTAAGTATGGGTCACTTTCTAAGAATTTAGAATTCTACAGCTCATTTCTGTTTCATTCGTTTAAATTAATTTTTATTAGTTCTTTTAGAGAAGTATTAGATAAGTCATCTGTTGTGAAATAGAACTCTCATTACTACCTATGTCAATTACGAAAGCAAGATGATGTCATTTGTTCAAACTTAGCATTGGATTCTCTGTAACAGTTCAATCTCTCGCCTGTGTGCAAAATCCACAAGCATCTACTAATAGTATGGGTGGTGTATTTCATGATGTATCTTGTCTCTAAGAAAACAGAGTAACTACCAACTCATTACGTCTGTAAAACACCTTAGAATAAATAAGGTAAGAAATATAGGGCCTAACCAACCAGAGAAAAATCTGAACTTGACAACTTTAAAAAGTAAAACACTTACTCCCTATTAGGAACTTTTGGAACTATCCAGATATGGTAAGATTTTCAGAGGACCTTGAAAGAGTTTAAGTATTAAAGCTTATTGAAATTCAGTGGCATCTATGGCTTTAACTTCTTTTGAAATCTCAGCTGACAACTTCACTTGGTAAGGAAAAACAAACCCAGACATAACAAACAGGTTTCCATTTACAATGAAACTGTCACAAAAATATTCTTTTATTACCGGTGGAGTGCTGAAAATGTAGAATGATGAACCCTTCAGTGCCAGAAACTTGAATTTGTAGAGCTGAGATGAATCAGTTCCTTCATGTCTCTCATTTACCCAACCCATATGTATGACCTGTAAAAGAAAATAATTGAAAATTAAAGTTCTGTTTTTCAGTGGAGCATAAGATATTATCTGAATAGGTCAAGTCTTTCCACAAGAGAGAGTAGTCATATTAGAATAGGATGCATCATCCACTTCACATTTGCCTTCCCAGAGTATACGGTATTATGCCAGTGTGTCAGAAGTTCTTGAAGAGACTTAAACTTGCAGTACAGGTGGTCTGAATCTTGTCTGAAATAATCACCATTTTAAAAGTAATTTAATCTCTCAGCAGAAAACCTAGGTGTACTGAAACAGTTCAGCGAGCAGTTTATAAAAAACATGATCCTACTTTATCTATACCACAGACAAAACTTGGACATACCTAAATTTCTGTTATATGTACCTCTAAAGAAATACATTTGAACAAATCACTAGATTTTTCTGAAATCAAAGAGCTTTCTGTATGCTCATGTTTGCCACTGTTAACAAAATGTCTTTGTCATGCTGACTGTCTTTCAGAATCACAGAATCACAGAATGTTAGGGATTGGAAGGGACCTTGAAAGATCATCTAGTCCAATCCCCTTGCCAGAGCAGGATTACCTAGATCTTATCACACAGGAACGCGTCCAGGCGGGTTTTGAATGTCTCCAGAGAAGGAGACTCCACAACCTCTCTGGGCAGCCTGTTCCAGTGTTCGGTCACCCTCACCGTAAAGAAGTTTTTCCTCATATTTAAGTGGAACCTCCTGTGTTCCAGCTTGCACCCATTGCCCCTTGTCCTGTCAAGGGATGTCACTGAGAAGAGCCTGGCTCCATCCTCTTGACACTTGCCCTTTACATATTTATAAACATTAATGAGGTCACCCCTCAGTCTCCTCTTCTCTAAGCTAAAGAGACCCAGCTTCCTCAGCCTCTCCTCATAAGGGAGAAGTTCCACTCCCTTAATCATCTTTGTGGCTCTGCGCTGGACTCTCTCTAGCAGTTCCCTGTCCTTCTTGAACTGAGGGGCCCAGAACTGGACACAATACTCCAGATGCAGCCTCACCAGGGCAGAGTAGAGGGGGAGGAGAACTTCTCTTTACCTGCTGACCACACCCCTTCTAATACACCCCAGGATGCCATTGGCCTTCTTGGCCACAAGGGCACATTGCTGGCTCATGGTCATCCTGCTGTCCACTAGGACCCCCAGGTCCCTTTCCCCTACGCTGCTCTCCAACAGGTCTGTCCCCAACTTGTACTCATACATGGGGTTGTTCTTGCCCAGATGCAGGACTCTACACTCGCCCTTGTTATATTTCATTAAATTTCTCCCCGCCCAACTCTCCAGCCTGTCCAGGTCTCTCTGAATGGCTGCGCAGCCTTCCGGTGTGTCAGCCGCTCCTCCCAGTTTGGTATCATCAGCGAACTTGCTGACAGTGCACTCTATTCCCTCATCCAAGTCATTAATGAATATATTGAATAGTACTGGTCCCAGTACCGACCCTTGAGGGACTCTGCTAGACACAGGCCTCCAACCAAACTCTGTCCCATTGACCACCACTCTCTGGCTTCTTTCCTTCAGCCAGTTCACAATCCACCTCACTACCCCATCATCCAGACCACACTTCCTCAGTTTAGCTGCGAGGATGCTGTGGGAGACAGTGTCAAACGCTTTACTGAAATCAAGATAGACCACATCCACAGCTTTACCATCATCTATCCACCGGGTTATGTCCTCATAAAAGGCTATCAAGTTGGTTGAGCATGACTTCCCCTTGGTGAAGCCATGTTGACTGCCCCTAATGATCCCCCTATCCTCAATGTGCCTAGAGACAGCACGGAGGACAAGTTGCTCCATTACCATTCCGGGGATGGAGGTGAGGCTGACCGGTCTATAGTTACCCGGGTCCTCCTTCTTGCCCTTTTTGAAGACTGGAGTGACATTCGCTTTCCTCCAGTCCTCAGGCACCTCTCCCATTGCCCACGACTTAGCAAAGATGATGGAGAGTGGCCTAGCAATGACTTCCGCCAGCTCCCTCAGCACCCGCGGGTGCATCCCATCAGGGCCCATGGATTTATGGACGTCCAGATTGCTTAATTGGTCCCTGACCCAGCCCTCATCTACCAAGACAGATTCCTCCTCTATCCTGACTTCTTCTGAGGCCTCAGGGGTCCGGGGCTCCTCAGGACAGCCTCCAGCAGTATAGACAGAGGCAAAGAAGGCATTCAGTAACTCCGCCTTCTTTTTATCCTCTGTCTCCAGGACCCCCACCTCATTCATCAGTGGGCCTACATTGCCTCTAGTGTTGGTTTTACCTGCAATGTATTTGAAGAAGCCCTTTCTGTTGTCCTTGACCTCTCTTGCAAGGTTTAATTCCAAGGAGGCCTTAGCTTTCCTAGTTGCCTCCCTACGTTCTCTGACAACAGACTTATATTCCTCCCAAGTGGCCAGCCCCTCCTTCCATGATCTGTACACCCTCTTCTTCCACTTGAGTTTGCCCAGCAGTTCCCTGTTTAACCATGCAGGTCTCCTGGTGCCCTTCCTTGACTTCCTACCTGTTGGGATGCTCTGATCTTGAGCTCGGAAGAAGCAGTCCTTGAATGCTAACCAACTATCTTGGGCCCCCTTACCGTCTAGTACCCTGTCCCATAGGATTTTCCCTAGCAATTGCTTGAAAAGGCCAAAGTTGGCCCTACTGAAGTCCAGTAGAATGTATATAATTTTTTTATATACACTTTATCTCATGACGATTTATGTTCTCATAGAATTAGACATCAAATTTAGTTGTTACACAACTTTGCTCTAACAGTACTAAAATACATGTCTTTCTATTTCAGATAAATTAATTTTAAGAAAAAATAAAATTAAAAAGTAAAACAACATGCTTCCTTTTTGAGGTAAATGCAAATGTATAAAGGAATAATGCCATAGTGCGGTAGCAGAATATCATGAATGTAATTACCCACCAAAAATAACAAACATAAACATTTTAGGCTTCATTTTGCATACATTAAGAGGAACGTATTGCCCTTCTCAGAATCACAGAATCAATCAGGTTGGAAGAGACCTCTGGGATCATCAAGTCCAACCATTGCCCTGACACCACCATGTCAACTAGACCATGGCACTAAGTGCCATGTCCATTCTTTTCTTAAACACATCCAGAGATGGTGACTCCACCACCTCTCTGGGCAGCTCGTTCCAACGTCTAATGACCCTTTCTGAGAAGAAATGCTTCCTAATGTCCAACCTTGAAACAGGTACTTGAACCTAGAGTGATCCACCAATCTGAATATACAGCTCTTGCTGATAAGCTCGCTCATTTTCAAATAAGTTTACACTTATGGAAAATATTAAGTTACAAAAGGGCAGAAATGTCCCAGCCCTTGTAAATATACTGAGCCCACAGAGCTTTGCTGGAAGTCACTGGAAACAGCCTGAAGAAGGCATTCATTACATTGCATGAAAACTTCAGCATTTGTTCTATGGATAGAATTCTGAAAAATGTGATGATCTCAGGAATGCTTTTCTAGTGAAAGCCCTGTGGGCGTACCTGTCGTTATTACCAACAGAGCACAAAGGTGGAAAGAATGGACAGGGAGTAGCTAATAGTATAGATGTATGCTCATACTCTTCTATCATGAAAATCTCACACATTGTTTTCTAATTTTATTTAATATATCAATTATGTCTCTTACCAATCAATTTATTCAGAAATAAATAAGAAACCTATATGTTGAGCCAGACAATCCTTCTCTATACTCTTCTACCAAGCTCCAGCATTAACATTTTAGAGATCTAAGAAACAGCACAATAAATACAGTAGCCCTTCCAATTCTCACTTTGCTATTGTGTAAATTTAATAAATCTCACCAAAACATTGTTTCTATAGGAGTCAGCAAAGGTTTAGAAACAGGATGTTCAGACACTTCATTACTTTAACAAAATATACTACAGTATTGTTGATAATCTACTACAAACAATATTATATATTGAGTTTATCAGTGTGGTAATATAATATCAAATACTACAGACAAAAAGAATAATGTCCAAATCACAGGGCACAAATGTAATATTTTCCTTTACATTCAAAAGTCATGTTTGCTGACTTGCAAATGGACACCATTTATTAACCTGTAACAGTATTAAAATCTTTACTAAAGAGGTAATTTACTGATTAAATTGATAAATTGATAGGGAAAGGATATGTCTCTCTATTATCTTCTTGGTTCATCATCATCATTATCATCATTTATTCTTACAGCAGCACTCACCAAATAATTTTGGAATTATTCACAATGTCAAATGGCAAAACTAAGAGATAGCTTGCAGCTTGCTCAGGTCATTCATCAAACTGTATACTAAAGGAAACTTGACACATTCTGAGAAATATAACTATATATCTTGTTGCAAACCAGAGATATTAATTTAATATATTAAAAGAAGGAAAACATGAAGTTCTTCGTTGAAACTCAGGGCAGGATGGTATCAGAAGACTGGAATTCCACTTGTCAAGATTGTGTTTTCATTTCAAAATACATATTTGATTTCCTATGATTGACAGGAAAAACTTGATTTATCTAGTTGACAGAAACCACGGGCTGGCCCATAAGCACTGGTCTGAAGTACCAACAGTAGTGCAAAATACATATTTTCTTGGAATAAAATTCTAAATTTAGAAAAAGGGCACTGAATTTCTCTAACTGAAGGAAAATGAAGTCTGTCTTTCAATGAAAATGTGCTTTATGTCAAAGTTTTCCATCTGTGAAATGGGACTAATTTCCTTTATTTTACGGAATTCATGTGAAGGTCCTATCACTGTTGCATTCTTATCTATGGCTGCAAGATGTGATAGGAGTGTCAAATGTTATAGCCTCGATTTAACGTAGCACTTTATCTTCTGGATAATTCTCTTCAGTATGTATTTACCTGCAAACACAAGACCGCATTTTCTAACTAGCTGCAGACTTACTTTTTGGGCATGAATTCTATGTGTTTTACTGAAATGGAACTGTATTATTACTATTTTTATTGCAATCATATCATACTGTGATCAGTCTACCTGTGGTAGATCAGGATCAAGAGACTTGGTTTGAAATATACCCTTCTCCACATGACAAACAGTTTTTTATAATTCTTAACAGCTATAAACTCAACGTTAAGTTGTTCTGTATGCTGAAATGTCTTTCAACCTCAGACAAAAAAAATGATACAAAACCACATTAACTGGACTAGATTTTGGGAGAATGGTCTTTCTACTCACTGAATTATTACAACATTGTAATATCACTCTTGATCTATATAGATTGTGATAAGGTCACCTACCCATTCCACTTCAACAAAGTCTACACAAAACCAAACAGCAATACTTCAGTTACATTTTGAATACATTGCACAGAATATTACTGTTTGATTGAAATGACTAACAAAAACTACAATTCCATGAAAAAAGAACTTCAATCAGAAAAAAGCAAATTATCATCAGCAGATCATTCAAAAAAAGTCTTAGAAACCTTAAAAAACATGAAAAGACAGTTTTTGTTTCTAAATTTGATTATAATTCCCAAGAGATATCAGACACTGATTAAAAGTTTTTCAGTTTTCATTTTCTTTAAAACATTACTTAGCTTTGCATTGTCAGTATAATTTGTGGAACAAGGTAACAATTATATACCTCACAGTAGAAATAAGAAAAAATGGTCTGCTGATTCATATCGTACAAAAGAAAATAAAAACTTATCTGGAAAAACTAGCTGTTATGTAGTAGTTCAATGTCATTAAAAAAAAACCCAGCTAAAACCCTTACAAAAGTCTTTTAAATACTAAGATTATGTTTTGTGTAGTAGCATCAAGGAACACTTACCTAAGTATTAAAGGTGCTAGTAAACAAAATGCTGCAGCATTTCCTGAAATTTCTAAAAGACGCCTATAAAATGAATGCCTACATCAACTTGTTCCCTTTTTTTTTAATGAAGAAGGGAAAAGGTTCAACAAGTAGCACATTTGTAGAACAAATTAAAATCTGGAAAAGAGTATCTCTGCAGAATATTGAGTCTCAGTATATATATACATTTAGGAAGAGACACAGAAGCTTTTTGTTTGTTCATTTGTTTTAGAATTTTTGTATATTTAGGAGAAAAGCAAGGGCTGAGTTAATACACATTGCTCCACCAGATATGAAGGACTGAACGAGGTGATAGTTACTTTCTTGGGGAAGAAGCAATAGTCAGGCTAGGTAGCTGAAGAAGGATTGCTACTGGAAGATAAGTGATGAGCTCAGTGGGTTTAGGGCTGTGTTACTGTCATTTGCATGGGTTGGGGATAACAGGACAGCAAGCTAAAAAGTAAGTACTAATGAATATGAAAGAGAAAGAGGAAAAGACAAAGCAAAAGACATTTAGGAGGAGAAAGAAATCAATTTAGTAAGACGAAAAATAAAGAAACAGGAGAAAATCTGAAATTAAAATGAAAAGAATAAAAGGAAGGACACTATACAAGTACATAAAGAGGGGGAAATCAATAAAAAAATATATGGGAGGAAAAAAAGAAAAGAGAATCCCAAATGTACGCTTGCCTCTAAAGACACAAAGTCCTTAAAAAAGTAAACAAGGAAAACAGAAGAATTTCCTTTATCAGATTCAGTGTTTGATTAACATACATATATTGAAAAAATAATAAAATTATGCATCTTTTAATAGATATATTACAAAATCTAATATATTTTTTATTTTCTTTCTGCACATCTTTCTTACCAACTGGTTTATTTAATGGTCATTTAGACCACAGAAATGCAGAAAGAATAATAATTCAGTTCAACGAAAGTCTGTATGGAACAAAAGCAACCAAGTGTGGGTACTATTTGTGGTTCATAAATTGGCTGTTTGTGGTTCGTAAGTAGGCTACTGAGATTTTAATTTGGTATAAGTACATGGGTAGAAATATTAGTCCCGGGATAAAAACTGTTCTGTTATTTGGATTGAAACCTGCTATCTGAAATTTTAAGGAGTGCTCATAAGGCATAACACTACAAACTGTCCCAGTCTCAGCATTGCTTTCACCACTTTATTCCCATACTTCATAATCAATTTGAGACTGCTATTTGAAACTGCGTGGAAAAATTACCCATATATCTGGAAAATTACCCATACATCATCAATGTATTATTAAGTTTCTAACATGTTCTAATATACTTTCCAAAAGTTCCTGTAGGAACAAAATGAGCAATGGCATGCATTATGAGGAGATAAAACAAGTCACTAACAAAATGTAATCCAATCATAGCAGACAAATGAAAGTTCTTATTTGCACTTATTGTTTTCCTACAGCAATAAAGCATCTGGATACTGCAATGACTGGAAACTTAACGTGTTACATTTAATAAAGCAATCAGTATATTTTGTATATAGTACTTTTAGTTAAATAGTTATGAAAAGTAAATGACGCAAAACACTCCAGAGGGAAATGAAGAAAGAAAATCAAGTAGATCTCTGATGTATGAAATGTCAGAACAGATGGGTACACTTATGTAATTAAAGTGGGATAAGAATCTACAACAGACACCAGCTTAGCCTCTAAATTAAGAACCAGTGTTGTACCATGAAGCACAATGGAACAATACAAAATTAAGAAAGCAAAGAGAAGTACATCTTGAGGTAGCTTAAGTAATTATTTTTGTTTTTTTTTCCAAAGCAAGTGGTAGACTACATGTTTTGAAAAGTGCAGATATTGGGGGGTGGGGGGGCGGGAAGCAGTTCTTTCACATACATAATTATTAACTAAAAAAAAAATTAGAATTTGGCATGTTAGGAGTTTTGATGCATTACAGTAATGGTTTTCATGGTACATCGACTGCATTCAGTTATGTCCGAATGGCTACTACTCAAAACTTGTTTCAGAGATGAAACTACAGAGGAACTTAGAAATAACACTCAAGTGTTCTGTGTGCTTCAGCTCAAGAACGAAATTCCTAAATCCAATCTGGGCATATTTTGAACGCCACAAACAGCAACATGTCTCTACTAACCCGAAGGGAACTATGATGACAGTATCTGAATTTGTGTATCTTCCCAGGAACTGGCTGCCTGTGCAAAATTTGGATTACAAATCCTAGTATTAATTGTTTCTCCTCTTTGTTTTAACAAGGAGGCTGGGAAGACTGGGGCTGATATCACTAACCTTTTCCCATTATAGCCTTCTTGTTCAAGATAGGATCCAAAACACAAAACTCACTCTTGAAGACAAGTACCAGTAAGTTGCCTTACTGGTTATGCATTCTTGTATTATTTAGTAAATCAGTAGCACTATTTGTGCATCAGGAACTAACCAAACTAAATAAAAGTGGAAAACTCGTGTCCTTCACATTTTTTTTTGTCTTATGTCTATTTTATTTTTTAGCAATATTACAACAACAATAAAATACACCTAACAAGCTATTCTCCTCTTCACGAAATAAAGACTCGGATTGTTTCTTCTGCAGTTTGGGAAAATCAAAAAAGAAAACCTTTCAAACTACAGCTGTTTGCCATAGCTTTTGCAAAAGAGTCCTCAAAGAGGAAAGCTCAGTCTGAAAATTCAGTCTCAGCTTCCTTCTACATGTTATCCCCCAATCAATAAAATGATAGTTCTGCTTAAAAATGTGTTAACATAATTTTAATTGGATTATAATCCTGAAGAAGGACTGATCTGATAGTAATAATCCAGTGAAATCACAGTTCTGTAATATTGAATGGAAAAGCAATGAGTTCTAAAACCTGTGAAAAGCAGATGCCTGTGCAGAAAATTATATACTATAAAATCTCTCTCACAATCCACAAGGCAGAAATATACAAAGAAAAGGAGAATAAAGAAGAGTTGTTAATATTTTTTTTAATAGTCTAACAGCTCAGGGAAGCTCAGGAAGACAGCTTAATCAGAGACCATGATTCTTCACTGAAGACAGAATTGCCTTGTGCCACTCACTGCCAGAAACACCATAGACCCAGCTGACAGCTGGAAGATGTGGCCAACATATCAGGGTAAGAAACACTGCTTAAATATACTCTTTCGTACATTTTTGCTTAAATAGGTGTTGCGGTTTAATCCCAGCTGGTAACTAAGGACCACACAGCTGCTTGCTGACTCCTCCCCCTCCAGCCCGCAGTGGGATGGGGAGAAAAATCGAAAAAAAGTAAAACTCCTATGTTGAGATAAGAACAGTTTAATAATTGAAATAAAATAAAATAAACTACTACTACTACTACTGATGATAACTGTATGAAAAGGGAGATAAGAACAACAACAACAACAACAACAACAACAAAAGAAATAAAACCCAAGGAAGACAAGTGATGCACAACGTAATTGCTTACCACCTGCTGACCAGTGCTCAGATAGTCCCCAAGCAGCAGTTGCCCCTCCCGGCCAACTCCCTCCAGTTTATATACTGAGCATGACGTCCTATGGTATGGAATATCCCTTTGGCCAGTTTGGGTAAGCTGTCCTGGCTGTGTCTCCTCCCAGCTTCTTGTAGAGAAGAAGCTAGGAGGACAGAGGCAGTACGAGAAACCAAAAAAGTCTTTGGCTCAATGGAAGAATTCCTTGGCAACAACTAAAACACCAGCGTGTTATCAACATTATTCACAGCACAAATTCAAAACATAGCCTCATACTAGCTATTACACAGAATCACAGAATCACAGAATGTTAGGGATTGGAAGGGACCTAGAAAGATCATCTAGTCCAATCCCCCTGCCGGAGCAGGATTGCCTAGACCATATCACACAGGAACGCGTCCAGGCGGGTTTTGAATGTCTCCAGAAAAGGAGACTCCACAACCTCTCTGGGCAGCCTGTTCCAGTGTTATGAAGAAAATTAACTCTATCCCAGCTAAAACCAGCATAATACGAATAGATTTTCTTTGTCTGACACATTTCTATAGAGTTTCTAAAATCCAGTGTTTTTAAGCCTTACAACTTCAAAGGGTAATCTAATATAAACTATTTCATCACACAAAAAAATGGGACATACCATGAACATACTGTGAATGTATTTGTTTCATAAAGCATAGTGAGATTTCACGAAACATGTTCAGAAATGGAAACACAGTTTTCAGAATTCTATTATGTAAACATTTGTTTTGTCGAGTTTGGCACATCTCTTGACTTTTTTTTCAGTTTGGTTGTCTTTAAAATCAGTATAGTAGTAATAGTTATTTACCTCACAGAGGCACTACATATTAGCTAACTGACTGGAGGCTAAAACGTTTAAGTGCTTTAAAGTGGTACTTCTGTTAGAGTAAGTTTTTTCAGTGGAAGGCCTGAGATCCCAGAAAAAATCTCTGAAGCAGACCAAGAGAATTTCATTAGGAATTGCATACTGACCTCCCATATAAATAAAGTTAAAACAGTTACCAAGAAAGATCTCAATTCTATCTCTACATGATCTCTCCATGCTTAAAGGAATTTAGTCCTCCTCCCTTTCTACAGGTGTAAGTTCACAGAATCACAGAATCACAGAATGTTAGGGATTGGAAGGGACCTCGAAAGATCATCTAGTCCAATCCCCCTGCCAGAGCAGGATTGCCTAGACCATATCACACAGGAATGCGTCCAGGCGGGTTTTGAATGTCTCCAGAGAAGGAGACTCCACAACCTCTCTGGGCAGCCTGTTCCAGTGTTCAGTCACCCTCACTGTAAAGAAGTTTTTCCTCATATTTATGTGGAACCTCCTGTGTTCCAGCTTGCACCAATTGCCCCTTGTCCTGTCAAGGGATGTCACTGAGAAGAGCCTGGCTCCATCCTCATGACACTTGCCCTTTACATATTTATAAACATTAATGAGGTCACCCCTCAGTCTCCTCTTCTCTAAGCTAAAGAGACCCAGCTCCCTCAGCCTCTCCTCATAAGGGAGATGTTCCACTCCCTTAATCATCTTCGTGGCTCTGCGCTGGACTCTCTCTAGCAGTTCCCTGTCCTTCTTGAACTGAGGGGCCCAGAACTGGACACAATATTCCAGATGCGGCCTCACCAGGGCAGAGTAGAGGGGGAGGAGAACCTCTCTTGACCTGCTAACCACACCCCTTCTAATACACCCCAGGATGCCATTGGCCTTCTTGGCCACAAGGGCACATTGCTGGCTCATGGTCATCCTGCTGTCCACTAGGACCCCCAGGTCCCTTTCCCCTACGCTGCTCTCCAACAGGTCTGTCCCCAACTTGTACTGGTACATGCGGTTGATCTTGCCCAGATGCAGGACTCTACACTTGCCCTTGTTATATTTCATTAAATTTCTCCCCGCCCAACTCTCCAGCCTGTCTAGGTCTCTCTGAATGGCTGCGCAGCCTTCCGGTGTGTCAGCCGCTCCTCCCAGTTTGGTATCATCAGCGAACTTGCTGACAGTGCACTCTATTCCCTCATCCAAGTCATTACTGGTCCCAGTACTGACCCTTGAGGGACTCCGCTAGACACAGGCCTCCAACCAAACTCTGTCCCATTGATCACCACTCTCTGGCTTCTTTCCTTCAGCCAGTTCACAATCCACCTCACTACCCAATCATCCAGACCACACTTCCTCAGTTTAGCTGCGAGGATGCTGTGGGACGCTGTGTCAAACGCTTTACTGAAATCAAGATAGACCACATCCACTGCTTTACCATCATCTATCCACCGGGTTATGTCCTCATAAAAGGCTATTAAATTGGTTAAGCATGACTTCCCCTTGGTGAAGCCATGTTGACAGCCCCTAATGATCCCCCTATCCTCAATGTGCCTAGAGACAGCACGGAGGACAAGTTGCTCCATTACCTTTCCGGGGATGGAGGTGAGGCTGACCGGTCTATAGTTACCCGGGTCCTCCTTCTTGCCCTTTTTGAAGACTGGAGTGACATTTGCTTTCCTCCAGTCCTCAGGCACCTCTCCTGTTCCCCACGACTTAGCAAACACGATAGTCTGCAAGAATCTAACTTTTCCAGACTAACAATTAGGAGAAAGTAATTTTTTTGCTATATATTTTTTAAACATTTTTCTCTGGTTTTGAGAAAATGAAAAATAAAAAGAGAAACTGATCTTACAAGAGTATGTGCAGGGTTTCTTTTATTCTGCAGGATGAAGTCAAGCAAACATGTTCATGGCATAGCCAGGGCAGCAGTTCTGCTATAAGGAGCATTCAGAAAACCCTCTATATTTGAAAAGTTCCTTATTTAGAATTAGGATCATATAATTATCAAAAACAGTGTGGAAAAGAAGCTTCTGACAAATTTAGTACATTACCGTCTCCAAAATGCAGTACCCATGACACATATTTTGTTTCTAAAAAATGCTTCCCTAATGTCCTAAGAATCCCCCATAATGGAGACTTCATAATGTCTCTCAACAATCTATTCTAGCACTTTATTATCTCTACTAGTGATGAGGAAGTCTATTCCTCATGTTAAACACGAATCGCTTTTGCTGTAACCACAATTGAAGACTTTTTTTGCCCTATCGATTAAAGACTCAAAATGATTTTGGCCTTAGACTGGAAGAGTAAAAAAAATCTTATTCAGTTCATAAACGGAGCAAAAATCCACGAACAAGAACATGTAGCTTGTGTGGCATCATTCTTTGCTTCTTTTTCACGCTATTCTCTGAGCACAAAGTTACCATTCCTGAATATTTATTTTATACCTCCCTCTCTGTCTTTCCTTCAACCCGTCCACAGAGGCCATGGAAAACCTCTGGTCAGTATCTTTTCGGAAACATAGTGCACAAAATCAGATGCACTACTCCTGCCAAAGCCTTACAGTAAATGAAACATTTAGCATGTCTTGCAGTAACTGACTTAGGTACAGCCCATGCTGCTTGCCTCCTTCTCAGAAGCCACAAAGGAGAAAAGGCTGTTATGACATGCAGGTAAATGGTCAGCCCTGGCATGACGTTAAACTCACAAGGTAACAATGTGAGAAACTGCTGGACATTCCATACAATGCAAAGGGAGAAGTTGGCTGGCTATCTCAAGCCTGCGGTTACACTACTAAAACAATAAAGGGATAAACTAGCAGGTGAAATACTTGAAAAGGAAGTGAAGAATGGGTGAAGAATGTCAAAAGATAATGAAGAAGGGGTGCTGACTCACAGACAGTGGTGGTGGTATCACAGATTAAGACTGAAATTACCAAACAAGCATGTAAAAATCAGAAAAAATAAAGGCCAATGCAGAAGTAGTAAAACGTGGATGGGTTCCTTATTTGGGAGGAGGAAAAATGGGGGGGAAGAAAAGGAATATAAGGTAAAACATATGAACAGGGCTTTTGGGGGTTTCTGTTGGTCAGCCGTGTACCTGATCATCACAGGGTGATGTAATAATAAGCCATAATAATAAAACACAACAATGAACCTGTTGTTTTTCTTACTGTCTTTATCTGACTGGCTTCTGCAGACAGGGGCATCTGGGATGGCCTCCCTAAGTGCTAGCAAGGCAATGGAGGATGGACCAAACCTTCCTAAAAGAATTTACATCCCCAGACACCTTACATGTACTTTCCAGTAACAACTTCTCCAGTTGTTTCCCACAGCCTCTCACGTACACTTGATTAATCTTGCCTATATGCTGTACCCTAATTGGCTTCGAACCTATTTTTCAGACTCTTCTTCAATATGTCAAGATCATCCTTAAGTTTAACACTACATTTTAAAGTTTCATGCCTGCAAAACTAGTAGGCTTACTTTTGCTAACACACCATAAAGGAAGTATTCAAGGAATTGGATCCAGGACAGACCTTTTCAGCACTTCTAGTCAATATGTCAGTTTTGAAAGTGAACCATTTGTACCTATTATTGGATTATCCAACAAAGTCTGTAAAACCAAATCCGTATAATGCTTGTTTAAAATATTGTAATGTCAAGAAATGTCATTAACCTTACTGAAGTCAAGACAAGTTGCAGCAACCGCCTGTCACCCATCCACAAGATGTGTTATACTATCACAGGAGGAAATCAGATTGGTTGTCACTATTCATTCTTGACAAATCCTTCAGGGCAGTCATTCATTTGTTATCTTGCAGCTGCATACAAATATTTTGTTTATTTATTTCAAATTTCTTTCTCTAGATTGAAGTTAAATTGACTAGTCTCCAATTCTCCAGCTTCTTTTTCTTTTCCCATAAACAGCCATAATGTTTGCCCTTTCCTATTCTTTTGATATGTCACCTGGCAGACACAAATTCCCTAAAATATCTTGATAATAGCTCTGAGATTACTTTGACCGGTTTTTCAAATATCATCAGGCATTAAAAGCACACATACCACCATAACTTCCTTTTGTATTGCAATCTGAGATTTTATTGGGTTTTGCTAGTATTATTTGCAATAACCATCTTTTGCAGTTGACCTTTTCAGTGAAGGCTGACCTCTGATATGCTGAGTCCTCAGGAGACTCAGCCCCCAGAGCCTGAAGTTAGGGACAGGGGGCTGTGTGAACCCCCCGTAATCCAGGAGGAGATGGTTAGTGACCTGCTGTGCCAGTTGGACACCCACAAGGCTATGGGCCCGGATAGGATTCACCCCAGAGTAATGAAGGAACTGGCAAATGAACTTGCCAAACCACTCTCAATTATCTACCAGCAGTCCTGGAGACTGGAGTTAACTGGAGAAGTTCCAGCTGACTGGAAATTAGCAAATGTAACGCCCATCTACAAGAAGGGTTGGAAGGATGATACACGGAACTATAGGCCTGTCAGCCTGGCCTCGGTGCCAGGCAAGGTGATGGAACAGATCATCCTGAGTGCCATTACATGGCACATGCAGGACAATCGGGGCATCAGGGCCAGCCAACATGGATTCATGAAAGGCAGGTCCTGCTCGACCAACCTGGTCTCCTTCTATGACCAAGTGACCCGCTTAGTAGATGAGGGCAGGGCTGTGGATGTAGTCTATCTAGACTTCAGTAAGGCATTCGACACTGTCTCCCACAGCATCCTCCTGGACAAACTGGCTGCTCGGGGCTTGGATGGGTGGACTCTTAAATGGGTTAAAAACTGGCTGGATGGCCGAGCCCAGAGAGTGGTGGTGAATGGGGAAAAGTCCAGCTGGCGGCCGGTCACTAGCGGTGTTCCCCAGGGCTCAGTTCTGGGGCCGGTGCTGTTCAATATCTTTATAGATGATCTAGACGTAGGGATTGAGTGCACCCTCAGCAAATTTGCAGATGACACCAAGCTGGGTGGCAGTGTCGATCTGCTAGAGGGTAGGAAGGCCCTACAGAGGAATTTGGACAGGTTAGATAGATGGGCCGAGACCAACGGCATGAGGTTCAACAAGAACAAGTGCCGGGTCTTACACTTCGGCCACAACAACCCCATGCAGCTCTACAGGCTGGGGGAAGAGTGGTTAGAAAGCGGCCCGGTGGAAAGAGACCTGGGGGTGCTGATCGACAGCCGGCTAAACATAAGCCAGCAGTGTGCCCAGGTGGCCAAGAAGGCCAATGGCATCCTGGCCTCTATTAGGAATAGTGTAGCCAGCCGGTCTAGGGAAGTTATCGTCCCTCTCTACTCAGCACTGGTGAGGCCGCATCTTGAGTACTGTGTTCAGTTCTGGGCCCCGCACTTCAAGAAAGATGTTGAGGTGTTGGAGCGAGTCCAGAGGAAGGCGACCAAGCTGGTGAAGGGTCTGGAGGGTCTGACCTACGAGGAACAGCTGAGGGAGCTGGGGTTGTTTAGCCTGGAGAAGAGGAGGCTCAGAGGTGACCTTATTGCAGTCTACAGCTACCTGAAGGGAGGTTGTAGTGAAGTGGGAGTTGGCCTCTTCTCCCGGGCAACTAGCGATAGGACAAGAGGACACAGCCTCAAGCTTCGCCAGGGGAGGTTCAGGTTGGACATTAGGAAGCATTTCTTCACAGAAAGAAAGGGTCATTAGACATTGGAACGGGCTGCCCAGGGAGGTGGTGGAGTCACCATCTCTGGATGTGTTTAAGAAAAGACTGGACATGGCACTTAGTGCCATGGTCTAGTTGACAGGGTGGTGTCAGGGCAACGGTTGGACTCGATGATCCCTGAGGTCTCTTCCAACCTGACTGATTCTGTGATTCTGTGATTCTGAGCAGAAGACAAACATTTTCCCTTGTCTTCTTGCTATTAATGCACTTAGAGGGTAATTTTTTGTTACCCATATATCCCTTGCTGGTTGCATCTTAATCTGTCTCCTGGCCTTCCTGGTACTACCATATGCTATGCTTTTACAATCATTGTCTCTAGATTTCATTTTCTGTATGATTTCCTCTGGAGGTCAATGAACAGATCACTGCAAAAAATCAAAACAAACAAGTGAAGAGACATCGTAGGAAGTAGTGAAAATCTGTTTTACAGAATCACAAGAAAAAATATATTCTTAATTAATATCTGATCAATAGTTTCCTGTTTCTAATGAGAAGAAACTATTGTTTTAGTGGAGGACAGGAAATGATCATATTAGTCTTAAAACCATAAGAAAACCACCAGCAAACAAAATAAAAAACCTTGCAAATAGTTCTTCTGTGCAGAGAGAGAATTGCCTAATTTACTGTTTCATTAAAAATATAGAGCAATCCAGCAGTGTGTATCTTTTTGAAAATTGAGTCCCAAATCTAACTGCCTACTGATAACACAGAATCAAGTGCTTTCAAGTCTCTAGAGCACTGAAATAAATTATATCAAGCAGAATCAAAAGATATAATATTCAGAGAACGGTAGCTGAAAAAACCCTCCACATTCAATAAAATAATGTACAAACTGGCTCAATCCCCTCTGTCCTTGTGGAGCAGCAATATGCTTTAAAAGTATCCGGTGCGTAGATGCTGTGTGCTTCGTCATTGACTGAGGTTATATATATACACTTAGAGCCAGAGCTTCAGCAGTGGTACTTATTTAATACTTTTCAAATTCGTGTAATCCCTGAATATTTGTTAAAATCTTGTAGCCCTTGACATGGACTAACTGGAATGACATGCCCTGGGATAACTAGAACTCTCCAAACAATTCCCAAGGACAGTCTGGGATTTAAGCATTGATGGGAATAATTTACAATAGGCAGTTTAAATGCAGGCACCCTGCTTTAGTGGGAGAAGAGAATTTAAAAGTGTGGAAGTAGCCAGACCATGCCATTTAGCTACATGGCCTGGTACTGTTTATTTTAACAGTACAAATATATTCATAATAACTACACTACTACTACCTTTCCTACTACCTCTTTCTAACTTTGTATCATAGACAAAGAGCAAAGTCCAGACTCTTTGTTTGACATCTTCTTTTGGCAAAGAGACACAGAATCACAGAATCACAGAATCAACCAGGTTGGAAGAGACCTCAGGGACCATCGAGTCCAACCGTTGCCCTGACACCACCCTGTCACATAAATACAGCCAGAGAACCAATATCTTAGTCCTTTCACTTTCCAGTTTACTTAGTTGTATGCCGATGAAATTCATTATGTTCTGGAGATGCAGTTTCCAGTAAAAACTGTCAGAGGTTATATGAAAGACAAGGTTCCTTGTCCAACCTCGTTCCTTTATGAAAGATTAAGTTGGACTCTAAGGCAATAAAGAAAACTCACTTCAGGCAACACAATAATGAAAGTCTAAGGACCTGTTTAATTCTTCAGGAATGTCCATACTCAAAAGCAAAGATAAATATGCAGCTATCACCAATTTTACTGCAAGGCAGCTCTTCAAGCGACCTTCAACCTCTTAAGCTTATCCTTTCTCTAAGTTTTAAATCATTTGCATTAAAAAGAGCTATTCAGGTTTGTACAAACATTATGTAGCTGACAATAATAGGCTCCATTCATCTAGGGCAGATCAAGTCCTCTTCTGCTTTCAGTTATCATTGCCAAGTTGTACTTCATTCCTTTGCGGTACATATATAAGAGATTCACATTTTGGTTGCTTTTAAAGCAAATGTTCACAGGGCATTTTAAAGTCTGAATTTTTCACATTTGCTCCTTTAATATTTTTATGTTTGCTAGTTTTATTTACTTGATCTGCCCAAATTCATTATAAACTTTATTCTTCTCACTTTTTGGCAGAGAAGAATCCAATGTTTGTTGCTGTCAGTCCCACCTTAAATTTTCAGCTCCTGAAATTAAGGTCCTAATTGTATCTTCCTTTCTTTTCATATTTGGAATAGAAAAAGTGAGACAGATTTGTACTACCTAACTTTAGGCACCTAATTTAGATGATACTCTAAGAGGCTACTCTTCTTAGGATCTCAGTATAGTCAAGACAGAAAAAGAGGCTCCTGAAAAGGATGATTTAAAGTGTTGATATCAAGTTCCACATTTTAACAACTCTCTGTAACAGAATAATTTTCTGTACTACCTATCTAGGTAGTTCATGGAGACTAGCCCATTTATTTAGGAAACCAAATTAGGTAGTTAGTTATAGGTTGTATGACTGTCCCCAGTATTTTTTAAAAATTGAGGAAGAACATGTCTTCCTTTTTTCAACTGAACCCATTATGTCTGCCCAAACTGATATGAATAAACTTTTTTACTAAAATACTTGTAGAAGAGAGTTCATCCAACAAAAGATATACAAATAAAATATTTTTTCCCCTGGCATTCATAATCACCTGGTTTTCATATCAGTTTAATTAATCATTAAAAGCCATGGCAGAGACAGTAATTAAATGCTCCCTTCTTATACAGAATAGGTATTTATTTTGGTTTTGGGGGTAACTTGATTATCTACTATACATAGAGTTAAAGCCTGTAGTGGTTTTTGAGGTGTATTTTTTTTCAAAGTACTGACCCAAATATAATAAAACAGTTTCCTGTATAAGAAAATGTCAATGGTTAAATACTTTTAATAACTTTTAGAAGTCTATAAATGTCCAAGCACATTTTACAAATAAGACGATGAAATGGTGGCATATGAAAGAATATACAAGCTGTCAAACTAATAAATATTTATTTGATCCCGATATGAAGAATTTTTTGACTCAGTCTTTGATTTCTATAATAAAACTCCATAATAAATTTCTGCAGTAAAACAGTATAAAAGAGCCCTTGCCTACAAACCCAGCGTTCTTGGAAACAGCAGGGATTGGGCTCTTTGTTCCTGAGTAATGATTTAATGCCAGATTGATGCAATGAAAGGACATGTAAGTGAAACTCATTAGTTTTATAACACAAGCTTCAAAGTACTTCTCAGAACTACAGAACTAGCCTGGAAAATGCTACTATTACATTTTACAAAGTAAATGAAGAACTCTTTGCAATGCTAAGAGTAAGTAAGAATACTTCCCAATGCAGTAAATTCATCTGGGTCTTAAGGACATTTGGTTAGCTGGAGCAGAATAAATATCTCATCAGGCTCCTGAGCTCCAAAAGTCCTAGGTAGTCATGACAAACATAGTCTGCACAGCATGACACAAGCAAAACAGATCGGATTTGTAATACACTCCTTGGCTATCTGTGCATCATATGTGATGTAAATACAGAGTTAACTCATCAGACTCACTGCTGCGATATTGCATGCAAACGTAAACTACACTTTCCAAGACCTGGTTGTGAGTTCCATTGTTCCCCTCTCATTTATTTCACGGCTCCACCTAATCCACTTTTTAGGTCTACAGTGGTGGATTCTAATCATTACCGTGTATTAGTAAGGATCTGCTGTATAAAGTAGGTCATTTCAGAACTTCAAAACCATAGAAAACTTGGTTTTAGAATTTTAAAACCAACTAAATGTGTGTATGTAAGCTCTACAAATTTTGCAACTTAACGCAATGACAAGAATTTTAAAAACTGGATAATATAATGAAAATCTTACCTGGTCTGAGGGAGAACAGCATTTATTTGCCATTTTCATCTATGAAAGAGAGACAGAAGAATACATGGAGTTATTAATACACTGAAGAGTTTCTGTGATGCATTTAGCATTGACTTAGTTATTGAATACTATATTAATATTTCCAAATTATGTTTATAAGAAATGAAATAATTCAGTGCATAAATACTAGATTTTTACTGTTGCACTAAATTTACAAAACCAAGGACTCAAAAGACGGGAAGCATTGTATAAGAGTTTTCATTAAAACCTTCACAAAGATTTGTATTTACGAATTTAACTTTGCCTCTCTTAAAATATTATACTGTACTGTAGACACCTCACTTAGGTCTCAGTTAAACAATTGCTTAAGTAAACAGATATTGGCTTCTTTAAAGTGAAACACTTCTTTGAAGTGCAATATTAGTAAGTGTAGTAATGATATGGAATCTAGACAGAAAAAGATTAAATGACTGGAAAGACAGACTCCTCTACATGCAACAATATAAGCTGTGAACTGTCCTACAGTTGATGAGTACTTCCAAAGGATCTTGTCATCAAAAAGCCTGTTTTATAAGAAATGAAAGGCTTGTGATAGAAGACCAAAAGCTACAGCTACGCACAGGAAAAACTACATTTGCCACAGGAAAAGAGCAGAAGAAATCCATGGCTATTGCTTGTATCCTGGCCATACCAGATTTGTAAGATCAAATCTGTGGATAATCTTTGGAAGCAGAGCAATGTCTGCAGCCAGTGTCTGCAGCTCAGTAAATATGGTGATGCCATTGCCTGTTGTGGTGGGATGACTCTGGCCAGCAGCTGAGCACCCACACAGCCACTCACTCCCTTCCCCCTCCCAGCAGGAAGGGTGAGAGAATAGGAAGAGCAAAAGCAAGAAAACTCATGGGTCAAGATAAACAGAGCTTAATAAGTGAAGGAAACAGGAAAAAGCCAAGTGATATAAAGGCGATTACTCACTGCCTCCCACAAGCAGACTGATGTCCAACCAGCCTCCAAGCAACAGCCACATTGAAAGACAAACCTCCACCTTCTTTGTCCTCTATGTCACTTCTGAGCACCATGCTATATGGTATGAAGTATCACTTTGGCTGGTTTGGGTCAGCTGTCCCAGCTGTGTCCCTTCCCAATTCCTTGCTCACCCCTCATGGGAGCAGGAGTGTCAGAGTGAGAAAAAGTCAAAGCCTTGATGCTGTGCAAGCAATGTTCAGCAACAGCAAAAACACTGGTGTGTTATTAATGCTCTTTTAGCCACAAATACAAAACACAGCACCATATGGCTGCTATGAAGAAAGTTACCTCCAGCCAGACCCAGTACACCTGTAAGAGGCCAACAGGATTGGTGTTATGGTAACGACACAGGCCTCAGGATGTGTCAGGGTTTGTCTGGACTCGTCTTGGACTGTCTGGAGCTATATTACAGCTTGTTTAGCCATTACATAAATATCTAATGACCATGAGATTATTGCCTGCTTGGTTTTAGTAAAGTACAGCTTTGAGATGTAATGATATATACAAATATGAAAGTTACAGGTATATATATACACAGTATATAAAGTGTATATACACAAACACACACTTGTAGCTAATAGATGGCAATAACAAGTCATTATTCTGTATAGAGTGAATTATCCATGACCATAAACAAAATGAACCTTGGACAAAACGTAATGTGGAGGAGTATAGGATGACCGCAGGGGCCTTAACTGTACTGACACAGGGTGACACCAAGGCTCAGGGCTATAGGAACTCACCAAGTCAATCCTAACTCATCATGGGCCACTGGGGCTCCTTCTTCCCCATATGCTCACTTTTGCAGCCCGTTTGAATTGAATTGTGTGGTCAAATGGTGCAGGCGTGCTGGTGGGTCAGACAGCTGGAAGTGACTGAGGCTCAGGGGATGAGGTGGCCTGACCTACTGGGGGCCTGGGGCACCTGCCAGGCCTGGCTGTGACCTTGGGTAGAGTGCTGGGAGAGCCGGGAGAGCCTGCCAGCCCCTTGGAGGGGCCCTGCCATGCTCCCCACCACCTCCCTGCCACCCCAGAGGAGGAATGGGGATCTCCACAACAGAGGTGGGTAACAGCCTGCAGGCACAGACACCTGCACTGTAGCACAGACAAGGACTGATGATGAGGACGGAGCTGACATGAGATGGTAGAGTTCAGGATCTCATGTGGCAGGAACAGAATAGCTAGCAGAATCACAACCCTGAACTTCAGGAGGGCCAACTTTGGCCTTTTCAAGCAATTGCTAGGGGAAATCCCATGGGACAGGGTACTAGAAGGTAAGGGGGCCCAAGATAGTTGGTTAGCATTCAAGGACTGCTTCTTCCGAGCTCAAGATCAGAGCATCCCAACAGGTAGGAAGTCAAGGAAGGGCACCAGGAGACCTGCATGGTTGAACAGGGAACTGCTGGGCAAACTCAAGTGGAAGAAGAGGGTGTACAGATCGTGGAAGGAGGGGCTGGCCACTTGGGAGGAATATACATCTGTTGTCAGAGGATGTAGGGAGGCAACTAGGAAAGCTAAGGCCTCCTTGGAATTAAACCTTGCAAGAGAGGTCAAGGACAACAGAAAGGGCTTCTTCAAATACACTGCAGGTAAAGCCAACACTAGAGGCAATGTAGGCCCACTGATGAATGAGGTGGGGGTCCTGGAGACAGAGGATAAAAAGAAGGCGGAGTTACTGAATGCCTTCTTTGCCTCTGTCTATACTGCTGGAGGCTGTCCTGAGGAGCCCCGGACCCCTGAGGCCTCAGAAGTCAGGATAGAGGAGGAATCTGTCTTGGTAGATGAGGGCTGGGTCAGGGACCAATTAAGCAACCTGGATGTCCATAAATCCATGGGCCCTGATGGGATGCACCCGCAGGTGCTGAGGGAGCTGGCGGAAGTCATTGCTAGGCCACTCTCCATCATCTTTGCTAAGTCTGGGCAACGGGAGAGGTGCCTGAGGACTGGAGGAAAGCGAATGTCACTCCAGTCTTCAAAAAGGGCAAGAAGGAGGACCCGGGTAACTATAGCCCGGTCAGCCTCACCTCCATCCCCGGAACGGTAATGGAGCAACTTGTCCTCCGTGCTGTCTCTAGGCACATCAAGGATAGGGGGATCATTAGGGGCACTCAGCATGGCTTCACCAACGGGAAGTCATGCTCAACCAACTTGATAGCCTTTTATGAGGATGTTACCCGGTGGATAGATGATGGTAAAGCAGTGGATGTGGTCTATCTTGATTTCAGTAAAGCGTTTGACACTGTCTCCCACAGCATCCTCACAGCTAAACTGGGGAAGTGTGGTCTGGATGATCGGGTAATGAGGTGGATTGTGAACTGTCTGAAGGAAAGAAGCCAGAGAATGGTGGTCAATGGGACAGAGTCCAGTTGGAGGCCTGTGTCTAGCGGAGTCCCGCAAGGGTCGGTTCTGGGACCAGTTCTATTCAATATATTCATTAATGACTTGGATGAGGGAATAGAGTGCACTGTCAGCAAGTTCGCTGATGACACAAAACTGGGAGGAGTGGCTGATGCGCCGGAAGGCTGCGCAGCCATTCAGAGGGACCTGGACAGGCTGGAGAGTTGGGCGGGGAGAAATTTAATGAAATATAACAAGGGCAAGTGTAGAGTCCTGCATCTGGGCAAGATCAACCGCATGTACCAGTACAAGTTGGGGACAGACCTGTTGGAGACTAGCGTAGGGGAAAGGGACCTGGGGGTCCTAGTGGACAGCAGGATGACCATGAGCCAGCAGTGTGCCCTTGTGGCCAAGAAGGCCAATGGCATCCTGGGGTGTATTAGAAGGGGTGTGGTCAGCAGGTCGAGAGAGGTTCTCCTCCCCCTCTACTCTGCCCTGGTGAGGCCGCATCTGGAATATTGTGTCCAGTTCTGGGCCCCTCAGTTCAAGAAGGACAGGGAACTGCTAGAGAGAGTCCAGCGCAGAGCCACGAAGATGATTAAGGGAGTGGAACATCTCCCTTATGAGGAGAGGCTAAGGGAGCTGGGTCTCTTTAGCTTGGAGAAGAGGAGACTGAGGGGTGACCTCAGTAATGTTTATAAATATGTAAAGGGCAAGTGTCAAGAGGATGGAGCCAGGCTCTTCTCAGTGACATCCCTTGACAGGACAAGGGGCAATGGGTGCAAGCTGGAACACAGGAAGTTCCACTTAAATATGAGGAAAAACTTCTTTACAGTGAGGGTGACCGAACACTGGAACAGGCTGCCCAGAGAGGTTGTGGAGTCTCCTTCTCTGGAGACATTCAAAACCCGCCTGGACGCGTTCCTGTGTGATATGGTCTAGGCAATCCTGCCCCGGCAGGGGGATTGGACTAGATGATCTTTCGAGGTCCCTTCCAATCCCTAACGTTCTGTGATTCTGTGATTCTGTGATTCTGTGACATGCAGTTGCCAAGCAGCAGAGGGGAACCCCAGGAAGGTTCCTCACAGCTCTTGCACACAGCTCTGCCTACAGCAGCCTGACCCCAGGCTGCATGGCTGCACCGTGCCAGAGGTGGCCTGGAGCACTTTGGGATGGAGAAGATGTGGCAGAGCTTCTTGGTGTTCTCAGGGCCCCGACAGTAACAAACCAGCGGGAACTCAAGAACCCCAGACTGTTAACTTGGATAAAACAAATTGGTGACATGCCCAGTGTTGCAGAAGGAAGCAGACCTCACAAGTCTGATTCAGTAATAGGCTTAATCCTGAACTGTTGTGCAGGACATAATGAAAAGGCACCTTGAATACTTTAATGTCAGTAGGAATGCCATCACACCCTGCCCATATTCAGCTCCAACCTTTCTCCAATGCTTCAGAGACAAATACATACACAAAGTAACTATATAGAAGCCATGTTACACACACAGAAAATATTATTTCCTTGCAGATGGCCAAAAACATGCTGAATAATAAGATTACTATAGCATCAAGCAGTGCAAATAAACAGGGCTATAAGGCATCCTGTCTCCTTTCACCCTCCTTTTTGATTCAGTCAAACTACTTAAGCTCCCCATATGATATGAAGAATTTTGTTATCCTACTTTTTATTGTGTTCAGATGTGCCTGGAAAAATGTGTGTGAGACTGGTCATGCAGTTTTTCTGCAGAATGAGGGTAGAGTATTGTGAAGAGCATCATCATAACCAGTTCAGCTTCCCATTAGTAAGGGCAACAGGGAAGAATGCTTTGGACTCCACAGCTATTCACTGCACAGCCTTAGCTCATTCCCTATTCAAAGCAGGGACAGCTGCAGCCCTGATGCAAATGCGGAGAGGAAAGATCTCCTTCTGCATCATATTATGTCCCTATGTCACAGGTCTGAGGAGGGAGAAATATGCACTCCCCACTTCACCTGGCACCACATGTTCTCTACATGCCTCCGCGGCTGGCGCAGAGAGACAGGAATACAAATGGGAGACGCTACACCTTGCTGGCAGCGCACGAGCTTTCAGCACTGCAGTACAGTAATGGGAGTTGGAGACAGCAAGGGAACTAAAACCAAAAACCTGGATCTGCAAAGACTGAAGGCAACTTGGAAAGGGAACTATTAAGCAATTGTAATTCCTAGACTCTGTTCTAAATGAATACATATGGGGCAGGAACAGAATGGGGATGAAATGATTCAGAACCATATACCTAACTCTAAATACCTCCCAGGCTGGGATTTATCTCACTTAACTTTGGTAAGCCAAAAAAGGAAAAAGAGTTATACATTTAATATACCTGTTTTCTCTTTCCAGACAGCAGAGAGAGAGAATTATCTTGACAGGCACCTATTTTTTTTTTTCCTGGCTATAAGACGATCCTATGTGACTGCTTGTTGCTTGGTTAAATTTAGGTGAGGCTGACTTCCCTTTACAACCTCAACAGTTTGAACTGTGATACTTTCAAATCGAAATTTTGTTTGTTTGTTTGTTTTTTAAAAAAAAGTAGCAGAAGCAAAGAAATACTACAATGTTTTTTCACCCTGGGAACAGAATTGTTTGTATAATCATTGAGGCAGTCAAATTTGTATACTGCTTCCTACACACAAGGATTTGTTTCCATCTGCATGTACCCCACATTCTGCTGCGTAAAGAAAGCAAGACCTTCTCAGTCCTCTTTCTTTTTTTATATGCAAGTTCAAAGCTCATATTTCATAAGTCTCTCCCCATTCAAATAGAAATTTCACTCCATTGTGATATGGAGCATCACTTAAATATATGTGTACATGAAGGCGTAAAAGAAAAGGTTTACACACTATGACATACACAATTAAAAAAGCTGTCAAAGACATAAATATGATCCAGATTAATAACGGTGTTTTGAAGCCAAATTTTAAGTTTCTACCATCCTGCAATGAAACTGCTGGAATGATTTATAAAAATCATAAATAATGTTTAAAGTGGAACAACTGCATCTTAACTCTTCTTTTGCCTGCTTATGAACTACTCTTTTATTTGTGAAGATTTTTTTTAAAATAACGCCATTAGAATATACTGGGGAAAAAAAAAACCCTTAAGAAATCTATAAATATAAGAAACAAGTCTCTAGAATGTAAATTAACTGGTAGCATTACCTTTAGGTGTTTCTACTGATTATGACTACATTAATGTTCAGTGTTATGTTTCAAAGAAAATAATTAAGATTCATGAGAACAGCTGAACCTATTTAATAGCTGGCTATCTGAATAGTGCAAAACAGAGAGAGAAATATAAATTATTCCAAAGAACTCTCTCCTAAAAAACCATCTCCAGCACAGCATTGCCACTTCAGCCTACAAAGAACCCCTAGCTGAACAAATTAAGAACAGGAACAGTGAGAAGCACATGCAGATCAACTTGTTTCCTGTGCTTCTTGTTTCGTCATGGCTGCTTCACTGCCAGTTTCTGTTCCCTCCCTCCCCTAGTTTCTTCAACTGTACCGACTTCTGTGAGAAAAGAGCTGTACAAAGAAACAAATGTGAGGTGCTGGTTCATCTCTATTTTCTTCTGCCAAAGGTAAATGTGAAGAGCTTTGAGAACATTGAGAAGGTTGGGGATTGAATCACAAAGGAAGATGATAGGGAAGTTTCACACTGGTAGAAAAGTAAGTGAAAAACAAGAATATGAACAGAGTGATGAAGAATTTGGGCCAAAGGTCTTTAGAAAAAAAAGTAATCCATACTGCTTGCAAAGCTGACAGTTACCAGATTTTCTGAGCTAACCATAGATGGCATATATCAGTAAGGAGGGCTGAAAACATACCCTTACATCTTTCTCCATGTTTCAATATTCCCCGTGCTCCTCTGTCTTATAAGAACTAACTCTCCCCAGGCTAGTACCAGAATCATTATTTCTCATCTACCAAGTAACACTTTCTAGACATGCTAACATCCAGAGGTAGCATCCTTATGCAGTGATGACTTCTCACATCTTCACTATAGAAAGATGACTCCTCCTTTACACTTGATCCCCAGCGAGCTTGCCTTTGCATAGAAGTTACATGTTTCAGTACTTCAAAAGAGTAGTCTGACATTAGCAGAAGTGTCACATTGTGGCAGAGCTATTTTTGTACTGCCTACATTAGGATTGTCTTCTGACATCAGCAGGATACCTGATAAAAGAGCCGCCAGTTGCTGAACGAGACTGTATTAGGGTAAAATAGCAAAACAAAGGATATTAGGGTAAAGTGATACATGAAAGATAGGGTGCACTGTGAGAAAACAATCTGTATCAGGAGCTCCTGAAGAACTAAAACTCTAAAAGAAATTATTCAAAATGGTATGCAAACATGTATGACAAAGGATGTATATAAGAGTAGTACAGATGAAGTAAGAATGACTAAGGAAGAGTTGCTAAAGTCAAGAAACAAGTATCAGCACAAACAAAATCCAAAAATGTGCGGAAGTAAAAAGTGAACAATGGAATGTACTGCTTAAATACTTAGTAAAAGGTCAGGTAAGAATGCTGACATTCTTTATGCCAACAGTATCAGCAAGAAGGTCCATTGTGACCACGTATCTAGCAATTAATTTAGGTACAGAAATGATGGCATAGGACAGAATAGGAAATGAATATCAAATATTTGGAGAATATCAAATATTTGGAGAAGCAATTGAACTTAGAGTCAGCAAGGACTCAAGAAATTAACCCACAAGTAGACAAGAGATTATCTGAAATAATTGCTGAACCAGTAGTGATTATCTTCAGATACTCCTGAGAATGGGGAAGACACACTACAGAAGTGGAGAACTGCAGAAACAGGAAAAGTTCTAAGGAATTACAGATCCATTCCCTAACGTCAATTTCAGAAGTATGATAAGAAAAGAATCATTTTGTGAAATGATAGTATTAGGGTAATAAAAAGCATTCAAAACGGATTTTCAAGAAGCCTAATACAAAGGCCTTGCCCTAAGCACTGTGGATGTCAAACAGTCTGTGTCCTCTGGCTGCCCAGAGGCAGGGAGTGCTCTCCAGCCTTCTTTTGCTGTACACTTAGTAGTTGTAGTTGCACTCTAGCCTCAAAGTCCTGGTCTTAAAAAATGGTTTGCAATAAAAGAGATTCTCACTATTACATCTCCTGTTCTGATGTTCACTAATTAAAACAATGCTCTGGCCAGACCTTTCCAGTTGTACCACAGGCCGCACACCTGACAAAATCTGTAAAGCGTTAAGTCCAAGCAAAAGGTTTTCTTGCTTCTCATATGATCTGTATAGAGTTTACTCTGTATCTCATCAAGAACACAAAATGTGAATTTATCATGGCTGTTGTTTCTCAGACCCTTTCCTGTAACACCCACTTACTTTAACACCAGAACACTACTTTATTTACAGAACTCACTGTTGTGATAGATAACAGAGAAGACTAATGCAAGTACTCAGTATATAATAAAGTATTGCTGCAGACAAGTCACAACACAGTGAAGATACTATGTCAGGACACATGCTACTGCACATAGTGCATTTGGAAAAACAGACTAGAACCCTACAACTAATAAAATCTCCTTGCAGTTATAGCCATTTTTTATTGTCTTATTTACCTATATCCTTGGAGTTGCTTTTATTCAGTGGATTTCTTTAGGAAGCAAAAGAATTTGGCTTAGTAACTATGAACTGGAATTGCTCTAAAAATATTACCATACATTTCTTTTTGCTATTCACACAGAAGGAATTATGAAATTTCATGAATAATTTACATTGCTTTCTTAGAATTATCAAATAGTAATACCCTGTAAATGATGTAAATCACTAAATAGGGAATAGAGAATATTTATGAAGAATGCATCATAAGCAAAAATGTTCGATTTTGTCAAAGACATTGCTTAAGCAATTGAATATTTAAAAAGAATTATTGTGATAAATGAACCATTGTGATCAAATGTCATTTCAAGTAACTTTTGAAGACCAGAAAAATAAATTCAATTTATAACCTGTTTTGGCCAAAGATTTATGTTGAAATCTACCCAATATAATCTGAAGAACTAAAACCTAGAGTACAAAGTATAAATTAAAGACATGCTAATAAATCATAATTTATAAAAGAAATTACAGTCTGAACACATCTGAAGAAAAAAAGATTAAAACCCCGCACAGGTAATTCTGCCAGAGACAGCCATGCTCTTATGTTTTCATCGATTTCTACCATTTCAAAAAGACTGAAATATATTTTCAGTATTGTACATTATTAAGTTCCCTGTTTATCTCTATGATTCATTCTAGAATCTTCAACAGTTTTCAATTGTTCTTTCTTGGAACAATAACGTGCTGTCCAAATAAGAATTTTCTGTTTCTCCAGGGATTATTTAATACTTCTGCTTGCAATAGCAAACGCTACTTATGAATTTACAGGAATAAATTAAACCAGCATAAGCACCTTCATACTTCTAGGGTGAAAGACGGAATAATATGACCTTAAATAAATCAACTCCTAGACAACTTAGAGAGCTAAAAATACTGTCTCCCACTAAGCCTCTGTAAGTCACACTTCACTAGCTACAGAATTTCCACATGCCTACTTCAAAATCAACAAATACTAATTTCAAAGACTTTTTAATCAGAAAAACGTGAAAATTAAATATTTGGTCATACCTAAAGCTCTGTGAAATGGTCAGAAAGGATAAATATTTTGCCTTAAAAAGTCTTTAAAATAATAAATGCAGTGTGATTTTCTACTACTCGCTGCTCTACAACACCACTGCAAGTCTTGAAAACTTCTTGATACTTTTGATTGACCAGACAACCTCTCCCTGTTCTTTCCTTTCTCCTTTTCCTCCCCATACAAATGCGTTTTATATATTGCGTCTTAAATGTGAATTATTTTCTACCCTTGGAAAATTAGAAATAATTTCACAATAGCATAGACAAGAAAATATGCAGAAAGTAACATACATTTTGAAGTGTCAAATCACTGATGTTAGTTGACATTGCTCTCAGCCAGTCAGCACTCTCCTGGGCTGTATAAAACTGAAGTATCCCAGTACTAACTCCATCGAGTGCCAGCACTTCAAATGCATTAGATCTGCAGTAAGAAGAAATACATCCGTAAAGGAAGGTACGTCAGTTTTCTGAAACTGCCCAGTATTTCTCAGTGTTCAAGCGATTTTTACACCTTTTGACAAGTTTTGAGTCTTAACTTTACAAATCAAAAGAAAGGCAACAAAAAGGATAATAATGGGCAGTACCAGGAGCAACACATACAGTAAGTACTTTCTCTGTACCAGCATATATATGTGCTGATCATTTACTTCCCTTGAGTATACATATTAGGTTCATAATTACCGAACTTAAGGTAGTGTATTCAGGAAGTATGCATTCGATCTTTTTGAACAAACATAAAATTTTTTAAAACCAAAATTATTATTTTCTTTACCACATTTTGGTTTCATTTACTAGGAATGTTATTAAGTCGCAAAGAACTGCCTTCCCTAGCTTTAATTTCTTAGATTCCTATACTTTTCTAGATACCATTCTAAGCAACGTTTCCTTTAAGCTCTTTCATGACACAGGAATTTGAAAAATGTACTTAGAAGTTTCTTTAAATAAGTTCTTAATGTAGGGCCCTTTCTCAAAACAGCATTGACACATGCTAATGTGCAATTGCATTTTATTCATTTTTTATGCATATTTTATGTGTTTATAGCAACTTTATTCTGCAAATGCCAATGCTTTCCTTACTATCTGCAGTAAGTTAGGCACTGTGTATGTATCTCTGAAATCCCCCACATGTGGATACTGGTGGGATATGCTTTTTTAACTATGAGATTTTTTCAATAGGAACAACAAAAGTTCATTAAGTAGTGGCATGGAAGTACACTGGTCTAAATTTGAAATATGTGACATGCAATAGTTTCAGCAACTAAACTTCAGAAAGTTACATAGATTATTTAAGTGCCCATGAGTGTAATGAGAATTAGATTTTAGTCATATACTATTGTGAAAGACAATTATAATTATCTGAATGATTTTGCATATGTTTGTTTTGTATATAATATGGAGAGCATCACTGCTACCTTCTACATTTACAAATTAGATATTTATACTTATATGCTATATTGCTTTCTTTTTGGTACTAACCTAGAAGAAAGCAAACTACTGAATCAAGAATACTGCTCTATGAAGTTGCTGGGTTTTCCTGGGATTCTCTGATCTAAGGTGAAGTCCTCTACTGCTTAATTTATGATATATGTCAACATGAGCATTCAAAATGACACATAGAGGTTAATAGGTAGTTACTCATTCATGACTGACTGAAAAAGTTATTAACCTAATATTTGTCGTTCATAGGGAGTTTCATGGTGAAGATGAATACTGAACTCTATATACTTGCTAAAAAAGGTCATATAAAATACCCACCACACACAATATTAACACGACAAAGTGTTGTAATAGATATATATACATTAACTGATATGCTTTTCTGTTAAGACTTGTAAAATGTTATACTTGCTGTTTGCAAAAATAACATTCTTGGTCTGAAGACTTAAATATATATCGGCCGAATGCCTTGTTTTCCTTTCATGATTGAATTATCATGGTAACTACTAAAACTTGATGGCAATGGCACAATTCTGTGTCACTTTCATTTCAATAAATCTGTGTCACCTCTTCAGAAAAAAAGAAAAGATCAAAGCAAATCCTTTTGTTGTCTTCAAGTAAACTGAGTGAAACAATCACTTCTCAAGCATAGTGTTCCTTTTACCTAAGGTTCTGACAAAGATCCCAACAGTGCTGTAATGGAATGACTTATGGTATGATCTCTTCAACAACCCACTGAGACAGTGAAGATCTGTCATCCCCTATGCATTGATACACAGCGGGGCATGGAAACAGACTTAATTTGGTGCCATGAAGATAAGCCATTCACAATTACTAGCTTCGATATCAAATTCAAATATCAAAGCTAAGATGCTAGAGTCCTTAGACAGGCAGAGAGGACAATCCAGAGCATTTAACAGAGCCAAGAAACAGTATGTGCTCTCCACTGAATCCACAGGGTGCCTAGATACTAACTCAGCTTCAGTAGATGCATAAAGGCACACAATGTGAATGCCTTATCGAAGCGGCACAAAGTTATACAAGTTGCTGTTGAAAGATCACAGAAGCAACTCAGAATCACAGAATCACAGAATCAACTAGGTTGGAAGAGACCTCTGGGATCATCGAGTCCAACCATTGCCCTGACACCACCCTGTCAACTAGACCGTGGCACTAAGTGCCATGTCCAGTCTTAAACACTTCCAGAGATGATGACTCCACCACCTCCCTGGGCAGCCCCTTCCAATGTCTAATGACCCTTTCTTTCTGTGAAGAAATGCTTCCTAATGTCCAACCTGAACCTCCCCTGGCAAAGCTTGAGGCTGTGTCCTCTTGTCCTATCGCTAGTTGCCCGGGAGAAGAGGCCAACTCCCACTCTGCTACAACCTCGCTTCAGGTAGTTGTAGACTGCAATAAGGTCACCTCGGAGCCTCCTCTTCTCCGAGCTAAACAACCCCAGCTCCCTCAGCCATTCCTCGTAGGTCAGACCCTCCAGACCCTTCACCAGCTTGGTTGCCCGCCTCTGGACTCGCTCCAACACCTCAACATCTTTCTTGAAGTGCGGGGCCCAGAACTGGACACAGTATTCAAGGTGCGGCCTCACCAGTACCGAGTACAGAGGAACGATCACTTCCCTAGACCGGCTGGCTACACTATTCCTAATAGAGGCCAGGATGCCATTGGCCTTCTTGGCCACCTGGATACACTGCTGGCTCATGTTTAGCCGGCTGTCGATCAGCACCCCCAGGTCTCTTTCCACCGGGCCGCTTTCTAACCACTCTTCCCCCAGCCTGTAGAGCTGCATGGGGTTGTTGTGGCCGAAGTGTAAGACCCGGCACTTGTTCTTGTTGAACCTCATGCCATTGGTCTTGGCCCATCTACCTATCTAACCTGTCCAGATCCCTCTGTAGGATCTGGACTCCTAGGCTAACAACTAACGCAACCAACACAGGCAATTAAGATTAACAAATAACAAGTTTTATTATAAAAATGAACCAATCTTTTATCATCCGAAACATGGTGCTGGCAATAGTGCAGATGACACCAAAACTCCTGTTAGCCTTTACCTTATTAAAAAATGGTGATCAGTTACAAAAGGCAGTTAACAAGATTCAAACAAATGCACCTACAGTTCTGAACACTTCACTGACAGGATATTTGCACAGAATCAAATAGGGTGTGAGGGATCCTGCAAGTCCCCTAGTCCTGGAAAACAGGAGCAGCTTGAATGACTGAAAGCTATATGAAGTATCAGTGTACTACTGTATTCTCTGAGTGCAGAATATGTAGTCGCAACAGTCACTGTGGTGGGCTGGAGAATGGAGTGTATTTATACTTATTAATATGTGTTTTATAATTCCAGCACAATTATCAGTTAGTGGTAATTCAAGTGAGATGGATTTCACCCATTCAACCATACAAAGTTCTGTTGCCTAATTATATGGATGACAGGCAGCAGACACAAGCTGGAACATGGCAAATTTCAATTCAGCATTAGATTTTTGTTTTGTTTTTTTCCCCATGAAGGTGATCAAAAACTGGCACAGGTTGCCCAGCAAGGCTGTGGAATCTCCACCCTGGGAAGTGTTCAAGAATTGGCAAGAGATGGCCCTGAGCAATATGAACTCATTAGACTTGCTTTGAGCAGGGAGCTGGACTGGGTGACTTCCAGGATCCCTTCCAGCCTGAATTATTCGATGATTCTATAAGTGAGTCATGCTAAACTCAGGAACTATTTTATTTTATCATAATCAAGTGCACAAGATAGGTGAGCTGGATCATTCTCTGGAGATGCTTATTCCTCTCCATGGACTCCAAGGTGAGTCCAGGGATTTAGCACATTTGTAGGTGAAAGATTATTAGATGGCTACAGTCAGGTGAGATGAATCTCACCTATTAAACTCCAACTCCACAAAGATTTTAAGCATGTGAATGGTCCCACAGAATTTAGGTGGAATGACATTTTGCCTTAAGTTATTGACATGCAGATGTCTTTTTAGATTCAGAGTATAAGTCACATGTTAATTCTACTCAGGAATTACAAGAAAACATTAGTAAATATAAATTAGCAAATCAAAACAAGGTTGGTTTCACCATCTTATTGAATGCACTGGCAAAATAATTATTATCAAAGTTAAAAACCCTTCAGTTGTATTTTTAAGAAGTCTTAATGCAAGTATTTACAATTTATTTTAATCACTAGCAGAATGGAAGTGTGCAGGAGAGGTTAAAATTTTAAATAATAAATCACTGAACTGTATTTCACAGTATACCTTGTGGGAAGACTGGATTTATCTTAATTATGTCTTTAGAGCTGATTTGGTATGTCAATGGCTTCAGTCTCCGACATAATACATACGTGTCTCTAGGAATTTTTTTACATACTTGGGATGGCCAACAAAATCTATATTTGGATAACAATTATTGGACTGCCTGCCACTGTAATGCCAGTTCAAGTTCAGGTTCAAACTCTGTAAGTCTTTTCACATGAGGAGAGTCTATAGCTCATGACAACAAATCTCTGTCATGACAGAGATCATCAGTGCCATTATCTTTAAATTACATGCAAAAGATTACTTCTTCAAGATGTTAAATTCTCCATTATTTAAATATCCAATTCACACTGTCTATGAAATTCAGACATGTTTGTTCAGGCAAAACAGATGTTCATGTGTTTGACTTACACTTAGTAATGTGATGGATTTCTTTGAAATCTAAATACTCTCTGCTTTCAGAAGAAAGAGCAATAGAGCTTGATCATATAATTATTATTATTATTGATAACACAATGCAAATCAGTTTTTTCCCATAATGCTCCTCTGAAAATATTTATTGAACAAATGGCTATTTTGTAAAGTAACAGTGATAAAGCTATGTAATGAGCATCACAGACTTCAACATGTTCAGCTTGCTCCAGAATTTTTTTCTTTTTTTGCTGTCAAAGTTAGTGGGAAGCAAGCAGGTCTGCTGCAGAAACTCAAGGCTATTTATCCTGAGGCATTTATTGAAGACATCTGGGGGTAGTGTCTTGCTGAGCTAATGCTGGTGGATTAGAATTTAGTATGTTGTCAGCAAGCAGAGGAAAAGACAAAGTAAGTCTCAACTTCTCCAGAAACAAACAAAAAGTAAGAATTATTTGAACTCAGTGGTAATATTAATATGAACAATTCTCTGAGAGTAATAATCTGTGTATCTTTTGTGGGGGACAGGATTTATTTTGCCTTTTCTTCTGCTTGCTGCCAATATGCCATGGTGTGATCCACCATTCTGTCTTCTAAGGCATGCTATTTACTAGATCAAACAAGAGTGAAGAATTGTCACATCAGTTTTCCAGAGCAACACATCATCTTTGGGGGAAAGCGGAAATGGTTCCTGTGTACACACATCCTGAAAAGAATGAAAGTGTTTCATTTTTGCCTGTGCACTTAATTGTAGCACAGATTTTAAAACTAGAAGCTAAATATTGTGAGGATGAAGATTCAAAAAATACACAAGTTCACCCTCCTTATGTTGGTTCACACAACTGAATAGAATTAAAGGGATGTATTTAAGCAAGTGAATGTATTGCCCTAGAGCGCAAATAAATAGCAAGTTGCTTAGTTTTCATGTCACGAATTTTTGATACACTTTTAGACTGCAAGTATATTACATCCAAAAGTATGTCTAATTTCTGGCCAAAACATTTTATGTCACTTCTCACATAAGGAACAGGTGCTAATGCAGTCCAAGTCTCTAATAATCAACACTCAGTGCTGATCTTCTATTCTAACTGTGTGGTATAGCTCCTAGCTTCTTTTTCCTGTCTATACCTTGTTTTTTCTCTGATTTAGCAGCTTATTCTAGCCAAGGGTAAGTCAGTCTCTTATTGTGGAGAGATCTGCAGAATGCCTGGCTGCGTCTCAGGTATCTTTCTGTTTACATTCTGTTGAACACATCTTATTCTGTAGCCTGCATTTACCTGATCACTTGCAATAGATTTCTAGAATGTCTTGCTGTTTGAGCAGAATTGTGACAACCATACTGGAAACATTTATTTTAATGATGCTTTTAAAGAAAAACACGCATAGCAGTCTTCAGGCAGTCCTTAAAATCTGTACACAGCACAGTTTTTCTAAAAAATTCACTTACTTCATGGCTTATTCTTTTTACATATCACCTGAACAATGTAGTAAAAACCAATAAATTGACCTGTGCCTCATATTCCTAAAGACATAATAAAGTGCCTTCTGGAGTGCTCCAAAGACCAGCAAATTCAGAACAAAGGTTACAGAATGGACTCCCATGCAGGCAGATGCCGAGCTAGTTTTAGTACTTTGTAACTATAGTCACAAAATCGATACGCATGGTAGAAATCACAAAACATTGCCCACAGTGAAATATATAAATTTTATTACAAGACTATCAGGTCTAAAAGCCATTGGAAATGAATGTCACTTCCCAACTCTATGCAGAATGGAAAAAAAAAAGTTGGAATTCCTTAAGTGCCAAAGAAAATCCTTGTTGCCAAATCCTAAAATTCTACGGCTAAAAATAGGAACAGCAAGTGACAGTACAATACCTTTTGAGAAAAGAGAAAATTTCCAATAGAAAATTTTATGTTTTAATTTGAATAACCAGAATTGTACATAGATTCTAGATGGGGCCTTAGCAGTGTTTGTATAATGGTTTTAATGCTGCTTAATTCTGGAAAGTGTTTCTCCTGCTATACTCCAAAATATCTATTTCTCCTTTATACATCTGCAGAACAGCAGTGTTCCAGAGCTATTCTCTGCCTAACTACTGCAACCAGTCTTTGCTTTCCTCTGCTGCCATCTACCAAAAGGCTTGACTAGGCTCCCATGAAAAACTATTTCATATGTTTTTTTGTTGTAGTAACAATCCTTAATATCACCCTCCTGCACTCTGTACTATTGTGTTGCATCCCAGTTCCAATGGTTCCATCCTTTCATAACATATTGTGCTCCTCTTCTGTACTGATGATGCTGATTCTGCCACCAATGATTTTAATTAGTGTACTGTTCTCTGCATCACCAAATAGCCCTTAAGGCACCCTATTAATAATATCCCTCCAAACCTATACTTTCTTTTTCATCTTACCTTTTACCAGCTGTTAATCTCTCTGCCACTGTCTCACATCCTAATGCTCCAAATCAGTTTGATTGTGACATCTTTCAGTACACACTCCTTCTTACCCTCACGTTAAACATAATTGTTACTGAAAGCTGTGAGCAAATACTCGTTCAGTTTTTGTAACTCAGAGAGATTGTGTTTAATTCCTATACCTTTCTCAAAATGGTTTATTCAATTTCTTACTTTCCAATTTATTTATCTAATTAAAGGCATTTTGTTAACTCACTGAAATGTTAAAATGGAAAATAGAATCCTTCAGAAAGATTCTGTTAAGAAACGAGGGAGCCATTTTTTAAAAAAAAAAAAAAACAAAATAAAAAAACCCCCCACACATTAAAAAAAATCACACAATACTCTAGTAATCGCAATGGCTGGAATACCAAAAAATAGAAAATAACACCTAAATCTAGTTAAGTTGTTTGGTAATTGGGATCATAGCTACATAGGCTCATAGCTACTCGGCCTGAATTACCTTCAGTTCACTCATATCTTCAATTTAATTTCCATCTTCTAAATAAACAATTTTTTTTCCCAATCTCTAAACACATAATGTTTAAGAGGTTATAGCTATTGTACCTTCACTTAAAGCTCCAGTCAACACAGAAAAAAAAATTATATAATACTTTCAGTATCTGCTGTAAGGATGGAAAATACTTACCTACACATTTTGCCAAATAAGGATTTAGACATTCCGTAAGAAAAATGAAAGATTATAAATGAATGAACTATGTTCTCCATTTTCTAATAGACTACCTCTCTTTTCTATCTTAAAAGTCAAAACACCCCAAATTATGCCATGAACTACAAATTCCTTTGCATAAGAAAGACTTACTGATCTCATTACTTCTCTGTTAAACTTACATCACATTTAGTGTCCAACTCTATCCTGAACTTAACAGTCAAAAAATGCTTCCATTACCAGTTAGCAATTAAGAGTATTCACAGGAACAGAGCTCTCACTATATAAATTACCTTACCTCTTACAGAGAAAAATGACATTGATGGATGGTGAGATGTGTAGAATGATAGAAGTAGTGGCGCTATATTATAAAGGCAAGTGAATAAAAAATTGAATTAATAACTAATAAAAAACTCATCAGCATGCTGCATAGAAGTATTCAGATAGACTCCAATCATATCAATAATATGAAATATACTAATTAAAGGTGATTTTGGTAGTTAATACAATGTTTTTCTTCCATGTTCATACCTTCTGAAGATATAACTGGAAAGATTCTGCATTGAGAAGAGGAAGGGTTATCTACTACATTTCTTATCTTTCTTATAAAAATTCTGGGGGATTTTTTTACATTTGTTTTGTGATACGGACAAACACACTTCACATTCCCACTCTGCAGTATTTTCAGCCATTCCTCTTCATGTATAAGGAAGAAAAAAAATCTATCCCATTCTCTCTTGTGTCTGTTAATATCTATGGTGCTGACAAAATCTAAAATATATGAAAAATATACTCGTGTCATTAAGTCACTAGTCTTAAGACTTCCTGGGAAAAATAAAACGAAAAGTCAAGTGAAATGAAAAGTCAAAGGTAACTCTTTTCTCTTGTAATGAAAAAGAATAATAATAAAACAGATACAGGTGTTCCTGGCCATCTCATGACGCAAGAGCTAAAAGTACGCCTTTTCTTGAGAAAGTTACTGGAAAACTCAAATAAGTACTGAGGAATTTGAACTGTATAGTTTAACCACAAAGTAATATAGCCTTATCTGATTAGATTAGACCAGATTTGATCTAAACCACGTTAAATGTATACTACAGTCTAACCAATAACTCTAGCTGTATAATGTTTCTAATTGAAAAATGATCAAAAATACCGAGCAAGATGCTGACATGCCGTACGTTGTCATGCTCTATGTTTTTCAAAATAAAGGCAACAAAAAGATGTCCTTCAGTACCATCAGACTCCATTTGACCTTATGACAGACAATTTTTTTGTTGTTCCTAAGTTTATATGAAAGTCAGAGCTTATTTACATCACCAGAAAAAGAATGCTGGAAATATGAGACAATCTTGTATATGATGGAGAAGTGAATGAGGTCAGACTGGCTGACAGCAGCTTACCACATCAGAACAGCAAGAGTAGTTGGACTTAAGATACTATCCATAGAATATACAATACTATATATTAAAACAACCAGTCTGTGATTGATTTTAGTAACAAAAATATGCTAAGTCTACTGTAGCCAACTGCAAGAATTTCACAGGTGAAAAAGGTGTTTTTCTATCAATCAGGAAAAGAAGGATTGAAGAAAGCAAAGTCTGCATTATGTGTGAGTGGATAGACAGCAAAATAATCATACAGGCTTCAATATCCTTTCCCAAGCCGTAACATTTTGCATAGTTACATGGGCACATCAAAAGCCAAAGGGATATAGATAATTTTGATGAAAAGAACAATACAGACCTCTCTGAATTTAATTCAGGTAGGGAGTAGGGGCAAAGGTCTTTCATACAGCCCATCTAGCTGAAGAGAAGGCACACAGCTTTGTATGTGACACTACAGAAGATAGCTCCAGTACTTCAACAACACAGACTTAAAAAGTAATCTGGCTGTTCTGGTGCCAATGCACCTTCGCAAGACCAACTGAGATAACTTAGAGGATAAGATGTAATAAAGCATTGCAACAAAACAAAGTTATGACTAAGAACATGAGGGAGACAAAAAGATACAAGGATGACAGATAGACTCATGGACTCATTTAATACTGAAAAAGCAGGCATGCTGCCTACTACATGCCTGTATGTAGATAGGCTCCAAGTAAATATTCAGAGAATGGCAAAATCAGCAAATTAGTCAGCAGGATCCATGATACTGTCAGGGGAACTGTCATGGACTCATTCAAATGACTTTAGACTGATGGCTGAAATGTGAAAGGGAGCGGAGATGTGTAGATATAGTTGAAAGGAGGATTGTTATCTAGACTGATGTCACCATTTATACTTCTAATTGCTTGTAGATTTTATCTCATGCAAAGCAGACACTTGGTTTTAGAGAGCAGTTACTGAAGACAAATGTTGGAATTTATGCTTACACGAACATGGGGAAATGTAAAAGAAAGGATACAAGTGGGATAACAACAAGAATATGTGAATGTATTTCAGAGCAGAACAGAACAGGACAACAGCAGTCTGGTATCCCTCAGGCAAAAATAAACACCTTTAGTAAGAACATGGGAAACACCTCATCTGCAGTTAATCTCAAGGTGGTGTTCCTTTATTGCTCATACAGATATTCTTGTTGGTTTACCAAAACAAGCAAGGAGGACTTAGCATAACTAAAGTATCGTGGGATGGTGATAGGCTTTACAGAACATTTTCATCTTCCTTTAGAGTGTTTACAACAAAAAGGAAAAAAACCACAGTAATAAAGGAGTGCTGTGTATACTTAATATATATGGATGCCAGATGCATCGCAAGAGAATATGTCTCTCCAAGACTGAAACTGAAAGCTCTTCAATCCTTACAAGAAAAATATATCTGTGTTGTGTTGATCCTGGGCCAGCAGATAAGCGTCCACACTGCCACTCGCTCCCTCAACCCTCTCCAGTGGGACAGCAGAGGGAATAGGATGAGAAAGAAAACTGGTGGGTTGAAATAATGACAGTTTAATAAGCAAAGGGAAGAGGGAAAAAAATCAACAAGACAACCCATCACAGAACAAGTGATGCAAAGGCAACCACTCACCATCTCCCACAAGCAGCATGATGCCCAGCCAGTCTCCAAGCAATGGCTAGCTCCTCCCAAACCCCCTCTTCTCAGTTTTTATTGTTGAGCATGACGTTACATGGCACGGAATATAACTTTGGTCAATTCGGGTCAGTTGCCCAGGTCGTGTACTTGCCAACTTCTTGCCCACCCCCAGCCTACTCGTTGAGTGGGAGCAGAGCAGGAAAAAGAGAAAGCCTTGATGTTGTGAAAGCACTGCTCAGCAACAACCAAAACACCGGTGTGTTATTAACATTGTTTTAGTCACAAACCAAAATACAGCACCTGACTCAGTACAATATCAGAAGGTGTTTCACTTCAACGAATTCTCAAAATGCACATGCTACTGTTTTGGGAACTGGAATCACTTGGGATTGCTCCATCTAATGCACAGAGTGCACAGAACAGGACTCAGAGGTTTAAATGTTCTATCTTCTTCCACTTATGCTTCAAATTTAAGAACATTGATGATAAGTTGATGATGACTACATGTCTAAATGTACACACAGAGATTTATTCATTTAATTCACAAGAGAACTTCTAAGCCTTGAATGGCTGGAGGCCTGTGATATATTGGGAAGGGCTGGACCACATAGACTAGTCAATTGAAGTAGGAAGGAAGAAAGTGGTGGAGGAAGTGATGACAGACTAAATAAAATGGAAGTAAGAGTTCAGATAAGGACTGTGGAAGAGCCTAAAACTTTTCTGGCAATTTACAACACCTGTGATGTTTAACACAAAATCTGGGAGAGGAGTTGCCAACCAATTTAGGAGACTAATTACTCTAAATTAAAAGCAGCATAACTGTCCTACTAGAAAAATAATGTTTTTCAGGTCATTTTCAGGAAATGGGTAACAAATTTGGCATAGATCAAGAAAGGTATACACACAAATTTCTGTTACCTCTTGGTAGCAGGTGACCTGTATAGTTGATGCTTCAATAGAGATTCCAATTCTCTCATTAACAAGAATTAGAAGTAAATAAATACTAGGCAACCCACAAAGAAAATGGAAAATAACAGCAATGAATGAACTTCTGTTCTCATATGTATGGAGAACTGTGGATTACCTGGACCACAACTACTGGTAGATTTGAAGCAGTCCTACCACACGGAATGGTTTGCAGAAAAAAGCTGATGCATGCTGCGATGTGTTAAACCCTTCTCAAGCACATTATTTATTGAAGCTTTATTAAGCTCCACTTTTGCTTTCGCCTTTCCTGAAGTCCAGGACAATCACCTCTGACGTCCTATTCCACAGCTACTTCATGAACCATTACTTACGTCTTTGAGGTGCAAAAAGATTCTGTGATCAAATATACAATATTTTGTACCATGTACTTTGCCAAAATCTCTTGTTAATACGAGTTTCTATATGACAATGATATGCAGCATAGTCATGATGATTGTTCACTATGTTATCATTTGTAAAGAAAAAGGACAGTTAATTGACAATATTAGAATTTGGGAATATAGAAGTCTTCTATTAAGATATGGAATGAAATGTAGTACCTTAAAAATTAATTCAAGCAATATCAAGTTTAACCGCTGTACTAGCTGCTTATGCTAACAGAATTCCCAAGATACAACGGATTACAGAAACATATTTGTAGAACCTATATTTACTGTTCTTTTTTATTTTATCTTTGGTAATTGCCATGCATGCCATTAATCTCAAGAGAAGATGGACTGCATAGTTTTTAATAAGAAGTCTTTCATATCTCCACTTAAAGAATTCTTATATAGCCAACACTCCACAGCAAAATATTAGGTACAGCTAGCTAACCCAGTGCTTCCCCTTTTAGATTACAAACCTTAATTTATCTGTTCCAGCTTTGTACCTCGAGATTCGAGCCATTGACAGAGGAACTGATAAGGTGTCTAGCCAGCGCTTCTCGTATTTTGGTTCATTAGCTATGGGTGAAGAAGGTGATGATGGAGCCTGTACAGAATAAATGAGAATCAGTAAGTGCAGTTTATCAGACAATATAGTGAAAAAAACATGAATATGCAGCTCTGGCTGTGCTTGTCTCAGAAGTGAATAATCATAGCAATAAAACTATTCAAGAAACTCAGGATTTAGTGGAGAAATAAAAAGCATTCACGTAGAAAGGAATGTTAGCTATCTTGATACTATGCTTGTGACTTAAATTCAACGTTGCCTTAACATTGAAGATTTCTTTTGTTAATATTTATAACTGACAATAAAAAGGAAATAGTTTTTAGTCATGAATGTCCTGAATTTTCTCTAAATGCAATATAAAATACGTTTTTGGTTCAAATTGTGCAACTTTTCCACTTGTTTCAAACAATCTCATCAGAGAAAAAGACATAAATAATATCCTAGTGTAAAGACTACATTAGAGAATACTGGTTTCTTATTTGTGTGTTGTGACTTTTATCCATAATGTTATTTAATAGTAGATTTAAAATTCTGATTTCTGTGTTATCACTATCCATATACGGACTGATTAATTTTGAAATTTGATCTTTGAGGTTTTCCTCCAAATGTTTCTACTAGAAAGGCAAGATTGTTGATACTATCTAAGCAATAAAGGATGTCTAGTTCTCAGAATAGTGAAAATATAAAATTTTACAGTCTACTCATTTCATGTAACTACAGCATACAAAAGAAAATAACCTTAAATCAAATGTGTGCAAATGCAAATTAAGTTAAGGGAATTAGACTGGATATATAGCTATTGATAAAAGGGTCTACTCAAACCTAACCTAGAGCTTATATACAGACTGTTCAGCCTGCTCATACGTGTAGTATCTTATGTACCACAACTAACAAGTGCACGAAGGCACCCAGAATGAAACATGATAAAAAGAAAATATTTATGAAATTTTAAAAGTTGTCACAGAACCACTAGCACTAGAACATTCAGGAAACTGCAGAGAAATATACATCTTAGTCAATATACACTTGGAGAATACACAGTTTGTTCCTTGTGAAATAATATCCAGAGGTTTACATCATTGTATTGATGTCTGAAAGTACAGAATTATGCCTGAATTGTCAAAAAGGATAACTGGTTTTGTTTGCAAATGATTTCAAAATAGTGTTACAGGCAAAAATCAATTAAATTAGAAACATTAGAAAATGCTGGAAACCATTGCTCAGTGTACCAACCCAGATTTATGAGCATGATTATAAGCTTAAAAAAATGCTTATTAAATAAACAATAGAATGAGCGAGGAGTTTCTTACAGAATGCATAAAAATTGATAAATTGAAAAGTTTTTATTGGTACTTGTATCTCCACATCACCATGACAGCTGAGCATTTCACTCTTTTATAAAGACAGGAATACTATTTACAGAGAGGCAGCTGAGAAGGATTTACAGTCAGATACTTAGGTCAAAGTTAGGCCTATTTTTCCTAATATCTAATTTTTCCTAATATCCAAACTAAACCTTCCATGGCACAACTTGAGGCCATTTCCTCTTGTCCTAACGCTTGTTACTTGGGAGAATAGAATGACACCCACCTGGCTACAACCTCCTTTCAGGTAGTTGTAGATAGCGATAAGGTCTTCCCTCTGCCTCCTTTTCTCCAGGCTAAACACCACCAGTTCCCTCAGACGCTCCTCATAGCACTTGTGCTCTAGACTCTTCACCTGCTTCGTTGCCCTTCTTTGGACTCGCTCCAGCACCTCAATGTCTTTTTTGTAGTGAGGGGCCCACAACTGAACACAGTATTCAAGGTGCGACCTCACCAGTGCGGAGTACAGGGGGATGATCACTTCCCGAGTCCTGCTGGCCATGCTATTTCTGATACAAAAGCTCTGTTATGCCCGGGTATTCAAAAGCCATAAAACTTACTCAAAATAAAGAGCATTCTGGGAATTGTTCTATTTCTATGTTTTTTCCTTGCTCATAAAGATTTAGGGCTAATTTTTCCCCCCTCTAAAGCTCTTTGTTATAGTCAGCAAGGGCTGATCTTTCTATTTTCTTTAAGTAAATCAAAATATTATGTTTCACATTCTAACAGGACAACTGAGAGTTAGTGATTGAGGGACACTTTTCTAGCAAATGAAAAATTTCTAATGAAATTGCCAGAGTTGATAACACTAAAGAATCTTTTAGACTGCAATCTCTTTGGGGAAAGAAATTTCATTTAGAGTATTTGCAATCCCTAGAACAATCCAGCTTTCATTTGATTGAGATCTCCTGGTGTTGTTGCAGTATGAATATTTCATAATCAAGTGCATAGACTAGTTCTATTTCATAGAATTCTGTTTCATAGAATTTCATATTCTATTTCATAGAATTAGACACAAAAGACTAAGGTGTCTCCAAAGCTTAGTATAAGTTTAATAATATCGCAGTGAAGAATCTGATGCATATATTAGAATTCTGTACAAATTAAAATAATTCACAGAACCACATGCAATCTGAAGTTGAAAATGATCAACATAATCTAACGTACCTGTCTGGAAACTGAAATGTCTAATAATAAAGCAGAAGGTAGCTTATTACAGTCAAACATAAATGCTTGAATATGATCACTGAATTTAAATCCAAGAATCAGAATATATAGGAACATAAAAATTCCTGTAGCACCTTCACCTATTGTTCCCATCCTCTCAACTCTCAAGATATAGAAAACATCTAGACAACTTAAACATAAAAACCTGTTTTTTTCTTGTGAACTATTAGCTGTACTTCTTTTAGCAGGCTGTTGAACAATATTCTGTAATATTCTAGGCAAAAAATTCATGGGTAGGTCACTGGCAATTTAATGTTTTCATTTGGTCCCTTATACTTCAATGAAACATTTTAGTAGGACACCAGTGTAAAGAAAAAATGTCTCAATGTAAGTAAAGATCAGAATTTTTGAAAATCTACATTCCAGCTATTCATTAGATTCATGAATTGAAGAGGAAAAAATGGCAAAAACCATTTGGTCAAAATCTATTAACCCCAAAGTTATGATACTACAGTATAGAAATATTCCTGCCAAAATACTAAACTGTTACAACTGATGTAAACTCCTACAGAAAATGTGGCTTCTCCAGACAATTTCAAAGTTTTGATATTTGAAAAACACACTAGAAAGAGTAATTTCTTTTTTCCCCCCACTTCTGGACTACTTATACCTGCAGAAACCCTACTGCATGATCTGAACATTAATGACCAAGAACAGGTAAAGGATATAAAGGTGTCAAACTGGTCCAAGTTTCAAATACCTGTTTCTTACTAAGCCATATTCTACTAACCAGTTTATGGTAAAGCAGAAAGTTGGACTGATCCCTCTTTATCTTCTTAACGACAAAAGAGGGCATACATATGAACATACGACCATTGCAAAGAAACAAAATACTCTCATGGGACCAGCAGTTCATTTTGTTCAGTTTGCCCTATAATATATTAACACTTCAATCTGAGGCTGATCCTTTGATGTATCCCCTTCTAAAGACATGGATAAGAATAACAAACTGGGGAAGAAGCAAGTCAATACAACTGTTGCAAATAGAGGTCACGCCTCACAGATCTTTTAGAGTTGAACAAAACTGTTACTTAATATGAAAGAACCAATTGCTAAGGTGTACTTGGGTTTCCAAAAATCTGTGGTCCCTCATGAACGGTTCTTAACTAATTTGCTGTGAAATAAGGTAAAATCCTCACAAAACTTAATAATTGGCTAAAATATAGCAGGCAAAACACAGAAGTTAAGAACCAGTTTTCACTGCGGAGGGGCAATATCAGTGGGCTCCCACATTACATATGCCATTCAGCATATCGATAAATGATCTGGACAAGACGGTGAACACCAGACTGACCAATTTTACTATGCACAACAAGTAATGAAGGATGATAAAAAGAAAACAAAAATGTAAACAGCTGCAGAAGAAGCTCATGATACTGAATGACTGAGAGGTAAAAGAACTGCTTAAAAATATACTAGATAAATGTATAGTAATGCACATGAGAAAAGACAATATTAACTTTCCCCATACTGTAATGGGATACAAACAGGCGATTAACACTCAAAAATAAGATCTTGCTGTTGTGGGAAAAGCAGATGCTGAAAGGAATGGAATTGTTTCCATGCAAATAACAATTAAGTAAACAAAGATTCATTAGTCTGGAAAAGAAGCAGCTGAGGGAATTGTATGACAAAAGTATGTAAAAAAATAACAAAGAAAAGGATTAGGAAACAGTGGTTCACTTAGGCTCAGGAAGCCCCTATGCTAGAAATCACTGAAGGTGCAGGAAATATAATCTACAAGTAATTTTACATATTTTCTCTGTTCTTGTATTCTCTTGAGGGCATCTGCTGGGGACAAGCTATTTGGCTAGATGGTCCTTTGGTCTGACCCAGTGTACTGAGCTGGCTGACTTTCAAGCCTCCTGCCTACTGAACAGCTGGTGCTGCTCATGTTGAAAACTCTCCACATCTTTCCTCCAAAGCACTAAAAAAATTTGGCTGTTTAGAGATCATCTCTGGAATCTCAGCTTTTATTCTCTGTTTCATTTCACACCTTTGGCTTTCTGCTGAGACCGCCAACGATGTTGCCACTTAATGCCAATTTGTTTGTAACACCTGTCCATTAAGAAATGGATTGAACACAAAAATCTCATTTTTGACAGAACACTGAACAAGAATCAGGTTGTAATGACACATAATCACTACCCACCTGGGGCAGCTGTGTACTGTTGACCTGGAGGAGGGTCTGATTCTGTATCCCATTAGCAATCATTGACCTATGAAGGACAATGTAGGCAAGTGCTTTGTTGTTTTTTTAAAGAGCTATATAACAACTCATTATGGGGCAACCAAAAGTCTTCCCATAAGCAGCAGTCCAGAAAGTCCTCCACTAAGTGGGAGACCTAATCAGACATGGCTCTATAATTTAGTTTCTACTAAGAACATAAGAGGGAAGGCAAAAGATCACAGCGGGCGGGGATTGTCATTTTTTCATCTTTTTGTGACAAATGATTTCCAGAGCTTGGGAAATTCAGTTATTTTACCTTACTTTTTTTTTTTAAAAAAAACCTGTCATTGATTCTAAATCTCTGCAAGAAAAATGTCATGTCCTCAGAGGGAAGTGTTTCTGAATCCTCCCTAGTAATTTAATTTGCAATTTCTGCTAGGGCTGCAGCTTGAAGGCAGGCACAGTGATATTTTAGGTTGATATATCGCTCTTGCTTTAAACATGGGCTTCAGGCAGGTTGAAGCTGGGTTAAGAAACACGCAGGGTCATATTACTCAGCATGCTTAAGCTTGCTTTCAAATATACTTTTCACCTCATATTACAAATACTACCTTGTTTGAAGAAAAGCAAGTCTTTCAAAGTCTTCATAGTGGATGAAGATGAAGGGCGATACCTGGAGCAGCAATGTATCTATTGCAAACATTCTCATACCACAATTAAGCAAAGAGGCAACAATAATTGGTACAGTTTATTCTTAGAAGACTAAACTAATTAGCATCAATGATTTGTTCCCTTGAAAGAAGCTATTTTTTTTCTTTGCTACCACAATGCCTTGCTGCTTTCACTAGCTTTGACAAATAAAAAGAGGACAGGAGATCTTCTTACCAATATCTGAGCTTCCAATTGTAAATGTAAACAGTGCAAATGATTTCACAAAAGCCTTATTTGTGTTCTATAAGAGTTTGATTTTCTATCAAAACCTCTTGCAGTTATTTGCTAAATTACATGTTTGAGGGTTTCAAAAGACTGGCAAGATATACATTTGTAAAACTTAACTTTCAATTAATTTATTTTAATTTATATGAATTTTATTAATAAATTTAATTAACTTGTTTTGCTGAAGATGGAAAGGTAAAACAATCTACAAGGAAATAAATAAGAATCAAGCATGATACCCATTAGGAAAAAATATAACCTAAATCTTGTGATTTTGTCTTGCCTCCTGCAAGACCTTTACCGATCATTTGGAATTCATCCATGTTTTGCTTTACAGGATTTATTCTTTCAAAGTGTATCATTAAAGTCTTGTGCCTGTTCCGTAAGCTGGTGTTTCTTCCAAGCACAGAGTATGTAAGAGGCATGACTAATTCTAGATTGCTGTCTTCGTTGACACTGGTTCATAAAGAGATGATTATGATGATCCTATTATTTATCTCTTGAAGGATTTTTGCTTTTTCCACTTTAGTGAGCATTGCTGAGAATTTCTGAAAAGAATATAAAATATTTCTCTGTAAAATATGTATATGAAAATGCTAGCAACATTAATACACGTGATATTTATATATTGAAACATTTTCCTTGTAAAAACTAATCTGAGGTTGAAATGCTAAAAAATGGCTTGGCATAGCTTCATTTCCTTAAGCTATAACTGAAAACATTGGCCAGTAAGTTTTAATGGATTTGGATAAAAGCTTTTAGATGAGTAAATACTAACTTGCTTTCATCTTTTTGGTATAAACTGGAGTGTATCTTGTCAAAACTCCATTACTAAACTTATTTCAGCATCCTCAAAAGAAAGCCCTCAATAGAGTATGCTTTTCAAAGTAGGCAGATTTGTCTTACACTTATTCTGGAGGAAGAGAATGAGAGTTATGTAATTTCTTGCAATAGCACCAGGAACCATTCAACTCACAGTGAATTGGATGAGCTCTCTATAGTCGTCAGTGAGGTCTGTGACTGAAATGCATGTATATATTGTATGTACACATGCAACATACATAAAAAATAAATACACATAGAGGTAGGATTAGTTTTCAGTGGATCAATGAACTGATCTGACCGATGTATGGCTGAGCATTTGCTAATACTTATTCTAGGGAGTGACAAGAAACAGAGGCTGTAGACTGGTTGGGGAAGAAAACAAGACCACTCCATTTAGCAGTAAGAGAGTCTTACATTAGCTTACTTTAATCTTGGAACAACACAATTAACAAGTGTTCAGCCAGGAGCAGAGACATGAGCGAAACTCTTGTGATGCCCAGCTAAAGAAACACATTGAGACATCTACTGTAAAGAAGAGTCAATAAGAGTGTTCGACTTGTCTCAGAATTCAGATTTAATGATGATATCAAAATACCTGTGCATTCCTTTGATGCAACACCAATTCAGTAGATGGTCTGTGTTTGTTTTTTTTTAATGGAATGTTTAGATGCAGGTACACAATTCTGTGACAGCTTTAAGAAGACAGTAATTATCTGGTAACGTATGCATCACCAGATCATTTCACAGATAAAGGCTTCTATACAGATAACAAGCTCTTCTAGATGAAGTAACAACTTAGATACATAATTTGATGTCTTTAAAATTCAGTGAAAGCAGCAACTTTTAATGATACAGCTCTATTCTACATTATTTTAATTGACAGACCTTGTTTAATTATACAGGAAGAAGGTGAAACAGCATGTGAAACAAGGATACTATCCCTCCCTTTATACCACGGATAAGAAACTTATTTAATTCTAATGCTGCATCACATACATGCTTTTGAAATTTAATGACTGCTCTTGAAGACATTTAATGCTTTTTAATTAATGGATGGGTTTGCAGACATTGAGCAGCTATATGTGCTGTTACATGGGGAGTCTGTATAGCAGTATGTGTTAGGGACTTACGCTGCCCTATTCACTGCAGTAGCTATGCATATAAATCAATGGGGTTACTATTCTCCCAGTGAGGAACAAACTAAAAACCTTTCAATTATGTAAGTTTCTCTAGAAGTGATTTACCATGGAAATATTAATGAATATTTCATTGCAGCTGTGCTGCTAGGTGTTATTACATTATTATTTTTTTAATGAACCAATAAGGTACAAGCCTGACTAAGATATTCTTAGAGAATACATATGGACTATTTGACAGAATCTTGCACCTTTTTCTTTAATTTGTTTCCCTTGGGCTAGTATGTAATTGGTTCCTGAGTAACCTCAGCAACCTTGCTTGGAACACCTTTCCAGATATATTCTTCCTTTGGGGGTATGAAATGGGAGGCAGAGTAGTTTATATTAAATCTCAGCACAAAAAGCAGGAAGTAATCATGATTCTTCTCAAACAGTAGTCAGAAATCAAAGCCCAAAATTAAAGGTATATAAGGAATAGAACAAAATATAATGTTGAGAATATTATGGTGTTATACTACAAATGCAAGTACCCAAACTTCAGCTGTTATAGACAGCTTTTGGCAGCCTTTCATATCCCCAAATGGGGCGTGCTGTCCTCGCTTAGAAAAATTAGCTCAAGGTTAGGGAAATTCTTTGAACTCCACACAATCTGCACATCCCTCAGGACAAATGTGAGGCTTGACTCCTGCTTGTATCATTAGGAGCTCAGTAAGTGCCAATTTGTTGCAGGAACTTATGGAATGATACTGGATGCAACTTTGTGGGAGAACCCGTTGCCTCATTTTTACTATCATTTTTCACTATAAGACATTTATAGCATGTACCTGAACTGCTGGAGTTCATCTATGCTAACACGAAATCTAGAAACAGGTCATCACTATATGCCTCTCTGTTTCCATGTTGATCATTACCAGGGTCTGGTATTTGGAACAGTAATCAAACACTAACTGGGGCAACAGTAGATGGATCTTTCTAGTTATTAAAAAAAAAAAAAAGAAAAAGCTTGCTTTCATTTCTTCTAACACTTCAGTTTCCTCATTCAGTCTTCAATCTCATAAATGCTACCACACGTATTTCGTTCTAACCAAGAACTTCTGATACTCCCTGCTAACACACACGAAAGATGGCTGCTCTTTCTGTTCACCATGTTGGCAATAGGTGAGAAATGGTCATAATTTCATTTACTCATACAACAGAGTTTCAAATTTCTAACATCTCTTTATAATCTAGCTCTGACCTGAAGTGGTCCATTTTGCACCTTTCTAGTCATAGGCAGGAGAACAGAGAGAAGAGGAAAAAGAGAGATGATTTTGTCCAAGAATCAAATGCAAATTTAATTCCTCCACAGCTCTCATTCTGCACTCCTGAATATCACAGGCCAAACAGAAGAGTATCATACATTAATAAACAACACTGCTCCCCAAAACTCATTTGCCTATCTGTGCAAATGAAAGGTATTCAATGCACTTGGTGCAACCTACAGAGCAATACAACTCTCCCTAAAGCAGAGTCCTGATGACTAGTCAGATGAAATGCTCCCTACGATCCATCAAGTAAGCAAAGGGAATCAAAATATTTTAATTGCAGGTGTAATTAAAAAAAAAAAAGGAAATGCATAAGGATAGAGAAAATGACCCAATTCCTATAATAATTTAGTAAAAAAAGTAATAAATTGGGCTTTATCTCCCAAACAATTTTCTTTTTGCTGCTGCTGCAAACTAAAATTCACAAATTCATAAGACCTGTAAGAAATAACGCATTCAAATGAAAGGGCTGTGTATGGGAAAAATATGTATAATTAAAAAATGAAACCAGATACCTAACACATGCAAGTTACTGTTTCCTACTTGGCATATTAGTTTTATTGTGATCCTGCTGCACTTTTTTCTGAAAGATAAATAACAAAGCCATAATCTTTTATCTGATCTTTCATAGAATCAGAATCATAGAATGGTTTGGGTTGGAAGGGACCTTGAAGATCATCTAGTTCCAATGCCCCTGCCACGGGCAGGGACAACTTTCCACTAGACCAGGTTGCTTAAAGCCTCATCCAACCTGGCCTTAAACGCTGCCAGGGAGGGGGCAGCCACAACTTCTCGAGGCAACCTGTTCCAGTGTCTCACTACCCTCACAGTGAAGAATTTCTTCCTAATATCTAATCTAAATCTACCCTCTTTCAGTTTAAAACCATTCCCCCTCCTCCTATCACTACTTGCCCTTGTAAAAAGTCCCTCTCCCACTTTCCTGTAGGCCCCCTTCAGGTACTGGAAGGCTGCTAGAAGGTCCCCCCGGAACCTTCTCTTCTCTAGGATGAACAGCCCCAACCCTCTCAGCCTCTCTTCATAGGAGAGGTGCTCCAGCCCTCTGATCATCTTCGTGGCCTTCCTCTGGACTCGCTCCAACAGCTCCATGTCCTTCTTATGTTGGGGGCCCCAGAGCTGAATGCAATATTCCAGGTGGGGTCGCACGAGAGCGGAGTAGAGGGTCAGAATCACCTCCCTCGACCTGCTGGCCACGCTTCTTTTGATGCAGCCCAGGATGCGGTTGGCCTTCTGGGCTGCAAGCACACACTGCCGGCTCATGTTGAGCTTCTTGTCAACCATCACCCCCAAGTCCTTCTCCTCAGGGCTGCTCTCAATCCATTCTCCACTCAGCCTGTATTTGTGCTTGGGATTGTCCCGACCCACATGCAGGACCTTGCACTTGGCCTTGTTGAACTACATGCAGTTCGCACAGGCCTGGCTCTCAAGCCTGTCAAGGTCCCTCTGGATGGCATCCCTTCCCTCCAGCGTGTTGACCGCACTGCACAGCTTGGTGTCGTCAGCAAACTCGCTGAGGGCGCATTCAATCCCACTGTCCATGTTGCCGACAATGATGTTAAACAGGACCGGTCCCAATACTGACCCCTGAGGAATGCCACTTGTCACTGGTGTCCACTTGGACATCCAGCCGTTGACTGTAACTCTTTGAGTACGACCATCCAGACAATTCTTTATGCACTGAGTGGTCCATCTGTCAAGTCCATGTCTCTCCAATTTAGAGACAAGGATGTCATGAGGGACAGTGTCAAATGCTTTGCACAAGTCCAGGTAGATGACATCAGTTGCTCTTCCCCTACCCACCACCAATGTAACCCCGTCGCAGAAGGCCACCAAATTTGTCAGGCATGATTTGCCCTTAGTGAAGCCATGTTTGGCTGTCACCAATCACCTCCTTGATTTCCCTGTGCCTCAGTATAGTTTCCAGGAGGATCTGCTCCATGGTCTTTCCAGGTACAGAGGTGAGACTGACTGGCCTATTGTTCCCTGGGTCTTCCTTTCTTCCCTTCTTGAAGATGGGGGTTATGTTTCCCCTTTTCCAGTCAGTGGGAACTTCACCAGACCATTTAGCAGCTAGTAAGACTTTCTTTGTATTTTCAATGCCGTATTTCCTTTCATCAGCTTTTGTCAAGGCTCTAAGTTAAAAAAAATAAATCCTAAAACCATATTGGACTTTTAAACTTTACTGGGAAATTAAACAAGTGTTTAATTTCTGGGCAGATGAAATGACCACCCTGATCAATCAGATGTTAAATACTAGAAGAAATAAGTCTGCAGAAAGGATTAGCAGTGACAGTGGGGATTAATCCAACTAAAAGATAAGACTTTTAAAGATACCATGTATTCACTACATTAATGTCATAGTGAAAGTCCCAATCAACTCTAATCAGAATTAGAAAAACACAGCACTTTTGAACAGCTAAATCTAAATCAAAGAAATTCATTACTCAATATCAAAAGCATTTCCTTAACCATTCTATAGTAGTGGAGTAGGAAGGTGTTATTTACTAGGATTTTTCCAGCTTTTACTGCTATAATTTCTGAGACGTGTAATCAGAAACAGAAAATTTGGATTATTTTTCCCTGCAGGTGAAAAGGGGACAGACACTTCATATTTTATTAACTGAGAAAAAGGAGCACACTTATCTGCAGTGTGCAAATAAAGGTCCTCAGCACAGCAGCAGTCCAAAATATTTAAGTGTAGCTAGCTGTGTTCATCTATTTTAAGCTTCTCTGCAGCAGATAAATGGAAGACATGGTGATGGTTACTTTCATGAGAGTAACCAGCACTGTGCCTCTAAGTGAGCTATTTTTTGTATTTATTACATTAATTACATTTTATGCACGTACATTACCAAATGATACACTGTGAACCAGAAGTCAATTTAAAGTTACATTGCTTTCATATTCAGTGAGAAAATCATGGATTTTCAGATCAAGAGTTGGCAGAGTCTATTGGTATCACATGCTAAACCTTTCTAATAGAAAAGGTATTGATCTGAAATCCTGAAACTTTTTTTCTTTAAAGTAAGATACAGGATGATAAAAATGAAGAATGAAATAAAACTTAACAATGATCAATAGTGTCTTTATACTGAATTGGAAGACACTGCACGAACATTAAAAAAGTAAAATTATTGAAGCTTTCAGATGTAGGTTATCAGTTCAATCTCAATTCAAGGGCCTGGTCACACACACCACTAAAGTATCCATCAGAATAGCTTTTACTCTGAGTAAGAGAGTGTCCACCCCCCTTTCTTGGATCCTCTTCCCTTTTTGACTTTACAGGCTTGGGATTGAGACATATAATTCTCTCGCTCTGGAACCAGGATTACCACAGACATTAAAGATTTAGCATCCTATTGGTCCCACCAAGAGGTGAGCATCTGTATTTTTTCTTTTTTAAAAACTGTACTTGGTGATGAAGTAGGCAATGTCTTTTTTATACCAAAACTTTTTAATTTAACAAATGAAACAAAGCCACAAAGGAAAAAAATATTTTAAAGCAATTTAGAAAATTTTAAGTTCCTGTTTAGTTTCATTTAACCAACTAAACTAAACATACACTATGAAAATTAAATTAGAGCTCTTAAATTACATGAACACACAGAACATCATGATTTACTCTGGTCTCACTTCACTTATTAGGATATCACTTTCAGACAATTCAGGGAAGCTGGATTTTCAAACAAATGAAAACCTACTACATTCTCCCTTCGTATTGTAACTATCATGTTATTCAATGGTGTCTTAAACAGGAATTTGTTTTATTTCCGGTCTCTTTTTTTTTTCACCCCCAATTTCTCCAGAGAGCTAGCCTGGACATCTAGGATATTTGGACATCTAGGAGAATATATCTACAGTATTTTCTTCACTGTTTTGTAGTTAGAATCATTCAGGTAAAAAACCTGTAATCACTAGCCTAGAGACCACCTCCTCTGAACATTTTATGCTCCCCTCTGAAACTTCACATTGTTTTTAAGAAACCACTTATAAGATACAGATGAATGTATCTGCCACTACAGGTCTCTATAGTATTTGTCACAGTGCCCAAGCACAAAATAATTAGGTGTGAAGAGAGCACTTCAGCTCATTTCTCTGTGTTCCAGAGAACCCTGAGAAAGTGCTTACTGCAAACTGCTCTGATATTATAAGGAGGATGCATTTAAATCCTGAAGATGAAGCACGTCACATGTAACAGATGCTTCACAGCAGAGGTGACAAAGTTATATCTAACAGAGGCAAGCTAACACCAGAACTGAAAACGGTATAATCATATTAGGCAGAAGCAGCTTGATGTTAACACGGCTAAACTACCGTCTATATGATACAAGCTAGCATCACCACAACATATTCTATTGTATCATGTGAATGTTACAGCCTGAACACAGCATTAGCTCAAGTGTCTCTATATTATTGTTTTTCAGAACAGACATGCTGAATGACAGTTGGTAAAATTGGCATAACAGTAATTCCTTACCTCTCATTCCTGTCCTTTCCTTTACATTATGTGCTTTTTGAAGCAGCATTTCCACTCATAAATATACGTGCATTATCTAATATGGCATGTATCTGACTGTGGTTAGGACGGTACATACAACTGCAACACAAACTTACAAGATGTAATATTTAAAGTGAGTCAGATCTCCCCTACCAAGGTGACATTAAAAAGGGATTTAAATATCCTTAGTCTTACTGGGCAGTACCATTACAGGAACTGTCAGTTCTGCTCTTCCTTTACAGTAAAAATAAAAATATCTAATTAAAAAAAAGTAGAAGCACACACTAGCTGGTGGTTGAAACACATTTATAATCACTTTTGAAGATCTGATCACAGCTCAGTTACACTCACAGCTTAGTTTGATAAAGTTTGACTACATACCTCCAGCAGACCATCTCAAAAGCCAGTCATTCCTGCTCAGACTACTTAGAACCTTGCTGTTGCATTTCACAATAAGAATCTGTCCCATTTTTCATTTTGTTTCCTATGAAGGGAGATCACTACTTTTTTACTAGGCTAGATGCAACGTAGATCGTTTTGCTATTTCACTTCTAGGTCATAGTGTTTGGTGCGTACACAGCTCCTCATGCAACTTTACGTCAAGCTTCAGAAAAATTAAGTGCTATATAAAAACAAGCTAGTACCTTAGTATTCCCCTTTTTTTACTTTCCGTTTTTTCCACTTATATGTCAAGTGTATGCACAGTCTTTCGTGTGCTACCTTGGCAACTAACTCTAAATTACTCTGTTACAAGTCTACAAAAATCCAGCCACTTATTTATGGTTTTATAATGCATAGAATTCTAAGTGTGCAATTCCCACAGTACGTCATAATGATTATTGAAAGTTATTATGGCACACTCATTCTAGCACATAATAGGCATTAATTTACTAAAACATGCTAATGCAATCACAGGCAATCATCTGACCGTAGCCCTCTTATAATGTATGCTCTTTGTAGAAAGGACTTTGTCTGCAGAGCACCTGGTAGACAGGCATCGCAGAATGCTGGACCCTGAGGACAGATGGGGGTTCTTTAGTAAGACAACTATACAAGGTAAACAAAGGTAATAATTAACTGGATCATTAAATACAAATAAACACGAAACCTTCTGTATCTACCATCAGTTTGGACCCCAAACACTAAGCTACAGGTATCAGCACAGAAAAGCATATTTCTATTTATTTATTTATCATATGTATATAATATATTTATATTATCGTATATATATTTTTTTTCAGATGAAAACAAGCCTTAAGGATTAGTTTAGATAGAGACAGTGCTCAAAAAAGTGCAAAGCTTGGGAGAAGTATAGTAAACAGTAGACACTTACATCTCTGGCTGAGTAGGAAAGAAAAGGAAAAACAGAGGAGAGGAGAAGCCTCCACTCCATTCATTGGGCATTCCTTCTGTAAAATTTAATATCTAACTTAAAGAATACAACTGCAATTTGTTAGGAGCTAAATAAGTTTTGAGCATGAAGCTCCATGTCACTGTACAGCTAGTGTTTACATCTTCAATTTTCAATTTTAAGGGATCAACATTGTCACCTACTACTAAGACATCCTATCTTCTTTGGCTTTGGTGAGTAGTATTTTTCCTGAAGAAAGGATTTTTTTTTTCCACAATGCTGCAATTAATTCAATCATAGCTGCTCACCGCAGAAAAAAAGAACTGAATATCCTCTGGATTAAAGAAACAGACCTTTTTTATTCCCCGAAGTCTGCTTTCGCATTTTCTTCCTTTCTCTTTTTCTCCCTTTCTTTCTTATTATGAAAGTTTTCTTCAATACTTCAACTTTACATCATTTTCCGAATTGCACGTATGTTTCAGCATCTCTAGCTGGACTAAATTCAATAGTACAATACTACAATTCAATAAAGTATCACAAAAGTTCACAGGAATTCATGACTAAACAATGATTAAATTTTACTGTGGTCACTCCTACAAGCTTATCAATTGCCTCAGAGTAAGAACCTAGCAACCCAGGGCCCCATGTTGACTACTTTGTAAGTACAGAATTTTACAGTATATGCACTTAAAAATCAATCAATCAATTAATCAATCAATCAAACGGCAAAACCAAAAAAATCAGGGCAGTCTTACAGTTCTACTGGGACTGGGAAGAGAACTTACATAGCTTACACCATGCTTCTATTATTCATTTGCTTACAGTGTTAACTGAGTTTCCATTTAAATGTAAACCGCTGTCAAAGAGAGGTGATGAAGCTCCACTGCTGTGATCACTGGATGGTCCAGGGGAACCTGGAAATCAGATCATGAAAAATAATTGCATATGTTAAAAATATACATATATATCAGGCAATATCTGTACCAGCTGTAAAACACAGGAAGAATTTTTAGTATAAATCACCAAACCAAGCCAGAAGTACTACTGGCATTTTAGAATGACAGCCAATAAAATCTCTATATGCTATGCTTTATGTCTAGAAAGAAAAAAGTTATCTAGATGGCATTTTATAGAGGCTGTGCTCACGGGAACCTCTTGTATGCTTAACTGTTTGCAGGATTAAGCCTTTTTTCACTGAGAATGAGATATTCAAAACCAAGTAACAAATTCAGTTACACAAATCCCATTAATTTAATAAACAAATTTCCTACTGAGTCTTGAAAGTCTCACCTTAAAATATAACCATGGACTGTATTTATAAACAAAGCTAATAAGAAACCCTCAGGCAAGTACTAACTGTACACATACATACACTTTATTAATGGATATACCTTTTTCTTAAAATGCCAGTTACTTTCAAGAATGATGCACCTTCTCACACTGAGAAATTAAAAGCAAACGGTCATCATGAAATGTTAATACTATGTTAATATGTTAAGATTACAGTCCTATTTTTCAAGGTATCTCTTCCTTTAGCAGTTATGCATCATAATCCTGCTTTAGTAGTTAAAGTGACTCCAGGAAAGCCTAATACTTTTGCAACATACAACAATGGAAACAGCACAAAGTCACATCATTGTGTAATTTTTGCTTAAATGTAAAATGTTAACATATAGCACCAATAATATACAATTACTGTCAGACAGCACTTGGTCTTACCAATAAAGCACATAAAATCAATTTCACAGCATTATATTCATCATCACTGAAAACTCATTTCTGCATCTGAAGAAGTCATCTGAAATTGCTTGTAAATCATTTCACATTAATATGTCTGTCAAGTCTAACATCACAAAAGTCAAAAACTCATTCTTACTCATATATTTTTGTATGTATTATACTTACCTCTAAGATTTAGCAAAATGGAACTTAATTCAACAAAAGCTCATTTTCTCCATAACATATCTCTGCCAGTTCAGTGCTGAGGTCTCAGAATTATACCCTGAATTCTGAAGTTTCAGCATGTTTTCATTTTGAGTCCTTTCTGTACAGCATTAGATAATGTCAGCAGAAGGAACTGTTATGCTTTGCTTGTATGGGTCTAACCCAAGCACTGACTTTAGCAGCCAGCTACAACATTTTGTAGCTACTATATACATACAGTAGACCACAAAAATCTATGTTCAGACTCGTAGATGACACAGTGACTGGCTGGAACAGAACATAATTTCCAATTATTTTTAATAAAATTAATGAAATAAAAAAGTTATCATTAAATTCTCCACTGAGGAGCCTGCCTGTTGAGGAATTCCAGCGTCTCCAGCAGTGGATACCTATGACAGGTCCATAAGTCAATCAGATTCTTATCTGAGTATGGAATTATCCCACCTCTTCAGCAATTTAAGCATATCAAAAGACATAAATTTAGGTATTTTCAAATCTCTAAATCCAGGTTTTACCATAATACAAAATAGTACACTAAAATAATTTATTTTTTTTAAGTAGAGAAAACTGACATTAATTGCATGGGAAAGCTAAGAATAAAAGGTTAAGGAACAAATTTCCCTCCTCCCACAGTGTCCCTGCAGACTTGTTTTTCGGTTCAGCAGCTTGCTTTGGTTTTCTGAGTCATAACAAACTACACAGTCTCTCTCAGGCTTTGTCACCTCCACCACTTGATTGCAAGCAAGTTCACAAGTCTTTTAGTCTGCTCCCTGCCTGTTCTGCCTCACTCACTAATGGACTACTCCTTCATGGCCTCATTCAGCATTTCAGAAGCTCCCACTGTATATGCTCAACTGCTTTCATGGAAAGTGTAGTGCTTTCATCTCTCCAAGGAACTCCGTTTGCCTCCCCACATGTCAGCCCTAGAGCGATCAGGTAGTCTTTCCTCCCTGTTCTTAGAACAAAACACAGTATGCACAGACACGTCATATACAGGACACAAAATAGACTAACACAAAGTAAAACTTGTACTGTGCTACTGTAGCCCTTGCCCAAGTAGATGAGACTCCATATCAAGTGTTAGGTACCAGTGTTTACGTAAAAGAAAACATCTGCTACGGGTAAGTGCCCCCTCCGTGACTACAATACAGTATCCCGATGGGTACTCATGCCAGAAAAAAGGTATTTGGTATGTTGTGAGACTTCCAGAAATCATTATTGCCTGGATTGCATTAATGATTCCAGAAATCATTAATCCTCTTACCCCGCCCAAATCATAGTTAGACAGCCAGCCTATGAGGAATGCAAACCTACACTATGACAGGCTTCATCTGTTTAATTTGCTTATTCTCAGCTGTGGCATTTTTGTTATTTTGAGAAGGCTGGGTCAGGAAGGATCCTGTGGGCAAGGAGAAGATCTTTGCCTGATCTTTACCTGAGCAAAAGCTGAGTATGCTCAGAGAAAAAAAACCAAACTTACCCTGTAAGGTGAGAAGGGGTCGGGGAGAGAGAGAGAACAAGGATCATAGAATCATAGAATGTTAGGGGTTGGAAGGGACCTCTGGAGATCATCGAGTCCAACCCCCCTGCCAGAGGAGGACCAGGATATAAGAGTGCAGTACACAAAAGAGACTGAGATGACCCTGGAGGTAGCAGGAAAAAACCAGGTAGAACTCCGAGGTGAAGGAAGAAACTTTGTAAGGATCACAGTGGATTTTGCAGAGCTAGTAGTCACCTAGAAAATCACCAAGATAGCTGACACTAAGCCTAAAGCAAGAACTCATTTGCAGTGGTACAGTCATTTATAAATCCTTTTATATTCTTTTTGACAGAATCACTGAGATTATTCAATTTAAAAAGGTAGGTATTCTACTACTTATTTTAATAAAGCTTGGATTTTATTTTTAACTCTAAAAGCCTTAAGCTTTTTAGACCTAGAAAGGTCTCTACTACAAGTTCTGGTCAACTCAGAGTCCCATCAACAGGTGGTTGTTTATTTCAGTCAGTGAATTACACTAAATCTCTAAATAACAAACAAAACTCCCAAATTACAGGACAGCAGATCAATGTACAGCAAGTAGTCATCAAGACTTTATTCTTTACAACAATTTGTCTTATGACCAACATTGCTGAATGATACTGGAGACCTCTTGTATATAAGTAAAATCTCATTTATCTAACTTGTTAATTACGTCATAGACAACCTCCAATAGACAAAAAGCTCATTCCAGAACAACCACAAAATTAAAATCAAAGGAAACATTCCTGGTAATTTTTAATTACAATGCAAGATTTGCAACTTCAGAATATTCTGATAATTTGGTATAACTATCAAAAAGAAAAATTCTGAAGAGAGCCTGTTTTACCATAAAACATCCTGAAGAGTCTTCCCAGCGGCAGTGAATCTTATCTAAAAGGGTCCTACAAGCCCTGCTCAGCTCTGGGATGGGTAATGGACTTAGCTCCAGAGAATCCTTAGCGACGACACCCAAGGGCCAATGCCATAATATTCTGCAAAAGTTTAACAAATAACCCTCATAGCCACTAATAACTCCCTGACTCAGCTCCAGAAAACAAAACTGCTTCCTTTGGTTTCCAGAAACACAAACCTATCCTCTCTCTAGCTGACAGTGACCTTAGAGCAAACCACAGGCCATGGGATGAGGAATCATTGTAGCCATGGAGCCAGACAACCCAATGAAGCAGAGAGTTAATGACCCTGCTGGTCCATGCTAACTTCTGATCCAGGCCTGATAGTTTTTTGAGAAAGAAGTATTTGCCCTATGCAAAACTATGCCAAGCATTCTGCAATATTTTATAGAACTGCTGATCAAAATCCTGTGGCAGAGAATATTTGCTGCCATAATTTAATTTACTATTATGGATAGTCTAATAATAGTCTAGTAAGGGCCAAGAGTCCCAGGCAGCTGTGAAAGAGACAACGATCAATACTGGCATACCACCCTGGGTTAGGGCCTCCTCCAAATCCAGAAACAAGCAGTCCTTGTCTCATCCTTAAGTGCCAGTTAATCGGTATCCATGTCTAAATCCATGCCAAATCCTGTATTTGTTCACAATAATGAAAGAGTGAAGCAACCAGAAAAATGTGAGAACTGCAGGCAGGTATTTCCCTGTTGTGACAGCTTGTGCTTTTGCTAGCCATGGCATGAGATAATGAAGGGAAGGAAGAGGTATGAGAAGGAAGCAGGGGAGGCAGATGCTACTCCTGATTATGTACTTACAAGAAACAGTAATAATACTGGTTAATAGGAGAGACAGTATGGCTGCATTTGAAGTGAACATACCACAGCACTAAAACTGCCAGCATAGCAGCTGGTCTGACCGAATGCTTGAAGGTAGGGGACCATGTGCCTGAGTCTTCTGGGATGCTAGGAAAGGTCAAGATACTTCAGGTTTATGCAAGTATGCACTTAAATCTTGCCTGCAGTGTGAGTTGGGAAGCACCTTATTGCACAGTAGAATTGCTACTTAGCTTGTTATATATGTCACTGATGCTTCATGACTGGAATTCCCTTTCGTGCATGGGCTTGTGAAAAGCTCTTGAAATGGGGTGCTTTGTCCCACCACTATCCTCCTTAACTTCAGTGTATGACCCTAAACCAGATCTATTTTCCATAATTTTTTACACCTTATTTGCTTATTTCCTCACCACAAGAATGCATATTTATGTCAAGTCACTTACCAAAGATCATCTCACTCATTGAGTACTTTTGACATTTGTATTGGATGGTGTCTTCGTTTAGCCCGCACCCAGGGCTAAACAGTAACAGTTGCTCTCTCACCCAATGTCCTTTCCCCAACTGAGGAAGGGAATTGGGAAAAGGAGGGAGACTCATTTGTAAAGGACTGCAGCGAGTGGGAAGGACCCACTTTAGGAAAAGTACAAAGACAAAACCTGAAGTTTCATTATAAAGAATATTGACCAGACAAAGATCTTCAAATGTAAACATGAGATTTCTTAGAATTTAGATTCCATTTTCAAATGGAAATGATAACGCAGTAAGAACTGAAATAAAGGTTTTAGCATGAAATGTATGGTGCAGCTTAGTAGAGGCCTGTCAAGTTTGCTTTCAATGGGTGTAAGAACCTAGATGAAATGACAAACACTCTTCTAATGACAAGATTTAGACCTATGAGGCCTTATGATGCTGTTGAAATAAAGAAAAAACAAGTACATAGTTGAGCCCAACTTACATTAACCCCCAGAACAAGACACATTTTAAATCTGTTTTGCTTAATTTGGAAAAAGAATCATATGTAAATAAACTGGTGCAAAATTATTTGGTCTGATTAAGTTAGCTGATTCATTATGTACATTTTTCTACTTGCAACATTGATTTCAAGTGAGTAACTCGAATATTTGTATTTGCTAACCAAACGAATCAATATTTTCCCTCATCTGCATTGTTCATAAACAATTTAGTATTGTTACTTTTAAACTACTCAGTTGTCACATCGTAATTTTGCTCTTTGACAAAAATGATCAGCATATCAAAGTAATTTATGAAATATGCACAATTAATATTACACATTTGTTTGGTAAGTGTCCTGAAAATACCCTTCAGTGTGAATGTATGACTCAAATGTTTGTAAACACTACCTTATTGTATTCAAGCAAAGCTTCTGTAGAAAAATTTTCAGATATCACCCATGATTGTCGTGCATTTTAATGAGGTTTTCAGTTTTATTTTGAATAAACTATACAGAAGCAGTAATGCAGTATGCATTAGATTCTGATATGTTAAGCAATAAAGTACACACACAATTTTCTGTTTCTTCCTGTAAAACACGCAAGGATTGAATTCCTATTTCTGTCACTGCCATCTTATTATAAGAATACTGCAAAGAGGAAAACAAATTACTCCTATCCGTTAATTTCCTCTTACCTAATGGGAGCTTTAAAAATGATGGAGCTTCCCTGAGGTACTGAACAGTGATGGTAACTTCATCGCCAGCATTTCGCAGTAGGTGTACCTGTCAGTGTGACAAATAACAGCTACTTTAAACCAAAGAACCACCAGTCATGGAAAGCACATTACTTATAATGAAATCAGCATCTCTGTTGATCTGTAAGAAACTCAGTATGAACATTTCTGACTGGGAAGGAAGAGTATCTTGAGGGTCAAGCCACACCAACAACGGACAAGCGTAGGCAAGAACAATGGAACAACCTGTATAAATAATTTGGAGGGCAACCTGATTTTATATACCAGCTGAACATAACTTCTACGAACAAATTAATTTTATAAAATTGGTATAGGGTAGTAGGCAAATGTGTGTTTATGTAGATATAATACATTAATTGTGTGTGTATACACATAAACAGACACATACATATATATTAATGTCATACATATCTGGATCTTAAGTATTTGGTTGGATTCAGTTCAGTTAAGCACATTTCTCCATTTTAAATATAGTCTTGGTTTTTGTGACTGTCTTCATTATCTACAAGTATTTGCTAACCAGGAGACCACACGTATGTGTACAGACACATGTATTAAAACATCAGAATTTAATCAAAGGCATAGCACACTACTGCATAAAGAGCTTTTTTAAACGCAGAACTTCAAACACCACCTTTAATGAAACTCAATTCCTGTTACAGGGCAGAGTTATTCCCCAGGAATACTTAGGAAACAGGCACTGGGCTCTAATTTGAGCACAACCAGAGCATGAGTGTATCAAGCAGAAAAGTAACTACAGTAAACTAACTCCTATAGACGTATTTAGTGCTCTAATGTTGTAGTTTGAGGAAGCTGGTGCTTGTGTTGCTTCAGGACACTATTTTAGCACAATTCCAGATTGGCCAACATCATGACATGCAGGATTACCTCAAACATTGTAACTCTTCCTCTTGTGTACCTGAAATAATGCTTATGCCAGTGACTGATGTATTAACTCACAAAAAAACGATTAAGCTTATGCCTGATGGATATGAAAACCCAAGACAGGTGAAGAAATCAAGTAAGCAGTCACATAGGCTAAGAATTTTAGACTATAAAAATGTGCAGGAAAGAGTGAGCAAGAGAGCTGACCATAAAACCCCCAACACTAACATGAAGAAAACATTGTCTGGACAGATACATGTTATGATTTGGCTGATTAAGTGAGCAGACATATGAATCACCCATATAAAGTACTATTGTTGAAATCTTACTGTGTGATGTACTTGTAAAATCCATATATTCAATAAAGACTTATAGTGTCTGCCTCCATCCTCCCCACCCATCTTTCAGTCTGTCAAACAATAACTTCCGTTGCTAACAACCTGCATTAGCACTAGGGACCACAGATCAGTCCCTGGGAGGGAACGATAACATTTTGCATTCATGAAGTTATGTAAATCTGGCTCTGCAGGGGAGAAGCAAGAGCTCAATAAGGTCACAGAAAGCACATAACAGGGAGTTTGAGCAGTTTAGAGAGCTTCAGGGACGAGAGTCCAGAAGCAAAGGGGTAAGGGATGCATAAGAGAGAGAGATTTAAAAAAGAAAAGAAGAAAAGGAAAAAGAAAAGGAAAAAGAAAAAGAAAAAGAAAAAGAAAAAGAAAAAGAAAAAGAAAAAGAAAAAGAAAAAGAAAAAGAAAAAGAAAAAGAAAAAGAAAAAGAAAAAGAAAAAGAAAAAGAAAAAGAAAAAGAAAGAAAAAGAAAAGTGCCTGCAGCTTAAGCAAGTTACCCAGAAAGGATGTGCATTTCCTTTCAAATTCTTCCTTCCTGATGGACAGAATCCTCCCTCCCCCAGGGCCCCATTTCTCTGCTCTTCTTGTTCTCTGCTCAGGCATTTTTACTTTTTTTTTCACAGGCTCAATCCACATTTAAATGATTTACTACCAAAAATACAACAGCTAGTGCTACCTACTCTCCCCCAGTACTCTGATATGAGGTGTTCTACTCAAGTCAAAGATTTTGTAGACAATTGACTACAAGAGAACCTGAGGTCTCATTGTGGAAAAAAAACACTGTGGAAAAAACCATGATGATCATTGATTTCTGACTAAACCCTCTCAGGATGATCACAATACGAAGAATCAGGAACTGAAGCACAGTACAATTAGAATGCATCTTTAAGGTCATACAAGAAGGTGTCAGGGCTGCAAAGCAAACCAATGTCCCTTGAGTTCTAACGTATAAGAACAACCATGCCTCCTGAAATCCTCTGCCGCTTATTTCCTGCAATATTTTAGACATTATTTATTACTTACTAAGGAATGAAGATGACTGGTACCTCTGCTACTCCTACCCTACTGTTACAAAGATAGTTTTCCCCTTTATCTGTAGACTATTATACATATTAAATATATATTTTATATATATAAAGTCTATTTGTGTCCTGGTTTGGCCTAAACCAGGTCAATTTTCCTTTCAGTGATTTTTACTTTCAGCTAAGTCTCTTCTAAGTAACTGCACTTTCTGAAAGTAACTGCATGTTTTGCAGACACTGTCTGCTTCCAGGACTGATAACGCTCGAAGTTTGTAGTTATCACTGAGGCACCGGTAGGGATATTGTGCAGAAAGGCTCTTGCTGTACTTGTTCTTAGAGAAACCAAGGTCACTGCTGAATTCCTCACTGCTTACGAGTGAAGAGTCGAAGGCGGGTCGCAGCTGCAGCGGGGAGCGGACAGGGCAGGTGACCCAAAATTGACCAACGAGGGTATTCCATCCCATACACGTCATTCTCAGTATAAAGCGGGGGGATCACGAGGGTCTCGCTCTCTTTTTCTGCTATGGCCGGTGTCCAAGGAGGACTCCGTCTGTTTTCCTGCTGCCCCCGATCCCGATCCGTGCATTCCTGAATCCAGCTCTCGACCGTCGCTAGGCCCAGCCTGGGCCTTCCCGGAGCCTGCCCTGCAGTGCCGGTGGTGACGTGGCTGACTTCAGGGGAGCTCAATCTTGGTTTTGTATATATATTTGTATATATTTGATTATTTCTATTATTGTTATTATACTCTTTTTCATTATTATAGTTTATTAAAACTGTTTTAACTTTCCAACCCAGAAGCCTCTCTCCCTTTTCCCTTTCCCTTTGAGGGGGGGGAGGGTTAACAGAGAGCATCTGTCACAGGTTTAATAGCCGGCCCAGCTTTAAACCGTGACAATTTGATACATATAAAGGACTATTTTATATATACATTAAAATAGACTAATATATATATACACATATGTAAAACTTTTAGTCAAGATTCAGCTATCACATTATTCTTAAATACTTCTGAAATTCTGCAGTAACTGGAAGCTTTGTTTTAAATTTAGTGCCTGATTTGAAGATTCCGGATTTTTATGTTATCTTTAATCATAAGTTCCAGATTATCTTTAGGTGAGGTAAAGGTCAATTGTTTAAAAATAATTAAACTAAAATAAACCAGAACAGAATTAGAATATTAAACTAGAACGTTTGTTTTGTGGATTTACACCAGCTACTTTGCACAAAATGCTCAGAAAATCATGAAACCTATGTCAACTCACATAAACCTTTCCTTGAAAGTAATGCTTTAATATTAGGGTATTTCTGCAGTTCTATCATCACGTAATATTTGGATGCACCAGCAAGATTCAAAATGAATATTCCAGAACATAGTTCTGTTTTGGAATACATCCATGATGAGTCGAATAGGAGCTAAAAAAATACCACGTCTTATAGACATTCACTATCATTCTGCCATATATAGCTGAGCTACATATATATACACATACGTATAGAATCATAGAATCATAGAATGGTTTGGGTTGGAAGGGACCCTAAAGATCATCTAGTTCCAATGCCCCTGCCACGGGCAGGGACAACTTTCCACTAGACCAGGTTGCTCAAAGCCCCATCCAATCTGGCATTAAAATTGCCAGGGAGGGGGCAGCCACAACTTCTCTGGGCAACCTGGTCCAGTGTCTCACCACCCTCACAGGAAAGAATTTCTTCCTAATACCTAATCTAAATATACCCTCTTTCGGTTTGAAACCATTACCCCTCATCCTATCACTACATGCCCTTGTAAAAAGTCCCTCTCCAGCTTTCCTGTAGGCCCCCTTCAGGTACTGGAAGGCTGCTAGAAGGCCTCCCCGGAACCTTCTCTTCTCTAGGATGAACAGCCCCAACTCTCTCAGCCTGTCTTCATAGGAGAGGTGCTCCAGCCCTCTGATCATCTTCGTGGCCTTCCTCTGGACTCGCTCCAACAGCTCCATTCCTTCTTATGTTGGGGGCCCCAGAGCTGAACGCAGTACTCCAGGTGGGGTCGCACGAGAGCAGAGTAAAGGGTCAGAATCACCTCCCTCGACCTGCTGGCCACGCTTCTTTTGATGCAGCCCAGGATACAGTTGGCCTTCTGGGCTGCAAGCACACACTGCCGGCTCATGTTGAGCTTCTTGTCAACCATAACCCCCAAGTCCTTTTCCTCAGGGCTGCTCTCAATCCATTCTCCACCCAGCCTGTATTTGTGCTTGGGATTGCCCAGACCCACATGCAGGACCTTGCACTTGGCCTTGTTGAACTACATGCAGTTCGCACAGGCCCACTTCTCAAGCCTGTCAAGGTCCCTCTGGATGGCATCCCTTCCCTCCAGCGTGTCGACCACGCCCCACATCTTGGTGTCGTCAGCAAACTTGCTGAGGGCGCATTCAATCCCACTGTCCATGTTGCCGACAACGATGTTAAACAGGACCGGTCCCAATACTGACCCCTGAGGAATGCCACTTGTCACTGGTGTCCACTTGGACATCCAGCCGTTGACCGTAACTCTTTGAGTACGACCATCCAGACAATTCTTTATGCACTGAGTGGTCCATCCGTCAAGTCCATGTCTCTCCAATTTAGAGACAAGGATGTCATGAGGGACAGAGTCAAATGCTTTGCACAAGTCCAGGTAGATGACATCAGTTGCTCTTCCCCTATCCACCAGTGCTGTAACCCCATCATAAAAGGCCACCAAATTTGTCAGGCATGATTTGCCCTTGGTGAAGCCATGTTGGCTGTCACCAATCACCTCCTTGATTTCCATGTGCCTCAGTATAGTTTCCAAGAGGATCTGCTCCATGATCTTGCCAGGCACAGAGGTGAGACTGACTGGCCTGTTGTTCCCTGGGTCTTCCTTTTTTCCCTTCTTGAAGATGGGGGTTATGTTTCCCCTTTTCCAGTGAGTGGGAACTTCACCAGACTGTCATGACTTCTCAGAAATGATGGACAGCAGCTTAGCAACTTCATTCGCCAGTTCCCTCAGGACCCGTGGATGCAGCTCATCAGGTCCCATGGACTTGTGCACCTTCTGGTTCCTTAGATGGTCTCGAACTTGATCTTCTCCTACAGTGGGAGGTTCTTCATCCTTCCAGTCCCTGCCTCTGCCTTCTGCAACTTGGATGGTGAAGCTAGAGCTCTTGCCGGTGAAGACTGAGGCAAAGAAGTCGTTGAGTACCTCAGCCTTCTCCATATCTTGAGTAACCAGGTCTCCCGTTTCCTTCTGGAGAGGAGAGGGCCCACATTTTCCCTAGTCTTCCTTTTATCACCGACATATCTATAGAAGCATTTCTTGTTGTCCTTGACATCCCTGGCCAGATTTAATTCTATCAGGGCTTTAGCTTTCCTAACCTCATCCCTGGCTTCTCGGGCAATTTCCCTGTATTCCTCCCAGGCTACCTGCCCTTGCTTCCACCCTCTGTAGGCTTCCTTCCTGTGCCGGGGTTTAACCAGAAGCTCCTTGTTCATCCATGCAGGCATATACACATACACATATACAGGTTATGCTTGCTTTGTTCAAAAGCTGAAAGAGAGTCTTATATTAAGTCATATTGGACCATACGTGAAAAGAGAGTTCAGACATATGTACAAAAATTTGTATGTATTTCATATATATGTATATCTCCATACAAACTGATCCAGAGATGAAAAACACCTATGACAAAAAATGAAGAAACTGTTGGTATATCCTTGTATATGTTTAAATTGGACTGCAGTCACTTTTCAGTCTCCACTTGATGAATTTGTCTTCCCAAACTTCATTAATATCTTCATCAGGCTTGAAATGAAGTGATGTTGTTCTAGCCCAGCCACACCACCTAATGACTTTGCGCTGTTTATGCTAAACTACATTGCGACGGAGCCTTCACAACTACATCAAACGCTTTTAAATGTTTATAAACAATGTTTATAAACCCAAATGTTTATGAAAGACAGAAAGTCAACTTTTTTTTGCCACACTGTACTGATAGAACCACTGAATTTTGAGTCATTGACTAACAAAGTTTAATTAGAAATATCGTCTGTTAGTGTACGCATAAAGTTAACAAATAATTAATTAATTCATTCTCTTTAAAAAAAAAGTAATTAATTATGAATTTACATGTAAGCACTTGAAACAGCAGATGTGCTTCACTTTGTAGTCTTGCGCATAACCAGGTAGTGAATATTATTGTATTAAAAATAAATAGTAAGTTGTTTAAATTCCTGATCCTTACATGAAAGTTGATTCGGTCCCAGAAGTGGAAAGACATTTGGCCTGATCCTTGAAAAGAAACCCCAACCTCAGGCCAAGTACATCTGGCTGCAAAAAATCCAACAAGTAAATACCCTGCAGGCATCCGCACTGACATCTGCACCGCATGGAGGGGGACAAACGCCCTGATCTGAAATTAGGAGGGTAACGCGTGTTACTTTTATGTGTAGGGGGTGCAGGAGCCCAGGCGCTGGCAGTGGGGCTGCGGGGCCTCTGTGAGGAGAGGCCAGGGCTGCCTCGGGCCGGACACAGCCGGTTCCAGCCGGCTCCGACCCACCCACCGAAGGGCACGGCTCCAGGGGGAGGCAGAGGAGCAGGGAATGAAGGAGGGAAGTTGAGCCTGGGAAAAGGGGTGGGGGGAAGGTGTTGGTTCAATTTTTTTGTCTCTGTTTCTCAGTACCCATATCTATTTTAATTGGAAATAAAATTAATTAATTTTCCCAAGTCGAGTCTATTTTGCCTGTGGGCACTGGTAAGCGATCTCCCTGTCTACCTTGACCCATGAGCTTCTTCACCCTATTTTCTCCCCCTCTCCTGTTGAGGAGGGGGACTGAGAGAGCACCTGGGTTGGCATTTGGCTGCTGCCCAGGGCTGACCCACCACCGTGGGTTCAAGAAAGCTTTACCAAAAAAAAAAAAGAAAAATTAAAGGAGGAAGTGCAGCAATGCTATTCACATACAATGGAACAATGCCAAAAAGGTGATACAGTAGGAAAAGGAAAGGACATCCAGAGTATTCCGCATTCCCTTCCAAAGAAAAAATGTCAGAAGGTCAGTATCAGGGTAGCAGGAAGTCAGAATTGGTAAGAAATACAAGATCCTGTCACCAGATGCTGCTGTATCTTGTGATACACAGAATCACAGAATGGTTAATGGTTGGAAGTGACCTCTGCAGGTCATCTAGTCCAACCCCCTGCCAAAGCAGGTCCCCCTAGAGCGTGTTGCACAGGGTTGCGTCCAGGCGGGTTTTGAATATCCCCAGAGAAGGAGACTCTACAGCCTCCCTGGGCAGCCTATTCCAGTGCTCTGATACCATTTTAATTGTCATTGTGTGGTAACTATATTAGTAACTCTGACTTTAGCTTATAATCAGCATAGCTATGTCAGTATTTTGTAAAATCCAACAGGTAATTTCAAAGCCAATGAATTTATAATATAATAACAATACGGTACTAAAATATGTAATGGGAAGAAACATAAACCAAATAAAGTTAATACTGAGAACTCACTTTCTTATTCACAGTTGGCTTTTTAGAAAGGAACAAATGTGAACCATTTTAATTCTTTGACTTTGGAATAACAAGGAAGAATATTAACTTCCTTATAGATATAAGCATTTTGAAGAAAACTTTCAAACACAGCACTAGAACTGTGTTTCCTCTTAAATAAGCAAAGAATGTTTGCACACAAACATTTATATTTGTCAAGAAATGAGAGGACACAGCATGACAGACATACAGCCTAATGTACTTTTGGAAGATCTTAGTCAAATGTTACAAAGATAATTTAAATCCAAAAACTGTATGGAACAAAACAAAACAAAACAATAGATTAGAAACCGCTGCAGAGTGTGAAATTTGGTTTTTAATTCAAATGATATTTTGAAAAGGAAAGAACTGTAATATTAATGCTTTGTTTTAAAATTACCAAGCAGTTACACTTTAAAAGATACTCATACTGTATCATACTCTCCTGGAGCTACTTTGTATTCTTAGTATTGAACCACACGCATACTAAGAAAAAAAAAAACAATTTCAGTGCTCACAAGAATGTATTAACGTTACGGAAGGTCACTAAATAATGCACTGCTCTGTGGTGCTGAAGCTTTCGCCCAAGTCCAGTCAGTCCAAAAAGACAAATCCAGTGGCTTTGGAGTAAATTCACTGTTGCACTGTTGCCTTACCATTGTATTAATACAAAAGGAGAATTGTAAAAGTGAGTGGTTTGGTTTTTTTTTTAAATAGTTGATTAAATACATTTACTGCAATTAACTGTGTGTGTATATGCATTTACTTGTGTGTTGATACGTATGAAAGAGAAAAGGGCTTCAAAGCAAATGCTTGCTTTTCATGCTGGCTCTAATTTCTGGATTTTGCATTTCTCTAAGTGGATTCATCAAGCCAGGGTTTATTATGCTTCTCTTTTTCACATGCATTTCTCAAGAATAGAACAGAGTGAACATTGAAAATATAAATAGGAGCTTCTAGATCTCACAGTCCAGTGTATGCAAATAAAAATGAGAGTCATATTTTAGGAAAACCAAATGACCTTTGTTGCCTCATTTTCACTGTCAACACCCACTTCAGGGAAATTTTATATACCTAACTCAGGCAGGCAAGTCAGCGGCACAATTCATAGCTGATGTGCATTCTTTTTAAATTCTGGTGCCTTGTGTTTACCTTGTTTTGCTCTAAACCTTCAAACATACCTGATCATTAATATTCACACTGCTCAGAGATTTAGACAGGGTTTTGGCTGTTTAAATCAGGTTCTGTCTTATTATAGATCAGAACTGTAACAGCAATTAAAATGGAAAGGGAGCATGTCTTTGATGAATGAATTCACCCATATGGCCCTTTAGCTAAGATCACCTAACTTTGGCCATTTAAAAGATTCAACTCTAAAGTAGCTGTTATTATTTTTTCTAGAAATCAGTAAAGATCTTAAGATAAAAAGGAATCATCACCCACAGGTGTCTGTCTCTAAATAAGGACAGTCTGGATGATAACCTTACACTTCAAACATCTGCATCTGAAGTTAGATGAAATGAATCCTATCTCGCATCTATAGACGAAAATTTAAGATTAAACACCTAACTCAGACTAAAAGTGTGAAGCAAAAATTCTGAAGTAAAAGAAGTGAATCTCCTGAGATAATCTTAAATTTTCAACTGTCTCTATGAGTAGGCAAGGAAAATGCATGAAAAAATGAGACCTCACACAAGTAGTCTTTAAAATGACAGCAGAAGCAAAGTGGTTTTAAAAATAAGTTTATAAAATTAAAATTGGATTTCAAATAGTATTGGAAAAGCATGGAGCAGAATTAAGTTAGTGCAAGAAATAATGATTTCTTGACACTTGTCTCTTTTCCACTGGTCAATTATGAAGTGGCTTCCAATAAATACTTCTGATTCTTATTTTCCTAGCTTTGCAGAACTCAATGAGCAATACTCTCTTCCTTAATGGTTAATTGGCTACTCCAAAACAAGCATTTGTGTCTGAACTAGTTATACAAATATGCTAGGAAAATGACAGTCAATTTATAAATTCTGCAGTGGCTTGCAACACTCTTCCAGTCTTTCCATTTTCACTTAGGTGTCTTATCCTATAATTAGAACAAAAATTATTTTTACAGAAATCTATCATAGATATCCATCATAATTATATACCATGACTCAAATAACTTCTCCTTATACTTCTCTACTTTACCAGCACTATTCTTTGACATTTGTGTATTTGCCTGAAAAGGTTTATAGCTTTCATAGCCATTGAGCAAATCACAGAATGAATTATAAAAGTTGATATAATATTGCTAATGAGTCAATCACAGAATCACAGAATCACAGAATGTTAGGGATTGGAAGGGACCTCGAAAGATCATCTAGTCCAATCCCCCTGCCGGAGCAGGATTACCTAGACCATATCACACAGGAACGCGTCCAGGCGGGTTTTGAATGTCTCCAGAGAAGGAGATTCCACAACCTCTCTGGGCAGCCTGTTCCAGTGTTCGGTCACCCTCACCGTAAAGAAGTTTTTCCTCATATTTATGTGGAACCTCCTGTGCTCCATCTTGCACCCATTGCCCCTTGTCCTGTCAAGGGATGTCACTGAGAAGAGCCTGGCTCCATCCTCTTGACACTTGCCCTTTACATATTTATAAACATTACTGAGGTCACCCCTCAGTCTCCTCTTCTCCAAGCTAAAGAGACCCAGCTCCCTCAGCCTCTCCTCATAAGGGAGATGTTCCACTCCCTTAATCATCTTCGTGGCTCTGCGCTGGACTCTCTCTAGCAGTTCCCTGTCCTTCTTGAACTGAGGGGCCCAGAACTGGACACAATATTCCAGATGCGGCCTCACCAGGGCAGAGTAGAGGGGGAGGAGAACTTCTCTTGACCTGCTAACCACACCCCTTCTAATACACCCCAGGATGCCATTGGCCTTCTTGGCCACAAGGGCACACTGCTGGCTCCTGGTCATCCTGTTGTCCACTAGGACCCCTAGGTCCCTTTCCCCTACGCTGCTCTCTAACAGGTCTGTCCCCAACTTGTACTCATACATGGGGTTGTTCTTGCCCAGATGCAGGACTCTACACTTGCCCTTGTTATATTTCATTAAATTTCTCCCCGCCCAACTCTCCAGCCTGTCTAGGTCTCTCCGAATGGCTGCACAGCCTTCTGGCACGTCAGCCACTCCTCCCAGTTTTGTGTCATCAGCGAACTTGCTGACAGTGCACTCTATTCCCTCATCCAAGTCATTAATGAATATATTGAATAGTACTGGTCCCAGTACCGACCCTTGAGGGACTCCGCTAGACACAGGCCTCCAACTGGACTCTGTCCCATTGACCACCACTCTCTGGCTTCTTTCCTTCAGCTAGTTCACAATCCACCTCACTACCCCATCATCCAGACCACACTTCCTCAGTTTAGCTGCGAGGATGCTGTGGGAGACTGTGTCAAACGCTTTACTGAAATCAAGATAGACCACATCCACAGCTTTACCATCATCTATGCACCGGGTTACGTCCTCATAAAAGGCTATCAAGTTGGTTAAGCATGACTTCCCCTTGGTGAAGCCATGCTGAGTGCCCTTAATGATCCCCCTATCCTTGATGTGCGTAGAGACAGCACGGAGGACAAGTTGTTCCATCACCTTTCCGGGTATGGAGGTGAGGCTGACCGGTCTATAGTTACCCAGGTCCTCCTTCTTGCCCTTTTTCAAGACTCAGTCCTTTTTGGAGTCTTCAATCCACTCCTTTTTTGTAAATCTGTCTATGCCATACATGTTAGTAGCATCTTGTGGTTTTATTTCCTCAGATTGTGATGAATAATTAGCCTAAATGATTAACTATATGGCTACTGCTTATATTACTACAATTTTGAGAAATTTTCTTTTATCTGTTATTTAGCAAACATATAGCCTCTGTTTCAATGAACTAAAATTTAAAAAGATGAGACAAAGCACGTGAGAAAAGTGGTGAAGTAAAAAATTATTTTTATGAAGTAGTTTCCATCCAGAACGTTGTCACTGCTACAACAGAGCAACAATAATGATGACACAGTACTGCACTGTTACTGATGCCACCCATAGATAAAAGTATTCTACTCCCATCCCTCTACTGAAATGTAAAGCCCTCAAGCAACAAAAAGAAGACAGAGCTGACCAGCATCAGACATGTATGGACACTTCGAAATTTTCTAATTACCCAGAAAAATACAGAGAATAATGTTGAATTTATCAAGGATGCTATTAATGATCACTTCGAAAGTGAAATGAATTACACTCAGAAGGATGGCATGACTGCAAGGGTACAGTTACAGTGGGAAAGATGGCCCTTATTGGGAATGTTTTTTCAACAAGCTGATAAATATATATTTTATATTATTATGAATCAGTAATACAGATTATTAAATTATGAGTCCCATGCAAAGTTCGTAGTTAAAAACAGCACTTGCATAACACTGAACTGGGCTTGCTAAGCAGTTACTTATCAGAGGTAGAAGAGATTGGAAAATCTTGCTGACGTGATCAATTTCTTTGAACACAATATAGAGATTTTATACTTCAGAAGAAACAACAGGAAGACAGAAAAGAAAGATCTTAGGTAGGCAGGCGGCAATTCTTCAGCTTGGGCTGCACATGTATTTTGGCAGATATGTTTTATTGGGACGGATGTCAGTGAGTAGGTGAAACATTTAGACCTCAATGAACGAGATTTCTAGCACACGGTGAGCCCTGCACCCAAATCACTGTGCTGCTCCACTCCTTGCTATAATCTAGGAGCTTTCTCGTGATGTTCTTGTGCTTCAGCAGGAACTGGGGTTCACAGCAAGCTTTCACCACAGGTCAGAAGGCACAACTCCCTCTGTGGCTATAGTTATACAAAAAACTACCAAGTATAATACAACTGCACTATACACTAAGAGAAGCCATTAAGTTTTTTGTTTGTCAAAGAATCAGACATAAATTCAGAGGCAGAAAAGGCATTAACTGGAGACAAAACACAGAGAAAAGTAAAGCAGAAGAGGCACTACTGCTTTTCCCAATTCTCCTTGTGCCTGACTGCTGTTTTTTTTTTTCTCATATTATATTCACATGGATTTGCTATCATTCATACCTTGCCAATCAGTCCCTTTGGCTGGATGAGTATCTGAGGAGTCCCTGTCATGGTGGATATGTAACAGCAATTGGTACGTATGTCCCAGACTGGGCACTGAAACTACAGAGAATCTGCATCTTCCAATTTAAAAATAAAACATACTGTTATCTGAGAAAATAAGTCCTATTTATTATCACTTTAAAGATGTCCCATCCCCATTTCCTACCTATGAAGAAAATGCAGCTTCTGTAAATTTTCACAGATTTAAATTAAACTGCAATTTCTCTTAGTTTACTCAGCACTTTTCTCTTATTTCTGCCTACAAATACAGTAAAAGATGTTTTTAACTACAAATCTTCATTATTAATTTAAACAAATAACACTGCTCCTGTATGATACAATTACCAGGAATTATAGATAAAAAAGGAAATTATTTACATGTTTTTTCATTATTTTTTACATTATTTTTTCCACTTACACACTTTAGTCTGTGTTTCACTTCAAAACAATGCTCACACAAATATCTGGGATATGAAAGATGCTGATACATATTGTGCATTGGAAAATACATTCTGAGCCAAATCAGCTGTTCCCTGAAGTTTAAATAAATTTGCTTAAGTCTAACTATTACCTGAAGCATGAAGACCCATCCCTGAGAAAGTAACTTTGCCATCCATCAAAAAATTCCAAGAATATCAGAGCATTACAGGGACTTCTCTCTGAAATTCAGGTCACTCTCAACTGTTATCAGTGTGCTGTAATTGAAAAGAGTTCAAAGCTACAGAACTCATAATTTTAGAATAAGCAGTATGTTTTATTGCTCGTCTACTGTAACACATTACTTGTAAAAAGAAAGAATTGTGTCAGGTATCAAAAAATTACAACAGACAGAAATGGCCAAATTACCGGAAAACAAACATAGAATACTTAGATTGAAACTTTACTGAAACTTTATTAAATCATTACTGACATATCTGCTATATCAGCAACATGTACTATAGTAGCAAAGTGCCACTTCCAGTTCAAATACACATACACGTACACGTATCTGACTGAGCGTGATTGGAAATGTGTATGTTTAAGTGGAATCAGAATCTGTAGAAATGCAAACATTTCTATCCCAAATGCAGGCCTTTTCAAGTAATCAAATTGGAGCAGTCTAACCCTGCAGGTTCTTAATCTTAAAATATATTTGAAAGACTTTCTAGATGGTGGTTAAATGGTTGTATTTATACAAACTCCAATTGACACAGATTAAGTTAAAAAGACTAAATGCAGATTTTCATGTAGCCGTTACTGTTCCAATTTTGTCAGTGTTTGCTTGTATTCATAAAATATCTGCAGAGTTCTCAGAAAAGGATTTTATCTGACTAAAGTGCTTCTGAGGAGAGAGATATCAGACAGAAAACTGACACTGTCTACCGGCAACGGTATGAAATGGTGATGAAGGTAATTTCAGTTGAATAATAGACAATATTTAATGAAGGCTGTCTTGTGCTACTGAGTGCAAAAGCCAAACCAGAAGCTTTTGAAGTTATCAAACCCAGCAGGTCACAGGCTGCATTCTCTGATTTAGAAACTGTTGACAATTTGGGCATGGCTTCCTTTTCTTACATCAAACTTTTCCACAATGATCCTGCTGTACTATGACTTCCTAGTCTAATTGACATTTCACAGGCATCCAGAATTAATACAGGACTAAACGTAAGAAGCACTGAGAACGGCTTTTGGTGTCTACACATTTACAGCTGAAGTACAGACAGAAGTCCTAGACCTGTGGACTGATCAGCTCAATGGACTGCCCTTCACTTTGGATTAAGCATAGAATTTATTTGTAATCAAGCATATGTTCACCGTTTCAGGCTTAAAGAACTGGAGCACCTAGAAAATAAAAAACATTACTATTTTATACTGAAATTCTTACAGCATGTAGAAGAACATAATAGGAATACCTACGGACAAAATGCAGCACTGTTTCATAGTAATAGTACTCCTGTATGTCAGTCTTTAATGCTTTTGTTTTCACAACTCCCCAAGCATGAAAGTGCTACTATCACCATAAAACAGTAGGTCACCTGCAATGTTCAATATGCATCAGCAAGAAATTTGTGTTAGGCAAAGTCCCATACCTAAACCTTCTGCACACTATCTCAGGACCCCAGCGCATGATTCCTTGCAATTGTGCTACTGTACAGGCCAATATTTATTCAGCACAGGTCACCATAAAGTATATTCCTTTATTCAATACTAAACATTTCCTGTACTGGAAAAAACCATTCTAATTGATGAGGGGAACATCATGCAAACCTCATCAACATGTTAAAGTCTTCTGAAGAATTAGTTTCTCCTCCCCCAGAGTACAGATTACAGCTATATTTGTTTAAATACAGGGCTATACTTTTTTCTATTAGACTTTTTGCTGTCTAATACCTGATTAGACAAAAGACAACAGCAAAAAACCTTTTGATTTCCTGATCCAGTTCTTTAATAGTTTTGACGCAATGTGCTAGCTTATTTGCCATCTGAAGTGGCACTCCTGCTCTACGAGTATTTTGTCTGCTATCTATAGTAAGGAAGAAGAGCAGCCTGCTTATTCTATTATCCAGCCTCAATTCAGTAGCTAACAAATGTGCCTGAAATGTGCCTGACAGCTGTAAGACCCATTCACTTTTTTAGATCACACTCCCATTAAGTCAATGTCTTTTTGAAGAGGAACAATACTTATGTACAGCTCATACAGTGATGATACCCTGATGAAATACTGAGGGTCACCCAATATAAGACAGTGAATTAGTCAAAAGCACAAAACATTGTTTAGATTGGCAAAGGAAGGTCGGGGAGGGAGAAATGAAAAAGAGAGGCTACTGCTTTAGAGAAGCTAGCTCAGCCAGAGTGGAAAACCAGCAGAGTGACCAAAAATGAAGACATAGACTTGTTTGTGCACAGGATGTAACCATCACAGGAAGCAAGAGTGGACAGGTCTTCCTAGCAATTGCCAGGGATAACAAGGGACATCGTACAGCACTGTTACTGAATCCATCAAGTCTCTTTTCAAAAATGGGTAATTTCTTTTCCTACCAGCTGTTTCAAAGACCCTCCAGACTTATCCACAGATAGTTTATACCCTTTTGTTCTTATTCCAACATTCTCCTTTAGCTTAAATATTTGATCTCCCTCCATTGTGCTCAATTTTATACAGGTGGGAGGAGGAGATGGAAGAAAGAGCATCTTTATTTTTGACTAAAGAGGATAGTATAATTTGTTATAAATACTTCGTAGGTCTTTCAACATTTATAAATTAAATAAATATAAAATTAAAATGGTTAAAAGAGACACAGCTTTGTTTTTTGGTTTGGTGGGGTTTTTTTAAAGCTCAACTCCTTTCACCCTTAGGAAGTACTGCTTAAAATGGCAGCTGTCCATCCACACTCTCTGTGTGCTTTGTCTAAGAAGTGCTACATTTTGCACCCATAGCTTAGCAAAGACTTTAATTCTTCCTATAGCTCCTTTGTGCCAGGTAGTTGAATTCTTCCATCAGTTTTAATTATAGCAATTCTGCTTTTGTGCTCAAAGATTATGCACATCGTCAATGCTCATAACGCCAGAGTACTTGATGCTTCTCTAACCCATGGAATTAAGTGATTGTGAAATAGATGGGGGTAAAATAGTAGTACTGAAATCTGAACTACTTAATTGTGGATGCTTTCTTAACATGTTTAGAGCTTGAAAGAAAGTCAATTTCCACAAGTACGTTACAGAAATTATGTAATATTTTAAAGTATATGTTTAACACAAGGACCATAATGTGTTACATCATTTTTTAAAATCTTTCTCTGAAATTTTGCTATCCTTTATAAAAGCACAGTAAAGGTGCAAAAGGGTGCAAATTTAAATGGCAAAAAATGTGTTTTAAAGCATGTGAGTTTCATCATTTGCATGTAAAAGACACTGGAGACTAAAAGTATACTATAACTTACTTCTTAATGAGGAATGCTGCCAGATGCATTCAGTGATGAAATAATTGCATTTCTTAGAGCATCTGGAAACAGTGAGGTTGAATTGTACATCCCACAAAATTTTAAAGTTACACTATAATTTGCTCATTTTATGTACCTTTATTTTTATGCAGTGCTGGGATACAGAATACTTACGGCAAATTAGCACCTGGAGAAAGGAAATTCAACTCAGATCTTTTTCATCTAAGCAAGGTGAAAAACACTTTTTAATTATTTGTCTCACTGTCATGATAACAGGGCTGCTGTTCTACTATGACCAAATCCCTAAGAAAATAGCTCAGAAAAATTCTGTAGGGTAACTGAAAGAATAGGAAAACTATGAACAGCAGAACTTCCCTCTGCACTCTAATGTCACAATTTAGCATTTTCTATTAATGTTTCTTTTTTTCCTCTCCTTCTGTTACTGCCCATCTACACAGCAGCAGCAAATTTTCTAAAATACATGGTAAGTCTTAACTAATGAAAGCAACTACATTAAACCCATTAATAAATGCTGACTGAGGCAAAGACAAAGTAACTCTGAGAACTATCAAGATGAAGTTAAGAAAGTAAAATCTTCAGAAGCTTGATATCATAGAATCATAGAATCATAGAATGGTTTGGGTTGGAAGGGACCTTGAAGATCATCTAGTTCCAACCCCCCTGCCACGGGCAGGGACACCTTTCCACTAGACCACATTGCTCAAAGCCCCATCCAACCTGGCCTTAAACACTGCCACGGAGGGGACATCCACAACTTTCTCTGGGCAACCTGTTCCAGTGTCTCACCACCCTCACAGGAAAGAATTTCTTCCTAATACCTAATCTAAATATACCCTCTTTCGGTTTGAAACCATTACCCCTCATCCTATCACTACATGCCCTTGTAAAAAGTCCCTCTCCAGCTTTCCTGTAGGCCCCCTTCAGGTACTGGAAGGCTGCTAGAAGGTCTCCCCGGAGCCTTCTCTTCTCCAGGCTGAACAACCCCAACTCTCTCAGCCTGTGTTCATAGGAGAGGTGCTCCAGCCCTCTGATCATCTTCGTGGCCCTCCTCTGGACTCATTCCAACAACTCCATGTCCTTCTTATCTTGGGGCCCCCAGAGCCGGACGCAGTACTCTGGGTGGGGTCTCACGAGAGCAGAGTAGAAGGGCAGAATCACCTCCCTTGACCTGCTGGCCACGCTGCTTTTGATGCAGCCCAGGATACGGTTGGCCTTCTGGGCTGCAAGCGCACATTGCCGGCTCATGTTGAGCTTGCTGTCAACCACCACCTCCAAGCCCTTCTCCTCAGGGCTGCTCTCAATCCATTCTCCGCCCAGCCTGTATTTGTGCTTGGGATTGCCCTGACCCACATGCAGGACCTTGCACTTGGCCTTGTTGAACTTCATTTTTGTTTTTCTTTTTGTCTCTCTAGTCCTAAAAAAAAACCATCAAAATGCTTTAACTAAACAGAAACATGTTGAATGTTTCATGGTTAAAGAGTTTCTTCATGAAAACTTATTTATAGAAATGTCGCAGTTTCTTGTACAGCTGTATATGAAAACTGCATTGTGTTTGAAAGTGACTTACAAATGCTTTCAAATCTACATGCCTGCTTTGGCTGATCCCAAATTTAAATCTCCTAAATAATGGGGAAAGCAAGTGGTCAGAGTCTGAGATGATTCCAGCAAGCTCCCTCTCATAATATTTAGGGCTGATGGATTCTGCCCATGCTGTTTCTGTTCATGTCTGTGTGTAACTGGAGATAGCCTCTTGGCCTGGAGCACACCACAACTTTATGTCAGTCAAGATACAACCCCTTTATTCCATGCCCCAAAATGACCCAGTTAAAGAAATAATAGTAATGGCAACATATTGGGAAGTCAATAAGCCTAATCACAAACTAAATAAATCATATTTCATACACAGAAACCAGTCATAGAAAAGCTGATAGGCAAAACCCTCTACATTTCTTTTCCAATATCCAGTGACAATGTAGGTCAGTGTTGGAAATCAGCTAGATTAAGAAAAGTAAAATATGCTAAAGTTTTTTGCTTTGTTCTTTTCAAATACCCTTTTATTTTATTTTTTTTTTTGAGGAAACAGCTGTGAAACTATCTAGAAGAAAATTCAGAAAATGATCAAACTATCTTCAAAAGATCGAAAGCACATAAAAATACTTTGGAAAAACTAAAGAGAGACTCAGCTGGTATCCATAATGATGGATCCCCCTAAGTTATTTCATAGCATAGCCCTGCCAAGTTGTTGTAGAGAAATCTCCACCATTTTCCTCTTCCTCTCTCTTCAGCTCTTACGAACAGAGAGGATCTAGAGAAGGGAAGGGATAATGTCAAAGTTGTGAAAGTATGTACCTTAATTTTATTTCCTCTACAAGTTTTGATTAATTAAGGTCTCTAAAAACACATACATGAGAAGGAAAACAATTTTAACTCTACGTTAGTCAATTACATATTTTAAGTTTTTACTTCTTTTTTTTTTTTTAATTTTTATTTAATAGTTACTTGAGAGAGATCAGGGAAAGCATCAGCAAAAGCCCTTTCAAAAAGTCACTGGAACAGATTTTCCGTGCTTTCCTGCTGCTCTTCCCTTTGTTTCCTCTCTGGCATTTCCCTGAGACTTGTTTGTCATCTCTCTGGAAGCACAATGGCTGCTTTGTTTGATTATTCTATTTCATATTTCTTTAGGCTTCCCATGATAAAACATACAACCCCACAAAAACGCACACACGCTTCTTCTCTATGTGTTCAGTACAATTTTTACAGAGATTGATTTCTTATTTCCACTCTACTGCATATGCATTACTTGAACACATACCAGGAAATAAAGAATGTGATGTTGAGGTGATTTAAGACATTACTGGTAAGTTTCTGTGCAATATCACTTTTTTTTTTTTTTTTTTAACTTGCATTCAGACAGTAAAATGTAATTTCAGCTAAACTTTGCAGTAATGTATACAGACTATTTCAGAAAGTGTGTACAATTTTATTGTCCCTTTTTTAATTTTTGGTAACTGTTCATTTTAAAAATGCTCTTTAGTAGCATCCACCTGTTCTTGCAGTGTGTCTAAACAAAAAAGAACAGGAGGAACAGATTGCTTTTGTTAGGGTGTGCGAACAAGGCAGCAAGGGATAGGGAATACAGAAGCACAATTTCATTTAGATGAAAACCATTTATAACATCACTTTTAAACTCTCAACAAAACAATTTACTAAAATGCAGAAATCTAAAAGCAAATTTTGAAAAGTACCAAGAAAATGGGAGAGCCATGAAGCTGACGAAAAAAAATCAAACAGTTCCACGGCATTCAAGGGAATCAGACAGTCTTCACATGACATGAGAAAATCTGTTACTGGTTCTTCTTGATCTGGTAGAATTACCATTCCAATATTAGCACAATATTTCTTCTATGTTGACAGAACAAAAACAACAAAATTGCAGTACAATGGACTAACTATTCGAGTGAACCATGCAGAGTATTGCTCAAAGTCCTAACAATATTCATCTTGGCAGCATTAAGATAAATCTTCAAGAAATGAAACATGCATAGTCTTTCTATGTAGAAAAATATTTGTCTTCATTTAACTGGTCAAACTCATTTTACACTTGTCATATTTCAATTAAACTGTTCTTTTTTATTTCATAAAATTTTCTCTGTTGGGTGAAAGAGCATGTTCAAACTGAAAAGCTTGCCACAGGAAAAACGGTAAAAGTTCAAGGAATAGCCTGAAGATACGCGTCAGTCTTGAGTCAGAAATGTGTGCATGTCTGTAAGGGTATCTATACATTTTAATGTAGAAACTATCTGGGCAATCTAGCAAAACAACAAGCATTTCTCTTGAAATTTGATCTGTACTGCTGATTATTTCTGGCAGGAATCTTAAGGTATTAAACCCTCTACGGATATTAAATGAAAACTTTGTTTTTACTTTCTCCAAATGTCACAACCTTGTTGCCTCATGTATTACTGAATTACATATTCAAATATTAACATGTATTTAAATCTACAGAACATAATACTGCAGTTTTTAAATTGTAAATATATATCTCAATTTGTTTAAAGATAGCAGTATATTAATGATTTTAGTAACAACATAAATCAATAAAATCTGCTCATTAATATGACTATGAGGTATTACTACACAGTAAAATTAGTAAATCACAAGAATGTATATTTGCTATTTCACAAGCATCTATTAATTTGACAAGTTATTTTATAATTCTTTTTATTATTTTATTGATTTTACTAAATGATCACTATAATTCTATGCTTTTTATTATCTTAAATTCGATATGAGATATTTTTTGAGCAGATAAACATTACATACATTTTTAGGTATGTATCTTCTAATTTTTTTCTATTATGTGACCTTTTTCTTTCTGATATTACATGGATAAAATTCATAATCTGTGTTCCACCACTTGTAACTGAGTTCAAGAAGACCATACAGAGAACTTTAATTCTAAAATAGCTAACACAGAATGGATGATGGAATAAGGGATGAATGAAAATAAAATTTCAATATCTCAAGGAAGATATGCAATTTTCAGATTTATTCCTTGTGTCTCAATGAATCAGGCTATTGAAGCACAAGTTCATCACTCCCTGGGAAACATGCCAGTAACACATTAAATAGTATTACAACAAGCACCTGAAGTCATCAAAGATCTGGCAAAACCACTTGATGACTACTGGCTAAAAGCAGTTCTAATTCTGAAAATCTAAAACAATCCTCATTGAATGGATTCTCTGTTTTAATGGATATTGCTTATTTAGTGATTCCCTTCTGTGAGACTACTCATAAATAAAAAAAAAGGTTTCCAAGTACTTTCCTGGGTCAGTAAACAAAATTCCAATTAGATTAACATTTGTGTGAAATACTAAAAATGTGTGAAACACACTAACTTACTAAAAAAATATATGAATAAGATATAGTAAGAATAAAATGTCATGTAGCACCTAGTGCTTCATTTTATATACCCACACCCTCATTTCTGCCTTTTCTAGCTAACAGAAATAAACTGTTTATTATCTTGAAGTGGGATTAGTTTCATTCAAACTAACATGTGAACTAACCACAGAATCATAAAACAGCCCAGGTTGGGAGGGACATCGAAAGATTATCTGGCTCAAGCTTTCATGGGAAAGAGAACCTAGATGACATTATCTAGCACCCCGTCCAATCGCCTTGAAATGCTCCAGTGATGAAAAATCATCACATCATCTACATTTTGCTTACAGTGGATACCAATAGGAGCTTCTAGTGCATTTCATCATAGGGCAGTGCTCACCTTGGGGACTTAGTAAAATCTTTCTGAATCTTATTTCTTTCTTCCACTAAGTACAGAAAGAAGCACCCAGCTTGTACTGCAAAACACCAGACAAGGAAGTATTCTCAGGAGTAGCCTTTAGCTACTTACAACAGCTCAAGGAGTAGAAACTGGTCTAGCATCTGTTCCACTAGCTCCTCATGCTTGCTTTGAATTTCGATTTTGGTTTCATTTGATACCTCTTAGTTCTGGCTTCTCTACTGGCAGAGACAGTCTTTTACTTTTCCTTTCACCCCACTCAATTTACAGGACTCCATAACCTCTCATCTCAATTGCCTCTTTCCCAGAGTAAAGCTCTAGCTGCCCTCTAGCTATTCACTGTTTAGAAGCTACCCAATATCTTTGATCATGCTGCTCAATGCCTTGTTGCTGTCTCTGAAACTTTTCCTTTTACACCCTTCAAAGTGAGGGGATCAGAAATACTGTCAGTACCGAAGTACACAAAGCCACCTTGGATGCATACGATGTTTTTTTTTCAGTTCTGTTTTCCACTGCTTTCCTAAAAGACCTCCAACAACTGATTAGCTTTCTTGAATTCTTAAAGCCCGAAATTTTATTTCACAGCTGCAGTGGTCACTTCGGAGCCCATCATTTTATATGTGAAATCAGGACTGTTCCCTCCGACACGTACCACTTACCTTTCATATACATGGATTTCACCTTCTACTGTATAGCTACCGAATCACTGAATCCCACTGTCAGTCTTCACAGCTCTCCCTTATCATTACCAACCTGAATAATTCTGTTGAATCAGCAAACTGTCATCTTGTGTTTCACTCCCTTTCACCGTTTATTCTGAATATCTTAAAAACTGAAGTCCCAGCCAAGTGGACTCGATGGGGCTATCCCTTCATTGTTAATTTCAACCAAATTACTCTTCCCCTCTGCTTCCGTCGCTCCTCTCCGGAGAACTGACTGTTCCTTTTGTGTTGTACAGGCCGATAAGTTGATTAGCCACCAGGGAAACACAATTAATTTTCCTCTCAGATGAGCAATACAGAAACTATATTAATCTCCAAATTAACATTTTCAGTATTCACAGTCTCTCCACATCAATACACTATTTCTAAAAATAAACTTATTTTTCAAGGAAAATAAATTATTTTCAATTCTCCACAGTTTATTTTATTACCTACTGTAAAAGTGGGATTTTCCTCAGTCCTGATTTTAAGTTATTTATGTTTCTATCCATACCCTTAGCCAGAACTAAGGTGTGATAGTAGCAGCTTGAAGAGTTGTGGAGAAAAGCTAGTAATTAGAAGTGAAAAACAGGAAAGCCAGCCTGTTGTGAAATTGTTGCTGACAGACCAGGTAGTTGTTTGGCTTGCAGAGAAGTAATCACCTTTTAACCTTGCTGGAAGTTCAAGGGTCAAGAAACAAAACTACGTACTTGGTATAATCAGGATCAGCTATCTACTTAAGCATTTCCATAATGCCAGTTGTGAAGATGGTAAGTGGCAGACAGAACAAATTGACCTCCTTTCCTACAATACCCAGATCTTGTAGCCTTCTCTGCTATGTATTTACCCCAGTGGGTCTTAAGTCTTCAACATCTGTGACCCAAACTGACATATAATTACATGTAATCTTCCATTTAGTAAAATGCAGGTTATCTGAGTTTGTGCCTACTCAGTGCAACTCCTCACATGCTATAAGGGTGAACCAGCAGATATTCTAAAATGGTAGAAATTAAGAAAAAAAGGAGAAAACGTCTAAACACAAGGAATCCAGATATGCCACTGTGAAACAACACTAAACAAAAAACCCAAAGGCAATTCTTGAAAACATTTGTTAGAGTTACAATTAAAAATAACCCAAACAAATAATCAAAACACCAAAGACAAACAAACAGGAAAAAAACAGCACCCCACCAAAAACCCCAAGAAGCATATACTTGCTTCTGCCCCTTAATTCCTTATCACTATGGCTGGCACTAGTGAAGTAATTCAGTATCTCTACCTTTGCCACCAGCATCCCTTTTAGTAGTCTGTGGTGGGTGGCTCCCAGCCAGCAGCTAAGCACCCACACAGCCGCTTACTCACTCCCCCCACCAGCAGGACAGGGGAGAGAATAGGAAGAACAAAATCACAGAATCACAGAATCACAGAATGTTAGGGATTGGAAGGGACCTCGGATTGGAAGGGACCTCGAAAGATCATCTAGTCCAATCCCCCTGCCGGAGCAGGATTACCTAGATCATATCACACAGGAACGCATCCAGGCGGGTTTTGAATGTCTCCAGAGAAGGAAACTCCACAACCTCTCTGGGCAGCCTGTTCCAGTGTTCAGTCACCCTCACCGTAAAGAAGTTTTTCCTCATATTTATGTGGAACCTCCTGTGTTCCAGCTTGCACCCATTGCCCCTTGTCCTGTCAAGGGATGTCACTGAGAAGAGCCTGGCTCCATCCTCGTGACACTTGCCCTTTACATATTTATAAACATTAATGAGGTCACCCCTCAGTCTCCTCTTCTCCAAGCTAAAGAGATCCAGCTCCCTCAGCCTCTCCTCATAAGGGAGATGTTCCACTCCCTTAATCATCTTCGTGGCTCTGCGCTGGACTCTCTCTAGCAGTTCCCTGTCCTTCTTGAACTGGGGGGCCCAGAACTGGACACAATATTCCAGATGCGGCCTCACCAGGGCAGAGTAGAGGGGGAGGAGAACCTCTCTTGACCTGCTAACCACACCCCTTCTAATACACCCCAGGAACCTTGGAGATAAAGACAGTTTAAGAAGTGAAGCAAAGACAAAGGTAAAAAACAAAACAAGTGATGCAAAGGCAATCACTCACCACCTCCTACAAGTATACTGATGGCAGCCAGTCTCCAAGCAATGGCTGCTTCCCCTAGAAAACCCTCCCCACAAATTTTATTGCTGAGCATGATGTTATATGGCATGGAAAATCCCTTTGGTCAGTTCAGATCAGCTATCCTGGCTGTGTCCCCTTCCAACTTCTTGCCCACTCCTACTCATTGAGAGGAGGAAGAGCTGGAAAAAGATAAAGCCTTGATGATGTGCAAGCACTGCTCAGCAATAAGGAAAACACTGGCGTGTTATTAACATCGTTTTAGTCACAAACCAAAATACAGCACTATGTGCTATGAAGAAAATTAACTCATCCCAGCCAGACCCAGTACATAGTCCCTTGGATCACACAGTACAACTCATAATCTTGAATTAGGTATTTACAAAAGAGGTCCTCACCACCCAGAATGCAAGCAGCAAGAAGTGTGTTCAAACTATATTGGAGGATGATGCTTCAGAAGTCCCATCTTGAAGGATATGACTGAATACGTAAGAGATCATGGTGCCAGATGAAAATAAAGCAAGCCAAAAGAATTACTCAATAACCTTTCACAGGCTCCCATTGACTAAATACTTTGTATGATGTTAACAATGTTAAGTGTAAAATCCATCCCAGTGTGAACTGAGACTACCCAAGCCTCACTGCTGAGTGTCTTTCGAACAGAATTGCTAGAGTGCCTCTCACCTAACCTGACACACTTAGAAAACAGGGCACTGTTATGGAGATAGAAGATGCAGGTATGATTTGCTAAAAGTTAGATGAGTCCTCCATCCTTAACCCCCTGCTTTCTGGACAAGTACCCTTAATCATTAAGCTACTATATTAACAGCTTAATATGTTGTTCCACCACCTTCTCTGGTGCTATTTTTAGGTGCCCAAACCTACTGCATTGTATGTAGGCCTCAAAGCTGATGGTTTATGTGGTCTCTGAACCCTAAATTTAACTTAGGAGTGGTATTTCCTATCTTATATACCTTAAAAATCTTACATATGAAAGAAGCACTTTCTCAAGCAAACACCATTGCGGTTCTGGATCTGTGCCATACTAGAAGTTTAAACACATCCACTTTCATCAGACAAAAAGATGTAGGGAGTCATGGACCCTCGAGAATGTAAGCTGAAGGCTTCCTTTTTTTCTTAATTAAATAGATCACTCAGACTTATTTCTAAATTCAATATAAGTTTCACTTTAGATGTTCATATGTGCCATGTTTTTGTCTAAGTGCACACACTCAGCCTCTGTAATCCGACAAAAATGAGATGAGAAATATTAACCTCCTGAGAGGTAGCAGACAAGCACATGATCATTGACATGTTCCATCTACAAACAGCAGCTACTGACAAACAACTGATTCCTACAAGCTGAAAGCTTAGGGACATTAAATGAACCCTTCTTTTTGAAGTATTTCTTTTCAATTGCAAAAACACCACAGTCAAATAAGGAGATTTTTATTTTGGATGAGAAATCTCAACTATTATTTCATAAAAATACAACATAACTTTGATAACAATAAGAAATAAAACATCTTCCAGTCTGTCAGAAACTTTGGCAATAGCCTACCTCATCTCAAATCTCACAGAATCAGCCCCTTCCTCTACCACCTGACCCATTTACCTAACTCCACTCTGATTACAATAGTAGGTTGTGGTAGTAGAGAAGTCTCTTTGCAGATCTATCTCCTGGCCCACTGAGATCTCTCTTCCGTTGGGAGCTTCCCTCAGCTACGTGGCCTACAATTGTTCCAAGAAGTTTTGTTAAATGATTCTACTGAATTCCCACGAACAGAGCAAAGGGCAGCATTATGCATTTCTCTGTCATTCCTCACCATTGCAGCATAGCTGTGTTACATGGGCAGTTCTGGAGCGCTTCTTGGTACGGAAAAACAATCCTTAAGGGATGTAACTTACCATCTTGTGGGGAATAACTTTCAGGAAGTTTAGAATTTTCTATGTGCAATAACAACACAAGCAGCAGGAGGGCAGTTCACCAATATACAATAGAACTGACTCTGTGCTTTACTGAGATTGTCTGTAATTATTTTAGAGATTCAGCCTGATGGTATTAATCAACACCAAGAAAGGGACTGCAAGATCATGCAGCTGCGCTTTATCTTGACCTAGAGAGATCACCTCCAAGTAATAAAAGAAAGTTTAGTTCCTTTGCCCATGTAATTTCTGTCTTGCTGATAAGACTGTCAAAGCCCATGTCATTTATGGTTGCTACAGGTGCTATTCTGAGATACAGTTGTCAGTGAATCAACTGATAACTTCCAATAAACAGGCAACAGGGGTTAACATTTTTTACCTATACTGCCTTACAGTGCAGACTGGAAAAGCACTGCACATGGAGTGAATGTGAACTGGCTTTATCCACATACAGTTAATCTGATAAATGAAATAAACCAGATAAAAACTAACCACTATTCAATAAGTTATTTTGTTTCAGGTTAGACCAAACATTGTGGTAAACTGTACTTCGAAACCTCATTAAATAACTGGAAGAGTAAAAGAGAAAAAAAAAAAAGCATATTATTGCTGCTTTTCTTTAAGTCAGTGAGAATGGCAAGTACCCACTACCTTTTCAAATGAAATCCAATAAAATTTTCATAATTATAAGGTGAGGCAAGAATCCTTAGAAAAAAAGCCTTGCAGCTGCTAAACCTTAGGCCATCCATTAACAAACCATCATTCATCACTGCAGCAGAGGCAGTGGTCTATCAAGACTATATGGCATAGAATTGTTGGAAGTGATGTATATGAGAAGGATGGGGCTGAGGTATCAGTGGTTCAGGACAGAACAGAAAGTAGGCAGCACAGGGAACAGATGCTATCAAAGCATGTTATTGCTAGGAGCCATTTGGGTACCCCTGCCCAAAAGCTAGTGATTTGGTTCAGTGGCTTCCAAAATTGACAGGTTCTCAGCCATCTCCCATCCCCTGTGCTTTTCAATGCCTTAGTCTGAGGGCTGCTGTGGAAGTGATTCTCCAGCTAGGGTAGAGTATGAAGTGAAGGAGAAAGTGCAAGAAATGCTGCTGGAACATTGGTCGAAGATATTCATTTTAGGCCCACTAGAGAACATGTGATGGTAAAAATGTTCTGGAAATGCAGCCAGCAACTTCTAGCTTACCTCTTCTCTAAGCTCTGATAAGTAATATAGAGTAACTATTGATATGTGCTTTTTTATTTGAGGTTCAGCTGCAAGCATCTAAACACTGAAAATGCTACAGAAGCATCATTCTGTAGAAGAAGAAAGCAGTTCCATATTTTATTTTTTTCCCAAGAGAAGTCCTTGCCATCTTAATTCTATAAAGCAATGTAAAAAACATTTTAATAATTTTCCTTTTAAGCGGACAAAAAGCTCACCAGAAGACCTTGGTCCATTTCTTGAACATTACCATGAAAATGAATACACCAGTGAGAGTCAGCATATTGTGCTAGAACTAGTCATCATAATTCCATTCTTCAATCTCAATATTCCTCTAAACTGAACATCACCAGATTCAAAAGCTATGCAGAAACTGTGACTGCACTCCACAGTGTGCTGTAAAGTCCTGGGCAAGGGGTCTTTTCAGTGTGTCACAGCAATCCACACACACTGGTTTTCCCATGAAAACCAAGATACAGAGATGTGTGCCTTAATCCCCCCCCAGCCTGAAGCTGAGATCTTTATATGTTTTCTATATTCTTCTCTTTCTTGCATGTGGGTATAGTCTTATTAGGTACAAGATTTCTTTATTATGGTTATTTATTATCTATAGCCCTATAACCTCTGGAAGTACCAGCTATGAATTAGGTGTGCCCGGTATGTGCACTCAGGCTTGAAGGCAGCAAGTGCATTTAGTCCTATGGATACCATCAAAAAGAACCAATGTTTAAGCACATTTCTTGCTTCCTAATAAAGAAACTTCCACAAAATCTGGTACATAGCACCTTAAAATGACTTAAAGAATCAGATGAAATTTAAAAACATGTAACACCACTGCTTTCTCGATTCCTCCCACTCTTGTCTCAGCATTTAGAAACAGTTTAAGTATAACGTTGTATGCAACTGTTATTACTATCTATACTTCTGTAACACTTGAGAATTCTTAACATGAAACAAGAACACTGTGCAGTGCACCACAGCCCACAACAATGATGTATATGGTACATAAATATAAATAGGGCACAACTGAAATTGTTACATCATTTCACCAAATAAAATAACCGTGTTCCCTTATACATTTCCCATCAGGAATCCCCATGTTCTCGCACAATTGCACATTTAGAAATAGGTAGCAAAACATTAATTGTATTTTCTATTTTTCAGTGTACAGAGGGGTAAGACCTACAAAGTTGAGTCCCTTCTAATTGCACTGAAGGCAATGTGAATCAAAGTTTTTAAATACCTGAGGAGGATCATGACACTCACCCCACACATTCTAATTTTTAAGTGTCATTTTTACAGTAGGTTAAATCAGATTCTTTACTAAACTAACTCAATCCCTGTTCCTGCAGTGCTAAGAAGGTGAGAATTTTATTACCATTTAAATGTAGTACCACACCAGGTGAACCCTTTAGGAGCACTTGCAATCCCAATGGATCAGGTACTATACAAAGGCATGATCCATAAAGAATATATGGGTGCACACACATATATATGTTATATATACATATACATTTATTTATATAAAAAGACTATTCAATTTATTTGCAGTCCCTGAAAGACTAATTGTGATCACCCAAAGGACACTTTGTTACCTACAGTAGCATCATAAAAAGGTAATGTTTTTCATATTTTGACCATTTATTCTTAATTAGGAAAGGCCTTTTAATTTTTTCTTTGCATTTTGTTGAATTTTCATGACAAGCAGACCAGTGTACAGTTTACAGGGGAAAAAAAAAAGAAAAGATCATGTGTTCATTGATAAAACTGATATAGTTCCTATTCTGGGAAGAGCAGTTGCACTCTGCTGAACAGAACAGAGGTAACCTACCAGGATTTTGCATTTTTGCCTTATTTTGTGCTTTGAAATACTTACTTTATCTAAGGGATGTAAAAACTGTAAGAAACAATGATGGAGACTCAACTTTGGAATAGTACATTTGTGCCACAAGTGCATATATCTTACTATGAAGAAGAGTCACAGTAAGAGTGTAGAAACTACAACAAATACTAACAGACAAAATTAAACTTTTAATAATCACATATATGACAAACCTGACTATAGCACTGTGCCTTTATAGTAAAAAAGAGTAAACTCATATGAAGCAAGGTTAGAGACAGAACAGTATGGACAAAGGATATTCTGTACACTATTAAAAAATCAAAGTGGAACGACTTACCACTTCTTCATGGGTAGCACTTTCTACATTTATACCATTAACCTAAAAACAGATATGACAGGGAGAAAATGATTTGCAATGTGTAAGTTAGTTAATGAAACAAACATAAAGGCAAGTATCAAACAAATGTCTGTGGAAAAAGTGAATGTTTACTGACCTGCGTTATTGCATCTCCTATAAATAACATTCCTGTTTGGTCAGCTGTGGGATTACAGAAGGAGTACATTTTAATTGAAAGTAGTACTGAAAAATAATGCTATATTCTTTTCCAGCAAGAGGTTTAGTACGCTGTTTGTAACCTTCATTTGAAACTCATCAGGTTGTGAAAACACCAATGGCATAGCAATCAGTATTCATCCTTTAAAGGTAATAGATTCCTAGCAATTTTAAACAAATTAAGAGAGTTACTTTCCATGCACAAATAACTTATTTAATATGGAATACAAATGTAATTTCTCACTAATGAAGGATTTCATTAAATTATGTGGAAAGTGTAATTCACACTTCTCATTATTTTTCCTCAAAAGGGAAATCGGAAGTTTTGAAACTACTTAACAATTCCTTTCCCCCTGAACAAATTTACAGGGACCACTAAAATTAAAGAAGCTGTGCCTAGAATTTAATATAACTCTTTAACATGAAGTTTGAGTTAGGTTTGTTCCTGAGAATAAAAAAATACATTATTCCAGTCTGTAATTTGCAAGTTTCCTGCCTTACAGAATTAATGGGTATAATGTAATGAAACTGCAAACAATTCTGCACAATGACATTTTTGAGGTGTATTCTGTAACTTTTATTTTTTTTTTTACTTTTTAGTGGAATTTGAGGATGTTTATCCCTTGGAATTTATTACTTAATTGAAAGTAAGGCTCTGATCCTGCAAAGACTGATATGATTAAGTAAGGCATATCAGTCTCATATATGGTCTTACAGGGTCACAGCTGGAGGCTTTGAAGAATGCAATAAATGTTAACAAAGACAGTATTTTGAGAGATGGAAAAACGGATAAAAAAGAAAGAAAAAACTCCAGAGAGTATTCTCAACATTTCTGCAATACAGCTTTTGCCACTACAAATGTACCTTTGGTACTAAATAGCTTTTTTTTATATTAAATTTATCTTTCTAATAGATTTTCCATCACTCTTTTGGCAGATAAAAGATAACAGTTCATTAGTCATACTTTTATCAGTACTTAGGAAAGATTTATTTATTTTAAATACCATGCTACAAGTCGTCTTGAAGGTCTTTACCCCACTTCTTATCCTGCTTTGTATTTAAAAATACGCATGCAATTTGTAGCAGCTGGTATAGAAAAGAGACATCTATGGACATGCAACTGAATTAAAGCAGTTCAAAAACATCACGAAGCAATGCGAAGTAGCCTACCTCGGGTACATACATTGCTAGAGGTGCTGAACATTAGCTTGGGCATCTCAATACTAAAATACTTTTCAAGTTTTCAGTAATACATATACCAATAGTGAAAAATATGTGAAACATTGTGAATTCAATGCTTATGTTAGGGCCCTTGGGCTGCTTTAGGAAAGTGGGAGTGTACTCGCATTGGATATAGAAGGAAGAGGGTGTGTTTGAAATTCCAGCTGTGGGAAAGTATAAAAGCATAAAGTCAAAGGGTGCATGTCTTGCCCACTGTGTGTGACTGACTCACAACCAAGCAGATAAATTCTGAGTATGTCTGTATTAGTAAATGATGAGGCAGAACAGAGATAGGTCAGGAATCAAAGCAGTTGATGCTGGGGCTCTTTACGCCCACACTGAGTTTCAGGAACTTTACTTCAGATCAGTTAGACTGGTCTACCAGCCTGAATGCTTGCAGGTGATGTGAAGGTGCCTAAGGAAAGCTATTGCACAAAACTTTATTGTTTTGTGGGCCCCTCAGCAGCTCATCTGAAGGCACACCAGTGCCACACAGTGATGCATTCCTGCTGCCAGTAACAGCTGAAACAGGCCACATACGCAGAAGCAGATCTTGCTTACAAGTAATGCAATTGTCTCTGCAACTTGAATTAATGCAGAGCCTGGACATCAATTGAACGAGGTTCAACACAGGGAGAGTGGGTTCTTAACCTGTTTCAGGAGGACACCCCTAATAAGCCAATCCTGGGATATTATTCTGTCTGTGTGTGGGTCACAGTAGGACTCACACTCCAACCCACTGCAGCAAGGCAGACGTGTTTATTTATACTTCAACAAGTGCCAGTCAGTTGACCTGCAGGCCACAGATGTGATGCAGATGGCACACACCCCAGCAGGCAGTGTTGTTTTCCTGGGACCTCGTTGTTGGCTCTTCTGGGAGGCCAATGCAGCTGTCGCCATTAGGAAGATCAGTTGGAAACATCAACATTGAAAAAGAAGCACAATAAAAGAAAGAGGGGTGGGGATGATTTGGGAAAGAATTTCTGTAAGAGGTGAAAACAGAAAAATATAGGGCTGGTAAGAAAGCAAAGCATGCTGAGCCAGAAAATGTTTGGGAGAAAGATGAGATCCTGATAGAAAAGCACGTCATGAAGATTTGCAGGCAGGTAGGTATCACCATCCTCCTGGATGTTCAGCTGTCCATGACCCACTGCATAATGACACAACAGCACAGTTGTGTAATCTTGTCTAAGTCTTCCGAGAAAACTGCTTTGTTCTAACAAGGGTTATAATAAAATATGTAGACTAGTATCCATGCACAATAGGAAAGGTAAAATTACAGACACAGGTAAAATCGTTGAGATAGGGCTAGTTAACAGCTCAAGGATTGAAGAGGAAAAGCACTGACATGAAAAGGTATAAAATCTCAAGGAAGAAAACCAGGCAGCTGGAGGATGGTAACTCAGCAGCACCAAAGACAAATTCCTTCCAGGGAGCAATGAAGGTTGAACCTTTCCCACCTGACTGTTGACTGCCAGGACAGCAAAGCCTCATTGGTCATCCCACAGGGGTGATGAGCACTGCAATATCCCCAGCTACCTACTGTGTGAGTTAGCCAATAAATTTTATAGTTTAAGAGCACAAAGCAATTATAGTCTGTTTGCAGAGAATCACAGAATCACAGAATCACAGAATGTTAGGGATTGGAAGGGACCATGTACCAGGTTCCCCACGCTGAATTAAGTGGCATAGGGGGAACTGGGACTTCTCTCTTCACTTTTGTCAGTGCCTGTGGAGCAAGCAGAAAGAGATGATTTCATGTTCCTAAAAATAATGCATCTACCAGTCAAGAAGTCACTTCTAGATCTAAGGGTACACAAGCCTGAAGCTCAACACATTTTAAGAATTGATTCAATGTGAAAAGTGCACAGGACAAGAGCGGTAAGACAGGTCCTGGACACAGAAGTAGGCAAAGACTGGATGTAGGAGGGAGCACAGGTTTGGAGAGATAATAATCGGCCTTATGTGAATGGAGGCATACGTTATTCAGCAATGCTACAGAAATTGCAATTTATCCTCAATACCCTGATCATGAATGCCGTAATGGCAGAACGATTCTCCTGCTGACTCACAGATCAGTGAATAAAAATGCTACTCTGTGAATAGGTTATGGGACTGTTGAAAAGGTGAGGCCAATTTGCAGAACAGTATTTTAGCTGTCCCTTTGTAAGGCTGCACAGCACACAGTGCTGTATCTGCAAAGTTAACAAGATAAAACTGTTTTGGCCTGGGAAGTGAGAAGCATTTTCTTTTCAGCTTGGACTATATGAAGAACAACATGAGCTATAACAGTGTGCAGGTACCACAAGCATCACCAGGAAAGACTCTACCTTTCATCCAAGCATCTGAGCAAGAATTGATCACTCTGAGATGTAGTTTTCCTTACAGTTTGGCATATGCAACTGTGCATGCAACAGATACCAAGAATTGTCTAGGACAATGTACATGCTGGCAACTGTAAATTTCTTCCGATTTTGTTCCACAAAAGAATTACTAACACAGTCTTTTTCTGTTTTATCCGCCGCACCAGGTAGGGTCCTGTCGACAATGTAAGGCTGTGTTTTTCTTGTAACACTGGAGTGGGTGGTAAAGTCACGGCGCAGGGATCGTAGCTAGAAAGCTGATGTGTGCAAGGGGTGGCGATAGAGACTGAATGGGTACATTGGTCAAAAGACAACTACTTTTAATACCTGGGTATTAAATCTTTTACCACATCATGATATCTAGTTGCACAAGATTCCAAAAAACCTAGACAGGATTAGGTTGGCTGAATACTTGGATAAGAAACCCATAAAATAACTGCTGCTGCAAAAAGTGATGTTTTCTGAGTCAATAAGTTTTGCTCAAGATATGAATTAATTGTTAAACTAATGCCTTACTATGAGTGTAAGCAAAAGTATACTTCCAGAAGACACTATGCTATTTAAGATGCAACTGGAATAAGTTATGAGGAATTTGAGATGATTTATCACTTTTTACAGTGATAGAAATGTATGTCTCAATAGTTTAGCCAATTCCATGCTAACTTGTAACATTAATTTCTGCCTTTATTTCACTGAAAATACCACTTCTGTGTTTCTCATAATTTCTTAGAAACTACTGTTAAATAAATTGATATTATTTACTGGAAAGGAAACAGCTTTTGCTTTGAGAAAGTCACTTAATTCAAAACAACCGTACATGTTCCTGGAAAAGACCAACTTACCAAGTGTACTGTAGATTCCTTTGTATTTTGGATATACATGAGTACTGCTGTTTTTATCAAAAGGATATTGAGAAGGATCTGGGGGTCCTTGTGGATAACTTGCTGGACATGAGTCAACAATGTGTTCTTGTAAACAGCATCCTGGCCTACACAATGAGGAGTGTTGTCAGAAGGTGAAGGGAGGTGATCCTTCCCCTCTACTGAATCAGAAATAGTGTGGCCAGCAGGACTAAGAAAGTGATCATCCCCCTGTACTCCGGACTGGTGAGGCTGCACCTCAAATACTGTGTTCAGTTTCGGGCCCCTCACTACAAGGAAGACATTGAGGTGCTGGAGAGAGTCCAAAGAAGGGCAACAAAGCTGGTGAAGGGTGTGGAGAACAAGTCTTATGAGAAGCCGCTGAGGGAACTGAGGTTTAGTCTGGAGAAAAGGAGGCTCAGGGGAGACCTTATTGGTCTCTGTAACTACCTGAAACGAGGTTGTAGCGAGGTGGGAGTCAGTCTCTTCTCCCAAGTAACAAGTGATAGGACGAGAGGAAATGGTCTCTTGCACCAGGGGAGGTTTAGATTGGATATCAGGAAATATTTCTTCACAGAAAGGGTTGTCAAGCATTGCAACAAGCTGCCCAGGGAAGTGGTTGAGTCACCACTCACCACTTTAGTGGCGGACTTTGCAGTGTTAGGTTAACGGCTGGACTCTATGATCTTAAAGGTCCTTTCCAACCTAAATGAATCTATGATTCTACTCAGCACTAGCGAGACACATCTGGAGTGCTATGTCCAGTTCTGGGCTCCCCAATACAAGAATGATGTGGTCTTACTGGAGCAAGTCCAGTGAAGAGCCACAGAGATGAAGGGACTGGAGCAACTTTCATGTCAGGAGAGGCTGAGGGAGCTGGGACTGTTGAACCCGGAAAAGGGAAGAGTCAGGAAGATTTTATCAACTTATATAAAGACCCGACAGGAGGGGACGAAGAAGAGAGAACCAGATTCTCCTCAGTGGTGTTCACTGACAGGACAAGAAGCAATGGGCACTAGCTGGAACACATGAAATTCCATTTGAACACAAGAGAACACTTTTTTTACTGTGATGGTGACCAAGCACTTGCACAGGTTGCGCATAGAGGTTGTGGAGCACCCATCCTTTGAGATATTCAAAAGGCATCTGAACACAGTCCTGGGCAACTGGTTCTGGCTGACCCTGCTTGAGCAGAAGGCTTGGGCCAGATGACCTCCAGAGGTCCCTCCTAACCTCAACATTTCTGTGATTTGCAAAGGTGCATACAGAAATATATTTGTATAATAGGCTTATATATTTTAGCATATTTGTTTCAAAATACCACAGATTTGAAATAAGATTAACCTATTAAGGAAGTATTTGTTGCAAATAAAGATATTCTGAATGAAAACAGGAGTTAGTTTTACAGTTTACTTCTCAGGTGTTGACTCTTCTCAGAATTATCCTTCATACTCTATGCAACCCATCTTGGTTTTTAGATTTTTTTGCTGAGAGAAAACTGAGCTTTGATTTTCTAATTCTCATTGCTACAGGAGGAACTGTATTCATAGAAAAGAATAAGCATCATGAGGAGCAAATAATCACAGATTGTGAGCAGACAGATTTTCTTAGAAGTTTTGAGTAAAACTTGCCAGGGAAATTAAGAAGAATCATGCCCCAAAATTACACATGGATCCCATCTGGAAAAAGGTAACTGAATCAGATTCCACTGCAAAAAAAGATGGAAGTGATGGACATTTCTAACTACACACATACTTCTGATTTTTAGTGTCATATCTAGTATTGTGCTGTAACACAACATTTTTGAGAAGTCGTGGGTGAAGTTCCCACTGCCTGTGGCAGGGGGGTTGGAACCAGATGATCTTTAAGGTCCCTTCCAACCGAAACCATTCTATGATGATTCTATGATTTTATGATTTTCTCTTTTCCATTATTGTTGTCTTTTTTCTCCTCTTCCACTTTATCTCTATCTGTATCTCTGTGATTTCCCGTCTCTCTCTCTCTATTAATTTTCAGTGTGAGTATCCCTTATGGGCAGTTCTCTCACTCCATTCTCCACTCTATTCTTCAATGATCAGCAAGTATATAATTATTTCTGGACTTATGACCATTTTATGAGGTTTTTTTTTTAAATAGAACTAGCTTAAACTGGAGTTGTTACAGTTAGTAGTAAAGCACACTGAAAACAAGAGAAATGAATCCAACTTGAAAGGAAAACTACTCTATCAACAAATTTCTAATATTTTTCACTTCAAACTATTAATGGGATAAAATTAGCTTTATTACAAACAAATATTGCTTTATATTTTATATATGCCAAAAAGTAAAATGAGAAAGGTGTATAAGGGTAATTAGTAATCCCAAAAGCACACCAATGGGCATTAAGGAACCTAAACTTAAAAAACAAATCCTTTTATTCCTTGTTCTGACTTTTAGAAGGCAGATGATACTGTAACTGTTTTCTGAGGCCAATTTCAAAATACCATTTTGTTACTATTGCCTAATAATTCAGAGAGCCTGTGTTACAGCCAAAAATTGCCATTTTTTTACTGACCTGATGGGGACAACGGCTGCATGTATACCAAAACTGAGAAGACTAGAATCTGGAAAAGTCCTGGGCGTGACACTATATTTAATTAAATGTGCTTTGAAAGACAGTATGGAAAAAACTTTTAAAGTTCAGTTTTATTTCTTCCCATCTAACTCTTAGCAGTAACTAAAGAAAAAATATTAAAAGGCTTTTGGATGGTTTTCTGATTGCAAACAGGTTTGTGACACAAGATGCATTGCCAGTTTATGACATGATCTGTAAGAAGTACCAGCATACACTGTGATAAATAAACTTTAGACCTGCTTTAGGAAACAAGAGGAGAAAAATTCAGATGGTCTGAGTTTCCTGTAGAAGTCCAGGTATTTGTTTGTCTCGATGCAAGATCCTTAAGCCAAACCAATTGGCAATGTGATTCTTGTAGGCGTTTCCAAACTAGTAACATTACAGTATGAACTCAGTGAAGAAAACTTAGACAAAACAGATTAGTTCTTTAATTAAAGAAAGAGGCCTTATGTAGCTCAGACTAGCTTGTAGATTTTGCAGCAGAGAGAGCCCACAGGAACGGTTATCATGACAAATTCTTACCAAAAAAAAATACTTCCAGTTTTACATGTATTCAGTAAACCAGTTCTTCATCATTTGATCATGCCTTTATAGAAAAATATCAGTTCTCAAAGTAAGGAAGAAAAATTGGAACACTAATAGTGTAAGTACTTAAAATGTTGCCTTTTCAAGAAAAGCCATGACTACTAAGATGTGACTATAAGAAAAGCAAAGCAGATTTTTTTTTTTTTAGAATGTATCTTCAGAAAATTTGAAAGTGCTACATTACATTACTACTGGGATAGTTGCTTAACCACAGCTAAGTCCCTTGAGTTTGAAAATAAAAGTAAAAATACTCATGTATCTTACATAGACAGAATTCATAAATAAGTAGCAATAATTAATAAGCAAAAGCAAAAGTTACAACTGTGAATAAGTTATACTTTGTTCAAAAAAAATGTTCTAGTAGCCAAGCACAGCTATCACTCCATTAAGAGTCAGTGAAAAGCTACTTAAAATTGCAAAAATGTGGTATTTCTAGGAATACGGTTAGCAGTGTTAGAAGCTCTAGGCACTCTATGTGTATAATCAATCTAAACCTGATAATATTTTCAGAATTATTACAATATTTTTCAGGTAAAAATAGTTGCGTGCATTTTCGAATTAATTAATCACGAGGTGAATAAGCTGACAAAGGAATGTAGTACTATGTAAAGGAAGATGAATCTGATCACTCAGTTGCAATATTCTAAGGCATAAGGTTAGCTTTAATAAACATATGATTAATATCACCTGTAAAAGGCTTTCTGAGCTGAATAACATAATATAAAGTTAGAAAAGTTATGAATAGGTAACTTTATATGAGGAAATAAATTATAATCTGTCATCTTCAATCTTTTCTCCCAAAATATGTAACTAAGTTTCCATTAAATTCTATTATAGTATGCCAAAAAGTTTTAAATGTTGTAGGGGTGATAACTGGAAAACAAACTTGGAGACTAAGACGGGATGTCAAAAGTAGCAGAAATACATGCTTTAAATGAGTTACAAGAAAAGAAAAGATGTAGTTCCTAAAATAGCCTACAAAGTCTTTAGTTCAGAAACCAGTAAAGGAAAGATAAGTGAAAAGACCAAAAATAGAAATTCTCTGAAATTGCCAAAGGATATTAAGTTTCGCATATTATTCCATGTGACATTACCTCCAAGCAGAAGGATAGTTACATTTGGTCTGTCCATAAAATATTCCGTATGATTCTTGACTGCTTCAGCCCCAAAATAATCTGAATGAGTTTCATTCTGATATTAATTAGTATCTTCCAATGCAATGGGAATCTTTGTTACAGTTAAAAGATGTTTTCTGTCTTGCTGCTTGCTCCTCCAGTTTCTGTACCAAAGCACTGTGGCAAAAGCAAGCTCCAAATCCAAAGTCCAAAACACCGTCCATCCTCAGAGGGACTCCAGGCAGTTCTCTCCTGAACAAATTATCTGAATGAAAACATACTATAGAGTTCTGCATGGAATAACTATCATTAACCTTTTTCTTCAACCTGGACTGTAGTGGTAACAAATTCAAAAAGTAACTTTAAGTGCTATTTCATTAGATTTCTGCAGTTCATATGAGAACTACATTGTCCATCAGAGGTGGGTGAACGGGACAAGGAACAGAAACTATGCATGTCAGTGGCATCCTAAGGCCACAGTTTATTCACTCAACTGTTACCTGGAACAGATGACAACTAAAACAATATAACATATTTTTCATACCTTTCTCTAGAGTACAAGAATGATAACCATAATATTATACGTCCACTGAAATTACAAATAATGTTTTTCAGATTTTATATCTACCTTTTTGTTTCATAAACTACAAAATGTACCTTCCAAAGATAATATTCATCATAAAACCCCATAAAACTGAAACACAATTTCCGGAAACATTTTATATTTTAACATAGCTGTTAAGCAAAACTAATTATCTTTTATTGAAAGCTGATCTTCCTCACATGCATGAAGAAGAATTTCATCATTAATACACCCTTTGAATACAATTTCTTTATACACTTAACATAAAAACATTTTTCAGTATCAGGAACCTAATGCACACATTTTTAGACACACACACACAAATATACAGATATAAAGCTTCACTTTGACAAAGAACGTAAGCAACTGCCTAAATCTAGAGCTAGACAGCTAATTCACTGTTTCTGTTTTTTAGCCAAACCAAAGGAATGAAAACAAATTTCAAATAGACCTAAAATGGGAATGCTTTGGTTTCCTCCATAAAAAGAAGTGTTGGATTCATCAAGCTCTTAAATCCTATGAAAAAAAAATAACACAAATTCTACAACAAAACAAAACTTCTAAGTGAAACTTACAAATATTTCATCTCAAATTTTCTTCTGTCCAGGAATTATTTATGAATAATTTTAATGCAGAAAAATATGCATTCCATTGTAACAATGAAAACATTACCATCTTAAAAATATTTACAAGACCTGATTTTAAGTATATGACTGTTCAGTTAAACAAACACTTAAAAATTAACTCTTTGCATCCTTCTACCCAAAGAATTCTTTAGATTTAGGTCAGTAATTTAAGTCCCCTGCTTCAGCATTTAACCCTTAAAACAAATCCCAGTAGTATAAATTGTTTCAGAACCTCAACTCAAGAAGTCATCTACCTATATGCTTCTCACTAAATATACAGTGACTGCTATTCGTATCATTGGACCTTAAGTATGTTCTTAGCTATTGTATTGAATAAAAATACCTTCCTGAATAAGGGATCAAAGTACCTTCCTTTTACTTGTTGACTGATCTTTAACAGTTCATTAAGATGTCCTTTCTATTAAGAGGTACTGCCTTTTGCAGGCTGCCTGCCTAGTCTTGAGGAAGCAATGATAAAAAGAGAAATCTAAAATGCTAAGAATCTTCTTCTATGCCTCCTGAAAATAAATTTAGGGCTGGAGGCATAGGTCCAAGAGAGACAACAGTGAGTATATGCTATCTTCAGATTTTCCAGTAATAAAGAAAAAAATAACACTGTCAAATATAATTAAAAATTAGTGATAGAAATACAAATAATCCTAAAAAAAAAATCAAAGAAATTTGTAAGTGATATTACAAAACAAAATATTAAATGTGTACAAATATTAAATACCTTCCAGCTTCAAACATCTTATGTTCAAATGAGGCCTTCTTATGTTCAAAGATGGCCTTGTGTTCAGTCTTCACTTTCATTAGCATAAGGCATAACACAAGTTTTGTTCCATTCTGACTTCCTTATAAATGTAAATACCTCCATTTGGGCTTAACTCATCCTTAACCTTGACCTTGCTGGCTCAGTGGAATGAATCTCCAAGGCTGATGAAGCCAAGGTGAAGTAGTACAGCTGTAGGGATGAAGAACATCAGCTACAAAAATAACCATGCTGTGCAGCTTGACTGTAATCTCACATCATGCCCACTGACTTGCTCAGACTAGGCTTGGTTACCCTAGTTGTACCAGCCTTGTGGATAACTGGAGTCAACACAGAAAAAAATACCTATGGGGGAAGTACCACATATGCTTCCACACTAAACCATCTTTGCTTGGCATGTAAGTGTAAGTGAAACTGTTAAAAGCCCTCATCAAACTGACACCATGTCCTCCAAACAGATGGTCCTGAATGCAGGCAGACAGGATGTGATATTTGGACACCGTCTGTGTTTGCAGAGCACCCGGTTTTAAGCCAAGAATGTTTCAGTGGCTGAATGTCCTGAGTTCGTCCCAATCCTGCCAGGGTACACAGCATCCCCAGTCAGAAAAGGACTAAACACATAAACCAGAAGATTTTTCAATACAGCAGAATGTGAGTTATAAGCCACCTTTTATCACAGAAGGCAGGAAAATGCTTTCAAATTAAGGTTTTAACCAATTCTGGCTCTCAAGAGAGGACCTTTTTTGAAACTGGCAAAATGCAAACTATCTCTGTTCCTCCAGGTTTTATTTAATTTTATTTAACTATTTTCATCATGCCTCTGTGAGCTGAACCCACTGTTCTGTTTCATCATTGCTGCTTGTCTGACTCCACATGTTATATGAGATACGAGCAGAGCTCACAGCAGTAGCCAGATTATTACAGCAGGTCTTGCAAAAATGGAAAGTTGCATCAAGGTAACAAAATGTGATTGATAACTTGACAATTTTGCAACACAAAACAGAAATTCGATTGCTTGATGTTTATACAATTAAAATTTCCACTTCTATATGCAGTAAGTCACTTGTATGTATGATGAGGTTAGATTTCAAAGTCTATTTGTTTTTACAGTCTCCACCCTTTAGATTCCACAAGTTCATAAAGACTCTTTAGTAATTAAAAATGGGAAGAACAGATAATAGAGTGAAAGATGTAAATACATGAAAGCTCATACACTTTACCCATATATTGTGTATAAGGATTCTTTAAACTATATTTAATCGATCTGACAAAATTTCTTACAGATTCACTGTACAAGTAAGCCTGACCTCATTCCTTTCAAAATTCAAGATATTCAGTTACACATGTCTGAGAACAGGACTCTACATATATTTGGCTGTAAACCTACTGCAGTCTTTACCATAAATAAATTGTTAATACTAATTATAACACATATATACAAGCTATTAGAAAATCACCGACTGTAGTACAATGATTTACTCTATCTTAAGCCAGTTTCAAAATGAAAATACAGGAAATGCAATACGGTATTAAATCACATTTTAAAAAACCCCTAGAGAAACCATGAATCTGTCTTAGAAAATCTTACTGAGAAGTTTCAACATCAATAATATCTTTTCATAATCTGGGAGATTATACTGAGTCAACTGGATGATGTAATACACGGATAGGAGGAAAAAATGCTTGCTTGGAAGTGAAAAAATTACCTATGGGATTAAAATTACTCTGTAGCTAATGATACCACTTTTGAATTTATAGATGTGTTTGCATTTACTTCTTTTCATTCTGTCTGGCATAGGACTTTTGTCCCTCTGAAATTAACTTTAGCAAAAGCTTTGGTGGTATGAAAAAAATGTAACTTTTGTTGTGTTGAATAATGAAATCAGATCCAACTGAAATGTTCGCCCTATCTCTACAACTGAAGTGCAAATGCTGCTTAGGTCAATACCAACAAAATCACTGCTCCTATATTTGAAAAATTTAAAGAGTACAAAGATAGCTGACTAATTACATTTTTTTAGGATAACATAAAGGTTGTACAGATGTATATAAAAAGGAAGCAACTGCTTTATTCTATTATACTTCTAGCTTTGGAACTACAAAATAGTAATGTATCAAAACAAAGTAAGGTTGGAAATATGATTTTGCAGTGTTGTCATACAATGGGCATTAAATTTTACAAAAAGTATCACAAGTTACCAGACATTTTAGGAAATCAGTAATTTAATCAGTAAGGAGTATTTTACGTACCTAGGTTCAGATGTTTTATTCAAGGATCCAAAACAGCAAAATCTGTCATAGTAAAATTCCTGATAAGAAATCCCTTTTTTATCAGGTAACTGATTTTCAAACGTTACTGCATGATATATTTTTTTTTTTTAATTCAGTATATTTGCTTGAAGCAGTACTAATCTCACTGCTTAACTCAAAGCCACCTTTGAAGTTAGCCTATCGGTTTCATCATTATTAGTACCTTGTACAATGAAAGTCCACTGGTAATTTATTCACATTACGAACACACAGATGTTCAGTTCAAAATTTAGTTTGAGGTAAATGTGTATAAGTCTCACCTCTCCCTCATGCTTAACATTTCCTCTCATTATATCCAACATGAATATTTTTCCAGATATCCCTTTACACATAAATATAGATATATAAGTATGCATATGTGTGCATTTATATTTTTTTATATATATATATATATGGGGAGAAAGAATGTACATATTTTTAGAATACTTGTTGTTTTCCATTAAATAATATTATCAGATTATTTCCTCTAGAATCTTAAAACAGAAATATTCCTTCAAGGTCATCTATGAGTTAAATTTGGACGTATTCTCTTCATTACTGTTACTTAACAATTAAATACGATACTATCGAAATAATGCTGAGTAGCCTTTGTTATTATCTTTTTCCTATACTGAATACCAGCAACACTTTGAGATTTTTGAGATCATATCCAAAGAAAAAGATATGCAGTATAAGAAGGTTGTGCACTTCCAAAATTTTTTTCAAAATCTTCTGATGCTTTTTAGAAATACTATTTTTCCAGAAGAAACAAACAAACAAAAAAAACCTCTCACTGTTTTGTGTTGCACAGACATTCAGTAATGAGAAGGGGAGCGCAGGAAGCAAAGTGCCACAAAAAGCATTTATACGACATCTTTCTGATCTTTGGCATGTGCAGCGCTAAATGAATTGCAGAATCACTCAGGCTGGAAGGGACCTCAGGAGTTCACCTGAACCAACACACGTTGAAAGCAGGGCTGAGATTCTCTTCTTCACGCCAGTGGCACAACTGATACTATATACACTACTTTCTTCATACCTTGTCAGGTGTGTGGTCTTCATGCCATTCACTGATTCAGCCAGGAACATTACATATGGGCTTACTGTGATACACCATTGCCTCTGGTTACAACCACTACTCACTCTGGAACTTCCTTGGACCAAAGGTTACAAGATCTTAAAACAAGTATCTTCTGAGGAGAGATTTCCAAATTTGAGGTAAACAGCTGACATAAAACTGTTGTTGCACTTGGTACTCTACAAATAAATACAGTTTATGAAAAACTACCTAAAATGTAAAAAACTCTGCACATAAGTGTTTTACATACAAACTCACTACTAACCTTGGTTAAAAGTACTACATCCTAAGAGGGCAGGTGATAGCTTTCCTTGTTGGCGATTCATTTCCTGAATTACTCTCCTTAGACTTAATGCTTATATTCATTTTATTATTATTGTTATGTATTTATTTTCTTGGTATGGTTTATTATGCTGTGTATTCAAGGAGCCTATTATTGTTCCATATACAATAACACAACTGACATAAAAACAGCTTCTCCTCCTCACTACAGAAACAGTACCATAAAAAGAACTATCATACTGAAATATAAATAAGTACTGTACATAGGAAACTTGAAGCAGTCTTTCCGACAGGATACTGCCATAGCCACTCCATTCAATATTCACTAGATATCAGCTGAAAATGGGTTACCAAGTTTGGGTACTAATTTTCAAGCAAAATAAGGACCCACTGACTCTATCTTTTCTCGCAGGAAAGGTTACATGAAGTGGGTAGATTTATTCTAGAGAAGAGAGGAAACACATAGAAACTTATCATAGAAACATGACAGATCTTCAAATATGTAAAAGAATGCCTCGGCAAAGAAAAGAACAAACTAGTCCCCATGTCCACGTCCACGACGGAAGAAAATATGACTTTGTTTTTGATCAGCTAAGACCCTTACTTCACGTTGCAAGGCACTGCCCACCCACGTGTTAACAGTTCTACTTTTCCTTACTGAAGGGCCCCTTTGTTTTCCAGAGCAGTTCTCCAACTTGGCAAGATCAGTCCAAGGTCTGACACGGTCGCCTAGAAGTTCCTTTTGCTAGATAAATGTCAATGTAATACTTAACTGGGTTAGACTACACTGATTTAGATCTTGTGTTATCATCACCATAATAAACATTACAAATCACTTTGTGCCTCCAACTAGGCACAGTTAGTCATACCATATAGCAGTGAATTACTGTGTGGGGAAAAAAATATGTCTGGTTTATATTTTTTTATCCTCTAGGTATTAAAGTAAAGTACATAATAGATTTCGTATGTCATAGTTTTGTTTTCACAAGTAACTTTAAATATTTTGTTTACAGCAAAACTGTCTTACTGCAGTAAAAAAAAATATGTTTTCTGAAACTATTACTTAGCAGTAAAATTTCAAGTACAGGTCCTGAAGACTTGAAAAGATGATAGATTTTAAATTAAACACAAAGGCACATGGACCATTTGGACATTTATAGAAAGGCTTAAAGATAGTGTGAGGCTGAAGGAATGAGCCATACATGTGTGTTAATTCTCAGTTTAAAGAGCATTTAATTAAAAAAAAAAAACATATATACTACAGTACTATATAAGTAAATAACATAAATATAAGTTACCTGCTTGGTCTTTAAATATTTTTGATATGACGACAGGCACTTTGTGCTCAGCACCACCCTGTAAAAGATGCATATTAACCATGAGATCTCAACTGAGACTAAGTGAACTAGCCGTACTGAAAATTAAAAGAAGAAACGAGAAGTTATCCATACCTTTATGCTTAAGCCCAAGCCACCAACTGGTTGTCTACGAAGTGTAACAGTTCTGTGCTTTAAAAAATTGTAGAAAAAATAAATTCAGGTGAAAACACAATATCTGAATGAGCATAGAAGATGCTTCTAAACTGTTTTTTACTTTTAAAAATTCTCAAAGGTATCCTAGAATCTAAGTGATCAGTTCCGAAGTATCATTCATCGCTGATTGGTAGGTACTGATTTAATTCCTTACCACAGAGAGCAGAACTTGAGTGTGAATTGTGCATGCAGACTTTTAGTATGTTTTCCTACTGCTGAAGTGATATTCTTCATGCTATTTACCTGCTTTTGCTTTGTTTTGACAACTGTTTTCATGAGAAAACTATATGAAGAGCTTTGAGATTTTCATAGCTGATTTATCTTCTTTAACCGCTATCGTATATGCACATTATTTATTCTCATTTTTCAATCTCAAATACCAATGTTTTCTAACCCGTATCTTCAGATCTATACCATTTTTTGCAGCATATGCCAAAAGACTTCTAGTGATAGTCTGCTTCAAATGGTTATTTTCTTGCATTTCATGTTTAAGTGCATAAAGAAGATAAACATTTACCAATATTTTTCTACAGCAACCTACCATATGTTTAACAGTATGCTGAATTTGACATTTCATTAATGTGTAACTCTTGGTACCTGACAACATAATAATAGCACTTCATCTGTTGATGATAATTATAGAGTTGAGGGGAACTTTTTTTGCAACATGTTGAACAGTACTGCATAGAATGCCAACTTTACAGTAACTACTGAACATATAAGATATATTTTTTTCTTTTTCTGTACATCAGAAATTATATGTGAGATTACTCCTATATGTATACTTCCTGATTGGGTATTTTATTATTTAATTAATTCAGATAAATGTAAATTTTTATTTCAGTAATCAAGCCCATAATCTTATATTAACAAATTATTTTTAGCTTTTTTCCTAACACCGACCTTACTAGACATATGTTCATATTGACTCAGGGGAAAGGTGAAGACAATAAATCATAAATTTCAGTCTCAGATGGTAAAACTAATCCATATGGTTAAAAAGGTAAGAATACTTTCATACATTTTCAAAATTTCTCTCCTCTGTTCCCATGAACATTATACTACACCAGCCTGTGCTAAAAATGGGAAACTTATATTATGACACTTGGTACCTGATTTATATCAAAAGGTTTATATGATTCCATTTCAGACTATATAATTCAGCTTTATTGAAGTCTGTGCTAATCAAAAGTGTTTTATAGGTTTCTTTTCTTCATTTTGAACTACGTCAAAACTTTTGATCAAAATTATCACACACACTGAGAAAGTTCAGATCCAATCTGAATTAGAATACGTCTCTACCTTTAAATTGAGTGACTCATCCCCAAGAGTCATTTTCTATGACAGAAATCCTGTCTGCTTATTTAATTCATGTTCTTCTCCACCTACACGTACAACTTGTAAACAAATTATCCCAATATATCCCATCGCATAGGGATGATGGAATAAATATTTTGACGGTTTAGATTGCTATAGCATTATCGGACAACAAATACAAAACCACTACACAGATAGCTTTAGCCACTTTATAGAAGACAAGCAATGTATTATTTATCGACATCTTATACATTCAACTACAACTAACGTTTTTTTTTATATGCTTGATAGGTACATTTCAAATTATAATACTGATGATATAATTGAGTTTGTAGACCTATGAAGCAATCTATTTGCATAATATATTTTAGCAGTCTTGATATTTATATTTTCATAGCTCACAGCATTGCTTATTACAGAGCTTCAAATATTCCTATTAAAAGACACTTTGAAAGAAGGTATTAAACATGTACCTAAATGTTTCCTACCTATCAGCTTTTTTAATCAGAGCTATATTTAAAAAATGCAAAAACTTCATTCTTTTAAAGATGTTCAGATTGCAAAGTAAAATGCCAAAAGCTGAGCATGATCAAATGTCATAATCAAGATCACTTACACAAACTTATTTCAATCCTATGATCATATATCATTTGCTATGACTCTGACTAGTGGTTATACAAGACCAAACATCATATTTCATTTTCTATAGATAGATTTTTGTTATTGATTTTGAATTTTAAAAAATTGAACAGTGTACAATTCCAGAAGATTAGAAGAAAGCTAATACTGGGTCAATATTAAAAACATATAAATTGAGCCACAGATCTTCATTATATTACAATGCTTTAAGGTCAGATGATCATAAATCTGGCAATGAACCATCCATTCCATTATGGAATAACAGTAAAACCAGTTCATAACGATTTAAAGAGGAATAATTTTAAAGGGGAAAGTGTTATGGAAAATACCTTTTCAGATGACATGAATACTTGTTATGAAATTTCCAATCTTGATGACAGAGTACCAGTGTTGTAATAACCCTTACAAGGCAGTGATCTGACACCCCACAAAAACTTGTTTAAAAACATAAAACTATACAAAATAATATGATGTATTTTAAGAATATGTAAATTGGCTAGCTGAAAGTTTCCAAATCAAAACGTAATTGAGATAAAGCTAATATTTAGTGGATATGTTTCTTGAGGGATAGTGACAGTACCTGGGTGATTTAAAAAAAAATAAAAATCGGCAATCTGAAAAAAAATCTAAATTAATAATGGTTGTACTTGAGATAAGGTAATGATGAACAGGACAGGTTCTAAGTATACAGCACTTCAAGGTCAAGGTCATTTAAGGTCATCCTTGTAATAAGGAAAACAGCCCAAACAAATAGAGAAAAGCACTCTATCTGGCGAAACGTGGTCTTGCAAAAAAAATAAACATATGAGTCGTGCTGAGTATGAGAAAACCCTATGTTCCTGCACCAAGCCACAGCCAAAATCACTAGTGTAATCCTACATCATCAGGAGACTATTAATAAGGAGCAGAGAGACTACAAATTATTTCTGTATCTGGCAGTGATCCACACACATTAAATATATACAGCTAGTTCTGATATGCTCATTTTGAAAATGATGCAAATAAATTGGAGAGGTAGCAGGCAAGAGCCACAGGAATGCCAAATAGCTTCAGAGATTTGTGTAGTGGAGAAACAGATGCCAGGAGTTAAATATTTTTAGCTTTTTTTAAGCACTTTTCGGGAATGATTAAGCACAGTTTTAAAGCATCATCCTCAGCAGAAGATGGCCAAATCTTACAGACAGATACAGCGAAAATTTCAATGACTTGAAGTGGAAAACAGACACATTCAGACTATAGACACAAGACAAGATTTTAAACTTTTGTAGTATGACACACTATAACTGGATTTTCTAAAAAACCTTTTAATAGTAATATGTCCTTGAGACCTTACAGTGTACAGATAATTCTTTTTAATCTTTATTTAGAGCATGATCTGTCATGTTATTTCATAAATACAAATTTAATTTAGTTCTAAATGTAGTATTACTAAAATACTTAGGGCTTTTTTATGCTAGTAAGCAGTACAATATTTGGGTACATAAATGAAATGAGTTTCACAGCCTGCCACAAGTATCCTCATTCTATGAGTAAGAATGAAAGCAGACAAAGATTTAGGGCCAATTAATTCTGGTTTAGTGATCTGAAATGCCTCAATGCTTTTTCTCAGTATTTGTATGAACTTTATCTGTTCAAAGAATTTTGTTGACTAGCTTCAGCCTTAGCTTTGAATGTTCAGCATTTTAACACATCATAATTTCACATTAGAAGATGAGATGCACCTAATGCCTGATCAGCAGTGTTAATTTGGTGTTAGTTTATGTACATGACACATCTAGGATCATATTGCACTTCAATTTCAGGGGAAGGATCATTCAGCACTAGATATTGAGACTACCCTTTTCTTCCTATAACCCCTCAACTCATTCCCTGTGTATCTTCCAACATAAAAGACAACATAAAGCCAAGATTCAAGAGACAATAGCTTGTATATTTGTAATTTTCTAATATTTGACTTTGCAACTTTATTTTAAAGGAGGAAATTAAAAACAATTTTGTGGGAAAACCCATAAATTCACATGGTTCACTATAGGCTAGTTTCCATTTAGTCTTTCATTTGGACACTTAAATTCATAATACAGATGCTCACTACTACAGCCAAAAAAATTAAAATCTGTGGGTAATTCAGAAGGGACTCAACATTAGGTACCTGCTGAAAGCAAGACACTACAGAATTCAGTTTTAGGTTTTGTAGGGAAATGTGCTAAACAGTAATTATTCTCTTTTATTTGATCTCTTCTCTCTGTCCCCTCTAACTTATCCTGTTGTGGTCCCGTTCTCTTCTCAGTACCTTTCTTTGCTTTCGTTCTTCCCGATCTCGTAACTCAAAATTCAGGAAGGTATTTTTCACTTTTCCTTCAAACCAAAGAAAGGTTATTTGTCTAACAAAATACAGTAGCAGGTCAAAGCTAGTGAGAGATTACTTTTCTCGTGTACATTATTTACATAAGGAATTAGGACTGATTCTAAATCAATCATTTCTATTAAGGAGTAGAACCTTGGGGCTAAAGTAGATGGTTCCACAACATCATCAGTGCAGTGTTCAGTACTGAACAAATCAAATTTTTGGAAGTCTTAGCAGAAGAACAGACACCGAGCAAAGAACATCATTATATCACTGTAGAAATGCGAAGTTCACCCCACCTTTAAAATTTTATACCATTTTGGTCCCCTCATACTTGAATATGCTAGAAAAGGCCAATAAGGATGATGGAAGCACAAAACCACTCTTGCACAAGGGATAACAGAATAGGCTGTAACTCTTAATCTAGGAAAAGAGACAGACTGGGGATCAGGAGGCTCTTACAATACAGTAAGTTGCATGTAGGACAGTGAATGGGAATCAGTTTTTATAGCCTTTTCCAGTAGAAAAACTAGGAGGCATCAAATGATGCTACTAGGAACCAGGATCAGAACAAACAAAAAGAGGTGATTCTTTGCGCAGCGTGTAGTAGATTTCAGAGTCTGGTGAGAAAAAAATTCTGGGTGTTGAAAGACAACCTGTGTTCAAGGGAATATTGGATAATTATAGCAAAAATAAATCTGTTAAGAGCTAATACAAAACTGCATTTTGCTCAAGAAGGCGCTTATAACTTGGGGTAGGGAAAGTGTTAAGAGAAGCATCACATATTCTTGCCCTCTTAGGCTTTTCTAGGGAAACTTAACGGCTGCTGTTGGAAAAAAGGACAGTGGGCTCAGTAGGTTTTTGGTCTGACTCAGTTCTGGACTTTTTATGCAACGACAAAATTTCATCACTCCAAAATTTGGACAGAAACCCGCACTAGCTTTGCAAGCAACTATGAAAGAAAATTCTACTCCAGAACTTCTTTCCAAAACTGAGTTGCAATATTTGTGGAAAAAAACCCCTATCTTTTTGTGACATTAATGATAATGCCATGCAGACATGCAGCTGAAAACCCAGTGTTTATGTCTCAGCCAAACATACAAACAACTTATTTCACTTTTTAGTTGCCTGCAGGCTAGATATCATTTTTCTTTTCAGACTAATTTATTTATGGTTTGAGGCTAAAGTGAGGCAGACATCTGTATCAGTCTTAAAAAAAAAAACAACTAAAAAAATACAGAGCCACAGCTGACTGTATGATGGCTGTGTAATTTTATTTCATTATAGGCAAGGAAAACTTTTTAGAAAGTGTTACTAATTATCAATCTGAACAGGAAAGCTGAAATTAATACTTTTTTTTTGCTTTTTTAAGTAGCATTTTGTTTTGCTAATGATATCCTTTAATAGTATCTACAGTTTATTAAAACTCTTCATTCTGAGGGCTTCCAAAGTATTCGATGTGTATACTATAATGATCACTCATTCCAATTGTGTTAGAAAGCAGAAGTAATTATGTACCTCCCATAGCACACCACATAGTAGGCCTGGTTTTGGTTTTTTTTTCTGTTTTTAGGAGATCAGAGGAAGAGTAAGTGCCCTGCATGAAACTTCAGGATACATTTGAATAGACAGAATGTAATTATTAAAACTGCAATTGGCCAGGATACCAATACAAAATATTCCTATCTGAATCCTTTCATTGTTGCAAGTTGTCGAGGATTTTATTATCTGTATCTCAAAGTAATACTGGCTCTGTCATACCTACCATTATGTTTAAGAACTGTGGTAACAATTCGGCCATGACAGTCTCTAGCATCTAAGTTCTGTGAAACAAACGCATTGACCAGTGTCAAACGTACCAGCAACAGAAAGAGAAGGCACATTTACCCAATAAGTGTTTGACAGGTGGTTTAATCTGCTTGTATGTCCAGCAGTTCCTTGAGCGTGTAGGCTGGCTGTCGCATTTGGACTTAGTCTATGCTGAAGAATATGTATTTTGGAAATGTATTTTCTCTTTGGACAACAAATTGTAAATCTGAGAAGGCCACTAAAATTTTCACTTTTACAATGCATTTAAGTATTAAAGAAAATTCATATTGCCTAATTGCACATGTCTGAGTAAAACTTTCGTCTTGTTTTGATGCATGAAAACACTGGAGCATATAGGTGTTGACTGAACAAACTTGCATATGTTCAAAGACCACCAAACTACATTTAAGAAAGCAGCCTACTCTTTGTAGACTAAGATTTACAGCCACCGAAAGCACTAGCTAGGTACAAAATCAAAAGCAATTTTTAGGGATAAAATTCACAGAGCTGCAACAGTGGAAGAATAGAATTTACATTTTGGGTTAGAAGCAATATTTAGGTGCTATCAGTCTGTCTTCCTCTCAGTCACTATCACCCTCGTGGAATAACGCTTACTCTGCAGAAGAGCCAGAGCACGACTAGTGGGTTTGTATCTCATCAAAGCACGTATCTCGGAGACAGGAGCTTTATCTCAGAACAGTATCATGTTCTGTGCACTGGGGTGGCAAAAAACTGCACTGCAGAACAAGCTGTTAAAGATGTGAACAAGCAGAAAAGATTTTGCCCCAACTTAAGATGCTGATAGCCATAGTCCACAGATGAAAGCAGTGCAAGTAATATATTGTTAAATCCAGCCTGTATCTTTTGCTTATATGTAGTTCCCCCCCAAAAAAAACAGGGACAGACAATTCCAGAAGAGCTCTGGACTGAAACAGCACATATAACTATACATATGGGGAGAGGGGGGCCTTAAAAAGTCTCAGTCATCAATACTGAAATAAAGACCAGTGAGGTAGGAACTTTAAAGAACTCCAAGAATGATGGCAGGCAAGAATATACTGAAAAACAGATACAACATAAATTTTAAAACATGTAAGACACAGACATCATATAAAAGAACACCATGCCAACAACTGTATAGAGAAGAGACTGCTTGGTAACAGGAGGTGTAATGCTGCTTATAACAGCTTCTAAGAATGACATAGCTGAAAAAAAATCCTGTCATTTTAACAGTTCTCTAAATTACATTTGAAAGTATCATTCATTTTGAAATTATATGGTCAAATACCCATCTTTAAGATATGAGATAGCTCTTAACATAGAAAACTTTCTAGATTCTTTTAAAATACAATGACTCAACACAAAAGGTTATCTCTGGAAAGGTCTTTTACATCTTGGTATTCGTTCATATTAAGTGCCATGACTGGAGCTTAATGGGCAACATGAGAAGGCAATTAAAGTCCTTATTTTTGGTACTGTTTTTTAGTGAGATTTTATATCCACCTGTCAATGCCTACCCATTATGTCATTATTACCAGGTAGTTAACACCAAGGACTGGCAGTTGTGGTAAAGGATCTTTCATTAGGAAAAATATTTTTTATATATATATATATATATATATATCTCTGTCTTAATAAACAATGTACTAAAGGGGTTTCAGAAGGAGATTCTGCTTGAAGCACTCCACACTCATTGATATAAACAGATATATTTGGAAAAAGATTCTATATGTACCATATTTCCCTTTCCTGTGCCAGTCTACATGAAAATATTAATGAATGCATATATTATCCAAACATCAAACTGAAGCACATGGTAGAAAGTGGCAGAACACTTGAAACAGGTTTTGTTGAAACTATTCTAAGAAACAAGCACATTCGCAATGGCTAGAATATGTTGGAAGACAAAGATAGCCAACACTGATTTATTTTTATTCTTTTCCCTTCTACTTAATCAGTAAGTGTAAAATTGCTGTGCTGACTCTAGCAGTGCCCTCCTGGGCTGCCCTGACCCCTGCCATGGGGCAGGGAGGTCATGTGGGGAACTGCTGTGTCGGCTTATCTCCTGGGTGGGCATCTCCCCCAGTGCGGGACGTGAATGTCGAGTCACTTGTCAACATTAAAGATAGCCATGACTAACATGCCTGAGCATGTACCTGAGCCCATCTAGTCCCCACTCTCAAACCACAACAGACTATCACCTTAACAGATAACGGACTATTCCTTAAGCAAGGTAAGTGCCTAAACAGAAAGACAGGAAAATGTGAGCAATGAAACCATTCATTGCTGCGTTGTTCAAAATAGTTCAGAGTACTTTTTTCTGTTACATATACAAACTTTATTCCCACTACTACAGTTACATCTGTCATTTATTGGAAAGAGTAGTCTCAAAAGACCTCCTTACTTGTCGCAAGTAAGATGTCAAATTTACTACAGGTACTGCATGGCAGGTTGACAATAGAAAATAAAAGCCAGTCTTAAACAATGATGGCAATAACAGCAGAGCTTGCCAGCCAGGCCCTTGGGAAACATGCAGAGGAAAGGAAGAAGCAAAACAAGAAAGTGCAATATGAAGACTTAAAAGAGAAGCATGCAACCTGTCCCGCATGGACGCAAGGGAAGAAACAGTCTGATACCAGAAGGGGTAAGAAGATAAAGATAGGTACTTAACATACCAGCCATATCTTATATTCCTTTTCTTCAGCAACTCTTGAAGGTACAACAAGGAAGTCATGAGATAAAAAACGATCAAAGAAACAGATCCTATGAGAATCTGAGACCCAGTAACATGTATCAGAAAATGCAGACATCCTGCTGGTTGTTACGTATCAAAAAAAAAGAATATAAAAGGATGCGGTGGAGAACAAGGTGATATCCTTCAGGAAGCTTTCTTCAGCAAATTGTTCTGCATGTGTTTAATGTTCTGCCAAGTACAGAGGTTTCCACTTCTGCTCACACAACCCTCACTTCTCACTGATTGGCAGCACAATTCCACCTTCCCAGTGGCTGCAGGTTGCAATCCACCCTTTGCCTGAGTTTTTTCCTAGAAACATGGATTTTAAACTATAGTAGGGGCTGCTCTTGCCAAAATTATTTCCAGATGGAATTCAGAAGAAACACCATACCGAGGGAAGAGAGTGCATGCAGCAGCCCTCATGAGAGATGGTGCTGGATTATGATTAATCACTGAGTCTAACAATACAGGCATGTACACGATAAGGCTAGAACCATGTAGCCTTATGCTGATATATAAAGACACCATATGATGTATCATGTAGCACATCAGATGAACTGCAGTGCCAGCATCTAGGACTGGGACACAGAGATTCCTTCTTCCAGTATGTGAGAGTCCAGGGTCAAAGAACACTTAACTAGAAGCCAGAAAGCACTGAGTTTTGATTGCCTCCTTACTCATTATTGTTACTACTTATATATGTCCCACAGCCGTTATTAAAAATAGGGAGTATACACAAATCTTAAGAAATCAGTTGAGCATGAAGAAAATGTAAATGTCACAGAGGTAGCCACTTCGGTCACACTGAATGTGCCACACCTGTGCATTTCCACAAGTTGTTAATACTGCCCTCCCAGGGATTGTAACCATCAGAATCTTATAATTAACCAGGTAAACAATCAAAGAATGCAATGAAAAATAATATAACAGCTTTTCTGTAAAACTACATTGGGGCTGGGTTGTCAATCAAAGAACTTTAGTGCAAATAAGATTTGGTCTACTGTTGGTTATAACATGTCTAGCCTTCAGGAAAAGCTTTCTGCTCAAAGGATGCTTTAGTCCCAAGTTTGTATAATTTCTAATAGACTGTTCTATATTCTTAGAAATATTTGCACTGTTTAAAAAGACAGTGTAACTTGGAAAGTATAATGAATTATGGAGAAAATGGAAATGTAAGTTAAGAAACACCAAGAAAGGGAGGGAAAGACACAAATTAGTCCTCGATGGCATCACGTGATGCTTCATTCTCCACTGCCATAAAGAGGAGGCAAGCTATAATAAGGAACATGCAGACAGAAAGGAAAATATTATTTTGAATGGGAAAGAGAGTTTTGAAACTTAGCTCCTTGCGTTGCACAGGATCTCACCTTTTCCCAAAAGGACAGGAAGAATGCAGCTACAAACATCAAATGAGGCATGCCAGTCACTGTTGAGTTTTGTATAGAGACAAAGCAGATCTTTTCACAGTGAAGATCTGGGACAGCTGCATAGAATCCTTACTAAATATGATATAATAAGATATTTTTATTGGTTCATCTTATTATAACTGCTTCCACTACTGTAGATTACATGTTTTTTGGGGGGTTGTTTTTGTTTTTTAAAATAGAGTAAAATTAAGTTACTCATTTTATTTGCAAAGCCTGCCAACCTAAAGGAGAATTATACAAAAGACAGAACCAGATTGTTCTCATGGATGCACCAAAAAAAAGATGAGAGGCAACAGTCACAACTTGCAGTAAAGGAAACTCCAATTGAGCATAATAATGTGAAATAATTTCACAGTGAAAGCAGTTAAGCATTAGCAGTGGCTGCCCAGGGAGGTGGTAGCATCTTCATCCTTGGAGATACCTAAACATGAATGGACAAAGCTCTCAGCAACTTGCATGAACTTGGAAGCTATCCCCGCTTTGAGCAGTGGGTTGAATTAATGGCCTCAAGAGGTCCCTTTCAATCTAAACTATTCCATAATCTATTCTAGTAAAGATGACTGTGACAAACCCCACTGTAGTCTATTCTCCAGTGTGTGGTGATCATATTAAATGTGTCTGAATTAAACACATTCAGGCTTGGTATGAGTTCACAAGAATCCTCAGGAACCCCTCCACTGAGTTTTAAGATGCTGAATTGGGGACAGGAGGTTTTTTTGGCAAGTGGTATGAGAGGACCTGGGACTCAGACTGTTCTCAGACCAATGACACAGATTAAGCCTATGCAGATCATCTACAAATATGGATTTCCAGAGTCACTAACAACATATCTAAGACCCTGAGGCAAGATATAATCATACTTCTTTCTTTTCCCATTAAAAATAAGCTGATTTCTTTCAAGTAAAAAGTCATCCTATAACAATGAATTATCACTAAATCCTGCCAGAACACAGCTGTTCTTTATTTCAGTAATTTCATGTGCATTCACTTTGTGCAACATTTCACATGTTGGCTGGTGTGAAGACAAAGATGAATATTAGAGGTTGCACCCATCAATATCCCACATACCGTAAGTGGAAAGGCTTATGCTTCCATCACAGTCCGATATTTTGCCTCCAACTGTTGAAGACTTAAAACTGCTACACAAGCTCCCACAATATACACAGTTGTAATTTACCAATCCTGACAGTCTGTCATGGCTCCATGTAAAACAGATTAATTGCAATTTTAATAAAGGACACATATATTTGTACATATGCCTCGTTTATCATGTAGTAACACCAATATTGTGCTGCCTTTCTTTTCTATCTTGTTGGTATGAACGCTTACCCTCAGCTGGACTCTTCCCATGTCTCAGGAAGAGATTATTTTTCAGGGATGTCAATAGCGTCCTTTGCATTCTTCTGTTCTGTTACATTTATTAGCCTTTTTACTTAAGCTACTTACTCTTTTTATCTTTAATAGTAAAGGTTTTTTGTCACGCTAATGAATACTCATATTTATTATTTATTTTGTGATACAAACTTTTAACTGTTCTCAAAGTGACAGCAACACAAGCTTATGGTCTTTCATAATAAAGATCCTAAGGAACTACTTGATAGCTATCTTCTAAATATCTAGGTCAGTTTTCCAAAGCACGGAAAACAAATAACAAAAGGTTAAATAATGTATTTTCTCCATACAAGCGATCTTAGTTTCAAAAGGAAGAGTCTTTCTTTAATCACTCACTTAAGTTTCCAAAAAGACAAAAATGTTAATTATTAGCTTTTTTAAAAGTAATTTTGGACTATAATACCATACCAGTGATGGTAGAACAGGCACTGAGCAAACAGTAATATTAATAGTTATCTAGATAGAAAATTCCTTGGGTTAAAAAAAATGAAAATTTTAGACTTTAATGCAGACCGTTCCCTAGAGGTTTGTTAAAATAACATTCTTCTCTGTCCTTATTAGCATCTGCGTTATAAAGAAAAAGTCATAGCAGTCTCATCAGGGATTTAAACAGTACTTTCAGGCACCGTTTCTATTTTTTGAATTAACAAAACAACTAATCTTGCTATTTTTCTTCCCTATTCACTTACCTTGCTTCATTCTGATAAAGTCCAGCTAAGACATAGCTTGCGAAGCTGGACAATTGGGTACCCAGGATGCAAAGTTTTTTTTTGTTATTCTAATTCTATTAGACTCACATAAGCCTCTGAGGAGCCTTCTTCCTATCAAGATGCCAGGAGCCTGCATTAGAAACCTATTTGCTCAACCACTGACCAAGTCAGAGACAATTAAGCTCTGTGAGGAGGACTGATTTTGACAAAAAGCCAGATGCATTTCTTTTCTTTTTCTTACTTTGCAAGTGGAATTAGCAGGAAAAAAAAGATACAGAAATATAATACAAAATAAAAGAAAAAAAACTTGCTTATGAAAAGAGGAGAGGCATAAAACAGTGGGCTGACAACAGGAGAAGGATGATAGCAACAGACATGGAAGAATAACACAGAATATTAAAGGGAGTGAGGGGATGTATGAGCCAAGTATGAAGTTCTAAAATACATCTTGGTGGAAAGATCACATGTTTAATCACATAAAAATAAAAAATATAAATATTATATATAGTTATATAAAAATAATTTTTATAAATGCAATAGTGTATAATAAAACACTGGAAAATACTGTTTCCCACAATGGTTCCACTTCCAGAAGGATTTTTACAGATATTTAAAAGCCATCTTGTCTACTGTGAAAAATTCAAAAACTAAGGAAAAGAAACAGTTGCCTTTACATTATTTCTTCTATACACATCTTGAATTTCACAAACCATGCTCTTCTCTCTCACTACTCTACATTCAAGTCCGAGATGGCAAGTACTTGTGAAATGGGCTGAACTGCCATTAAATTACAGAAAGCCAGCTCTACAATTTCTCATCAAAGGTGAAGCTTGCTTAGTGCTTAAAAGTAGCACCTAAATGAACGGCAGGTGGCAAAATACGGAACAATAATAGATCTAGACGATAGTAGTAAAAGGTATTCTATAGTGAGAGCCTTTTATCTTTGGGAATAATCTGTATTGCTGAAAGTCCAACCCACAACAGCAGCACTAGAGATCACTGATGTCTTTGCCAGTCCTTACTGCAGCATTCAGAGCTGGCTGGAACTAGCAGAGCTAATTACACATGGCTGCAAATCCTGTCCTCGGTATTCCTCAGGATCAACGAACATGTCAGTGAAAGGGAGGCTGGAAGCAAATGCATCCCACGAATGCTGTCCACAAAACTGGCTGGAGAACAAAGTATTACCACAAGTAGACACAGAACTTTCTTTTTCAATATTTTTCCATTCACATAGCCCACCTAAGAGGAAAAGCTACTCTAAAAACTAAAGATTTTTTTTTCCCCTCCTACGTGTTTGAGGTGACTACAGAAAGAAGGCAAACGAGTTCTTTCTATTTTTGTAGCAAATGAACTAGTTTGATGAATGGCCATGTGTAAAAGAAAGATTAACTATGAATACCTGAGAAAGAAAAAATATAGAAAGAAGGAGAATAAATCAGTAAGACAATGTGATTGTTTATGACTGCTATAGAAATGACTTTCAGGTTACAATTTTCTATTAATATTTTGAATCATACAGCACAGGGATGAAAATTATTTTCTTGAACCACTTGAAAAGTAAAGCATTTATCTCTTCAGAATTTATCTTGTATAGCTGTAAATGTAAAACTTCAGAATTACCAAAAACAGTGCTAGAGAACTACCAGCTATTTCAGGCTGATTTCAAATTGTGTTTCTGAGCTCCTATATACTAGCAATTTATATGCTGTAAAAAAGACAGTGTTCACCTCCATGTTACACTCGATTGGCCTTTATATTAAATGCTAGTGTTCCAGAAGATTTTATTTGGTTCAAAGTATAATATAGAAAAAGCAAATACTGCCATGAAGCTGCAGTTTAGTCCATTTTTCTCATTAGAGTTTGACAACAGAAGACCACGAGGATTGAAGATAATGCTTTCAGAAAGGGACATCTGGGGGAGATCTTGCAAGGGACGTTGAAAAACAATAGATCAGAGCCTTAAAATTTTGTTTTCGGAGTCTTCAGTGGGAAAACTTAAGGAAAATAAAGACGTTATAATGTTTTCCAGAAAAGGTGACCTTGGCAGGACCACCCATGCTGTCTACCAACAGTATGACGTGGGAGAAATACCTTCTGAATGGATTTCATACCTAGAGCCACATAATACTTTGCAACTCAAACCTAAATCAACATCTGAATTACACTTGAAATTCCCTCACTTTTACACACTAACGCTACTTCTATATCCTGGAAAAACTGTCTCCATTTGACACAGTCCCAGAAGTCACTCCTCTCCAGGCTTACCCACTGTGCAATCATTACTGGTCATGAAATACAACCAAGGAACTTCAGCTCATTTTGTATGCAATATCCCAGTTCTGCCTCCTCGGCAGGGACTCTTACTTGCCAGAATTTCTTTCAAAATCCAGCTCCTCAAGTATTATCAGAGCTTGTCTTCCTGTCCTATCTTCCAGCAGGAAATACTATTTACAGTACCAATAACATGTAGGAGTAAAATGCATCAAAATCAAAATCAACCCAAATCGTGATACTAAAAGGAAGAGGCAGACTTAGTGGGTTGTTTGGGGTGTTTTTTTGTACTGCTTTAGTTTTGGGGTTGAGGGAGAGAGTCGTATGGTTTTTTTGGGTGGGTTTTTTGGTTTGGTTTGGTTTTGGGTGGTTTTTTTCTTTTTTTTTCTTTCTTGAGTGATCAAAAAGTGATGATCACTACGTATACAGATTTGATACAACATTTTCTCAGATGCAGCCAGTTTGTGCTGATTCAGTCAAGAAGTAATCTGGAACTAGGTAGAATAGAATTTCGATTCTTTTTCTATGAAAGTTTATACCCAAGGCATTTAAACACCACTGAGTCCAGAGCGATCATGTATACTTACACGCACAGACACCATATATTGCAGTCACACGGTATTTTACTACGACTCTTGCAACCGCAATTTGCATACAATTTATCAGCACTACCAGCAAAGTCTGCAGTCAAAAGCTGCAGTTTTTCATGCTTGTCAGTGAAGTAGAAAGTACATGCAAGCTGATGATTTTTGGCTGAGAGTTATATTTATTTCAGCAAACCAACCAGAATGGGACATGCCTTTCACTTCACTGAGTGCGCCCCCCCTTAGTCCCCAACTGATGCAACCTTTTTGAAAATTTTTAAGAGCAAGTCATGTTCCACAGAGTTACATGGACAAGTTTTGAAACCAGTATATTTTCAAACTACTAAAAGCTATTTCAAACTATTTTTGCATGATATTAAACAATTTATATAAATATTTACTATGGCAGAAATGAAATCTGGTTTTGTGTTACATAGGCAGACTCTCTCTCTTACACATAGTCACATATGTATATACAGATACCGACTACATACTTTTTGGCTCCTAATTCTTAGCAGAATCACAACTTAGAGTATCACAAACTCATGTGATGTCCCCTAGTGCCAGATTTTATGTTTACATGACATGTGCAATACAACAAGCAGACAGAAAGGCTTCCACTTGGCCCCCTCTGAGGAGGCTGCCACGCATTGTTCACTCTAGCAAATACCAGCACAGTTCACGAAATTTATTTTACTAAGTAAAATTTAGGATACTTACACTTAGTTTTAAGAGGAACACTGTTTATATGAGGAAAGAAAATAACACTATTTGGGGATGTCCATAACCTAGAAAACATTGCTGTACTGCTTATGCAAAATGCCACCAGTTTTTCTAATGGCATTACTAAATGGTGATACAGAAGATTCCTGCGGTGCTTAGGGGCACCACATGTTTTGAAAAAGCAACATAACTGAATTTAAGGAAAAAAAGCACTACATATATGCTGGCACTGATTAAGCCCCATCTGTGCCTGAAAGAGAATTAAAGTTAAATAAGTGTCTGTCAAGTGTTCTCTCAGCCAGCTCTATGTCCTTGAACAGACATCCTGTCAACACTTGACACACAAATTAAGAAAACTCTGGCGTATCAGTTTACTCTTAAAATGCTTTCAATGGTAAATACGTTTGGTTTTTTTTTTTCTTCATTTAATGGCCTAACAATATTTGGTGGAAGAATGCTCTAATCTCAGTACTTATAGACATTTTCTCTTCTGTTAAGGTTACATATGTGAGAATAAAGGACATATAGCACCAGTCAAAAAAAAAAGGTTTACACGCAAGAATGTAAGTATGCACAAAAAGCCCAACGGATCATTACATGTATTTCTATTACCCAATAAAATCTCCTGTACTCCAATACCATAAACTGATCTCTGCAGAAGACATTAAAGTGCACAGTCAAAAGCACAGAGATATAGAAGCACTTACATTTGCACTGTGATCACTTCCACTAACACAGACGACATCTTGTTTTTGAATTGTTAATACCTCTTTTGTAAGCTTCAGTCGGATGTCATAAGCGTTTTCAGACACCTCATCATACAACAATGCAATACCAGTTTTAGTCTGTGAAAGCAAGGCACAGAAACGAAAATTTACAATATGAACATTTCATAATGATAAATAACAACCTCTACCCCATTCAATATATAAAATGCATATAAATGAGCATTGTTTACAGAAAGTGGAAAACTTGTCTGCTTTTCAGCCTTCAAATGGATTAGACATAAAAAGCCTCTTTGTACTGTAAAATACAGTGGACTTTGAAGTAGAAATTAATATGTAAAAAACCCCCCAAATTCTCCATTGTACTGTTTCACAAAGGAGTGTTGCCTTTGAATGATGTCCTATTTGTTTTTAATTGTATGACTTATTATGAAACTGTATTAGAAACAGATAGGTATGTATAAATGTATGTGAACACATTTTCCAGTTTGAGCAAGAAGTGGGGAAGTGCAATGTTGTTCCTGACTTATATATGTTCCTTCCACTGTGTCAGAAAAACACCTGTACCCTTCATAAACGTTGCCTTTAAGATATAGAGTTCTATTACAGGAGGAAACTATGTTTTCACATTGTAAAACACACAAATAAACAAAGGTGTTACAGAATTTCTATTTGTTTAGGTCAAGATGGACATACATTTCTGAAGTTACATCATCACTGGACTAACAACTAGTATACTATATAGGGTAGTCAAATATTTTGGTATAAACAGTGTTTTCTCCATGAATAGTAGAAAAGAAATTCTATTTTAATTCTTGGTTTATTTATTTATGCACAAATTTCCCACTAATATTCAGTCAGATATTTCCTTAAACAAAAACTGTGGAATTAGGACTGCTTATAGCTATTTCTTAAAATAAGCAGACTAATGCAATTTCAGAGCTTTACAGTCATTGCAAAGAAGAGAAAAAGCAAAACCTCTGTTCTGAAATGAATGACCATATTTAAAAGTAATATTTGTTTATTAATTTATAATGTATATAACAGCATCATCACAATACTGCACTTTCCTCTATGCAAGTGAAGAACAATCAAGAATAATTTAAGGTTTAGCTGCAGCAATTGTTTCTAAAAGACAATTTAAAATCAAGTTTTTCATCTATGTTTTGCTAAATAGTAGACTATGCAACAAACAGAGTAATGGAATTAAAGAAGAAACATGCCCTGTGCACTGAACGAATGCTTAGGGGATTTTAAAATATCACAGAGTCACAGAATGTTAGGGATTGGAAGGGACCTCGAAAGATCATCTAGTCCAATCCCCCTGCCGGAGCAGGATTGCCTAGACCATATCACACAGGAATGCGTCCAGGCGGGTTTTGAATGTCTCCAGAGAAGGAGATTCCACAACCTCTCTGGGCAGCCTGTTCCAGTGTTCGGTCACCCTCACCATAAAGAAGTTTTTCCTCATATTTATGTGGAACCTCCTGTGTTCCAGCTTGCACCCATTGCCGCTTGTCCTGTCAAGGGATGTCACTGAGAAGAGCCTGGCTCCATCCTCATGACACTTGCCCTTTACATATTTATAAACATTAATGAGGTCACCCCTCAGTCTCCTCTTCTCCAAGCTAAAGAGACCCGGCTCCCTCAGCCTCTCCTCATAAGGGAGATGTTCCACTCCCTTAATCATCTTTGTGGCTCTGCGCTGGACTCTCTCTAGCAGTTCCCTGTCCTTCTTGAACTGAGGGGCCCAGAATTGGACACAATATTCCAGATGCGGCCTCACCAGGGCAGAGTAGAGGGGGAGGAGAACCTCTCTAGACCTGCTAACCACACCCCTTCTAATACACCCCAGGATGCCATTGGCCTTCTTGGCCACAAGGGCACACTGCTGGCTCATGGTCATCCTGCTGTCCACTAGGACCCCCAGGTCCCTTTCCCCTACGCTGCTCTCCAACAGGTCTGTTGTTATCAAATAAAATCAAACATGGAACATTATCTTCATAACAAAATTTTCATATCTATAAAATTAGGAAAAAAGGTCTGTGGTGATTGTCAATAAAATCTTTTGATCTTCAAAGGCAGGATCAGTTGAAGCTTAAGGCACTTAAATTTAGACGTGATATAGCTCTATGTAGCAACTGAGTGTCAAAGCCTCCCTTACAGTAGAAATGGAAAATGCAGCCTAGAGAGCAATTCAATTTACCCTGAAGTATATACACAGCAGTTGCTCAGCTGAATTGCTGACGAGGTTCTGCTGTCCCTGAGCTCAACGCAGTTGTCCCCATGTAGGCCACTGCTGCCACTTAAGACACTTTAAGATATCTGAGACCCTCACACATGTAAGGCCAACACAGGCTTTTTAGGACATCCAGGCCCTTCTCTAGCTGGAGGCAAAACCAGATTTCCATGATTATACCAGGATGCAGACGCTGGCCATGCCAGCAGACATCCACACGTAGGCATCTTCAGCTTGAAACAGATCTCGCCAAAGGTTTACAGTGTAGAAATCCACATCCGTTTAGATTCTGTCAAGCCAGTGGTGAGCAACAGACACCTCTGAAGCATTGTTTACCTGATCTCTTCTATATATCCAACTAGAAGGGAACAAATGGCATCATAGCTCTCTACTTTGACTTAAAAATAAATATAAATAACAACTCAGACATAAGTGTCTAATTCCAGGTAGATAAATCTTGTCCTTAGTGTTTGCTGGGAATGCCTAAAGGAAACAAAGTTCAGTGAGGGTGTAAAGCCTTCATCATTCTCACTTGTTTGGAAACCAACATTTCTTCATTTTCCTAAGGGTCTGAAATTTTTTTAATTTCCAGCATGTGTGGATGCTTTATCAACACAATTTTGTGAATGACATCATATGAAAACCATGCCAACACCATCTGCTTAAAAGCCACGCTGTGTAACAGCAAGCATTTTCAAACAGTAGAAGAACTGCCTTGAAAAACCACGGTCTCTGCATTTATGCTGCTGTTCAGAGGCTGTGCCTCACTATCCAACCTAGACTGGCAACTGCTGTTACTTTTCCTGACATACCAGAGCATGCTTTACAGAAACATAGAGAGAACAAAGCTCTAGAGAGATGTTTATACAGCCTAAACCCAGAATATTTCTCTGGCTAGTAATTGTTATGTATGTTTAGAAGTAACACAATGAAAAAACCCCTGAACTTTCATTTGTAACAGATGAACAAGTAATGAATCAAATATATAGAGTGACCAATTAAATAGCTTAGCCTTTCCCATCACACTACTTAAACTGGAAGTTTCACTGAAGCTCATCTATTCCTATTAAAATCCAGTACCTACTTTACACTCCATCTAACTCCTGACGTGATCCAAGATGATGTGCGGCAATACCTTATTTGCTTTCAGAATCAATAAGATTAATCTAGATTTCTCTCAGCCTTTCGAGTTGGCTTTTTTTAGACAATTAAAAATGGCTATGAATCAGAGTTCAGCACGTTCCCTTGTTCTCTCCTTGTGTTAAAGAGATGGCTTGCATAACTCTAGCAGACAAATCCCAGTCCAGACAAGTGCTTCTTCAAACAAGGATCTTTTAATGGGAACTTAGTCTTCGCATGAACATGTATATCCAGCACTTTAACTATACACTATGTTCATCTTGATTTCTCATTTAAAAACTGTCTATACAGTAACTGTTCTAGTAACTGGTATCAGAAAGTGAGGACTGAAAAGTGGAAATAACTCTCCAAAATGACGTAATAATGTTAGAGAACATATACCAAATTTACATGTGTTTTGTAATAAAAAAGAACATGCAGAAAGTGCCAAGAGAGTTGCACCTCAATAGGATTTAAGTGCTTACAATGAGAGGTGGCGAAATATAAATTTAAACTCACTCGGGCAGTTGAGGAAATTAAACGTTGATTTCCATATCTCTGACAGTTTTCTAGACACTGCCCTCAGGAACAGGGGTGTGTGGTGTACATGTGCATGTCCATGTACATGGTGGGAGGAAAAGATCAGTAGCATGAGGCATCACAGTAGCTGCGACTTTTAAGAAAGCTTAGTCACTGCTCTGTTTTTGAAAGAAAAAAAACCACTGAAACCTACTTTCTCAAGCAAGCTGAAAAACTGTCACTCCCACAGAGAAGAAAACGTCAGTCTCTAGAGGGAGTTATAATTGCAGATGAATTCTTTTACCAGTTTTATTGTTGACTACTTAAGGCAGCTCTCTAGCCAGTGTACTTGTGTTAAAGCGCTCCCCGTTCAGCATAATGTTTTGGGACCCTACTCAAAATACCATCATTCTTTCAATGCACTGCATCTGCAGCCTGAAGTCCACACCTGCAAATTCTGTTTCAAAGTAGTCACCTCTAGGCCAAACTTTGGTCTTACTGCCATAAAATACTTGTCTTCACTGCTGTAAGTTTTATTTTGAAAAAGCTTGCCAAAAAATTAACCAGAGTTTAAAAGTGGTGTTGAGGTATACTAGGTTTTCCATAGAAACCATTTACTTGTTTATGTCCATTTGTTTCTCAAGTGCATTAGAGCGGTATTTGTCAGGCTTTTCATGCTAGTAACTGTTTGAAGAGGGGCAGAAAATGTTCACGATTCTTGCACAGACTATTAGAAAATTCAGATGAGATTCATAATAAAATCATTATATATTTGTATCCATTCAGAACAGACGTCAGAATACATGCAGTGTAGTAGTACTATTTTGGTTTAAACTGTGAAGTTCTTGGTAACTGCAAACCTCTCTCTTCTTCCCTCTGCCTAAACATATTTTACCATTTGTGAACACTACTGTTGTCAACTAAATGGAGTAGCAGTGTCTTAGACCCTTATAAAAATGGATCCTCTGGAGTTTCCCCTACATTATCTAAAAAATCCTCTGCATTGAGTTACATTGGTCCTCCAGCAGAAGTCCTCATTTGCTGATCCTCTTCCTTAATAAATATATTCACAGCTTCAATGCCATGACAGTTCAATTTTTAACTGCTAAAACACATTATAAATGACCTTCCTTCATTTGTAATTAAAATTCTTTAAGCACCATATTTGAACTTTTCTTCCCCAATAGAAGTTCTACATTATATTTCCACACAAATATGTTGTCAGTAATATTTACACCTCAGAGGTCTAGTGATCAAATTCTCTAATCCAATTTCATTTTTTTTTTCATGAAAGCAACTCTGTTGAAATTCCATATCCGTAGTATATTGATGGTTGGAACACTTGTGAAGACGCGTGAGAACTGGAGTCACTGATTTTTTATCATATCACTTCAGATTAAGCCGAAAGAGAACTTCAGATGGTCCCACGTAGCCAGTGCTCTGAGCACTAATTTACAGCAGGCTTAAATTTACTTTCTCTGGTTTTATATGTTTTCTACACCATATCTACTATCGTGATCAAAAGACAAAGACATTTTCTCAGAGCAGTTCAGAATTAAATTTAAAATAGCCTTGAATAATATAAAAAATAAAAAAAAAAAAATAAAAATGGGATGAAGTGTAACAGAAAAAGAAGAAAAGCTTTTCTTTACCATTTCTTCAGGAAAGGAAATAGGCAGGTAGCAGTGAGGATTGACAGCAAAATATTGGCATCAATATCTTGTTGCTGCAATCAACTCAAACCTATTTTGGCTGCTCTCCTTCGAGTTCTTTCCTACTGACTTGCTTTTTCTCACTCTCACAAGACAGTGCCCAAAAGTAAACACAGTTCTTCAGCTGGGTAGTACAGAAGGTTCCTTAAACACTGCTGAATGTGAGGGAGGAATAATTTCATGCCCATGAAGTCATCTATCACCAGTATTGCATTTAATACATCCCAGCATATTGTTTCCTTTTATACAGTATTATGTCAGCATTGATTTATGGCTACACTACATAGAAGAGGTAATGAACTGAAAAGGGCCATGAGAAATAGAAAAAAAATTAAAATCTATGAGAGATATGGAAAATAGGACCTGTAAGTAATTCTGCACAAATTCGGGTTGTTTAGCTTAAAGACAGAATACAAGAGGACATAACGACAGTTTTAAGTACTTCAAAATCTATTGCAAAGACAAATGGAACAATCAGACAGGAAAATAATTCAGAAATCTCCTCTTGACATAATCCAGCTACAAGGAAACTGAAGTCCTTGAACAGATTACTGGGACAGATTATGAACATCCGTCGCTAAGGATTCTGAGAGAAAACTGAACAAACATCTGCCCAAATGGTACAGGTACTAATCCTCTCACTGGGCAAAACCCCAGACAAGACAACTTCTGTCAGATTTGTTTGTCTCTGATGCTAATATTCAGAATTATGTGATTTCTTGCATATGACTGAACCTCTGCATCCAGGAGAAAGCCTGACTGGCTTTAGAAGGACACCTGCACTGAACAACTTGCAACTGCCATAGCAGAGATGAAAAATACCTATTAAGACCTGAAGAAGTTTATCATTTAGGGGCCTTAAGAATGGATGAGTGACATTTACAATAAAATTTGTTAATGATCATAACTTTTTAGCACTTAATCTGAAGGAGGACTGTACCCCAAGAAGAACTGTACCTTTGTCTTTCATGATAAGAAGATAATTCCAGGCTTAAGAGGCCTTGAGTGAGAACACAAATACAGGCTTTTCAATGGACCAACATGGGACAAATGGATAAGGACAGCAGATATGTAGTGAGAGCAGTAACACAGCTGTGGAACGCAGAAAATTAACGATTCCATTAGCACTATAAGCACACAAAGAACTGTTGAGTAAAACTAGAAGCAGATACAAGACAGAGATTAATTATAACTTTCCGAAATTAGTTATACAGCGCTCCCTTACACATGGAGTTGTCCTTTTTCTCAGCTTTAGCATACTATGGCTTTTACACGTATTGACACCGTTTCACAACTGCTGAGATAAAAATTCTTAAACTTGATACTCCTTCCTTTAAGATATTCTGACTATAATGATAATGAAGCCCTTAGACTATTTGGATAGGTTACGGTTCCCTGGTACGAGGCTGGTGAGGGGTTCTACAAACAAGTCAGAAGGACCAGCTGTAAAAATGCTATGGAGGACAAAATGGCATGGATTTGTCTGATATCTCAGAGTAGTTCGACTCCTGTAGATCAGGAAAGAAAACATCATTTTACCATTACAGGTGGGAAAAGACCTTGAAAGGTTTGAAGCGTAACCTCAAAGCAAGGGAACTATGCTATCAGCCCAAGCTGAAAGCCTCTAAGGAGGGAGACTGTTCAGCCTTGCTGGGTAACCAGCTCCACAGCTTGGCTGTCCTCATGAGGAAAAGCTCTTCCTTGTATTCGTTTTTAAGTTCTCCTTGTTGTCTCCTGCCCACTCATGTACCATTGTGAAAAGCCTGGCTTCATCTTCTTCGTATCTCAATTGTTGACACGGAAAGGCTGCCTTTAGGTCATGCTGAAGTCTCCTCCAGGCTGAACAAGCCAACCTCCATCAAAGGGCAAGTGCTCCCAGCCCCAATCAGCTTGGTGGCCTGCAATGAACTTTCTCCAGGTTATCAATGTCTTTTTTGTATTGAGGGAACCAAAACTTCATGCACTATTCTAGACGCGGTCTAGTGAGTGTTGAGTAGAGAGGGATAATCCCTTCCCTTGATCTCCTGGCTGTGCTCCTCCTAATACAGCCCAGGATGCTGTTGACTTCTCTGCTGCCAGGGCTCACTGCTGGCTCAAGTGCAACTCACTGCCCACCAGGACCCCCAGGGCCTCTTCAGCAGAGCTGCTCCCTGGACAGGCAGGCCCCATACTGTGTCGTTGCCAGGGGCACTTCCTTCCCAGGTGCAGGACTTGGCATTTGACTTTGTTGAATTTCATGAGCTTAGTTCATGAATTTCTTGAATTTCCTGGAAGTCCGTATCTCTAGCCTGCCTAGGTCTCTGTCAAAGGTGTAATGACTGCACCCTCCAATTTGGTGTCATTAACAAGCTCTCTGTGACCTCCTTCAGGTCACTGACAAAGATGTTAAAGAGGATGGGTCACAGGATAGAACTCTGAAGACCACTTACCACAGGAATCCAGGTAGAGGACAATCCAGTAACTATTACCCTCAGCCTGAGTATCCAAGCAGTTGTCCACCCACCCATCTAAACTGAGGCTATAGCAATAGAGTAGCAAACAGATACATTTATTTCCTTATGTCAAAATAATAATAAACCCAATAATAATAATGTTGATAACAAAACTGACATTTTTTTGTTTCTTTTGACATATCAATGCATAACAGACATAGTAGTTTAACTAAAAAAAAAAAGGAATAGGAAAAAAAAATCATTATTACTGCTTATAGTCACTACCTTCACTACAGATAAAAGTGTCAGAAGATGATATAGAAATGGTTTGGATGAGATGAGTGCTTTGGATCAGGCATCTTTCTGCTTCAAAGTACTACTGCCCACCATCACCAGTATCACGACCATCCTGTTTCCATGTACAGTAGGATGCGGCAATGCTATTCCATCCATTAGGCCCAGCAGTGCTGCCATTACATCCATTAGGCCCACCACTTCTGCTTACCCCATCTCAGAGCCCAAGGGCCAGGACTATGATGGACACACCTGCAGTCGTGGCAGGGGCCACAACCCCCATTTCACCCCCTCCACGTGCACGCAGACACGTAGCCCACCACCAGCTGCTTCCGCCTCCCTTCCCAACGAGAACTGCAGCGGGGACTGCAGCGCCAACAGCTTGCTGCACCGTTGCAGGTGATGAAACTTGTGGCTGCCCCAGCAGTCCAGCCCTTCAGCTTTCGTCGGTGTTTGAAGGGAAATATTTTAAAGTAGTTTGAAGGGAAATATTTCAAATTAACAAAAACCAGGTTAAGACTGAATTTCATTCCAACTGGAAAGCAACTGCCAGTGTTAATTTCTAACAGTGGATTATTTTCAGTATTGCAAAATCAACAAAAAAACCCTCTTTTAATCTAGAATAATATACAACCAAGCTGACTTAATAGCTGCCTAATTTTTAAGAGTGTTTTTCCCAAAAGCACAGAATGTATGTGGAATATGCACCTTGGAAATTACTGTTTTCATAAAGATTGTTCTTACTTTTTTTTAAATGTCTGTATTTATTAATGACGATATTATGGATTGACATCTCACTACATGCAGTTGCAAAAGGTATATTTTTAGAGATTTTAGCTGCAGCATGACAATATCACTTTCTAGTAATTCAGAACAGATTTTTTCCTAAATATTTCCTAAATATTTAAGTAGCATATAGAAATCTAGAAGACAGAATATTAACTCAAGGTTAACAGAAGTTTGAAAAGATGCTCTCAAAATGCAAAATTTAAAATTCTGTTTCGTTGCTTGCATCACAGCCTGTCTACCAAAAGCTCTTTTAAAAATAGCCTTGGGGGCAGATTGTTGGGATTTTCTGTTAATGACATTAGCCTTGCGAGAAAAGTGATTAACAGCTGGCTCTCAATCTGTGTGATCTTAATCATTAAAAAGTAAGCAGTAATGTCTTGTTTAATTCCTGCAAGCACAGTGTGTCATGAGCTAATTAGATATGATTGGTTATTGTCATCCTCGTGCACCTCTCAAAACATCAGACAGAAATATTTGAATCCTGAAAGCATGTTTGGAAAATGAACTTTCAGAATGTCATGTTAAATAAAAATTGCCTGCTTAAAAATTCTAATCAATGCTAAATAATAGTGCCACACAGTCAAATATGTTAGAATACAGACTCTATCCTAGAAAACAGCCAAGGCACAAGCTATTAGAAAAATTGCCTAGTCTTATTTTGATTTAGATAATATCTTTAAGTAAATTCCTTGCTTATTACTACACCTCATTTTTCAGGCAACTGGACAGTAGCCCAGAATCCAATACCCTAAGAATGTAAAGATGCTCCTATGCTTACAGAAGGTTCATACCAGTTAAATAAGAAAGCATAAATTTCACCCTTCAAACCAAACCACTTAGCAATAGACGAAAAAGACCACAAGAACATTCTCTTTGGAGATTATTTAAGAAACCGCTAAGAAATTATCAGAAAATTAATGTGATCATTTCTGTTACTGGTACCATGCAGCTTACCCTGGTAGAACTTCAGCTGATTAATAAATGTTCCTGTTGATATATGAAAAGGTAAATGAAGAACGGGGAGTATAATTAAAAGACACGCTCCCATTTTCTTCACCTAGAATAACCAAGTATGGCGAATATAAAAGCATCATGTTTTTTGTAATGGAATAGCAGGTTTTGATTCATCCCACTCTTGCTATCCTTCCCCTTTACACTGATACAGCTCCACCACATTCATTCTTTGTCAAACTTTTATATAAAATTGTTTTTTTTTAAATTCTATTAAACTGTGTTGTGTTGTTCTGCCAAAACCAACCAAGCAAAGCCATATCTAACTGCTTAATTTCTGAATAAGGTGGGTGTAAATATTCCTAGTTTCTTTCTATATTTAAAGTGGCAAAATTAAATTATATGGTTTCATCACCGTAATGTGAATTCTGCAATGGCAAAGAAATCCATATCACCATTATAGTAACAACTTGTCATATCGTATTGGTTTCTAGTTCTACTGGACATAGCAAGATTTAGGCAAAGATTAATTACAGGAATACAACAGGATTTAAAATAGAGTTTCTAAGCATTAAAGTAAGTCCAGAAAAAAAACAAAACAAACAAAAAACCCCACCACTTTTACTTATATCTGTAGTTATTGTTTTTACAGGCCAGTTACTCAGATAAACCCAGAGGTTGGAAGTGAAAATCCTTTTAGCCATGCATTTGGCTGCTAGCTTGGAAAGAAACGAGACAGTCCAATTTCATGCTTTATCCAAAGACTTAATGGCATGTTTAAGCTGAACCTCTGTTAAACCTTTTTCTTCTAGTCTTGGCTGCAATTCTCAAATGTAATTGTGATGATCAGTAACTTTTTAATACTTTCTGTATTCAACGAACAGAACATTACCGAAGCATGTCAAACTGGCTGAAACACTGAGTGTGGGGGATAAGATCAATAAGAAAACAACCATTTTAATTACTGATATTAATAAAGAAAACCAGAATTTAGAAGCATTATAGAGGAGAAAAGCATAAGCTACATAACAAGATGAAAAATAAAACTGGATTAAATTTATGAGCCTCTACAAAAAGTAGTGGAATTGGCAGAGAACGGCCAAGTAAGACAGAAGCCAAGCAGCATGATGGTAAGTTTCTAAGAAGTTACACTTTAGATGGCAATCTCATATTCAAAAGCAAAAATCAGAGCAGCAGCTAGACAGCCATTATTAAAAGGTGGAGAAGAATCTCATTTATAAACTGATTGCATGTCATGCCATGAAAAAAGATTAAACAGTCTGTTTACACCTAAATTTCAAAATCACGATGTCCTGTAACAAGAGTACATTACCAACAAACACCTACAGTTACATTCTGTTCTTAAGGGAGGTTCCTTAGGAATCATGTCAACAGAAAAAATCCAACAGGTATACATACATATGCAATTTGTATATAGTTGATTAGTATGTTATAAAGTTTACAAAGAATGGGCTTTTTCAAATGGATATACAAGAATTCAACAAATTCTGAGCTTGCTGGGACTGCTCCACACTACTTACTGCATTTACTAAATCATCGTATCAGTTAGTGGTAAGCACACAATCTTCTGCAACAAGAAAGCCTTTAAACAAGCAACTATTATACTAAACCAGTGTTAAATGTAAGTCACTTCAATAATCTTTTAAAATCACACCTGAACTAAAAAATAGTATTCAGAATCAACTATAAACAAATAGATGTTCACAAAATGCAGAAGCTGGAAAAATATCTGCAAATATCAGAGATGGAAAATAAAGCTCAACTCCAACTAGGAAAAAAGTACTAAAGCTTACTCCTGGGGACAAAAACTAAAAAATGAAGAAATAAGCAGATTCAAGATCTTAAACCAGTACTGTAGCAGAACTACTGCCAGATTATCCTAATGATATTTCACAGCAGAAAGGCCAAAGGAGATAACATCCATGTGTGCACAAGTATTTTGGTGATGGGACAGCATGAATACAAAATCCCATGTCGTGTATATTTGAAGCATATTTATGGAGGGCCTGTGTGGGAAAAAGATATATGATCTTAAACACACTATCAACAGTTTCACGTTTTTATGCAAGTGTAAAAGCCAGATTTGCAGGGCAAGAGACAAGATTGAATGTACTTTGTGAAGGAAAGCAGGAGAGTAGACGTATGGATGTGGAAAGGCAGGGGAATGGTCCTAGGCATAAACACAGTGTTGTTAGAGAAGAGGAAGAGAAGACTTAAGAACAGAAAAGGAGAGGCATTAACAGTAATAACAGAGGAAAAGATAAAAACAAAAGAAAAAGAATATTGAGAAAAAAATGAAAAAAAGTAATTTTTAAAAATCACATGTTTAAGAGAAAGAGTAGCTGCCCATTGACAAACACACCTATCTCTTGCAGGAATGATTACCATAGGTTACTAGTCCATAAAAGAATTTGACATATTAACTCTGCTCTGAGTTGGTATTAAAAATCTGTGTGAAAAACTGAAACAGAATTTACAAAAGCTGTATTTAGCAAAAGTGCTATCCAAAACAATTGAACGCGCAGCTAAATAACAAGCCCATAAAACACAGCTGGTGGTAAACAGGATCCTGCCCGAGGTTCACCACTGCTGCTCCCACTGTCAGAAGGCTCACTGGGATGACCATTAACGTAAACTGTGCCATCGCTTTCTACTAATTCCTTCTTGACATGTGCCAGCACACAGATGGACGAGCCACTATAAGGATCACTGTTACAGCTGATCATCGATTATTTAAGCCCATTTACCCCTGCCACAATTATGCCATTTACATATGTGGGTTTTATACCCCTTTTACATACTGTCATACTTTCTATTACCACTATTCTGCACAGTAGAAAAACAATGTACTTTTCTATACAAATGTTAAGAGGTGAAACAGTGAGAACATCACTGTTTCAGTCTTTCTGTAAACATCTATTTCCATTTTGACTTACTGGTTTCAGATCTAACTAGTCCTACAACTGAAAACATATTGTGGTTTTCTTTGCAATGCCTTTGCACATAAGGCATCACATGGAAGGATTTTCTGGTTTGCACATAAGGATTTTTTTATTAGAAGGGGCAGTACTGGGCAGCTCCCCTGTTCCTGCTTAGGCTTTCTTCATTTTAGAAATGTCAAAGGCTTACTTAAGCTTTTGTTACCCTCCTTTGATTTCTGTGCTACAGGGATACACATTTTCTGTATTCAGATGATTCGCACTGATGTTAATGGGCCATTAAAATCCTGGGAGTAATCTTAAATAATCTCCTGCCTTTCCTGGCACCTGAAACTAAGCTATTGTTTTCCTCTTATAAAAGAGAAACAGCATTCTCGCACAAATGCTCCAAAAAATCCTAGGGATTTAATTTTAGTCCCAGTGAAGCTGAAGTCAATTGAAAATTCTCAGTCAAGTCAGGCTTTCATTGTAAAAATAATTAGTTTAAATTTTGTCACAAATGTTGACAGCTTTTCAAGTTGTAACATTCACAGCATAGTTATTACCATAAGTATAAAAATTCATGCAGAAGGACATCTTTCAGGATTTTTTAGATGAAATCTATCTGAACCACTTTGTCACCTGCTATCAAGACTGCACAAACTATGCTGGTTTTCATACCTCATTAACAATTCCTTCAATTCCTGAACAGGTAAAGAGTACATTATCTAATTATAAACATATGCAACTTCATCATTTAGAAATGAAAATTATATTAAAAAAAAAAATCTAAGTTGTATCATTTTAAATGTGACTATTTTCAAGACAATCTCAGAATACCAAGGGCCTAATTAAACACTTCAGGCTAGAACAATCAAAATACTTGCTAAAAAAGAATGAAGAAACAATCACACAAAAAAGTAGCTTTAGTAATTGTGTAAAAAAAGGTGAAAACTGAATATCAGAATGAAAACTATAGCAGACAGTACAGGAACCTTTTTAAAAGTTATAGTTGAGATATAGAATAGATTTCTATAGAGATGTTCCAAGCAAAGTTATGAAAGAGAGACAAGGGAAAAAAAAACAAACCAAAACAAAAAACCTCTAAGCATACTGAGCAATCTACTTTAAGATATGCAGAAAATCCATGTTAGTAGCCCACTTCATTGCTTCTTTTCCTGATTGTGCTACTTTTTTGAGAATGATCAATTAATAAAACAAATGCAATGTGGATTTTTCTTCTGAAATCTGATTATTAGAAGCATGGAAATGCTAATCGTTCCATTTTTCTGCTCTCACAAGTGGGGTTTTTTTTGTTTGTTTGTTTGAGACTGTAAACTTAATTAAAAAAAAAAAAAAAACTTACAGGAAAACACTAGGGCAGAAACACAGAAGGGTTAAGGTTGGAAGGGGCTTCTGGAGATCATCTAGTCCAACCCCCTGCCCAAATCAAGGTCAACTACAGCAGGCTGCTCAGCATCGTGTGCAGTCGGGTTTTGAGTATTTCCAAGGATGGAGACTCCACCACCTATTTGTGACCTGTTTCAGTGTTTGGCCACCCTTACTATAAAAAAAGAAATTATCCTCTTTCACCAGAATTTCCTGTATTCCAATTTGTGCCCATTGCCTCCTTCATTGGGTACTACTGAGAAGAGTCTGGCTCAGTCTTCATTGCTCCCTGCCAGTCAGGTATTTATACATGTTGGTAAGATTCCCCTTAGCCTTCTAGAACTTCTTCAGACTGAACAGTCATAGCTGCCTCAGGCTCCCCTCATGTTCCAGATGCTCCAGTTCCTTAATCTTTGTGGCCCTTTGCTGGACTTATTCCAGCCTGTCCATATCTCTCTTGTAATGGGGAGCCCAGAACTGGACACAGCACTCCAGGTGTGGCCTCACTATGCAGTGTTGAGTGGAAGAGAAGGATCACCTCCCTCGACCCACTGGCAATGTTCTGCCTAATGCAACTCAGAAGATTGTTGGCCTTCTTAGCCTCAAGGCTGTATTGCTGGCACATGTTCAACTTGGTGGCCACCAGGACCCCCAGGTCCTTTTCTGTAAAGTTGCTTCCCAGTCAGTGAGCCTCCAGTTTCTATTGGTGCCTGGAGTTATTCCTCCCAGATGCAGGACTTTGCATTTCCCTTTCCTGAACTTAAAGTCAGCCCGTTTCTCCAGCCAGTGCAGGTCCGTCTGAAAGGCAGCACAGTCATCTGGTATTATCAGCCACTCCTCCCAGTTTTGTATCATCCACAAACTTGCTGAGGTTTTTCTCTGTCCCATCACCCAGGTCATTAATAAAGATGGTAAACTGTACTGGACCCCTTATTGATTCCCTCAGTACACCACTAGTGACCAGTCTCAGGCTGGACATGAATGCCACTGATCACAACTCTTTGAGTCTAGCTATTCACCCAGTTTTCAATCCACCTCACCTATCATCTAATTCATACTTCATCAATTTGTCTATGAGGATATGATGGGAAACAGTGTCAAAAGCCTTGCTATTGTCAAGATAAACAACATCCACTCCTAACCCCTCATTGACCAAGACAATTACTTCATTATGGAAGGCTATGAGGTTGGTCAGGCAGAATTTCTCCTTCATAAATCAATGCTGAGTACTCCCAATCACCTTCTTGTCCATCATATGTTTGGAAATGGATTCCAGGTGAATCTGCTCTATCACCTGTCCAAGGATCTTGCCAAGGATCCAAGGATTCAAGTTTCTTGCCCTTGAAGGAAGGCTTTCCTCCAGTCTGCAAGAGCCTCTCCCAATTGCCATGACCTTTCAAACATTATAACGAGAGGCCCTGCAATAAGATCAGACAGCTCCGTCAGCACTTGTGAATACATCCCATGAGGTCCCATGCACTTGTGTATGTCCCATTTGTTTAAGTGTTCCATAACCTGACGCTCCTCCACCAAGGGAAAGTCTTCCTTGCTCCAGTTTTTCCCACTGGTATTGGGCACCTGGGACTGCAAAAGCATTAAAGACCATTAAAGGTGAAGAAGGCATTGAGTACCTCAGCCTGTCCTATTCATCCTATTGATGCTGACGTATCTGTAGAATCCTTTGTTGTTGCCCTTCATGCCTCCATCAGATTCAACTCCAGAGGGGGCTTTGGCTTTCATAACCCAATCCCTACATGACCATACAGTGTCTCTACATTCCTCCTAGGTCATCTGTCCTTCCTTCCACCTCTTGTATGCTTCCTTTTTGTATCTGAGTTCACTGAGAAGCTCCTTATTCATCTACGCAGGCCTCCTGCTGCCTTTGCTTGTTGGGATGGACTATTCTTGAGCTTGGAGAAGGTGATCCTTGAAAGTGAATGAGGGGTCTCTCCTGGACCCTTCTCTCCAAGACTGTATGTACCCTGTGGGATTCTTTCAAGCTGACCCCTGAACAGGACAAATGCTTGCCAGAACTATGAAGTTAGGATCCTACTTTTTGTCTTTTTCTCTCCTCTGAGAATCTTTAACTCCCATCATCTTGCAGTTAAGTAAGAGAAAATAAAGTGACTGTCTATCTTAAAACGTAAAGGTAAATGCTGATTCTTATCTGGAAACAGGCAGTTGATGAAGAATTGACAGGAGTTCTTGCATTTGGAAGAACTATGATCTTCTAACATTTTTAAGTTTAAATTTGAAGTTATTTATATTTTGCTGTCTACAAGTACCTGAAAGGAGGTTGTAGCAAGGAGGGTGTTAGTCTCTTCTCCCAGGTAACAAGTGATAGGATGAGAAGAAATGGCCTCAAGTTGTGCCAGAGGAGGTTTAGATTGGATATTAGGAAAAACTTCTTCACAGAAAGGCTTATCAAGCATTGGAATAGGCTGCTCAGGGAAGTGGTGGAGTCACCATCCCTGGAGGTATTTAAAAGATGAGTAGATGTGGTGCTTAGGGACATGGTTTAGAGGTGGACTTCGTAGTGTTAGGTAACGGTTGGACTCTGTGATCTTAAAGGTCCTTTCCAACCAAAACGATTCTATGATTCTATTCGATATTATTCACTGCTATGGCTGAAAAGATAAATCAAGTGAAATGATGCAACTGAATTAGTAAACCCAAACCAATCTATTAAATTGAAACAGTCACATGAAATGCTGTGAAAAAAACATTTATTCTCTTAGAGGTTTACTGGTCTAAGTTAAAGAATAGTCTACAACATAACAGTGGTATAAAGATGATTGTCACGGTTTAAAGCTGGGCCGTCTATTAAACCTATGGCAGACGCTCTCTGTTAACCCTTCCCCCACACCCGAAGGGAAAGGGAAAAGGGAGAGAGACTTACGGGGTTGGAAAGTTAAAACAGTTTTAATAAACTATAATAATGAAAAAGAGTATAATAATAATATTGGAATAATCAAATATATACAAAACCAAGATCGAGCTCCCCCGATGTCGGCCACGTCACCACCGGCACTGCAGGGCAGGCTCCGGGAAGGCCCAGGCTGGGCCCAGCGACGGTGGAGAACTGGATTCCGGGATGCACGGATCGGGATCGGGGGCAGCAGGAAAACGGAGAGTCCTCTTTGGACACTGGCCAAAAGCTCAAGCCGCAGAAGCAGCCCGAAGCAGCAGAAACACACAAACACAGCCGAAGCAGCAAGGGAAGGGGGCAGAAGCAGCGCAAAAGCAGGAAGGGGCGAGACCCTCGTGATCCCCCTGCTTTAAACTGAGAATGACGTGTATGGGATGGAATACCTTCGTTGGTCAGTTTTGGGTCACCTGCCCTGTCCGCTCCTCCCTGCAGGTGCGACCCCCCTTCAGCTCTTCACTCGTAAGCGGTGAGGAATTTAGCAGTGACCTTGGTTTCTCTAAGAACAAGTACAGCAAGAGCCTTTCTGCATAACATCCCTACTGGTGCCTCAGCGATAACTACAAACTTCGAGTGTTATCAGTCCTAGAAGCAGACACTGTCTGCAAAACATGCAGTTACTTTAAGAAAGTGCAGTTACTTAGAAGAGACTTAGCTGAAAGTAAAAATCACTGAAAGGAAAATTGACCTGGTTTAGGCCAAACCAGGACATTGATGCAAACATATGGGCAGTAGAGTGGATAATAAAGTATAATGTTCTAAGGTCTGATCCCTTAATGCTTACTCCCATTTTGGGGAAAAATCCTTCCTCCAAAGGTTCTCTGTGACAATGGTGTTTTCCACTCTGGTCAAAATTTAAGGATCTTGTGGGGATGGGTGTTCCTACATAGGAACAATTCAGTCATATACAGTCAAACTGGGAGAATGCTACAATTGTGGATGCAAATATATGACTTGAGAGATCATCTTATCATATCATTCATATCATTATGGAAGAGAAACTAGACATACTGAAGTCCTGGCTACAAAAAAAAGGAAAGAAATGTCTTCACAGAATTAATTCCCTGCTGAAGCCTCAAAGCAATTCCTAATAAGTCTGGTTACACCCTGATTTTGAAACACCATTATTTACAAAGTCAAAATAAGCACCATCGCCATTCTCCTTCAGGAAATAAGCAATGAACATACTGATATGAGTAGTTCTACTGTTTCAGTAAAAGAGAATATAACACTTCCAATACATGCATATATATACACACACACATACATATATGTGTATCTACTTTTTTTCCACAAAACAATACACATATATGGGATATACATAGAGTAAAGTAGCTAACCTTTACATGATCTTGCTAGGATAGTGAAAAAAAATTAGCTCTTCCAAGATGATGAGTTGCACAGACCAGTTTACCCTGTTGCAAATTTTGTCCACTGAGAGCACCATACTGCTGACTAGACTAGGTCAATCACTTCAGCTCTACATGTAGGGACCTTTGTCTAACTGCATACAAGGACAGGAATTTCCATGTTTGAAATCAGTCCTGAGGACTCTTGTGGATTTTTTTTAAGCATTATATTTCAGTTTCCATGTTCTTACATGAAGACAATGCATATATTTATTAGAGATTTATTTGAAATTATTTTGAAATTACTCAAAAATATTCAAAATATGTTATCGCTGTAAAAATGTTTACTTTCAATTTTATTTCTAAAAACCACTTGTAAGTTCATAAACTGCCTGCCAGTCTGTAAGTGAAAGGCAGGTTTTCCTCCATGTTACTATTGTATAATTGTGCAGAATTCTTGCTTTCTTCCAAGGGTCATAAAATTTGTTCCCATCATACAGAAGATAATGCATACGATGGATAATCAGCCCTCTCTGAAATGGCTCAATCTATGCTCCTATGAGCTGAAGGATAAACCAAGTGGAAAAACAGGAGCCTGAAGAGTCTTTTTTACACTAAGCAATAGTTAGGACTGTCAGGTAAAATGAAGGATACATCAGCCAAGAATAATATATTACTCAATTAAGAGCAAATTGGACCCAACAGTCAAATCCTGGAAGATCTTGGTAGAGTCTTGGTTTGTGCTAAGCAGCCTAACTCCTATTGACTATTCCCCTACTTCATCGTCAGGAAGAAAACACTCTAGATTACACAGATTTTTCACATAGAGTATGCAATTAAGTAAGTGAATAAAAGAGGACTTTTGGGAGTCAGGTAATAGAAACCTGTTCAAGTTAACTTAGGGTAAAATTCTGAAATAAACCTGCAAGGAACATGATGGAGATCCAGACTGCCTAGTTGCTCTGACACACTAGCAAGAAATGGTAAGACTATTCTCAGTTATTCAACCAGGTGTCTCTATATAAAGTTTGAGCACAGATCGTATGGAAACAAGCCCTGTGGCATAAGGGTATTCTCTCACCCATTAAAAATCAGGTTTTGGAAACTCTGGCTTGAGGGAGAACTTAGAACAGCTTGTTTACTGTTAGGCAGCAGCTTCAAAACAGCTGACAGATAAAATTGCAGGTTCCCAGGCCACAGAGAGGCATGAAAATGTCATTTGAAGTGTCACTGGCATCTACTTGATGAACTATTTGCCCATCTGACAGACATTTAATTACTTTTTTTTTAAAAGGGCTTTCAGCATAAATGAGTATTTGATTAAAAGTGGGAACTGTGATAAGAGTTATAAATTATTAAAAATATCCAGGAACATTTTCCTAAGTTTATATCTTATAAAACACAGTTCTTAGTTCAGTAAGACTATTGAATTGCAATTACAAAATTTGTTTTTCATTTTCCATTATGTGTGTTCAACATATCTTAGGACTGAAACAGTTAATGGTCTGCGAACAGATTCAGTGCCTTTTACAGTTAAAAGCAGTATGAAGAAATCTTCTAACATTATCGAGGTAGAAAAGGGAGTACTAAACATCCTGCTAAGTGGATTTACTGATTGCACATTGTACGCAGTAACTGGAACTTTAATTATAGACCAAAAGCCCTTGTTCTGTCTGTACAAAAGGTACTAACATAACACAGCCCAAATTCATCACGTCAAATTCTAGGTACTTTGCTGAAATCCCTAAGATAGGAACATCTCTAAGATAAGAACTAACTTCCCTGAGATTTCAGTGAACAAAGATAGCAGTCTCCAAAGGACTCAGAGATTAACCACCCTCTGAAGGTGCCTTTCATTCATTCAGCTAAAGACAGATCCCAAACCAGTAACCCAACACAGAAATGCTCTAATAGAAATTTTGGGTAAACACTTACCAAATATTAAACAGTTGAACTTTAGGGAAGCTCTTTTTTTAAAATGATCCCATTCAAAAGTAAAACTTCAGAAAATATCATTTGAAAATGTATAGTTGTGAGGAAAACAGAAGTTGGCATTATGGTCTGATGACAGGCAAAAGCCAGCCTCATTATCAAGCACGAGGGAACAGGTAAGACAGCAACAGGCACTGAACAACGAGAAAAGTGGTCTGTGTTTGACACGGTACAAAAAGGCAGAAACAGCAAAGAATAGAAAAGGGAAGAAGAAAGCAACGGAGTCTCACAGCCTATTCATGAATCACAGGCCTCCTCAGCTCAACCAGAAATACCACTTTGCATCATCTTCACACAGCATCCATCTAACTTGGGTCTGCCACAGCCGAACATTCCTAATTGTGAAGATCAGGTAAAGAGGACAACAAATGGTTTTCACTTTCTTCAGACATGTTTAAGTCATGCTTACGGCATAAGGGAATCTTCCTAGGGTAGAAGATGAGCTGCAAACCCTGTCGTAACTTCAGTTAAATCAATACAACTATGCCAGTTCCACCAGCAGTGTGATTTCTCCAAGCATATGTATTCAGTGATAGCTCTCTCATCATTCAGTAAAATATCCCTGAAAAACTTTAGCTGGAGACAGTGAAACGCAAGTGAAAGCTTGAAGACTCAGTACTGTCCCAGCTGTGACATCCACACCATTACGGGCATCATACATAAATCCAATTTTTAAAACTATGAAAATTAGTAAGTAGACCATAAATCTTCAGCAAATTACATACACATATAACTAGCCATTGGCTATTTAGTGCCATGGTCTAGTTGACATGGTGGTGTCAGAGCAATAGTTGGACTCGATGATCCCAGAGGTCTCTTCCAACCTGGTTGATTCTGTGATTCTGTGATAAATGTAGCTTACATTTTTGGCTGTAAAGGCTTACCTACACTTAAAGTGCAGGTGTCCATAGAGTTTCTCAATACTAGATACGAATTAAAACATTATAGAATTCTAATTTTGATACTAAATTTGTTATACAACTTCCCAATTCAATGTTATCTAAAGATGGATAAGTGACTGAGTGAGATGCCATAAGCTGTCCTAAACAAAAATAAGCATTCCCCAAAAGATAAATTACCTTCTCAAATGAAATATTCTTTGGTTTATACTCTGAAAAACAGCAAGCTTCCACCTTGACAATCTCCAATAATATATTCTCTCCTGCTTTTCCTAACATCTCTCTACCAAGGCCTTTCTTTCATTTAAAAGAAGGTGTCTGCATAGTTACCTACACCTACTCCAATGTAAGTCGCCTGTGTTTTGTTTTGTTTTTTTCAAATTATCACAAAATGCCACTGTCCTTATTGCAAAGGGTGGGTTTCCTTTTTTGGCAGACTTCTTTCCACAAGCAGTAAAAGCAAAGTTGTTTAAGAAAGGATACAGTTATTTGCCTTTCAACATGCCAATATTTCTGACTCAGTCCACTCCATGTTAAATTAGAGATAATTCATATTTCAGAAGTACAAAAAGTGCATGTTTTTTTAATTGGGAAATTATTTTGGGGAATTGTGTCTTGTTTATACCTGAAAAGCATCCCAGATTATGTAGTTAGAAACACATGTATGAGCATTCTTCTGAATATTTAAATTTGTCATGCATGAATTCAGAAATAAGTCTTCCTATTATACTCTGTGTTATTCATGTAATTGGCATTGAATTCCAGAACAGGAGTGCCAAATTAGAATATAAGCAGACATACTCCTAATATATATAATTTTTTTTCCCACACTGTAATGCTGAGCTTCTGGCATCATTCTCTTTGAAGTACTTATACTGCCTCAAGATGGATATTTTCCTACAGGTTTTGTTTGTTTCTTCCAGGGAAAACAATGTCTTTTCGTGTGCTTGTTTGATATCTTCCCATAGTGTTGTTTTCATACATCTTGAGATAGAAAGTAGTTTGGCAAGAAAAAAAATAAGCAAGAGAGCCAGAGAAAAGAGAACACCATCCTGTTGAAACAACAACACAGCCTACAACTAAGGGAGACTCACTTCGTCACAGACAAGGAACTGACAGAATTATTTTTGGAAGATACTGATGACACAGCAACGGGGTCTCCACTCTAAGAAAAAGTAACCCTTCTTAAGTTTGCAAATCCACCCTCCTAACACAGCCACAGGGATGTACAGACCATATCTACTTGGAATCAGTAAGTTTAAGCTGATTCTTTTAAAGACGTTTGTGTAAGGGGAAAAGACAATAATAAGCAACATAGACATAGACATGAATTGTGTACTCTTAGACTACATGATTTTCATTAGTGAATTTCATCAGTGCCAAAACACTTCTTACATCTGAGACTGAAAAGAATACAGATTTAGAACACTAAAAAACGTTTTGTGCTCTGCAGTCTGTTCTCAGATATTAAAAAGTTTGTGGAAGACCAGCAGTAGGATTTGGTCCATTACATTTGTGTTAGTTTCTCATTTTATGTTCTAGGCTAACACTGCTTTACAAAGTGAGACATGAGGAACAGCATTTGATGAAGGGGGTACACAGGTTGCTTAGCTTAATGACTTCTCAGACACATTATTATGCATGACACCTCATTCCTACCTGATAGGATGGCCAACGCCAACTGAGAAACATGTAATACTAGGATCTGCCAAAATTCACACAGCCAAAATTCATGAAAATGAAGCTAACAGCTCTCTGCTGCTTTCATTACTCACCTATTCCATTTTTTTTTCTGTCTGGAAACACTTTGCTAGTTAAACTGCAGTAGTGTCTACGTCAGAAATCCATAGCACTAAGGAACCGAGTATGAATATTACTCTACAAGAACTACCTCTTGTTTGTATAGAAAAATTTAAGTACTCATTATTTAATATTCGTCTTTCTAACCTACAAGAAATTTATCATTATACACACAATTAACACGTTTTTCCTCCCCAATTGCTATCGTTGAAAGTCTCCATACACAGCAAAAATTTCAGCAAGCCTATTTTTTCTAAAATGCTTCCAGTCACCAACAGAGAATTTACTTGAAGTATTAAAAATATTCTAAAAATTAATTATTAAGAAATTATTTTATTACTAAAGGCACTACACATTACTCAGTTCTTAAAACATCAGTATCCTACATCAAAATACGGTGCAATGGCCAAATTATTTACTGGGGAAAAAAGAAACAAATTGTGTCATTCTTGTACACAATACAAATCGGACATCGGTTTATTTAATTTCTCTTCTCAATGTTCCAACACCGTAATACTAAAAAAAATCACCATCATCATCATGTAAACGTGATCAAAAGTGCCTTGCATCAGTGACTGCTGCCTACATAAGTAAAAGGGATCTACCTTTCAATGCTTTCTCTGTGCCCTCAGAATCACCAACTATTGATAATAAAGACTTCATGAGGCTCATAACAATGGTTAAAGGACCAAGGGAGTTTATCTAAGATGCTATAACTTCTCTATGAAACAAGGAATAGGTAGCATGGATAGAAACGTAGAAAATGCAAATAAAATTAAGGGTAGTTTCTAACATTTCAGCATACCTTTCATTTTGGTTTCCACTTTGAGCGATATGTAGAGAATTTGAATTACACTCCGACATGCAATTTCCACATTTTGCCCCACTGTCTGCCAGCACCTCCATAACTACTTTTACACTGCATTTAGGCAGCCAAAAAGTTAGCTAGTAGCACCAAGCTAAAAACTTAATTATTCACTCGCTGCAACTTTTTATGGCAAAGCCAGGAAGACAGGGTAGACTCTGCACATAAATTTACAAACTGAAACATGGTTTTAGAATGGGGAAAAGGAAGCCACCTCAGATCACCTACATGCTCCATCCTCTGTCTCTCCCCCATGTACCCACTTCCACACAGTGTAAAGCACATCAGCATAATTGATAGCCCTGTACCAGTGCTTCATTCCTGCGACAAAACTTCATAGGTCTTCATCAGGTACTGAACCAAAGCTCAGATCTCATGTGCAAAAAGAATATGAAGACACAGCACACATTCTGCCTGAATATCCGAATTTTGCAAAGCAGTCCCATGGATTTATTTCAGTAGTCTAATTATAACATAACGGTAGCTGGCTCGGGTGGGTCAAACTGGAGGTCAGATTGAGCTTCTGTTGACAAATGTATTTTAAATGATTCTAGGGGATTAATTTAAAAACAAAGTGAGCATTATAAATTTTATATAACACTAACCTTAGTAAGGTCAGGTTTTACAGTCAAGTAGAAATCTTTCCATCTTCACAGATAAGCTAATTTGTAAAATCATGGTAATTAAGTCAGTTCTTCATATGGGGATACATAATGGCTAAAATGAAGAGCTGTCACTGTCCTAAAAAGTACAACAATTTGAGTGTATTTACAGGGAATGGGAAAATAAGGCGACCTGTAAAGAACAGGCGATCTAATAAAACAGGTGACCTCTCAGTGGCTCAAACTCGCTCAAGACTTAACTCAGCAAACTACTTCAGTACACACTCAGGATTTAACAAGAGCATTGCTCATGTCTAGTCCTGCTCCTGAAATCAACAGGTTAGTGCAGGCCACTGTGAGTCTGCACCTGGCCAGGTATGCCATGCATGGGGACCTACACCTTGGTGGGGGGCCTTTTGCCTCGAGTGGACTCTTGCACCTGGACAAGACCCAGTGGGTTGTGGGGAGTGGTGGGGGCACACGCAGAGCTGGAGCACCCACACCTCCAGCCAGAGATGTAAATGTGTGGTGTGTAAATAAGGGCTGTTTAAAAATTTGTGGGTCTCTTAACATTTTGATAAGTGTCCACTATTGTGGTTTATCTGCTGTATTGCTGATACTGATCCTGAACAGGCAGTATTCCAGTCATCAGTTAATTACGTATCATTAATAAAAAAACTGCTTCGAACTGGTGAGGCTGCACCTTGAACACTGTGTTCAGTTTTGGGCCCCTTACTACAAAGAAGACATTGAGGCGCTGGAGTGAGCCCAAAGAAGGGCAACGAAGCTGGTGAAAGGTCTAGAGCACAAGTCTTATGAGGAGCAGCTGAGGGAACTGGGGTTGTTTAGTCTGGAGAAAAGGAGGGTGAGGGGAGACCTTATCGCTCTCTCCAACTACCTACAGAATCACACAGAATCACAGAATCAACCAGGTTGGAAGAGACCTCAGGGATCATCGAGTCCAACCATTGCCCTGACACCACCATGTCAACTAGACCATGGCACTAAGTGCCATGTCCAGTCTTTTCTTAAACACATCCAGAGATGGTGACTCCACCACCTCCTTGGGCAGCCCATTCCAATGTCTAATAACACTTTCTGAAAAGAAATTCTTCCTAATGTCCAACCTGAACCTCCCCTGGCGAAGCTTGAGGCTGTGTCCTCTTGTCCTATCGCTAGTTGCCCGGGAGAAGAGGCCGACTCCCACTTCACTACAACCTCCCTTCAGGTAGTTGTAGGCTGCAATAAGGTCACCTCGGAGCCTCCTCTTCTCCAGGCTAAACAACCCCAGCTCCCTCAGCCGTTCCTCGTAGGTCAGACCCTCCAGACCCTTCACCAGCTTGGTCACCCTCCTCTGGACTCGCTCCAACACCTCAACATCTTTCTTGAAGTGCGGGGCCCAGAACTGGACACAGTATTCAAGGTGCGGCCTCACCAGTGCCGAGTACGGAGAGACGATCACTTCCCTAGACCGGCTGGCTACACTATTCCTAATAGAGGCCAGGATGCCATTGGCCTTCTTGGCCACCTGGGCACACTGCTGGCTCATGTTTAGCCGGCTGTCGATCAGCACCCCCAGGTCTCTTTCCGCCAGGCCGCTTTCTAACCACTCTTCCCCCAGCCTGTATTGCTGCATGGGGTTGTTGTGGCTGAAGTGTAAGACCTGGCACTTGTTCTTGTTGAATCTCATGCCGTTGGTCTCGGCCCATCTATCTAACCTGTCCAGATCCCTCTGTAGGGCCTTCCTACCCTCCAGCAGATTGACACTCCCACCCAGCTTGGTGTCATCTGCAAATTTGCTGAGGGTGCACTCAATCCCTACGTCTAGATCATCTATAAAGATATTGAACAGCACCGGCCCCAGAACTGAGCCCTGGGGAACACCGCTAGTGACCGGCCGCCAGTTGGACTTTGCCCCATTCACCACCACTCTCTGGGCTCGGCCATCCAGCCAGTTTTTAACCCATTGAAGAGTCCACCCATCCAAGCCCTGGGCAGCCAGTTTGTCTAGGAGGATGCTGTGGGAGACAGTGTCGAATGCCTTACTGAAGTCTAGACAGACTACATCCACAGCCCTGCCCTCATCTACCTGAAAGGAGGTTGGTCTCTTCTCCCAAGTAACACGTGATAGGATGAGAGGAAACGGCCTCACGTTTTGCCAGGGGAGGTTTAGATTGGATATCAGGAAAAATTTCTTCATGGAAAGGGTTGTCAAGCATTGGAATAGGCTGCCTGGGGAATTGGCTGAGTCACCATCCCTGGAGGTATTCAAAAGATGTGTAGATGTGGTGCTTAGGGACATGGTTTAGTGGTGGACTTGGTAGCGCTACGTTAACGGTTGGACTCGATGATCTTAAAGGTCCTTTCCAACCAAAATGATTCTATGATTCTTGGTTTGATTTAAACAATGTAAATGAGAGTTTTTCCTGCAACACCTCTCCAAACTCAATCTCTGCCAGCTCCTTGTCAGACACACTGATACTGACAGGATAAGGACATTCAAAAATAAGCAGACCTTGTTGTGTTGCTTAAACGCTCAGGAGCAAACTATGTTTATGAAAGAACAAGCCTTATACTAGAGAACGTACCCTCTAAAAATACATGAGCAAATTAATTGACAGTAAACTACTTCAGAGTGTTCATATCTCCTGTTCTGTAATTTTGCACTCCACTTGATGCATTGTTCATAAAGCTAAAGCCTAACAGAGAGAAAAACAGACGAACAGGAGAGGGGAAGGATGCTGAAAGGAGCAGCAATGACAAAATGCAAATAGATGGCAAATCATCAGCCTAACAAGGGCAGATGTGAGAGGTCAAGAGACCAAAAGAATGAAAAAAAGACCAACATAAGGAAGAAAGTAAGGTTAAAGTCTATCTTGTCCAAGTAGATATTAAAGATAAAAAAAAAAAATCTAACAAATAGGAAAAACATTAGAAATTAGCAGAAATCAGACTGTATAAATTACAAACATCTGAGAAAGAAAAATAAAACCATAATGAAGATAGGCTTTTAAAATTACTACAGTAGCCATCAGATAGCAATACAGCATAACTCATGACACCTCAGGCCACTGATGTTAACTGTTAACAAAGCACGGAATAGCAGGAAAATTCCAAATCACTATAAAAAGCACAGTGTCACCCTTAGATAAGCAACTAGGATAGCCCAGGTAACTACGAATTGATTAGCACATATTATATGCAGGTAAAATAATCATCATTCTCTGACATTAACACATCAGAAAACAAAAAATGTCAGTCACCAAGGTTAAAGGACAACCAGCTTTTCAAAAAACTTTTGTTTCTTAGAGAAATTCACAAGTTAGCTTGATAAAGGTGAGTGCATAATGCAATTTACTTACCCTATACATGCTGGTATACTTGAATCTCCTCAGTGGTCTGGTGAAGGAAGTGGTTCCACAAGCAGCAAAAAACGATTTTATTTGGTTTTACATGGATTTCCATCCAATATCCTCATAAACAGCCTTTTTTTATGTTCCCAGTTCACACTGCTCTCCCTTCCCACTACCCCCCAAGGTGAGAAGAATAGCAAGATCAATGGCTGGCATTTAAAAGCAAGTTAAAAGAATGTTTACAGTAACGTAACTGAAATGTGCAGACAGATTTTTCTTTCCAGGGTTGTCTTGTACCCAACCACACAAAAAGTACTGAGTTTAATACTGAGGTAAGCAGGTAAAGTTAAATGCTATGATATATGTGAGATCAGAATTAGTGACTGACAGTCCTTTATACCTAAATGCTATGAAATTCCAAAAGTAACTAGTGCCTCCTCTGTTAGTTTTCTAATAGTAGTTTTAATCCAGAAAAACTATAGAAAAAAAATGACTATGCACTATTTCATAGTTATTTCTTTGCGTATAATTCTTATAATTTATACCGGAGAGAAAAGCAAGGAAGTTACTTTTAATACCAAAATTGCATTTAAAATTGCACTTATGATAAAAAGAGAACTGTTATTTCTATGCTTAATAAGATGGTCAAGTGAACTTGACTCAGTTTTTTAGTACTATTGTCTATAAAATACTATTTTTAACACACTACCATAGATGTGATTCAGACAGATACGATGAAACAGTGGTTACACAGGTTATTCATGGGAATACATGAACTACACCACTATAATGTACTGTTGTCCAGATTTATGGTGGCTCCTTGTAAGCAGAATTTAACACAAACTATTTCATTTTGATGCCACAACGTTCTTCTAATAACATTGTTAAGTCACCACAATGACTTTTTTTTTAAAAGCCACACTCTCTCAAGTGTAACTCATTCTTTCAGCATTACTTCCTGTGTATAAAGCATCTCGCTGATTTCTTTATAGAGCTATCACATCAGCAATGTTAGCGCGTTCCAGGACTCTAACCTCACCCTGGCTACGTGAAATATGTAAAAGAGAAGTTCCTGGGCTGCCTTCATATGTATCTTAAATACATACTCCAATGCCATTCAAGACTCAATAATCAGTAACCACTAAAAATTTCAATTTAATAAACTTGAGAGATGGTATTTCAGAAAACTGTGCAGATATATTTCCACTTTTTCTTTACTTTACATAAATGCACTCTCTCTCATAAAATTCTTGGAAGATCAGAGGTTCAGCAATTCAGGTTCAAAGTCCCAGTAAGCCATACTCCCTTCAAGAGGCTAAGATAAGCAGCTAGGGCTTAACTTCCAAAATGGATGTCCCTTATTTTTTCAGTATTTATGTGAAAATTCTGTGGGTCCTTCCCTCATTGCTGACGCTTACCTGAAAAATATCAAATGCTTAATTTCATGACCAGAAATTTTCCAGAATCTGCTAAATTTTTTTTCCCATTTGCATCTTCTACTTGTGAAGCTCTACAGTTTTTTTTTCTTCACCTAGCTATCCAAAACTGAATCAAGAAATGAAAGTTTCAGTATAAAAAAAAAAAAAAAAAAAAGATGGTTTCTCCAAGAATGAAAGACTACAAAAGTTCATAAATCTGTGGAAGAATGATGATGACAGTGATTTAAGCATGAATGAAAAAAAAAATTTATACAGCGATTGCTGTGCAACTGAAGCAACAGGCACAAAAAGGTACAATAAACAGCAGCAAAAATATATTAAAAAAAAAAGAAATTTGATTACAATTGATAATAAATCTATGTATGTTTATATTGCATTAAAAACCAAGATTTTTGCAAACTTGTACACAAGATTAAAAATACTACGGAAGACAGAATTTTATATGAAGCCCTCAAAAACTGTTGCATGAAGCTTTTGCTTAGCAGAACATTACAGTAGTCATATTAAAAAAGCAACCTATGCAGTAAAAAGAAAAATTGCATGCTCTGAAATTACTTTGCTTTACTTCTAGATACTTTGAAATTACAAATTATTTGATCAATTGGACATACCACCAAAATGTATATTTGGACAAGTTCCCTAACCTTAATCCACTAGCAAGAATCTTCCTATTTTAAAGAAAATTCGGGGATTTTTTTTAATTACCTCAATCCACCTCTTTCCAAAATAAACTGGTCAGAGGAAAGACTAGAAAACATTAAGTTGTCCCTTAATTGTCCCATAGCACTTATTTGCTAGCACTATTTAAAACTGTGCAGCGTTATCTATTAAAGATTAATTCAATTTGATTTCATGAGCTCAGTTCTGAGACAGATGAGATAAATCTAGCTGTTACTAAAAGAAATAGTTAAGTGGTTTGTTGCATTGAAGGCATTTAGTCTGGAAGAATTTGCATTACAGCTTAATTTAAAATTTTCTTTTCAAGAAGTAGTTTGCCATACTTACAATGAACCATTAGAAAAAGGAATATAGCAATCCAGTATGCATTGAGGCAGATTTCAGTTCTGCTTTACTTTTATGCACACAAAGAAAAATACTAATAATGTAATGCAATATCTCTGTATGAGAGCAATTAGAGATTAATAATAACATGGTCAAGAAAGAACTCTTAGTATATAAAGCAGTGGAAAAATAATTGGATTTCAAATTTCTATCACTTGATCAATTTGTAAAAGATCACACTGAATCAAAAAGTCATCCACAAAATATAATGAAGACATTAGAGCAGGAAAAAAAGAGAACCAATACTTTATTGACACCGTAGCAGCACTATAATTATCAGCATTCTTCTCTTTATTAATCTTCCTCCTTCCAAAACGAAACACTTGGATTCCGCTGTTTTATACCCATGCATGGTGACAGCTCCATAAAACCGTTGTGCCTGGCTGCCTGTATTTGCACAACCATTTGCACTTTGTTTAAAAGCTGTGTTAGAAAGTTGTAATGGAGTTATTCAATGAAAATGTTACTATGAGCTAGCTGTCACCTCGTTTGGGCGCATGACATTGTTGTCTCACCCTTCTGTGCTTGTTTTACTGCCTTTTCATACTGTAAGTCCCCAGTTGGGGAGGAAAAAAAAGGAATCTCTTACCCATTAAGATTTTTCATGGATCAACGTTAATTAGGCTTATGGTATTTGTATAATTCAACTTTCAATTTAAAACACTTTAAAGGGTAATACCCTTCCCTGATACCCCATCTGACCAGAACAAAGTTTGGAAACTACCACTGCAAGCACTACAGCTGGAGCCTCCCCTTCAGCTCTGTGCTGTGGCAGGACGCTGCTCTCCACCAGGGACCGTGCCAGTGGGACAACACTGGGCTTTGCTGCCCTTCCCAGAACAGTCCTCCGCTGTGCCACTGGCCAAAACGTGCAGCATACTCCCCTGAAACAGGATGAGGTGTGTCTCACAAAGCTGCACTACCATGATAGTCTGAATAGATGGTGTTATCTATTCAATTCTTTTAATATTAACTTCTAGAATGAAAATGAATTATTTTGTCACACAAGTACACATATGGAAAAACTTGCCTATATTACTCTAATACACTGATCTTGAGCACCTCTTTTACTAAGTTAACAAACAGATTCAAATAAGAAGAAAAGTATTTTCATAGAAGTAAGATATTTTGTTAGCAATATAAAAAGGCATTATAGTAAAAGTATACACTGAAAAGAGGATATTGCACTTCTCTGTAAAGTCTACTAAATCTCACCAAACCACTCTTCTATTAAATACCTCACAAATGATCTAAAAGACCATATTAAATATTTGATATAAGCACACAATAAAAAAGCACTGAATCTGCAATACAGAGCTATGCACTATATCACAACACAACAGAAAGACTGAAAACCAGACACCGGGAGACTCTTTATGCCTTTTTTTTGTTACTAACTGTTGATACGAATATTTTCTATGGTCCAACATGTTTTTATTAAGTGTAACTAATGCTGCATTCTTCTTATTAAAGTGGAACCACTAATTATATTAGATTGTATCACAAAATTTGCATTTTCAAAGTGGTTTAGCACCTAAGATCAAAAACAGTGCCAGCACTAATAATACAAAAATACAGTAATAAAATGCTGCACACACAGAAAATATAGCATAGTGTGATCACTGTGTGCCCTGCCAAAAAGCAAAATCATTCTGCATGAGAGCGTGTGTGTGTGTGTGTGTGTGTGTAGAAAGGAAAATAACAAACAATAACTAATTAATAAATTGCTAACTTTCCTAAATTATACTGCCCCTCCCAAACACATCACCATTTTCTTTACTGGAATGAGGACATGGGAAGTCTTTTATTTAGTCATCCATATTAACAAATTAAAACCTACTGAGTCAGAAAGCATAATCTAAATATACCACAGTCCTACCAAAACAATAGCAGGCTGAAAACAGTCACAGAGAGCTCAAGAAGCAACAGAGAAAGTTCAGCCACGGTCTTTAAAAGCCTTGTTCCTCAGGAGCAAAGGATTAAACATCACAACCCATTGTAAAGTCTCACTCTGCTACCACATTAGGTATTCCCTTCAACTCTACTGCTTTTTATTTCAACAAAAAAAAAAAGACTTTAAAATTTTCCGCTCCCAATCATGACCTGAGAGCTGCTATTCTCAGCATGTGAAAACATGAGAAAGTCTAGATAGGACTCTACAGTTTAGTGGCTCCTCCACAGCAGTTTGCTCACTGTGGTATACTATTATCCTCAAGTAAACAGAGATATATTATGAAACGAGATAAGTCACCATACATTCATCATCATAGTGCAGAATGATAACGAGGCAGACTTACTATGGAATAAATCATCCATTTTAAATTCACATACTCTTTGCACCTTCAAGACAAACAAAAAAAATGTACATTCAGCTGTAAACAGCTGGTTGTATAACAACAGTAGGAAATAATACTGAAAACAGTATTTCTAAGTTTACCAATGATGCTGGTCTCAAATATTATTTGAGCCTTTTATCATTCCAGCTGTAACTAAACTTTGCAAAAGTAGCAATGCCATAATAGGCACTATTTTAAAATCAATTATGAACAAAACAGCTCTGTTTATATCTGACATCTCCACAAACCATAATTAACAGACCTATTTTTGCCACAGGCATGAATGCAGGTGTATGCACTCTGAAGCCCCTCTCCCACAACACATGTGCATACAGCCTCCAAAAGCCTGCAGAACACAGACAGAAATGCATTATTCAGCATTTCCTGGATTCACCAGCAAGTTATTTCATTTAGACCTAATAATGTGAGGCTCTGTCACCCTAATTAGCATCAGTGAGACGCAGCAACTATCTGATTGACAGAAGAGAATGAGAGCAGCACAGAGCAGCCTGACAGATGGAAAATCAACACGTTTCAAGGTCGACAGAGCAGCTCAAGTTCGGACGGAAGCATCTACACAAACTGGAGTTGTAAAGAGGTTCTGCACCACTAAGTTATACAAAGCAAGTATAACTGTACAGCTTTAAGAATTACTTTTGGTTGCACAATACAATACAAAACATGCTGAGGTTCTGAATAAGCATGATCTAGCTCTATTCTCCCTGTCCATACTCAAATTGACTAAGAAGTAGCTTTAATCTTATTTCTGGTAACTGACTATTGCAGAGCCTCATAAAGAAAAACCCATAATACAAACACGAAGTTTCAAGTCAAAGTAAAATCTTAAAATGCCTTGCATTTTGCTAGCCCACCAACACGTCTTCACAATCCTTGAAGGAAATAATGTCAAGAAATTTTGTTGAGTGTACACTGAGGGCTAAGGATCCTGCATGTGGCAAGTGGTTTAGCTGTTTAAATTTAAAGAAATATTAGACCTTTTGAAATTTTATCTTTCACATTTGCTGTTAGATATTGGTACCGCTGTTGTCAATGGCAGTATTATCACTGAGTCACGATCTTGCTTTTAGTACTTCTTTTGCTAGAGTTAAGATTTTGCCATTGAGGCAGCAGGATCTGTTTGCTTTTAGATGTTACTGGCTACAAACAGATTAGTTCGTTTTGCTGCTCCTTTTATAAAAAAAGACCTAATAAGTATCTATTAAGTTCCCCACCCCCTGCTCCAGTCAGGTTCTGATTTTAAGTATGTCTCAAACCTCTAACACATAAGAAGCAAAATTAAAGGTACTGCAAAGGTAAATATGTAAAGGCTTGTAAAGTCCCAGATAATATTCAATATAAAAAAAACCTGTTGGTTATAGATGGAGCCGTCCAACACAAGAGATGCCTGTTTTGGCATTTCTGAACGAACCAGAAGGTACTCCAAATTTTACAAGGTCACTCAGTGCTAATATATGTATCTATATTTATTTACGTATTTATGTCTATATGCATGCATACCCCCAACAGAATATATTTCCTGAAGAAGTCAAAGTGAATTCATGATAAACTTTAGACCAGAATGTGATTTTTCTACATGCTTCTGTACAGCAGACCTCTTTGCCTTTTGAGATTCAGAACATGTTTAACTCAAATAAAGACATAGCAGAGAAGTTAAATAGAAACTCTGGGGGAATGTATGTTTAAGCAAGCTAAATCTTCTGAAAGTTGTGAATAAGTGCAATGCCAAAAGCATCAAATTAAGAAAGCACTGCTGTTTTTGAGGTCTGTTTTCCTGTCTTCCTTCCCAATTGCCCTGATTTAAGATGAGGTGGTTCGGTTCCGTTCCCATTTTAAGCTTTTGTTTGCTTACTCTGTGTAACAGGGGCAAAGCCAGCTTGACAGGCTGCTAGGGGTGAACTGCAGCCATGCCTGTTCGTGGGCCGTCTTGCATTCCTAGCTTCCTTTATTTCTACTACTTCTCAGTTTCATACTACTATATTACAGAATTCCTTTTTCTGAGTTACATTGGCCAGATTTTCCACCTATATTTCTTCAGCCTGCCATTTATCCTCTTTTACCTTGCTCTTTTTCTTGTTTGCCCCCTCCCTCCCCTTTTGCAGTTTCACAGAGGGTACTATTCATTGACAGCATTAGCCATTAGCTTTATCTGAAAACTGCAATCAATAAACACCTGATTTTTCATTTTTGTTAGGAAATGTGGAATAGAATTGGTGTCGGGGACTTTTTAAAGGGATTTTAAGGGAATTCTAGCAGAAGATCGTATCTGAAAAATAAGCTTGCTGAAGTCCATGTCACAAAACCCCCCCTGCCTCCTATTTAAGTGTGACTTAGTTTGTAGTGCACTATTAATTTCCACACCAGTAATTAAACAAAAGAAAACTACTCTGATGCCAGTATACGTCGATATCTGTATTATAGCACACCTCCTATTATATTCATGATCTTTTACAATTTATGATCATGCAGAAGGAAGAGTTTGCCAAATGAATGAAAATAATTTCCCTCTAATTGTCTTTGCCAAATGTAAAAAAAAATCTTTGGTGGGTCTAGGGGGAAATTAACTAAAATTCAAGGGAGAAACACTGGAGCTGCAGTACAGATGCCTGCTTAAAGGGATTGTATTAAGTCATCTCTACCTGGAGTGCTTTTGGAATTGTGGTTCATGATGGCCTGCATTTGTACATAGTGTAGCTGCTAGTCGGCTTATACATAATAACTGTTTTTTCCAATTATGTCACTTTTCTACCTTCTTCTTCTGGCAACAGGAGAAAACCAACCATAAAACAAACACAGAAGCTACAAAATGATAGAATGAGACCACCTACCTAAAGTGAAACCATTACAACAATAATTAAGCAAACAATAATTAAAAAGTAGAACGTGCAATACAGAAAGCAGCCACTGTTTTGAAATAGCGGTCGCCCCTGCCTCTTCCAGTTTAGCACACTATTGTCTATGTAACTGCCTGTATGATCTACTGTGAAGAAATTTAAGTCCTACTTCAGTTAACATTGGTTTTTCTGCGTAAAACCAATATTAGGCACAGATCCCTATTTCTCTGCTTGGGTGTTTAGCTTGGTGAAACTAGTAAGATTGAGGTAGTAACTAGATGGCAATGCACCTAATGATTTTATTTCTATACTTACAGGAACTGCAAAGTTTTCACAAAATGTCCATCTGTAGGCTTTGCAAAGAATGTGAAATGCGAAGGATTATATTTCTCTACTCTGATAATCTCAGTGGTGCTTCTTATTTAAGAAGAGACTGTAAAAAGGTAATCAAATAGGACATATGATTTAAAAAGTCTTTTTTTTCCCCTCTCCCCGAATTTAGAGGTGTATGTTGGATCTCCCAAAGAACACACTAGATTCTATTATTTCACAATGAAAATGTGACTCATAATAATGTAAATAGCTAGTGCGTTCTGCAAAATTGTGCCATTTGCTAAAAAAAGCCTAATAAATTTTCCATTTAGAAAAGAGGAAAGAGCTGTTTTGACAGCTTTATGCTGTAACATCTGACTGACTAACATGGCAAATAGTGGCACTACAGACTAATTCAAGTTGTGTTCTCAAGACTTGAAAGGATTTTAGGTTTTTTTTTTTCTTGTTAAGTATAGGACATTTTTTTTCAAATACTGTTGGTAATTTTTTTTATATCTTAAAATATCATTTCACAAAAAGACAGTCTCTTTCTTTGCGGAAATTGACTTTTTACTCCATTGCTCTGCGGGAGACTCAGCACGTGAATTCAGCAAAGGCCACCGCAACAGTTGGAGCAGGCCCTATGGGGAGAGGCTGAGGGAGCTGGGCTTGTGCAGCCTGGAGCAGAGATGGCTTCAGTGGGACCTAACAGCAGCCCCAGTGCCTACAGGGAGATTTGTGAACAAACTCAGCCAGGCTTTTCAGTGGCACACAGCAGAAGAACAACAAGCAATGGGCACGAATCGGAATAAGACAGGACACAAAGCAAAACTTTTTGCCTGAGAATGGTTCAGCAGTGGAGCAGGTTGCCCACAGATGTTGTGCGGTCTCCATCCTCAGAGGTTTTTAAGAACTGACTGAAGAAAAACCTTAGAAATCTGGTCTGATCTCAGAGCTGACCCTGTTTCAAGCAGGAGGTTGGACTAGACCCTTACACTGAGATCCCTTCAACTTGAATTACCCTATCAACCTACAAAAAACAAGAAATCACTCTTCCAGATGTTTCTGTGAAAATATTCTAAAAGAAACAATCAAAACCAGCAGAAACCTGTCTAATATTCACATGACCTGCAAAGTTTGTTGAGTATTTTATGATATTCTGGTGTCTAAGAGTTATTTTATTTATGCATCCTGAAACTAACCTACTAGGAATTTGGTATCTTTGGCATACAGAATTTTGGTATTTTTCTCAGAAAATAAATTAGTCAAACACAACCTCACTGCACTGAGCTCTTCACAATGTAGCAGACAACTAGAGGCATCCTTGAATTTAATTTTCATCTGCAGCTTTTCTGCAACTGAGCACTGAAGATGAGAGCAACTGTCCAGTTAACTACAATCTGATACCAAGTAGACCCAGGCAGCGTAACAGCACAGGTGCTTGACACTAGTCATGTGATGGTGAGCCTGACAAGCATGCAGAAACCACTACAAAAGCAAAGCACTGCTTCATTATCCTCTGCCATGTTACGTGTGGGCAACCTTCATATCATTGCAAGCGTTGCCAGTAACCCGGTCCACCCTCCCACTGCTATTCCCTCTAAAGAGTGAAGTTCAAAGCATGTTTCTCATTTTCTTCTTTAACTCAAGTCTCAATGGCCTCACTGGATCTGTGGCAGGTGAAGAAATTACACAGCTACTTAACAAATGAAGCTGCTATAAACCATTTGCCTTCAGACTACAGCACTTCATAGAAGCACAGTTAAAGTTACCAGAGCAAAAAGTGGTCTAAGCTGTTTTTCAGGGCCTTAAAAAAAAAAAAAAAAATCATGAATCAGTACCTACTCCTTTGCAATTAATCCTACCCTTTTGGAAGAAGTTTTCCACTAAGTTCTACTACATTATCTTCCTTAATTCCTGCAGGAAGCAAGCACAAACCACTATTCAGCAGGCAGCAGGTATCTGATCCTTTTCTTTGTTGAAACTCGAACTACCCCAATTCACCACAGGACGTGCTTATCGTAATAGTGATACAAAAAGCTCACCCCAGCTACTACAGCTGCTTTTAGTGTCTGAGGAGCCTCTCTGAAGAGCTATTTTTTATCCAAGCCCAGCTGCTAGTGTACAGAGAACTATTACTTCCAGCCTCAGACCTTTTGCTGACAAAATAGCAACACCAGACTTAGTCACCTCATGAGATACAGATTTAATACCATCTAATTTTGAATCACCAGTAACTTTGTTGAATTCACTGGCAGATTCCAAAGTTCTCCTTCTCAGGTCATTAATGAAAACATTAATTTCAAGATAAATACTACAAATACTTTTCCCTAGCAGAGTACTTAACCTTTCAGCCTGATGGTGTCTTCTGCACAGCTAGTGTTAGCATTTTTACAATTCTTCTAAATTATGAATACAAGTTACAAACTTTTTCACCCTAATTTTTCCATCTAGCATATTATCAAAAGCACTCTTGTAGGGCTGATACACAAGTTCCATAACTCAACCCATACAAGTGCTTTGACAGGAAGTAGTTTAACCTACATAATACCAACACCTTTAGTAGACCTCAAAAAAATAAATCTACTTCTTTGGCAAGGCACCTGGCACTATATTAGACAATATCAAATCCAATTCAAAAATAAATTATTTTCTACTTTAAGAACACCTCTGAACTAGTTTTTCGTGGATAGATCACGAAAAGTTTCCTAACAATTTGAAACTATCTGTTTTCCTCTTGTCAGCCATCACAGATTTGGGATCTTGACCTCACTATTTACACAGCCAAAGAAATTCTTCATAGAATCTCTGGAGACCACTGACTCAGAATCCATTTGTAACCTGATAGCTTATCCTTCTGCTCTGACTGCATTCACTGTCTTTGTCAGTCAGATAACCAACCCAGCAAAGCTTTTAGAATAGAACGCCACAAAAATTATACACTCAGTTATGGACTGTAATGCACCTAATCACATTAACCTATGAACAGAAGACACAGACAAACAAGGTCCTTTCACTGTATCTAAAGACAATTGGGTACAGTTACGCACACTGCAAGCCTTCATTTAAGTGGGAGAAGAACAGGGCCAGCAGCTGAGATAGTTCATTGCACACATTCTTCTGACGAGGAACAAAGCTTGCTTCTTGGCTTGCTAACTGTGCACACCTATGCCACAGAGACCACCATGGAGACAAAGCCTTCTTCAAAGATTATTGTTAGAGGTAGCTGACTGAACTCTCCCACAAACAAGTTTCTAACAAGATATGGTCAGTCTCATTTCACCTTTATTTTAAATACTGAGAATTTTAATACTATGAATTGTTTGTTTCATTGTTGAAGCTCAGCCAGGGAAGCATCTCTTGGGTTTCAGCTGTCACAGGGCAAAGAAGCTGAGCTAGAATCAAAGTGATGTCTTTTTTTTTTTTACCTACTTCTAACCTGTTAATAGTAAGACAAAAGATGTTCCATTACAAGCAGTCCATCATTTGAGCATTTACTTAATCAAAGTTAAAGATACTTGAACGATGAAGAGACCAGGACAAAAAATCTCTAACCAAAAAACTTTTCTTTCAGACAGAAGTGACTTGATACACGCAATACGGTTCAACTACAATATAAAATGTCATGGCTGTTATATTTTCCCCTCAAATTCTAAATAAGAATTCAACATCTAATGTATCACTTCACATAAGTAACAACTAAAAATATGCCTTAAAGAATGTTAAGGAACAAAATGATTATGTGGTTATATCAAACCCCATAAGTCTAATTTTATTTTTTCTGATTGCTAGTCTCCACTTGCCCCAATTTAACTCAATGCTAAGCTCCCTGTGTATTTTCACACTGAAGCAAAAATACAGTCTGTTAGAGGGAAGATATACCTCCACCAGTGCTATTAGCAGAAAGCTTTTTTGGGACCAGCTAGAAATTTCAGCGCATCAACTTGTCTGTATTCATTCCTTTTTTTCCTCATAATCAATTTTACACATGTCATTGTGTATCTGCGTCAACTCTACAGTTGTCAAGGAATTATTTTCACTATTTATTTTATAGAATCATAGAATGGTTTGGGTTGAAAGGGACCTTCGAAGACCATCTAGTACTCCAGGTGGGGTAACATGAGAGCAGAGTAGAGGTGCAGAATCACCTCCCTCGACCTGCTGACCATGCTTCTTTTTATGCAGCCCAGGATACGATTGGCTTTCTGAGCTACAAGTGCACATTGCCAGCTCATGTCCAATTTTTCATCCACCAGTATGCCCAAGTCCTTCCCTATAAGGCTGCTGTCAATTCCTTCATTCCTCAGTCTGTACTAATAGTGGGGATTGCCCCAACCCAGGGACAGAACGTTGCATTTGGCCTTGTTGAACTTCATGAGGTTTGCACAGGCCAACTCCTCAAGCCAGTCAAGGTCCATTCGGATAACATCCCTCCAGCCAATCAACTGCTCCACTCAGCTTGGTGTCAACTGCAAACCTGATGAGGATGCACTCAATCCCACTGTCTATATGTCATTGATGAAGATATTAAATAGTATTGGTCCCAGTATGGACCCCTGAGGGACACCACTTGTTACTGGTTACATCCTGGACATTGAGACATTGTAACTCTTTGGATGTGGCCATCTAGCCAATTCATTATCCATCTAACAGTCCATCCATCAAACCATATCTCTCTAATTTAAAGGTTAGAGCGTTGTGGAGGGATCAAATCAAAGGACTTGCTGAAGTCCCAGTAGAAGACATCCATTGCTCTTCCTTTGTCCACTGATGCAGTCACTCCATTGTAGAAGGCCCCTAGATTAGTCAGGCATGATTTACTCTTGGTGAAGCCATGTTGGCTGTCTCAAATCACCTCTCTGTCTTCTGTATGTTTTGATGTATCTTCCAGGAGGATCTGTTTCATGATCTTACCTGGAACTGAGGTGAGGCTGACTGGTTGGTAGTTCCTGTCACGGTTTAAGGCTGGGCTGGCTACTAAACCGGTGGCAGATGCTATTAACCCTCCTCCCCGCCCCAGAAAGGGAAGGGAAAGGGAAAAGGGAGAGAGACTTCTGGGTTGGAAAGTTAAAACAGTTTTAATGAACTATAATAATGAAAAAGAGAATAATAATAATAATGGAAATAATTAAATATATACAAATATATGCAAAACCAAGATCAAGCTCTCCCGATGTCAGTCACGTCACCACCGGCACTGCAGGGCAGGCTCCAGGAAAGCCCAAGCTGGTCCCAGCATCAGACAGGAACTGGATTCAGTGATGCACGGATCAGGATCGGGGGCAGCAGGAAAACGGACAGAGTCTTCTTCGGACACCGGCCATAGAAGAAGGGGTGAGACCCTCATGATCTCTCAGCTTTATACTGAGAATGACGTGTATGGGATAGAATACCTTCGTTGGTCAATTTTGGGTCACCTGCCCTGTCCGCTCCTCCCTGCAAGTGCGACCCTTCTGCAGCTCTTCATTCATAATCAGTGAGGAATTTAGCAGTGACCTTGGTTTCTATAGGAATAAGTACAGCAAGAGCCTTTCTGCATAACATCCCTACCAGTGCCTTAGTGATAGCTACAAACTTCAAGCGTTATCAGTCCTAGAAGCAGACGCTGTCTGCAAAACATGCAGTTAGTTTCAGAAAGTGCAGTTACTTAGAAGAGGCTTAGCTGAAAGTAAGTATCACTGAAAGGAAATTTGGTCTGTTTTAGGCCAAAACCAGGACAGTTCCCAGGGTCCTCCTTTTTCCCCTTTTTAAAAATGGGTGCAATGTTTCCCTTTTTCTAGTAACTGGGGACTTCACCTGACTGACACGACTTTTCAAATATGATGGAGAGTGGCTTAGCAACTACATCTGCCAACTCCCTCAGGACCCTGGGATGCATCTCATCATGGACTTGTGTATGTTCAGGTTCCTCAGGTGGTCTCAAACATGATCTTCACATACAGCGGGATGGACTTTGATCCCCCAAGTTCCTGCCTGGAGTTTCAGGGACCTGACAGATGTAGGAAGAGTGACTATCAGTAAAATCTGAGGCAAAAAAAATTGCTGTGCCTTCATATTTGTTGCCACTAGTTCTCCTGTCCTATTTATCAGAGGAGTACATTTTCTTTAATCTTCCTTTTCTGACCAATGTACCTATTGAAGTTTTTTTAACAGGTGGTGAATCACTGAGCTAAACAGAAAAAATAAAAAAACCTCTCTTCTTCACTCCATCCTGTGCATGTAGAACAGTTCTTCCCATACATTTCTTCACATGCAATAATGGCATGAAATTTAACAAGTCCAAATGCCAGATTCTCCACCTAGGACAGAGTAATGCCAGACACAAGTATAAATTGGGAGAGAAGTGGCTGCAGATCAACCCTGCAGAAAGGGATCTGGGGGTGTTGGTCAACAGCAGGCTCAATATGAGTTAGCCGTGTACCTTAGGGCCAACCACATCCTGGGGTGCATCAAACAGAGTATAACCAGCTCATCAGTAGAGGTGATTATCCCACTTCATTTAGCACTGTTGCAGCCTCACCTTGAATACTGCATGGAGTTCTGAGCCCCACAATTTAAGAAGGATGTTAAGGTACTCGAATGTGTCCAGGGGAGGGCAGCAAAGCTGGTGAAAGGGCTGGAAGGCATGTCCTATGAGGAGCAGCTAAGGACTTCGGGTTTGTCTAGTTTGGAGAAAAGGAAGCTGAGGGGTGATCTCATTGCTCTCTACAGGTTCCTGACAAACGGAAGCGGAGAGGGAGGTGATGATCTCTTCTCTCTGGTATCCAGTGATGGGATGCATGGGAATGGTCCAAAGCTGCGTCAGGGGAGGTTCAGACTTGACATTAGGAAGTATTTCTTTCCTGAGAGGACGGTCAAACTCTGGAATAGCTTCCTAGAAAGGTGGTCGACACCCCAAGCCTGTCAGTGTTTAAGAGGCATTTGGACAATGCCCTTAATGTGCTTTAACTTTTGGTCAGCCCTGAATTGGTCAGGCAGTTGGACTAGATGATTGTTATAGGTCTCTTGCAACTGGAAATATTCTATTCTAATTTAATTTTTGCCACACTCATGAAAAAGAAGCATGACTTCTGTGTGTGAATCATTTACTACACCAAGAGACAGCTCAGCATAGTCCAGGTCTTCAACTGTGTCCTGAAGTGTGTGCTTGCAATGGGATTAGAAGAGACATAATCACTGTTCAAAGCACTGGCTGGTTAAAAGAACAGGAAGAATGGGGTAATTATTTCTGATGTTTTATAAACACTTGGCAATACTGAGCATCCATAGTACATGTTTTCTTGCCACATCTCCCATAGCTCATGGTAAGAACAGTTTCTTGGGATGATTAGATTGTAGTTCTCAGAAGTCAGGAAGAGAGAAGTGGATTTACGCATTTTCAGACTACCTCTCCATTTCTCTTTTAACATCTTATCTTCTTTCCTGGCAGGCAATATTTTGGTCTTATATCCTACACAGAACATCTTCAGGGCTCTTCTAATGAACATGAAGTGTTGATGTAAAAACTAGGTCAGGACTTCCAGAGCAAAGAACGTTGTACCAAACTCTCTCTGTAACAACACATTCAGAAGTGTCCCATTGTTACTGAAGGGAAGTAAGTAAAGGGGAAGAAAAACAGAGAGTCACAGAAGCAGCAATTGGTGGTATTTCATAAATTACATATTTTTTCCCCAGCCAGCTTCATTTGGAGCCTTTTATAATAATTCCTCACCTGGGAAGTGAAAATTATTCTGGGTTTTGTCATACATGTACAGGGAACAAAGTCTGTGTGGCTAAAAAAGAAGGAGGAAGATTCCTAATCTCATAAATCTAATTTAGGATTTTTACTAAACATTTGAAGATTTTCTCTATTACAGATGATTTCCAAAGGAGATAATGTTGATATTCCCAAATATCAAAAGCAGCAATTCCAATATTGTTATAAAAACTGCAATACAAGGTTAATGATTTGTTAAACATCATGATGAACAGAACTTGTTTTGCAACTGTAACTATAATGCTACTTCGAATGGCACCTGAGAAAAGGCAAAAATGGTCAGGCATCTGAATTTCTAAGTGTGACACAAACTTTTAACTTACACTAACATGAAAATCAGAAAACACATAATTAAGAGAAATACAATGGCATTATCAAAGTTTTTAAAGAGCCTACAGGTGGTAGTGTGATGCTTATTTCACGTTATATACAAATAGATAATGCAGTTGAATATAAAATAAAACTTGCAGTTGAAAGTCTTCACTAATACCTTCCATGTGTGACTCTCCAAAATTTATTAAAATAAATTCCTCCATGCTTCAACTGAAATTATTCATGGTAAAAAAGTGGCTGCAAAACTTCGATTTATCTTTCCCTTGGTAGGATATTTTATTATTTTAAAGTTATGAGAAGGTTAGAAAATAGGTGATACACAACACCTGACTGCAAAAGAACTTAAAATGATTGGCCCAGTATTAAATACCTTTTCCTTAATATAATTAGCAAAACAATTTATTAGCCATTCAATACATTGAATAAAACATTGCTCTAAAAATAGGAATTTGCTTTTATAATAGCCTCAAATTTACTTGACTTATCTAGGCAAAATGATTTTTACTCTCCCACCCCACCTGATCCTCATTTCTCCAAAAATCAGTCTTTGACTTCAGACTTTGTGCATTATATATATATACACACACACATACATACACACTATTGAAGGCAATAACCACTGCTACAAACAAATAGTTCAGAAACCTGAGATAATTTTTCCTGCAGCAGCTCAATATGAATAAAAAAAACACAAAATACAAGCAAAACACTAACAAGAAATTATGGATATCACAAGGCATCACCATAAACTCAAATTACAAAGGAGAGGATCAGCACAAAGGCACATTTGTGTTCTACACAGTAATTCATGTACTTAACCTATTGACCATTATAAAGTCTTACCAAAGAAACTCAAAACCTTTTTGTATAAAGACTGCTCCTCTAATGGTCTCAGCAGTATCATACCAGATCCCTCTGTGGCTATTTCATTATTGCACTTCTGAAACAGAGACAGTAATTATATTTTAATTAGTAAAGTAAGCTTAAACTTGTCAATTGTCAAGTGCATCCCTAAGGCAACAAGTCTGGTTGTCTTCAACTCCCAATGCATGGGAAAGGGAGACAAAGGGCTGGAGTATAACTCACAAACTCTAGGAACAAGTTAACTGCACTAACAGGACAGGCCCAGAGGCACTTAGTACCCATATAAAGCTCTACATCAGTTGTTAATAAAAATTAATATATTGAGAAAAATTCATTCCCTCATACAAAGCATCACATTTATCTAAAAGAGTGGTAAAGTATGAATGGTTGCCAAATGTTTTCCAGCCCAGCTACATCCATCTCCAACATCCAACCTCTAGTTTTATGGTAGTACTGCTCAACAGGGCACTCCTACTTCCACATCTGTCTTTGTTTCCCCTCATGGCAACACTCTGCTCAGTCTCATTTCTGTATCACCAATGTTAAAGGTTTTACTGTCCTCTTTGGTCCTAGAACAAGTCAGCCTGGCTGGAGCAAAGCCAGGAGTATTCCCCTACCAGTTACTTATCCACCGTTTTCTCAAGCCCCTTGGTGTTTCCTGGATTTGTAGCAGTCATATTCAATCATGTTCATCACTTCTTGTTTCAAACACACCAACTCCAGCAGCCTCCTTTAAATCACAGAATTATAGAATCATTTTGGTTGGAAAGGACCTTTAAGATCAAGTCCAACTGTAACCTAGCACTACCAAGTCCACCACTAAACCATGTCCCTAAGCACCACATCTACACATCTTTTGAATACCTCCAGGGATGGTGACTCAACCAATTCCCCAGGCAGCCTGTTCCAATGCTTGATAACCCTTTCCGTGAAGAATTTTTTTCCTAATATCCAGTGTAAACCTCCCCTAGTGCAACTTGAGGATGTTTCCTCTCATCCTATCACTTGTTACCTGGAAGAAGAGACTCACACCTGCCTTGCTACAACCTCCTTTCAGGTAGTTGGAGAGAGAGATAAGGTCTCCCCTCAGCCTCCTTTTCTCCAGACTAAACAACTCCAGTTCCCTCAGCTGCTCCTCGTAAGACTTGTGCTCTAGACCCTTCACCATCTTCATTGCTCTTCTTTGGACTCACTCCAGCACCTCAATGTCTTCCTTGTAGTGAGGGGCCCAAAACTGAACACAGTATTCGAGGTGCGGCCTCATCAGTGCCAAGTACAGGGGGACAATCACTGCCATTGTCCTGCTGGCCATATTATTTCTGATACAAGCCAGGATGCTGGTGGCCTTGGCCACCTGGGCACGCTGCTGGCTCATATTCAGCCGGCCATCGATCAACACCCCCAGGTCCTTTTCCTCCAGGCAGATTTCCAGCCACTCTTCTCCAAGCCTGTAGTGGTGCATGGGATTGTTGTGACCCAAGTGCAGGACCCAGCACTTGGCCTTGTTGAATCTCATACAGTTGGCCTCAGCCCATCAATCCAGCCTGTCCAGATCCCTCTGCAGAGCCTTCCTACCCTCAAGCAGATCAACACTCCCACCCAACTTGGTGTCATCTGCAAACTTGCTGAGGATGCAACTCTTTGGGCCCAGCCATCCAGCCCATTTTTTACCCACCAAAGTGTACACTCGTCCAAGCCATGAGCAGCCAGTTTCTCCAGGAGAATGCTGTGGGAAACAGTGTCAAAGGCTTTACTGAAGTCTAGGTAGACAACATCCACAGCCTTTCCCTCATCCAGTAAGCGGGTCACCTTGTCATAGAAGAACATCAGGTTAATCAAGCAGGACCTACCTTTCATAAACCCATGCTGACTGGGCCTGATCGCCTGGTTGCCCTGTAGGTGCCACGTGATGACACTCACAATGATCTGCTCCATAACCTCCACTGGCACCAAGGTCAGACTGACAGGCCTGTAGTTCCACAGATCCTCCTTCTGGCCCTTCTTATAGATGAGTGTCACATTTGCTAACCTCCAGTCAACTGGGATGTCCCTGGTTAGCCAGGACTGCTCATAAATGACGGAAAGTGGCTTGGTGAGCACTTCGGCCAGCTCCCTCAGTACCCTTGGGTGGATCCCATCCATCCCCATAGACTTGTGTGTGTCTAAGTGGCGTAGTAGGTCACTAACTGTTTCCCCTCGGATTATGGGGGCTTCATTATGCTCCCTGTCCCTGTCCTCCAGCTCAGGGGGCTGAGTACCCAGAGAACAACTCATATTACTACTAAAGACTGAGGCAAAGAAGACATTAAGCACCTCAGTCTTTTCCTCATCCTTTGTCACTATGTTTCCCCCTGCATCCAATAAAGGACGGAGATTCTCCTTAGGCCTCCTGTGGTTGCTAATGTATTTATAGAAACTTATAGAAAAATCCTCACACAGAAACAGGTAGGCAAATACAAAGCATCTGATAGTAAAAAAAAATAGTACACTGCTCTTTTCTTCATAAATTCTTACAGATGCAAAACAAAGCCATTACACTCTAATTAGCTTTTTCTGAATAACACAGATCATACTATTTTATTTCAAAATACATTCTGGTGCATGTAGTTCTTTTTGAAAAGCAGCCTTTTAAGAAAAGCATCCACTTCTCTAAGCAATTTTTGAAGCATACTATATGAAGACAACTAAATTAAATTTAAAAACACTCTAAGTTGTAACAAATCAAAGTGGGTTAGTCATCACTAACCCCTTTCATACAAAATGGTATATTTGCAACTTATTTCTCATTGAAATTCATTTGCCTTCAGCATCTTACAGTCTTTTTGGCTAAGAAATCCAACATTTAAACTTAGTAATATTTTCTAGTCAGAAATGGACAGCTGATTAAGTTGATTGGAGCCAATAACTGCCCCTTGTAAGAGAACTGCAGTGGAACAGAAAAATCATTGCAATTAATGTGACAGTAAATCACTAAAAAATGAACTGCTATACCAGTCATTGAGAAACTATGTTGAAAGGTTCTGCTCTTTGACCACAAATTCAATGTGTCTGCTGTCTTAGCTTCGTCCTGAGGTATGTACTGGTTCTTGAGTTCACACGACTATTGCATTTCTATTAGTTTCTCCAGAAGAAATTGACTGGATATGTGGATACCTCCACACACCCACCATTTACACAGGATGTAAATACAGTAACAGGACATACAGATCTGCTCCTTTTTCAAGTTTTCAACCACTTTCCCTGAAGCTGATATCTTGCAAATTGCCCCAGTATTCTCATCCTTGCAAAACAGAATTATCTTAACTCTCTATCCCCATTCACATCCCTTTGGAAAGAAGAGTAGGCCCTGCACAAAGCAGAACAAGTTGAAATATTGTGCTCACAAAGTATGTTGTCACCCACATTTAACTGAACATGATTAGTTTTTTTAATTAATTACTTCTTAATACACACCCTTCGTATGGTCTAATTGAGTAATTTGTTGCTCTTTATTGGTAAGACAGGTGAAGGGGATTAATATTCTGTATTAATATTGGTAATTCTTGTGAGCCCTGACCTCCGATTCCACACTATTGAGGAGAGCAAGTGGAAAATACAGATCAATTCAAGATGCAGCTGAGGGCACTACAAATGTAGTAGACTTCAGAAGCTCAGCTCCATTTAATGTCTGTTTATGAAGTTTGCCTCTAAAGCAGACAGTATAATAGGAACCATGGCAACTGCTCGACTATAGCAAAAGAGGCAAGAGCATGAACTATATATATTCAAATTACATGCAGTTTATAATTTTACTTTTAAATATATGAAGAGTAAAGAACTATTTAACTTCATACAATGTATGTTTTCCTGTAATTTGCACTAATGCTAAAGCCTCAGAGTTTTCAAATGCTTCTGAGGCAGACAAGAGCCAAACTGCCAATGAACCTAAGTGGCAGTGAACTTATGAAAGTATTAACCATGAGACATACTAAATGTGTTTTATAAATGAGGTTGTTATCTCATGAACACCACACATAGCACAGCCTAGGACACCCCAATCAATAATTAGCTAAGAGGCCGGAGTTTCTCCCTACCAGCAGAAGGCAGCAGTTCAGCCCAAAGATGCCCTTCTCCTCTGCCCTGGTCACTTGCTGTGGAAACTGAAAATCTGAATTTGAACTAACTGTAATTACCTGGCCTCTTTCAGCTTCTCAACATTCTAGAAATAAAGAACTTAATTAAAACTAGTCTTTGACTGCATTATTTAGAAATTACATCTCAAAACACCCGACTGTCACTCTACAACAGCTTAAATGTATCTAAAGTAAGACATACCATTACTTTTTCTTTTCTACTACCACTTGCATATTCCACCTCCTCCTTCTCACTAACACTACTGCTTTGGCATCAGACTGACACGAAAGAACACTTGTATGTTTTTCTAGGATTAATTTTCAACCAGACAAACTGGATCACCACAAAGTTGTACAATTTGACTGCACTAGTAATCTCTGAAAATAGGGATTAGCTTCACTGAATGAGATATGATCTTCTCAGAATCTAGATTAAAGTTATCAAACTGTGAATTTTTTGTCTTTTAAGCAACCTCAATTGTTTTAAGAAATAAAAATTAAGGAGAAATTATATGAGTTTATGCAGGTCAGGAAAGCATCCCATATCTTAATATGATCAGCTGCTAACACAACTAATACAAAATGAGACTCATTTTCCTACTGCAGGATGAGATGGCAGATCAGTTGTTTTTTACAGATGGCAATTCATCTTCCAAAGCTAGACAGGATGACTAGTTTAGCTTTAGAAAAAGAACATTTAGATGCCTAAATCTGGATTACAAACAAATTTGGAGCAAAATGAGACACTATTTTTCCTTGTTTAATCCCACACAATTTTCTCAAAGGACACAGAATAGAAAACTGGTACCTCTATTTCACACTTGGTGTGAAGGATTTTCAATTCAAGAGGTAGCATCGTGTTCAAATTAAACAACAAGAAACTTCTCAAAACACTGAGAACTATTTTTAATGGATTATTTTCTTGTGTAGTTAGTAATTGGCTATTTAAAGGAATTCTATCTTGAAATACGTCTTCTGTAAATCTTCTAAGACCTCAAAATAAATATTTTTTTGGCTTTGTTTCAAGGGAGTACTGGCCAAAATGTAACAATGGTATTTCCCTGTTTTTAAAATCAAAATACTCAGTATCAGTAACATTTCTCACTTTTATTATCCCCAAGTTGTTCTAAGTAAATAAATTGATATAATTCCACAGAACACTTAGGAAACTCATGGAAATAATTCTTCAACATAATGAAGGATTGCAAGCAATTCTCATTATTACTTACTGTCAGACATGCAACATTTCTTCACTAGACATACATATTCAGCAGGAATGGCTTACTATAAATAACCTATTTTAAAGTACAAAAACTCTGCCCTAAGAAGCTTTCTGCTTAAATATACTTACACAGAGATTCTAACAGATAAAAGAAACACTAGGGTATATATACTGATTTAACATCTAACTCCTGTCCCATAATCAGACATATGCATTAGTGGTTTATACAAACACCTGTGAGATAAGTCAGTAAAAACGTTGTCAAAACACATACCTCTGAATATGCAAGTTTTATTTGAGAAAGAGGAGAGTATTTTTACAATCCCAAATTCAATACAGAATCAGTCCTATACTCTTAAAGCATCATATGCAGTTAGGCCTGTACAAAAATATGCACTGAAAGATAATCCATCACTTAATTCTTCATATAAGAAGCCTCAGATACTTCAAAACTCAAATTTTGCTCAATAGAATCATAGAATGGTTTGGGTTGGAAGGGACCTTAAAGATCATCTAGTTCCAACACCCCTGCCATTAGCAGGGACACCTTCCATACCAATAAAATTGAAGCAGATGACCACAATCAACTTAACTCTTCAATCTGCTTATGATCTTTACTTTGATTTACAGTACATTTAATAGAAAATATCCTGAGTCATGTTGCTTGTAAATACGCTTACTTATTTCTTATTTTTCCCTTAACATTCCTACTCCATCTTACAGATTTCCTTATGTGAATTATCAAACTCTGCTTTCACTCACATTATCATAATAATCCACAACATAGCTCTTGAACGTTATTATAAGGATATCCACCTGCTATAACTTGACCACTAACAATCCCCATTATACATCAGCCATATTATCTTCCTAGACAGAAGTCACGCATTAAATCAATACATGATACACTTCTAAATTACTAGTCTATAGCCCAGGAACTTTAATGGCTGGCAGTTCAGCAGAGTATCGGGTATCTTCTACTTGTGAACGCAAATCAAGCTTCTGTTAAAGGATGCTAGTATTTCACGTTAAGGACTCATTATCCGTGCTTCTGAATCAACGTAAATTACTATTCTATTGATACAGAAGTGATAAAAGAAATGGCCTTTATTACAAGAGCATCATCATAATTAACGAAGCACTTATTCTTCCAGACCTAGTGTTCCCTCTAATTATACTCAAGATAATTAGGATCTTTTTACAAGCACAAAGGGTTATTGTTCTGCTCATTTGCCAGGATGGCCAGACAGCAGCCAACCCTGTCTGAGAAGGGCATTTGGCTACTTTAGTAAAGTGCTGCACTCAAAACCTTTCAGCAAACTGGAAACTATTCTTTGCTAACAAAATTATACTACTTGCACAATGAAGCTGGACTCTCTCTTGCTGGCACAGACTACAGATAACAGCAACACACATTTATACCCATCTGCTAAATGTAACTTCATAAAATCATTGGCCTGTGTTCACAGAGTAAGTGGTTTGGAGAGCTTGATTTTAACTTGTGTCACCTTTCAATTTTATTTATACATTTTTCCCAACAGTGCACTCTAATGGAGTCCAATATGCAAACTCCCTCTTGATTCCATCTTTGATAACAGTGTTGTGAACATGGAAGAAGAATCAGATATTGAGCAGACAGTAAACCAAACTCACAGCTTAGTTCAATACTGTAACCTGCTGAAGTAGCCAGACAAAGAGTTAATTAGAAAAGGCATTAAGCAAAAAAATATTTTTTTCCAATACAATGTTACTTTCACAGTACCTATTCATTGCCAAGGCAGACAAAGCCAGTACGATCAAGGCATAAAAACACATTTTAGATGCAAATCTAACTGCTTTTATTCTAATGCTTCCTTCCTTGTACTCATGCAGGTAAAAGCTTCTTTCATATTGAGTTTATTCAATACTCTGCTCACATGTGCTTCATCTTCCTGTTACATACTCCAATGAGACTCCAAGCTTTAAGGAAGATGAACTGGGCAGTGGCTGGAACAGTCAGGTCATGCTGATGGACAATGTTTCTGTTTCTACTTAGTGTAACAGAACGTTTCTTTCCGAGTCAGTGGACATGGCACTTAGTGCCATGGTCTAGTTGACAGGGTGGTGTCAGGGCAACGGTTGGACTCGATGATCCCAGAGGTCTCGTCCAACCTGGTTGATTCTGTGATTCTGAGTCTTGCAACGGGTCTTTACACATCCCTTTAATTTACTAAAAGCATAATGCTGAAGAATACTTTTCTCCAGAGCAGTATAAGGCTTATTTTTTTTCCCCTGGTAACTTTAAGTGGGGATGAGGTTAAAAAAAAGGAAGGAGGCAACTGCATTCAAATCATTTGTACCCACATTTCTATGCACATCTATCTATACACATATTTACACCTGCACACAAATACATATGTATGTGTGCATAAACTTATGGCAGTGTTAATAAGCAGAAGGGCTGAGGTTTTTCTAGTTATATTTGCTCAGTCACTATAGTGTAATATAAACTAAGTACCATGTCAAGAAATTTGAAGAGAATATCCAACTCTGTTAACTGCCTGTACTCCACCTGCACTTCCCCAATGCTAGATAACTGATAATTAACAGCTCTTTTGACATGCAAGCCTGCATTATTATGGGATGTGTCAGTTATAAAAAATAATTACAAGCAACACGATGTATGTTAGCCCACAAATATTCTTTTATACTTTCCTTTGCTTGTACAGACAGAGCTTGGTTGTTACAGGTAATCATGTAAGTTTATTTCCTGTATAAAGATCTGGAGAAACTATCGTGTATTGGGAGGAAGGTAATGGGCAAGGACAACCTCTTACTCTGACCTCACTGATCATGCAAGGAAACAGTACCATTTATAAAAGCAATAATTATTAAAGGACCGGATAAACACAAAACATGATAAAACACATTATAAATGTAACAACTACTACCTTATACAACTTAATTCGATATTTACCCTGTCATTCTAGACAAGAAGTATTTGATAGATCTAACCTGCCTAGATGTCAGTAAAACAAGAAAATAGAAAGCAGGAGACAAGTAAAGAAAATGACGACACACTGCACTGAAAAGGTACAAAACTAGAGGGAGGGTACTTGGGGAATTCCCCAAAGGACATGCTTCTGTTCAAATGTACCTAATACTGCATTTATACCTTATTACGAGGGTCTGTTAAAAGAAAATTGGTAATGGCACAAGGGTAGGAGAACCTGTCAGTACAAGAAAGGCTTAACATATGAAGAGCAAGAACTATACTTCCTTAAGGAAATAGTTAAGATTTGGTAGTATGGTTAAGGCTATGAATGTCAGGACTAGAAAAAATAAGATCTCTGTGGCTGGAAGAGAAGGAATTCTGCACAGAGTTTCTCTGAATCATCAGTGTAGCACAATGTCATGGTTTAGGCTCAGCCAGCAACTAAGCATCATGCATCTGCTCACTCACTCCTCTCCACCCCAGTGGGATGGGGAGAAGAATTGGAAGAAAAAGGTAAAACTCGTGGATTGAGATAAGGACAGTTTAATAGGACAACACACGGAGAGAATAATAATAACAATAACGCTAATAAAAGAATATATGAAGCAAATGATGCACAATCAATTGCTCACCACCTGGCATGCAACGCCCAGCCCGTTCCCAAGCTCGGATCCCTCCTTTCCCCAGCCAAATCCCCCAGTTTACATACTGAGCATGACGTCATATGGTATCAAATATGCCCTTGGCTAGTTCGGGTCAGCTATCCTGGGTGCGTCCCCTCCCAGCTTCTTGTGAAAATTAACACTATCCCAGCCAAACCCAGGACACACAACCACAGCACAAATGAATGTCGCAAGGAGATTTCAATAAGAGCATTAAAAAAAAAGATTCAAAATTGTGCTTAATTCTAGTCAATTCTGTTCAAGGAGGACTGAATTAAAAATAACATTACAAGAAAATAACTTGTTTTGCACAGCAAGAAAAGGAGAGAGGAAAAGAATACGATTGCTGTCAAACACGCCTCAGGTTTAGGGAACGTGCAGGAGGTAAAAGCTAGTAAAGCCGAAGGCAGCATTTTCATCAGAATAAGTGATACAAAATAGCAAAATTAAGTGGCCAACCCTATTTCTAACTAAACCTATCAAAACTGTTTAACACCTAAGTAGAAGCAACAGAAGATGACCCAATGACTAGGAAATTTCCTTCTGTTCAATGTTCCTACCTATTCAAACACAAACTGTAATTGCCAACTTCCTTGCAGTGTTTATAAGCCCTGGCAGGGAACCGATCTGTGTCTAGAACACAGAAATATCTCACCAGTTCCACTAGCTGTCTGGGAGCTGGGCAGAGCAGTGTGAGGGACTGAGGACTTTGAAGGATTCGTTTAAGCTTTTATTCTAACAAAACTTGTTTTTAGAGTTCTTCAGTTTCATCAGTATTTTCCAGATATGAACAAGAAGAACTGATTTCAAATGAAGAAAAATATATATCCCTATTTCCACCATCTTCTCTGACCTAAATACAATCACGGCGCAAGATTCTTCAGAACTTACTATTTAACTTGAAGCAGCAACATCTGTTCATAGACAGAAGTTTCATTTTTTGACAGAAAACATTTGATAGTGACATTTTAATGAACTACTATATAAATAGAAATTGAATAGATGTAACAGTAGGCTACACTAAACACATCAATTTCTAAAACGCACAAAACCATAGACTGAATAGTTAGAAATTATTTACCAAGGATTTATAAATAAATTTATTAGTCTTTATTTTGAGCTTAAAGGAAAAAAAAAAGAGAAAATTTAAATATATATTCATGGAGGCCAGAGTTGAGAAAAAAAAACAGAAGCTCCAAGCTTCACTACTGGATACTTCAAGCATTCCCTATTCATCAATATTTAAGTTTAGTTAACAAAATATCACCAGCTTGCTTTCAATATTGCTTCAATTCTCTACTTTCCATATATTATAGTATCATAGAATCATAGAACGGTTTGGCTTGGAAGGGACCTTAAAGATCATCTAGTTCCAACCCCCCTGCCACAGGCAGGGACACCTTTCCACTAGATCAGATTCCTCAAAGCCTCATCCAATCTGGCCTTGAACACTGCCAGGGAGGGGCAGCCACAACTTCTCTGGGCAACCTGTTCCAGTGTCTCACTACCCTCACAGTCAATAATTTCTTCCTAATATCTAATCTAAATCTACCCTCTTTCAGTTTAAAACCATTCCCCATCATCCTGTCACTACTGGCCCTTGTAAAAAGCCCCTCTCTTGCTTTCCTGTAGGCTCCCTTCAGGTACTGGAAGGCTGCTAGAAGGTCTCCCCGGAGCCTTCTCTTCTCCAGGCTGAACAACCCCAACTCTCTCAGCCTCTCTTCGTAGGAGAGGTGCTCCAGCCCTCTGATCATCTTTGTGGCCCTCCTCTGGATTTGTTCCAACAGGGCCATGCCCTTCTTCACTCTTAAATGGGTTAAAAACTGGCTGGATGGCCAAGCCCAGAGAGTGGTGGTGAATGGGGCAAAGTCCAACTGGCAGCCAGTCACTAGCGGTGTTCCCCAGGGCTCAGTTCTGGGGCCGGTGCTGTTCAATATCTTTATAGATGATCTAGACGTAGGGATTGAGTGCACCCTCAGTAAATTTGCAGATGACACCAAGCTGGGTGGCAGTGGCGATCTGCTGGAGGGTAGGAAGGCCCTACAGAGGGATTTGGACAGGTTAGATAGATGGGCCGAGACCAACGGCATGAGGTTCAACAAGAACAAGTGCCAGGTCTTACACTTCGGCCACAACAACCCCTGGGGGAAGAGTGGTTAGAAAGCGGCCCGGTGGAAAGAGACCTGGGGGTGCTGATCGACAGACGGCTAAACATGAGCCAGCAGTGGGCCCAGGTGGCCAAGAAGGCCAATGGCATCCTGGCCTCTATTAGGAATAGTGTAGCCAGCCGGTCTAGGGAAGTGATCGTCCCTCTCTACTCGGCACTGGTGAGGCCGCACCTTGAGTCCTCTGTCCAGTTCTGGGCCCCGCACTTCAAGAAAGATGTTGAAGTGTTGGAGCGAGTCCAGAGGAGGGTGACCAAGCTGGTGAAGGGTCTGGAGGGTCTGACCTACGAGGAACGGCTGAGGGAGCTGGGGTTGTTTAGCCTGGAGAAGAGGAGGCTCAGAGGTGACCTTATTGCAGTCTACAACTACCTGAAGGGAGGTTGTAGTGAAGTGGAAGTTGGCCTCTTCTCCCGGGCAACTAGCGATAGGACAAGAGGACACAGCCTCAAGCTTTACCAGGGGAGGTTCAGGTTGGACATCAGGAAGAATTTCTTTTCAGAAAGTGTTATTAGACATTGGAATGGGCTGCCCAGGGAGGTGGTGGAGTCACCATCTCTGGATGTGTTTAAGAAAAGACTGGACATGGCACTTAGTGCCATGGTCTAGTTGACAGGGTGGTGTAAGGGCAACGGTTGGACTCGATGATCCCTGAGGTCTCTTCCAACCTGGTTGATTCTGTGATTCTGTGATTCTTACGTTGGGGGCTCCAGAGCTGGACGCAGTACTCCAGGTGGGGCCTCACGAGAGTGGAGTAAAGGGTCAGAATCACCTCCCTCGACCTGCTGGCCACGCTGCTTTTGATGCAGCCCAGGATACAGTTGGCCTTCTGGGCTGCAAGTGGACTTTGATGGCTCGCATTGAGCTTCTCATCAACCATCACCCCCAAGTCCTTCTCCTCAGGGCTGTGCTCAAGCCATTCTCTACCCAGCCTGTATTTGTGCTTGGGATTGCCCTGACCTGCATGCAGAACCTTGCACTTGGCCGTGTTGAACTTCATGCAATTTGCACAGGCCCAGCTCTCAAGCCTGTCAAGGTCCCTCTGGGTGGCATCCCTTTCCCTCCAGCATGTCGACCACACCACACAGCTTGGTGTCATCAGCAAACTTGCTGAGGGTGCATTCAAACCCACTGTCCATGTCACTGACAAAGATGTTAAATATGGACCGGTCCCAGTACCGACCTCTGAGGAACGCCACTCGTCACTGGTGTCCACTTGGACATCGAGCCACTGACCATAACTCTTCGAGTGCGACCATCCAGCCAATTCTTTATCCACTGAGTGGTCCATCCATCAAGTCCATGTCTCTCCAATTTAGAGACAAGGATGTCGTGTGGGACAGTATCAAATGCTTTGCACAAGTCCAGGTAGATGACATCAGTCACTCTTCCCTTACCCACCAATGCTGTAACCCCATCATAAAAGGCCACCAAATTTGTGAGGCACAGTTTGCCCTTACTGAAGCCATGTTGGCTGTCACCAACCACCTCCTTGTTTTCCATGTGCCTTAGCATAGTTCCCAGGAGGAACTGCTCCATGATCTTGCCAGGCACAGAGGTGAGACTGACTGGCCTGTAGTTCCCCGGATCTTCCTTTTTCCCCTTCTTGAAGATGGGGGTTATGTTTCCCCTTTTCCAGTCAGTAGGGACTTCATCAGACTGCCACAACTTCTCAAAAATGATGGATGGCAGCTTAGCAACTTCATCTGCCAGTTCCCTCAGGACCTGTGGATGCACCTCATCAGGTCCCACAGACTTGTGCACCTTCAGGTTCCTTAGATGGTCTCGAACCTGATCTTCTCCTATAGTGGGCGGTTCTTCATCCTTCCAGTCCCTGCCTTTCCCTTCTGTGACTTGGGCAGTGAGGCTAGAGCACTTGCTGGTGAAGACTGAGGCAGAGAAGTCATTGAGTACCTCAGCCTTCTCCATATCACAGGTAACCAGGTCTCCTGTTTCCTTCCGGAGAGCCCACATTTTTCCTAGTTTTCCTTTTATCACTGACATACCTATAGAAGCTTTTCTTGTTGCCCTTGACATCCCTGGCCAGATTTAATTCTATCAGGGCTTTAGCTTTCCTAACCTGATCTCTGGCTGCTTGGACAATTTCCCTCTATTCCTCCCAGGCTACCTGCCCTTGCTTCCACCCTCTGTAGGCTTTCTTTTTGTGTCTGAGTTTGTCCAGGAGCTCCTTGTTCATCCACGCAGGCCTCCTGGTGTTTTTGCCTGCCTTCCTCTTTGTTGGGATGCATTGTTCCTAAGCTTGGAGAAGATGGTCCTTGAATACTAACCAGCTTTCCTGGGCCCCTCTTCCCTCCAGTGTTTTATCCCATGGTACTCTACCAAGCAGGTCCCTGAAGAGGTCAAAGTCTGCTCTCCTGAAGTCCAGGGTGGTGAGCTGGCTGTGCACTCTCCTCACTGCCCTAAGGATCTTGAACTCTACCATTTCATGGTCGCTGCAGCCAAGGCTGCCCTTGAACTTCACATTCCCGACCAGCCCCTCCTTGTTGATGAGAACAAGGTCCAGCATGGCACCTCTCCTCATCGGAAGACTTTAAAACATCTGATCTTATACTACTATCAATGCTTCTTATGCAAATATACTCCCAACAGCAAGGTATTTCACTTAAACTAAGGAAAGCACAAACATATACAGAGACATCCAAGAACTGAAACAAAAAAACCACCTGACTTCAAGAAAACTACGTTTTCTTCATAAATTACGAAGGCTTTTAGAGCAATGCAACATCATTAGAATTTCTAAATTTTTTTTTTTCCTTCTTTAAACCGCCCCCCTCTACTTCACTACATTAAAAGCACACAGTCACATCATTAAAGTAAACCTGGAAAGATGAAATTAGGATTTACTACTAGTAACTGGACAGAATAAAGCTTATTGTTCTACGAAAAATAGTTTTGCATTTCTCTTTTGCTTGGAGACATACTACTGAATAGATATGAAACAACAAAAACAAAAAAATTAAGTTGTTTTTTAAAAATTTTATTTTATTCTTGCTGTGGTTTCCACACTGGAAATTATAGGACTGCATGCCTGAAGCCATTTTAGAATCCTAAAGAAAGAACCTAAGAGAAAACAATAAAGTAGCTGCTGTACAAACTGTGATTTAAAGGGTCAACAACCTTTTTTCATAACTACTAAACCTGAAAGGACAGACATTTACACCATTTCTTTCTCCAATAAAATCTATACCTTTAGTCTTCTGGGGAAAAAAAAATTAGTATTTAATTTGCGCAAGTTATTGCCAATCAGAACAGTGCATTAAGGTGATATTAAAGCCAGCACCCCTTAGGAAATTTTAGATGTTATTTTTGAAAATGAAAGCTTAACTGACAAGAAAATAAAATAGAAATGGACTACAGGCTAAAGGTACTATGAAAGACTGAGACGCCGTTAACTGTTTGAGGTGACCTTATTGCAGTCTCAACTACCTGAAGGGAGGTTGTAGTGAAGTGGAAGTTGGCCTCTTCTCCCAGGCAACTAGCAATAGGACAAGAGGACACAGCCTCAGGCTTCGCCAGGGGAGGTTCAGGTTGGACATCAGGAAGAATTTCTTTTCAGAAAGGGTTATTAGACATTGGAATGGGCTGCCCAGGGAGGTGGTGGAGTCACCATCTCTGGATGTGTTTAAGAAAAGACTGGACATGGCACTTAGTGCCATGGTCTAGTTGACAGGGTGGTGCCAGGGCAACGGTTGGACTTGATGATCCCTGAGGTCTCTTCCAACCTGGTTGATTCTGTGATTCTGTATCAAACCATGTACTGCCATTTTTCATTTCAGACAGAAGAAAATTAGCACTAACTGCCTTCCACAGGTTGAAGAAAGAATACACTACTACTGAAGTTCTCCCAAAGAGCTTCTGTTCTTTGTACTTCAGCAGCATTTCTTAAATCTTGACAAGAATCTGGAGGACTGTGGGAGTTAGCATCAAGTGGCTCACAGAAAGCAATTTTTGCCCACTTTTCCAAGCACCAAAGTGCTCAGACATATCTCAGACACAGGGCAGAACAAGTTAAAAGGATGTGGAAAACAGCCAAGAAAGCAGGCAAGAGAACAAGGCACTGCAGGATGGGATCAGGAGAGGGTGTTAGGCTTGTTAAGAAAAACTAGACAGAGCTCCAAGTGTAGTTATCTAGGTAGCCACATAATTCATAACTCTACCCCACCACAACAATCTCAGTAGAGTTAAGGTTGGAAGGGACCTCTGAAGACTGCCTAGTCTAATCCCCTACTCACAGCATATACAGAATCACAGAATCAATCAGGTTGGAAGGAACCTCTGGGATCATCGAGTCCAACCATTGCTCTGACAAATCAGAGCAGGCTGCACAGTACTGTGTCCAGACAGATTTTTAATATCTCCAAGGATGGAGACTGCACAACCTGCTTGCGTGACCTGTTCCAAGGTTTGACCAAACTCACCATAAAATGTTTCTTATATTTAAACAGAATTTCCTATGTTCCAGTTTATGCCCATTGACCACCAGTGTGCACCACTGCCTGGCTCTGTCTTCTTTACTCCCTGACCAGTGATACGACACGTGGAAATGTAATGAAGTTGCATCAGGGGAAGTTCAGATTGGACATTAGGAAAAGGTTCTTCACTGAGAGGGTGGCTGGTCACTGGAACAGGCTCCCCAGGGAAGTGCTCACGGCACCAAGCCTGTCAGAGTTCAAGGAGTATCCGGATAATGCTCTTAGTCACATGATTTATTTTTAGGTAGTCCTGCGAGGAGCAGGGAGTTAAACTCAATGATCCTTCTGGGTCCCTTCCAATTTGAGATGTTCTATGATTCATTAGGTATTTATACACATTGATAAGAATCCCTCCAAGTCTTCTCCATGCTGAACAGACCCAGCTCTCTCAGCTTCTCCTCATATGAGAGATGCTCCAGTCATTTCAGCATCTCCATGGCCCTTCATTAGACTCTCTCCAGTATGTCCATGTCTCTTGTACTGGGGAGCCCAGAACAGGACTCCAGATGCAGCCTCTTCAGTGCTGAAGAGAGGAAGGATCACCTCCCTCAACCTGCTGGCAACACTGCTCCTAATGCAGCCAATGATGCTGTTGACAGGCTTTGCTGTGAGGGTGCATTGCTGGCTCACATTCAACTTGCTGTCCACCAGGACCCACAGGTCCTTTTTGGCAAATTTGCTTTCCAGGTGGTTAGCTCCCACCCTGTATTGTTACTGGGGTTATTCCTCCCCAGGTGCAGGACTTCACATTTCCCTTTCTTGAACTCCATGAGTTTTCATTTCAGACAGAAGAAAATTAGCACTAACTGCCTCCCACAGGGTGAAGAAAGAATACACTACTACTGTTCTCCCAAAGAGCTTCTGAGTTTTCCTCTTCTGCCCCTTTTCCCATTTCTCCAGCCCTCTGAATGGCAGTGCAGCCATCTGATGCATCAGTCACTCCTTGGTTTATATCTGCAAACTTGCTGAGGTGGTACTCTGTCCTAGGTCATTAATGATGTTAAACAGTACTTACTCCAGTATCAACCCTGGGAACACCACTAGTGACCATTCTCCAGTTCAACTTCCTCCCACTCATCACAACCGTCTGAGCCGAGCAGTTCATCTAGTTTTCATCCCAACTCACTGTCCACTTATCTAATCCATCAGCTTGGGCATGACAACATGATGAGAGACAGCACGTAAAGCCTTCCTAAAGCCAAGATAAACACTCCTAACCCCTTATCCACTGAGACAGTCATGGCTATGAGGCTGGTCCAGCCAGACCAACCCAGGGACAGACCCTTCATGAATGAATGCTGAGTACTCCCAATCACCTTCCTGTCCATCATATGTTTGGTAATGATTTCAGGATTTTTCCCTCCATCATCTTCCCAGGAAAGGATGTGAACTTGACTGTCCTGTAGTTCCCCAGATTCCTGGAGACAGGGGTGACAATTGCTTTCTTCCAGTTCACAAGAACCTCCCCTACTAGCCCTGACCTTTCAAAGAAAGAGAGTGGTTCCATAATGACACTGGTCAGCTCGCTCATGGGTACTAGTGGGTACATCTCATCACAGAATCACAGAATGTTAGGGATTGGAAGGGACCTCGAAAGATCATCTAGTCCAATCCCCCTGCCGGAGCAGGATTACCTAGACCATATCACACAGGAACGCGTCCAGGCGGGTTTTGAATGTCTCCAGAGAAGGAAACTCCACAACCTCTCTGGGCAGCCTGTTCCAGTGTTCAGTTACCCTCACTGTAAAGAAGTTTTTCCTCATATTTATGTGGAACCTCCTGTGCTCCAGCTTGCACCCGTTGCCCCTTGTCCTGTCAAAGGATGTCACTGAGAAGAGCCTGGCTTCATCCTCATGACACTTGCCCTTTACATATTTATAAACATTGATGAGGTCCCCCCTCAGTCTCCTCTTCTCCAAGCTAGAGAGACCCAGCTCCCTCAGCCTCTCCTCATAAGGGAGATGTTCCACCCCCTTAATCATCTTCGTGGCTCTGCGCTGGACTCAGGTCCCATGTACTTGCGTATGTCTAGTTTATTTAAATTTTCCCGTAACCTGATCCTCCTCAACCAAGGGAAAGTTCTCCTTGATCCAGACTTTCCATCTTGTCTCAGGAACCTGGGATTCCTGAAGGCCAGTCTTACCAGGGAAGACCAATGCGAGGATAGCATTGAGTACCTTAGCCCTTGCCATGTCCTGCATCACAAGGTTCCTCACCCCATTCAGCAGTGGGCCCACATCTCCCTAGTCTTCCTTTTGCTGCTGATGTAGCTGTAGAAGTCCTTCCTGTTGCTCTTCACAACCCTTGTTGGATTTGACTCCAAAGGGGCTTTGGATTTCCTAACCCTGTCCCTACATATTCAGTGTTTCTATACTCCTCTCGGGTCACCTGTCCCTTCTCCCACCTTTTGTACACTTCCTTTTAATGTTTGTGTTTAGTGAGAAGCTCCTCTGCCGGTGGCCTCCTGCCATCTTTGCTTGTTTTTCTGTTTGTCAGGACAGACCATTCTTGAGCTTGGTGAAGGTGATCCCTGAAAAGCAACCAGCTCTCCTGGAGCGCTCTTCTCTCCACAAACTGCACCCCATGGGATGAATCATACCATGTTGATCCCTGACCTCAGCAGCAGGTCCCTGAGCAGGCCAAAGGATCTGGTCTTCAGGAAAGCAGACCAGTTTCTTCTTTATTACCTTACTTCTTTCTTTATTACTTTCTTACCATAAACCCAGATCCTTTGTTACTTTGCCATTTCTCACCTTTATTTCACCATCTGTCTTCTACTCAAGATAAGAGATGGTCTGGGAAAATATACAATTGCTCTGCCAGCTTTTCTCAAGCAGCGTGAAGAAAAATCTTAAAGTCTTCCTGCCTTCCCAGCAAGAGACGACTAACTTTATTCTCCCTCCCTTATCTTCACTAACCCAGTAAAACCTTTACTATCTTTTGGATCTGTTCCAGATTTCAAACTAGACACTGATTTCCAGAATGCCTTGGGCAGAACAGGAAGAAGTGACAGAAAGTGGAATATCAAGTGGAGAGATAAGGAATGGTAGAGAATTTATTTTTGTGAAAAATTGTGGCAAAACGTTGTCCAGAGAACTCAAAGAACAATCAAAAGCATTAAGACAACTTCGCAAAATGGAAAATCTTCCTGTAGCATCACAGTCTTACCTTGTTCAGACAGGGGAACTTACAGACTTGCTCCACCTTTTCCAACTTCTCTTTTGAAATTCTGTGCCATAGCAATTCAAATGCTTCGAATTTAAACTCCCATTTTTTTCTGGGAAAATTAAAATTCATTCACTGAAACAGATTATTGACAAATGCTTATTTACAAATTAAATCCTTCTTACAAAAAAAAAACAAAGAAAGAAATTCTGAATTAAAAGGACATGTTGTGCAACTTGAACATAAAAAATCTGTCTATTTTTGTCTGCATAAAATACAATACTCCAAGACATTAAGTGTAAAAATATTTGCTAACTTGAAAGGTAAGAAATAAATTCAGATTATTCTTTCGACAAGATAAAAGATGGGAGTAAATTCCTGAGTACTTTGATCAGAGTGATTATCAAAAATCTATGGTTTAATATTATATGTGTTATTTATGTGATTGCAACAGGTACTTAACAGACTCACTTCAGTACATGAAAAGAAGGATAAAATTTTCCTCCTCTGCTCAGCCATAAGTAGATATATTTGTAGAAATGCAGGCATATATATATATGCTCACTTTTTAAATATTCACAGCACCTTTGTTTATGACATATGAATATGTATAATCAAATGACAGGGATGCTGGCAGAGAGATGTGTAAATGCAATAACTGCTGCAAGATATGGAAGCAGATAGTATGCAGAGGTATAAATACACTGAAATTGCTATGCTTTCATTGGCAACTGCTGTCTGCTGAGCCTACATCACTTCCCTCTACAAGACAAAAAGCCTCAGCTCTTTAAGTTAATAAACCTAGATGCAAACAGCCATTAAAAGTTACCCTTGCTAAGATATTTTGAAGATATAAGGGGAAATATCCCAAAATTCAAATTGTGGCTTCATATAAACTCAGTTTAATTTCTTGTAAGGCATTAAAACTTCTAAAAAGACAAAAAAAAACCCCAAAGAATACAGGAAAATAAAACATAATAAATCTAAATAAAGTACAAGAAATAGTAGGCTGTATTTGTAATTAGAAAAGAGAAATATTTTGCCTGGCAATTTCAAAAAACATTTTGTTAGGTAAATTTAATTATTGCAATTAGTCAGACAACCCATATGCTTTCTTACATTGTTTGCATTGATATCTTCCTTGAATATATCAGTTTTCTTAAAAACTAAAGTGTTTGCAACTATACTTCACTCTAAACTTCACATACATACCGCCTCAAAACGCTTAACGCCTAAGTTATCATTGAAATAAACTTTTAATTTGTAGTGTAATAATTCCACACCACCACGGTACTGTAGAGATGATCTTCATGACAATTTGTTTTCTAACTTGCATTTAGATACAACTAACCACAATTGTCAGCATTGTTATGTCAACTTATAGGAATCCTCCTCATCCTCCAAATGATTTTCACAGGGGTCATTCAGCCAACTGTGGGGTGACTGTGCACCAAAGGCTAAAGTCTGAAACAGTAGGAAACAAATCTGTTATATATATGTTCATATAATCTACTGTTTAGGTCACCTCACGCAGAAATGTATCAAATCTTGATCTTCAATCTGTTCTCCAGGCTGCCTTATCAGATTACTACTTAGTCTCAGGAAAGTGTTCCCTCTAGAGTTTTATCTTTGGGTATTATTGCAACAGAAGATAGGAAGAGTCTGCTTCTTGTCCAAACCTCTGCAAAAATGAAGGCTTGAGAAAACTCATGTAGTCACCACATACTTAATTCCTTGAAAAATCTAAGCTTATGACATCCAAAAGCCTCCTGACAGTGGGAAATAGCAAAAAGTGCCAATTTCTTTTCTGTGAATTGAACAGTATTAAATGTTCATGGGCTCAGTACAACACAGAAGTAAAAAAGTAAAATATTTGGAAGAAATGATAAAAATTATTTCCTGTGCTCCAAAGTATTCAGTGTGGAAAATGGCTCCATTAAAAACATTTGACTTCATATTGATTATAATTCTAGAAAAGCCAAGTACAACTCTATGAGAGCTGACTAAACTAAAAAGCAATCCAAAGACACCTTTGAGGGGGAAAAAAAAAAACAACAAAAAAACAACAATGTGAGAGAAATACAAATATTCAAAACTGCCCTCAGCAGCAAAGAATATAATTTTTCAAGCCATTATTAGTACGCTAGATAAAGTTTGTGAGGTATACAGTTTTCTGTACCAGTCCCTTTGTGAAAGAAATATCTCTTCATATTGAAGATGACTTTATACACGGAAGGTTTCTGAACTTTTGCATAACATCAGAAAAAGAACAGAGTCAATAACGAAGATGCTTATTAAAGACAATTTATGCTAACGTATTATTGTTTTAGTACTGCTGTGTGACAGAGCCAATGAATAAGAATTCACTACATTTCAGTGGTCCACCCCTTCTCTAAAATTCATTTTTACTATTTCAGTTTGTGCTCAGGGGATACAGTGTAATGCCAAACTCTCTTTTTCAGCTAGAGGTAATATGATTACTTAAGATTTTTGTTGCTATTTGTAGTCCATTTCACAAAGTCTCCACAGTAACTCCAGGTTGTAGCAATTAAGTCATTAGGAAGATTGATTATTTCTTCTTTTTCTCAGAAATTCAGATTTCTGAGAATGTTCAGAGGACAGATTACTTTCCTTCCTCAGCAAATATTCCAGCCCCGGAGGATACTGTTCACATTCCCACTTGTTCCATTGAAACAATAAAGATGTTACTATGTGCCCTGCATGTTATGTGTATTATCCTCCTAAAAGAATATTTATGGTACCATTAACTCAGAATAACACACCAAATCCATTACTCTTTGCTGATTACTGTAAAGCACACTACGTGCAACATGCATGATAAATGTAGCTATAAAATACTTATGGTACAAGGAGTTTTACTCGCACTAGCATTCAATCTGTGTTACCAAGAAGCGATATCATATTCCCCCCCTGAGCGAACAGCTACGATAAAGGCCAGTAAGAATGAAGCAGAAATTAAACCTAAATATGAAGCAAAAGAAGTCAGCAGAAAACTGATTGCCAAGCTCCACTCAGCTCTTAATGCAAGACTGCACAAGGTTCCAGAGGTGTTTCTGCAGCCCAATACTGTAATTTCACAATGAATACACAGAAGACCATACTGGAGTGCCCGTAAGGAAGATCCTTGCATTATACCCCATAACAAACATTTTCCACTACATTTGACTTCATAAACAATGCTAATTATACCACGTAGAAATTGCCTGCAAGAATTCCATCCCTCTTGCAAGTGAGTAAGCAAACCATTGCAAGCAAACCATTGTCACATGATCCATCTTCGTTTGAAACTTATGTGATTGTACCTCTTTTCTAGTCCATATGTTACCACGTATAATCAACCTAAAATATTCAGGAATGAGTAAAACTGCAAACAAGTTATAAAAATTCTACATGTCATTCATGGTATCAAACATCCTATAGTCACTAACATCACAACAACAACATGCCACGTAGCTGTTGGAAGATATACGGAGCATAGGCATGGGTACCTATATACTATCCTTCAGCTACAGAATGTTACAAGACAAAACCTCAGTAATCTCACAGAGACACATACTACTATTTTTTTTTTAATACATAGCCTGCACTGAATGCAAAGCAAGTAACTATGATGATACTAAGGCATATAACTTCATGTATATAACCTCTGTCCTAAACCTGCAGCTTTCTGTGAACTTCCACTTTTTAAAAAAAAATCCAACTACCATTTCATCTCCTTTTCTCTTTTTCAAATTCCCTCCCTCCTTACTGTATTTTCCATTTCTCCCCCATCTCCTGAAAAGCTCTTACTGTCTCCACTGCACACCTTTTCTAGACTTTGCATAGTCCTTCTGGACAACTTAGTCCAGATTCACCTGCCTTATAGCAGAATTATCACAAACTCTTGCACTATTCTTAATACCTATAGGCAGCAAGAAAGAAGATGCTGGCAAATTAAGACCATGCTGGTCAGTCCTGCCAGTCATCTGAAATTACATAAACACATGGCTATAGATAAATATGTACCTATAATTCAATGAATTTAGTGAAAACAATTACACTTCATAATATTAAGATCAATAGTTTAATCAAAACATTTTCTAGTACTCCAGCATTTTATTTTTCAGAAAATCAGACTATGACTATATCCAACTTGAAAACTGTTTTGACCATATAATAGTGCACAAAATCAACACTACTTTTTAGTCAGTTACTATATGGCAGAAAACACATGATGCACATTTAAAAATTATTTATCATACAGATATTAGTTAAAGGTAACCACACATGACTACTGCACAAATTGTTTGGGATTCTCTAATACGCTGGACTTTTACAAGGACTTGGCCCAAAAAATACCTTTAAGAAAAGCTGAAATATTTTCCCAGCTAATTTCTTTCATCATAAATGCCTTCTCATTTGCTAAGAATATTTTGTTTCTCAGTCTTTGATAGAGGTGCCTAAAGGAATCTGGGGAAAAAAAAAGTGGAGACCAGATGCAATACTGTAAGAACTTTGTTAAAAAGTCTTGCCATAAGCTTTACCTAACAGATAAGTAACAGTTATAATTTATGAATACTTACTGAAATTATGATTATACGATTCATAAATTAATCAAATATTTTTAATGTTACCACACAATGCAGGTGAAGGCAAAACAGGGAGATTATTAGCAAAAAACACTTGGAAAAAAACTTGATACTGTTGTGCCCAATACAAATGCAAGATGGTGAAAAAGTCACATGAATTCATACTCATTTTAAAAGCATTCTTTCTAAGCACTACAGGGGGACATTGTTAGGTAAACAGGACTTCAAGATTTAATTATAACTTGTTTGGTGGCAAAGACAATGTAAGAAGCCAAACCAACTCTCCCATCCCCCAATTTGCAACCTCTTCAGTTATTTCAATACAATTCATTATGGAGCCAAGCTTTAAATCAGATTCATGAAAATAACTGGTCAGCAAGAACTCAATTTCACCTCATTGCCAGAGAAAACAGAACGAGAAACTACACTCTCATGCTCAGATTCTCCTCGATTTTTATGTCTGGGTACACGCCTACACAGTCCTGCTGAAGTTAAGCCAAGACTGAGCTCCTGCCTTGGAATTTTGCTCAAGTATCTCATTGCACAGCCACCTTTTCTACTCTTTCTCCACAGAGAAAGCTATTAACTTCAACCAACTCAAACAGAGGAAAACATTAGATCATGGAGAACTGTAGAAGGGAGAACAGAATCCCTTTTTCTTCTTTGGTCTTCAATTCAACACACCATTTAACTTTCACATAATGGTACACTTTACGTTTTCTATCTTGGATGCTTCTTTTTCTTTTTTCTTTTTTGAATGCCTGAAACCCATTCTACTTTGTTTCAAAGAGTTCATTCCCTCCATGATCAGTAATTGAACGCCGGTGAACTGTTTATAGCCCTGGGATCTGTGTATCATCCTCTGTGCTCACAATTTAATTCGCTTTCTCTCATTCCATGCCTCTGCTCCTCTAAGCTACACCTTTTTCCTATGGTCATAGACAGTTCATCCTATGTGGAGTAGCAACTTATTCTTACTACATTATTAGTCATAGAAGTGTATGAAATTCTATGCAAAAAATGGCTTTTTACTACACAATCCTACAAAACTAAATTAAAACCAACTAAAACTAAAACTAAAACCAAAACAGATAAAGAACCAATTTCCTGCACCAGGCAAGCCTAAGAAAATTTTGGACAAAGTATGCCTGACAAGTCCCTGTCAGGAAGCCAAGTGAGGTAAGACTAGCCTGTAGCCTGTCATGGACAATGAAAATATTTCTTGTGATACAAGCATGAGTTTGCTACCCAAATAGGGTTCCTGGTTTGGAACCAGCAGCTGTGAGACTGGAAATGGCTGGTCTGCATGCAGTGCAAATACAGAAAATAACACCATAGATTTTCGACAATGCTACTTGGCCAAAACCAGTTCTACCCACTTTTAACACTAAAGTACAGTTATATGTCCCATAGCTGTATTTAACTGGATGCATACCAATCCCTAGGCACTGGGTGCACATATACTTTTTCAGCCAATTAAACTAAATGTTCAAAGTTAGGCAGCTATTTTGCTGCAACACAAACCCCAGAGCACTCCTAGGAACTACTGCCAACTTCAATCTTCCGTAGCAGCCAGAGTAAGGAGTTGCAAATCAGGTTCACTTTTTGGTTTTAATGCTTAAAATGGGAATACTTCTATAATCAAAGGTCCCTTCCTGTGCCCTCTGTACCACCTCTGTCTTCTGGATTGATTCACCTTTTAGCCAGGTATCTATTTGACTGTGAGCAAACTAGCCATGTCAAGTGTGATAAAATATTTCTTGCCAAACAGACAAAACATCACATTTCCTTACTAATGGTACTAATTCATTCCCTATTCATATTGGAAAGGGCTGACAACAGAAAAGACCTCTGGAAAAAAGAAATCAGTTATGGGAGATGAACATCTGTATTATTTCTTCAAAAGAAAGTGACGTAAGAATACCTTTTTGGCCTTCAACCACTTATGTGGGAAAAGTTAATAAAATCTGTATTTTGTAGCCGACAGCAGACAAGGACAATGGCAACTTTCAAGTGAAGATAGACACCTACATATTCTTCTAAATCCAGAAGTATCCAGAACTTAAATTCCCCAACATGATCTCTGATGAATACCAATAGCATTTGCTGTATGGATTTTGGCTTTTTCTTTTTTTTTAATTATTCAATTACAGAAGCAATGTACCTTTTTTTTTAAAAAAAAAAAATAGTACTAAATTGAGATAGAAACAAGGGGTTCATTAGAAACCTAGTTCTACACATAGCAAATCTGCCAAAATCTTATTAATTCACTGACAGGTTGGTCTGCAAGGAATGCAAAATCATCTGTTTCAACGAGATTATTGTTCTGAATCATTTAAATATCCACACTCCATTTTTTAAGCAGTTATGTTTTGTCTTCAATGAAAACAAAGTAATACAAATATCTCGTTCCATATATCTGATTATTTTTTTAAACTATTCAAAAGAGCCAGCTAATATACTTGCAAACTAAAACATAAACTAGAAGTTTATAAACATCTGTAATGTTACTAGATCAGTAATCACACGCATGAGCAGCTGCTAAATATTCCCACATAAAAATACTGTTCAAGAAAATAATTTTTAAAGGCTGCTCTTAATACAGCAGGTTTTCATGAGAAGAATAACATTTAAGTAATTTAATTTTATCTGTTAGAACCATGCAACTTGCCAAGGATTAAGTTCTTTCCTTCAGCATAAAATGAAATGTATTTTACTGAATGCCTGAAGCCCTTCTATATTTATCTGTTATTCAGAGGAGTTACTGTTTAGTAGTCAGTGATATGCCCCATCACTTACGTGAGACAAAAGTGGGCTCTGAGAAGGTGCATAGTCCATGAATTTGGATGAGAAAAGGCAGAATGTCTCAAACAAGTTACATTCTTTTGAGAAGCAAATGTTTTCAGTATTAGAAATCTATTCCTCCAGATGATCAAATGACTCATCACCTCCTCCTCTAGCACAGAGGACAGCCTTCCTGCTCTCAGTTCCCATGCCCAACATTAGAATAATCTCCACGAAAAAAGCACTCCGAGAGATGTTAAACTTGCTCAACTTTGTCTGTTTATCCATAGGAAAGCAAAAGCACTTTTTCTCCCAGGTATTGCCCTTCCCAGACTTCAAATAATTGAAAAACTACATCCTCCCAAAACAAGCATCTTCCCAGTAGTTTTTAAAAAGAAACTGTAAATGGGTGGCAGACGGTACAAAAGCAACAAAACCAACAGTTTCCAGGAACATGAATTTAGACCCTTCAGAACCTTAAATGCATATGAGCCCACTACAGAGCCTGGGAACATACAAGTCGTTTATAAAGATTTGGAAACTTTTACACTGAGTCTAGTAGCCAGAGTGTCCTGGTTTGGCCCAAACCAGGCCAATTAGTCTTAGAGAAACCAAGGTCACTGCTAAATTCCTCACTGCTTACGAGTGAAGAGCCAAAGGGGGGTCGCAGCTGCAGGGGGGAGCAGACAGGGCAGGTGACCCAAGATTGACCAACAAGGTATTCCATCCCACACACGTCATTCTCATTTTCCTATTTATCACTAACCCACTGCCTCCTGGAGGTGGGGCCCAGGAGGGAGGGGCCCTCCTGTCTCCCACTGATTGGTACCAGCTTTGCCAGTTTCCAGTTAAAAGCCTGCAGGTGTGATGGCAGGGAGCTACTGCATTTTTCCCTCTGCCCGTGCTGGGGGGAGCTACTGCATTTTTCCCTCTGCCTATGCTGGGGGGAGCAACTCTGCCTGAGGAGGATTTTCCAAGCTCTCAGTCTTGGTTTTGTATATATTTGTATATATTTGATTATTTCTATTATTATTGTTATTATACTCTTTTTCATTGTTATAGTTTATTAAAACTGTTTTAACTTTCCAACCCATAAGTCTCTCTCCCTTTTCCCTTTCCCTTTCACTTGGGGGGGGGGGGAGAGGGTTAACAGAGAGCATCTGCCACCTGGTTAATAGCTGGCCCAGCTTTAAACCGTGACAGATTAATTGGTGCCCAACGTGGGGCACGAGAGAAACTCCAACAGGTTGCTCTGATAAGTTGAATCCTGGCTCTGGTGGGAGGAGACCCAGAGAGCTCAGCTGAGAGAATATCAGATTTCTTCCTTTGAGATTTACGAGGGGTTGGAAATTAAAACAGATAGTGAAGATGGTAATGTCATTTTTGAATGCTGTGTTATCTCATCTTTTTATGGAGTTTCTTTCACAATTGAGTATTGCAATGATGCCTTACCTGCCGTGGGCACTGTGTTATTGCTTGCTTCTTATGAATGTTTACATGCAGTTTAGCAGTGGGTGCTGGTCGAAATGTATTGTTTTGGTATGGGGTTTGATACTGATTTATGCTGTGATAAACTGGGCAGTTAATATTCTGATCTCTTATCTCTATGACACAATGATGGGCAGCTTTAATCGCGAATCAGTAGCAGCAACTTCATCTGCACGCTCCAGGCGTCCTTTAGCTGATTCTGTTAATGATTACACTTCCAGTTTTACTTTGGGAAATAGTACCTTCTCCTTTTCTGCCAAGCTGATTCCACTAGATTTTGCGAAATTAGGATGGTGCTGTCTAGGTGGCATGTTTTTATTTTCGGTTGTCCTGAATGTGTTTCTGATGTGGGATAAGATTAAATATCGGTGCAGGGACAGTTGTAGGTGTTATGCAGCCACCTCAGATCCTACAGTGTGTACTGCCGCTACAGCCACTAAATCCACTGAAACCTCAGCAGCCTGCACCACAGCCGCTACACCCCCCAAGATGGCCACTGCAGCTACTCAGACTCTCAGCACTCCCACGACAGCCACTGCATCTACTCAGACTCCAGCATCTATAGCATCTGTACCAATTGCTCCTGTAACCAGGAAGAAATACCAAAAGAAATCAGCTTGTGAAGAGAAGGATGATGACTCAGAGCCTTCTAAGGCAGAGCCATCATATGACCCAGGTGAGGGCCCTTCTCAGGCAGAGTTAGGGCCTGACACAGATGGGGGTTTCCTTGATCGTCCTTTTAAAGCAGACCCATCACAGAAGAAAGGTCCTTCTAAAGTAGAACTATCACAAGAGGAGGACTCGGACATAGAGATAACCTACCACTCTTTATCCCTGAAGGACCTGAGAAATATAAGGAAAGACTTCAGCCGTTATGATGGTGAACCTATTATTACCTGGTTGCTCCGATGCTGGGATAATGGGGCAGACAGCATGCAATTGGATGGCAGAGAAGCCAGACAGTTGGGATCCCTGTCCAGAGATGGTGGTATTGATAAGGCGCTCGCAAGAAAGTCAAACACTGTCAGTCTCTGGAGGCGACTCTTGTCAGCTGTAAAGAGCAGGTATCCCTATAAAGATGATGTTATGAGCCACCTAAGCAAATGGACCACTATAGAAAAAGGTATTAACTACCTTAGAGAACTGGCTGTGCAAGAGATCATTTATAGACACCCACGGGACATTGTAGATCCTGATGAAGTGGAATGCAACCGATCCATGTTCCGGAAGGTTGTGAAGAATGCTCCACCGACATATACCCACACATTGTCAATATTAGTATGGGGAGAAGATGCTATGGCAAGATCTAGTGTGGGCGAAATGGCTAACTGTATGCGACAGTATGAAGATAGTATTTCTTCCCCACTGCAGGCACGCATCTCGGCTGTGGAAAAACTGACTAAGGAGAACAAGGACTCATTTAAACAACTGTCAGACAAACTGTCCATGATCGAGAATAAACTTGACTCTCTACCTACACAGGCGCGCGTTGCAGCTGTTAAGAGGAAACGCTCTCCTACAGGACCAGCTCAAAGGAAACGGAACACATCACGAGGTATCCTGTGGTTTGCCCTGCGTGGTTATGGGGAGGACATGAGCAGATGGCATGGACAACCTGCCAGTACCCTACAGGCACGAGTACGTGAGTTGCAAGCTAAAAGAAATACCAGAGAGAATTTTTCTAGAAGGATGGCTGCTCCAGTTACCAGTGAGCAGGACCCCAGCCAGGGTAGATGGGCCTCAAATCACTTTTTCCAAAGTGTGAATAGGAGAATTGAAGGTCCAGTCCCTGTGAGCAGCACGAATCCATTTCTTAATTAGGGGGGCCCTGCCTCCAGCCAGGTGGAGGAGAGGGACAACCGGATTTATTGGACTGTGTGTATTCGATGGCCTGGCACATTAAAACCACAAAGGTATCGAGCCCTGGTAGACACTGGTGCACAGTGCACCCTAATGCCATCGGATCATAAAGGGGCAGAATCTATCAGTATTTCAGGAGTAACAGGAGGATCTCAAGTGTTATCTGTATTGGAGGCCGAAGTGAGCCTAAGTAAAAATGAATGGAAAACGCACCCCATTGTGACTGGCCCAGATGCTCCGTGCATCCTTGGCATAGACTACCTCAAGAGAGGGTATTTTAAGGACCCAAAAGGATATAGATGGGCCTTTGGTATAGCAGCTGTAGAGACTGAGGACATTAAACAGCTGTCTACCTTGCCTGGCCTCTCAGAAGATCCTTCTGTTGTGGGGTTGCTGAAGGTTGAAGAACAACAGGTGCCAATTGCTACTACCACGGTGCACTGACGACAATATCGCACCAATCGAGACTCCCTGATCCCCATTCATAAACTGATTAGACAATTAGAAAATCAAGGAGTGATTGGCAAGACTCGCTCACCCTTTAATAGTCCTATATGGCCAGCGTGAAAGTCTGATGGAGAATGGAGATTAACTGTGGACTATCGTGGCCTAAATGAAGTTACACCACCTCTGAGTGCTGCTGTGCCAGACATGCTAGAACTTCAATACGAACTGGAGTCAAAGGCAGCCAAGTGGTACGCCACCATAGACATAGCTAATGCATTTTTCTCTATTCCTTTGGCACCAAAGTGCAGGCCACAGTTTGCTTTTACCTGGAGAGGTATCCAGTACACCTGGAATCGACTGCCCCAGGGGTGGAAACACAGTCCTACTATTTGCCATGGACTGATCCAGACTGAACTAGAAAAGGGTGGAGCTCCAGAACATTTGCAATACATTGATGACATCATTGTGTGGGGAGATACAGCAGCAGAAGTTTTTGACAAAGGGGAGAAAATAATCCAAATTCTTCTGAAAGCTGGTTTTGCCATAAAAAGAAGCAAGGTCAAGGGACCTGCCCAGGAGATCCAGTTTTTAGGGATTAAATGGCAAGATGGGCGTCGCCAGATCCCGATAGAGGTGATCAACAAAATAACAGCCATGTCCGCACCAACTAACAAAAAGGAAACACAAGCCTTCTTAGGCGTTGTGGGTTTCTGAAGAATGCATATTCCAGATTACAGCCAGATTGTACGCCCTCTTTATCAAGTGACCAGAAAGAAGAATGATTTTCAGTGGGGCCCTGAACAACGACAGGCTTTTGAACAGATTAAACAAGAGATTGTGCATGCAGTAGCCCTTGGACCAGTCCGTACGGGACAAGATGTTAAAAATGTGCTCTACACCGCAGCTGGGGACAATGGTCCTACCTGGAGCCTCTGGCAGAAAGTGCCAGGGGAGACTCGAGGTCGACCCCTAGGATTTTGGAGTCGAGGATACAAGGGCTCCGAGGCCAATTACACTCCAACTGAAAAAGAGATACTGGCAGCATATGAAGGAGTTAGAGCTGCTTCAGAGGTAATTGGTAGTGAAGCACAACTTCTCCTAGCACCTCGATTACCAGTACTAGGCTGGATGTTCAAGGGTAAGGTTCCCACTACCCATCATGCAACTGATGCGACGTGGAGTAAATGGATTGCATTAATTACGCAGAGGGCTCGAATAGGAAACCCTAATCGCCCAGGAATCTTAGAAGTGATCATGGACTGGCCAGAAGGCCAAGACTTCGGAATGCCACCAGAAAAGGAGGTGACACGTGCTGAAGAAGCCCCACCATATAATGAACTACCAGAGGATGAGAAGCAGTATGCCCTGTTCACCGATGGATCCTGCTGTCTTGTAGGAAAGCATCGGAAGTGGAAAGCTGCTGTATGGAGTCCTATACGACGAGTCACAGAAGCCACAGAAGAACAAGGTGAATCAAGTCAATTCGCAGAGGTAAAAGCCATCCAGCTGGCTTTAGGCATTGCTGAACGAGAAAAGTGGCCAAGGCTGTATCTTTATACTGACTCATGGATGGTGGCAAATGCCTTGTGGGGGTGGTTAAAGCAGTGGAAGCGAAGCAACTGGCAGCGTAAAGGTAAACCTATTTGGGCTGCTAAATTGTGGCAAGATATTGCTGCTCGGCTAGAGAAACTAGTCGTGAAGGTACGTCATGTAGATGCTCACGTACCTAAAAGTCGGGCAACTGAGGAACATCGAAACAACCAACAAGCAGATCAAGCTGCTAAAGTGTTCCAAATAGATTTGGACTGGGAACACAAAGGTGAACTATTTTTAGCTCGGTGGGCTCATGACACTTCAGGTCATCAAGGAAGAGATGCAACATACAGATGGGCTCGTGACCGAGGGGTGGACTTAACTATGGACTCTATTGCACAGGTTATCCATGATTGTGAAACATGCGCCACAATTAAGCAAGCCAAACGGTTAAAACCTTTGTGGTATGGGGGACGGTGGTTGAAATATAAATATGGGGAGGCCTGGCAAATTGACTACATCACACTCCCTCAAACCCGCCAGGGTAAACGCTATGTGCTTACCATGGTGGAGGCGACCACCGGATGGTTGGAAACATACTCTGTGCCCCATGCCACTGCCCGGAACACTATTCTGGGCCTTGAAAAGCAAATCTTGTGGCGACATGGCACGCCAGAGAGAATTGAGTCGGACAATGGGACTCATTTCAAAAACAGTCTCATAGACAACTGGGCCAAAGAGCATGGCATCGAATGGGTATATCACATCCCCTATCATGCACCAGCCTCTGGGAAAATTGAACGGTATAATGGGCTGTTAAAAACTACCCTGAAAGCAATGGGGGGTGGAACCTTTAAAAACTGGGATAAACATCTGGCACAAGCTACCTGGTTAGTTAACACCAGGGGTTCTATCAATCGAGCTGGCCCTGCTCAGTCAGACCTTCTACATCCAGTAGAAGGAGATAAAGTCCCTGTGGTGCATGAAAGGAATCTATTGGGAAAAACTGTCTGGATTCTTCCTGTAACGGGCAAAGGTAAACCCATTCGTGGGATTGCTTTTGCTCAGGGACCTGGATGTACTTGGTGGGTGATGTTGCAAGATGGTGAAGTCCGCTGTGTCCCTGAAGGTGATCTGATTCTGGGTGAGACTACTTAATTCTGAACTGTATTAATCTGTCACGGTTTAAAGCTGGGCCAGCTATTAACCAGGTGGCAGATGCTCTCTGTTAACCCTCTCCCCCCCCCCCCCCCCAAGTGAAAGGGAAAGGGAAAAGGGAGAGAGACTTATGGGTTGGAAAGTTAAAACAGTTTTAATAAACTATAATAATGAAAAAGAGTATAATAACAATAATAATAGAAATAATCAAATATATACAAATATATACAAAACCAAGACTGAGAGCTTGGAAAATCCTCCTCAGGCAGAGTTGCTCCCCCCAGCATGGGCAGAGGGAAAAATGCAGTAGCTCCCCCCAGCACAGGCAGAGGGGAAAATGCAATAGCTCCCTGCCATCACACCTGCAGGCTTTTAACTGGAAACTGGCAAAGCTGGTACCAATCAGTGGGAGACAGGAGGGCCCCTCCCTCCTGGGCCCCACCTCCAGGAGGCAGTGGGTTAGTGATAAATAGGAAAATGAGAATGACGTGTGTGGGATGGAATACCTTGTTGGTCAATCTTGGGTCACCTGCCCTGTCTGCTCCCCCCTGCAGCTGCGACCCCCCTTTGGCTCTTCACTCGTAAGCAGTGAGGAATTTAGCAGTGACCTTGGTTTCTCTAAGACTAATGGGCCTGGTTTGGGCCAAACCAGGACACAGAGGCATCAAAAAAAGAAAGGTATGCATCTCTCACAGTAAGGCTGCAGTGTCTTGGAAGAGATCCGTGCCAGAGCCATTTGAATACATGAGGACAAACAGTGGAATAACTGGAGGCTTTAAGTGAACCGTGACAGCAGATGGTTATACATACTGGACAGCTGAGCTGATTAGACACTGAGTAAATTACTAGAACAATTTTCTCCAGCCAGTGAGGCTGTGTCTCCATTGGTGAGTGCTCTCTCCACCCTGGAGAAGCTTTTGCTGATTTCCGCTACCTTGCGGAGTCTCTCCTGAGATCCTCTGCAAAGATGCAGCTGCCAGAGTAAGGTTGTACCCAACTGAAACTGTAAAGCCTTCAGGCAGTCTTCTCCACTAGAGTCACTGGTAGCTTTTCTAAAGTAAACAGGAGTAAATAAATAAATAAAAGAATTGTTCAAGATAAACAGACTTAACATTTAAAAATATAACTATAAACTTTGTAGAAAAGCTTACCAAAGAGTATAAAAGCACACGGTTTAACTAGCACTTGTAGCAGATGTATCTAAAGCAGAGCTATAATTTTTTTTTGGTACGGAGAGGACACTTCTGCCAAGGCATAAACAAAAGACTCAGCACATGTGTTGTTATGCTGGCACATACTTCAGGGTCTTTGTCACAAAGTGAGGTAGAATTAATTACTGAAATATAATTAACACTCCATAAACTCAGTGCCAAATGACCATTTCTGCTGAAAACACTTTTTAATTAAAGATAAAAATTCCAAATCTGAGCTGACTTTATGTAATTCAAATTAATATGGGATCAACTACGTAGCATGTATAAACAAGCTTGGGAAAAGGATTTTTCTTTAATTTTATTTGGCAGTGGTTCTCTTTTTCAGGAGAAAGTTATTTACATGGCAAAGAATGGTTTGTAGCTAAGTCTAGAAACACCAAATAAAACTGGAACCTGTACAGCACAGACTCCAATATTTGTTCTTCTAGGACATTTTGCCACTCCTAGTTGGTGGGAGGTGATCCTAGAGCCATCTCTTCTACGGTAAGAAACTTTCTGAAGGAGTCGGGAATGAAGTTTAGCTGGCAATTAGTTCTATTTGTTCTCATCTTCTGCATCCCCGACAGTCAATTCCCCTACATGAAATTAGCATGGATTTATTAAATTAGTATTCTTTCACATCCTTCTTGCTGACCAGAAGTTTTTGAATTCTAGAAATAGAACTAAAATTCACAAGGAAAAATAAGATTCAGGTATTCTACCGAAACTAATCCCAATTCATTTGTAAAGAACAAAACAGATTAAAAGTTGACAACGATCACAATACATGATTTACAGTATATAATTAGAAGTATAGTAAAGGTTATTTTTGTTCTTTTGTATTATTGTATTTTTACTGACTTTAAGGGAAGGCAGAAATAAGAAAGTTTGGGTCACTAACATCACAAGCTGTGATACCTCTGAGAAAAAGTAGAGACATGAAATTACTTTTATGGGAAAACATAAATTGGATAAATCCTCAAACACATTATTCATTTGAACTCACCACCTGGATCTTGTTGCCAAACAGAACAATATTCATGTGATAAATGAGATTTGAGAGCATCATAAGGGACACTTGCATACTATTTATATTTGAAACATTAAACTGTATAGGCAAAATAATTGTCGTAGAGGAGATGTGCTACTCTTCCCCTCTACGAAGAATTATTTCAAGGTTTTGGTTAGCATTTTCTAGTTTACTACAAAGTTTTACATAAAGCCTACACAGATCAACAACACCAGTTACTGCATTATCATGGCAATTAACCAACACAGTTATTCAGTCAGAACCTCTCTAACCACACATCACTTTTTCCTTAAGATTGCAAAAATGCATAACCAGCATGTTTTGGGTACTGGAATTTAGCTATTTTAGATTCTTAAATGCATTCAACCATCTATGGAATTCAGAATATGAGTTGTTTATATTGAGTTAATGATATATAAGACTCCAATACTACTATTTCCTAATAGCATAATTCTCTTATGATTTCTATTACACTGTATGCTTTGCGGAAGCAAAGAATTAACACAAGTCCAAGAGATGTCACTGCTTCTCCATAAAAATGAGGCAACCCCAGGACCAAGGCATTCTGGCATGAATGCAGAACCCCCTATGAGCACCAGGTAAGTGCCTCTAAAGAGCCAAACCAAGACAAAAGGGGTAGATGTTTTTTCCCCTGCTGCTGTGCTGTGGGATGCCATGGTAACGATTAAGATTGGAGTAAAATAAAGCACGCAAATATTTTCTGTTTGAATCCAATAATCCTCTATCAGTTAATGTAATCCTCCAAACTTTTTGGACAATTAAGCTATCCCGAAGAGAAAGGCTGGTGTCAAGTAGCCAGCAGCACTCTGAGGGTGGGGTACAACTTCTTCATAATTTTCTTATGAAAACAAATGCACCAGCATTTCAAACTGGCTTCTTAGATTTCTCGCACTTAAATTGAGAATTTTAATGTGATCAGAAACACATCACTCTTGTGTATCAACAAAAACCTGCTTAGCACAGAAACAGGCCTTTAACAGTCTGCAAATATTTTCAATAAACAATATGACTAAAGATCAATTCAGAACCTACTGGGAAAACAAATATTATTTTAACAGTGTAATCAAATTCTTCAGTTGGATACAACAGTTGTCAGAAGTCAATAATGTGAATTTGTATTACTCTCACGTACCCTCTCATATCCAACTCTTCTGTTCAGGAACACAAACAATGTAATGACGGGAAAATTCTATTTCTATTATACTATTAAGATGCTATACTCATTGGGGGTACCATACAAACCATAAAACAGCTTAAATATAAATACTACAGTCCTGACATCTCACTAAGTATAAAGAGTAAAAGCCATCAGGGATCTCCCCACTATTCCCAGAGCAAGCTTAAAGATACAATGGGATAAAACCCAAATGAATTTGATGGAGCCAGGATCATCCTCTGTCACTGAGGCCAAATGTCAGGGTACAGCTCAGGTCCAGCCTGCCAATCCCATTTACTCCCCCAGAAGAGGAGGAAAACATACCTCTTGCCAGCTGGGAACAGCCCCCATCCCAGTGAACTCCCACCCCATGCACAGCATGACAGATCGAGAAAGCTGCACAGCCCACACCAAAACCAAGCCCAACACCCCTCCAGCAACCCATGAGGGCAGAAGGCTGACCTGTCTGCCCAGAAGCATCCCCTGGGGCAGCTCACCTTCCTGCTGCAGATGTCATCAACAGAGCAGAGAGGTGACACACTGGCAGAAACAGCATGGCATCCAAGCACTTTGGTTGGCAGTTGTAACAACTTCCATTATTTATACATTTTTCCTTTACCACAGTAAAAGCTTGCTTTCTATTTGTCAATCCATATGTCTTTTCTACCATATCATATAACCCACATGCAACTCCTGAGGAAGGGAATCTTAAAAATAAGGCTAGCTTAGTTTTATATATGTCCTAATAAAGAAAATAATATGTTGATTTTACTACAGTAAAACAAAATGGTGAGGTTTTTTTTCTTTCCCTCTGCAGAAATTCTTCACAAATCAAAATTTGTGGAAAAAAGCTTTTAGGTCAAAATTGTTAGAAATCTGAATTTTTAGCCTTTCCTCAGCATAAAATTTTCTGCTTTTCCCCCTTTTCATAGAATCATTTAGGTTGGAAAGGACCTTTAAGATCATCAAGTCCAACCATTAACCTAGCACTGCCAAGTCCACCACTAAACCATGTCCCTAAAGAAGAATTTTCTTCCACTTTAAAAACCTTCAAAACTGTAATATTAATAACTAAAGATTTCTTAATTTCATTTACAGCTTTTCCCCATTAAAAAGGTACATCAAATCTCAAACTATAAGAAGTTATGAGAATTTAAATATTTGCTTACATTTACCAAATACATCTTCCTAAGTGACCCCAACACTTACAATCTGTAAGGCAAATTCAGTAACCTTCAAACCATTAAAGCTGAAGATAAAAGAGTAGAGGAATAAAGACAAATACAAATGTGTATGTGTATGTTCTGCCTCAAGTTCATCAAGTGCATTCACAAAAATATAGTGGTACGTCATAAGAAGAGGGACACAGAGATGTCAATAATCATATATTCTGATATGAAACCACATGATACAGAAAACATGAGCTGAAGAGTTATAAATATCTCAATTTGTTATAAATAACAAATCAGCCCTCTCCAACACAGCTCCTCCTTTCGTCGTCTCCTGGCCTCTTCCTCCTTTCTTCATCTGGAAAGATAAAAGCACTGACACTGCTGAGACCAGCCTGCCTTCTGAACTGTTAGTGCAAGATCTCTTTGTATTTCTATACCCATCACTCACCAGCAAAACACCCTCCCCCACAGAAGATGATCTCAGTCAAAATTAAATCATACACGCTCCTATTTTTCTGTGTTTGCTTCTTAATCTTTTTTTCACTTGGAAATATTAAAAGGCATTTTCCGTTCACAGTTACACTCTAACTGAATTAGACTTTGGCATTAGACAGATGCTGGGGAAAGATCAAAGCAAATACTGAGACTAGGGCTATCCCTTAATTAAACAGAAATCCTCCCAAACTTTCACTTTCCCCATCACATGCAAAAACTCGTCTCTTGTCAAAGAAAGTCCTAAAAGTTAATCTAAGCCATCAGCCTATGAGCAAGTGCCATTCCCCATAAAAACACGGCAAAAAGTTCTCATTTATTCCCAGGGTTTGACTTCACTGACAGAAACGCAACAAACTCTATTGCATGTGCTCAGTCTTTGTTCCTCCTTAGTTGCTTTTCTAGCTCTCCACAGGATTGCTCCTCTTACACCCTAGGCCCTCCCATCTTTGCTAAAATCTGCATGTGATCATTTACCTTAATAAATCACCAAAACATTCATACTTTCCCAGCAAGAGCTATGATTCCTTAAGCAATGACAACCAAATGTTAGGATATCTCTATGGTAGTAAACTCAACCCTTCCAAGGGCCTTTCTCTGACCAGGACACCAAAAGGCATGGTGTGGCAACAGCTGTTTCTCCAAAGCCTCTTAGCCTCCAAAATTAAGTCTACACAGCCAAACTGCCAAGTGTAGACAACCTTTGGCCAACGCCAGCTCCTAAACTCGGAATTCTGTCCAGTCTAAGCCCAAACACTTTTTAACATACTAGTATAATGTAGACTGTCATTGCACTATTGTATTGATAAGCAGTGATGCAACTATAGGACATTAGTAAAATATATATCTGCATTTAGGTCAATTTTCATAACCACACAGACATATACATGCATACAAATCTCCAAACTGGAAATAAAAAGGCTAACATCTCCAACAGATCTAGATTAAGGCTCAAAGCTTCAGAATTTTTATTATAAATAAACTTTCAGAACATTCTGAATCTAATACCTTTTGGGTGGAAATTGCTTAATGTTTTAATTAGAGAAAGAGAAAAGCGGTTTAGAAAACATGCCAGGTGTTAGAAGAACTTCACTGTATTTCCAGGTACTTCAAATTGTTTTCTTACTTTCATAAGCAAATTTGAGTACTAAAACATTTGAGATAAACACTGAAATCTGAGCTTTCAAAACACTGCAATGTATCTTCTCAGAAATGATCTAGGGGTTTCTAAAATACATCTTATAATATCTGATTTCATATACACATATGTTTCAAAAGTATGTTTGAGGCAAGAGAAGATTTTTTGAAGACATTTAGATAGGCTGACCTCACTTTGGAATGAGTTCAGCGGTCGCCTCAAGTTCCTCAAAGTTATTAAGACACAAATTAGATGATAACAAGTATCAAAATGCAGCATCAGCATGTGCTAGGTAATACACCTGACAGCATCAGGAATTAAATAAGGCTGTTCCTATGTTGTAAAATCTGCAATCAATGTCTGAGCATCACTGGTTACTGTAGAGCCATAAGCTGAATCGGACAAACCTTCGTAAGAAGGAAGTAGCATTTAACTGACTTAAAAGAATACAATCCTTTTCTGAGAAACTAACTCAAAAAGGTGTTGTCGTTCAAGTAAAAAAGTCAAGCTTCATCTGAGACATTTCACTGCTCCAGGACTTAGAACTTTTCCCCCAAAACCAGAAGTTGTCATGTAATGGAAGGAACCTGCTGTCCATCTTATACTAGCAGTCACTGCACTAACTGGTCATTAAGAAACACATAAAGCAAAGGAAAGATTCTTCTCTCCTATAAGGCATACTTTCCCTCCTTCAGTGTCAAAACAATTTGTGGCAGGACAGGTACCCGTGAATTGCATTTGTGCTATCAAAATGAGAGTTCACATTATATATCAGACATTTAACAAATTAAATAACTCTTTGTCAAAAATAGTATTATTTTTACCAGTGTCTGGCACAATGGATTAAATCAATTAAAAAGAATTCTAAAACTAATGAAATCTCTGTATAAATACAACTTAGTAAAATCTCTACAGAGACACACAATTTATTATTAGATCCGAGTACCCCACACAGACCCTTTAAGTTTTTTTTCTTTTTATTGACTTTTAGTAAGCTTTAGCTCAGACAGACTTCTTTTATAGCTCTACTCATAACTTTTCTGTAAAAAACATGCTCTGGTTGGGCATGCACAGGCCAGACAGCCTTTGCTGCAGTGACCATGAGATGGTAGAGTTCATGATCCTGAAAGGAGGGAAGAAAGCAAAAAGCAGCGTGCTAACACTGGGCTTCAGACAAGAAGACTTTGGCCTGTTCAGGCATCAGCTTGGAAGAATCCCATGGGATATAGTCCTGGCAAGGGAAGTCCAGAAGAGCTGATTGATTTTCAAAGACTACCTCTTCCAAGCTCAAGAACGGTCAGTCCTGACAAACAAGAAGTCAAAGGTGGCAATATGCCTGCATGGGTGAACAAGGTGCTCCTGACTGGACTAAGACAGGAAAAGGAAGCATCCAGGAGGTGGAAGCAGGGACAGGTGATCTAGGGGGAATGAATAGAGAGACACTGTCCAAGTGTACAGAGATGGGGTTAGGAAACTCACAGCCCATCTAAAGCTGAATCTGGTGAGGGGTGTGAAAAGCAACAAGAAAGTCTTCTACAGGGCATCTGACATTAAGAGATGCTCAGAGAACTGGGATTGTCCAGCCCAGAAAAAAAAGGCTCAGGGGAACCTTATCAACATATATAAATACTGATGGGGGCAGTACGGATGACAGACTCAGACAGATCCAGAACAAAGAGGTAATGAGCACAAGTTGAAACACTGAAATACCAGCAGCAAAAGGAAGATTAGGCAAGAACATTCATTAGGTAAGTGGACTGCGAGGCGAGGTGGACTGAAAAACAGCTGAACTGCTGAGTTCAAAGAGTGGTAATGAGCAGCACGATGTCCACTTGGAGACCAGTCACTAGTGGAATACCCAGGAGGTAGATCCTGGGACCACTACTGTTTAACACTGTAATTTATGACCTGGCAACAGGACAGAGCACACCCTCAGCAAGTTTGCAGACTACATAAAACAAGCAGGAAGGGTGATACACAAGATGCTTGTGTGCCATTCAGATGAACCTTGACAGGCTGGAGAAATAGGTCAATGGGAATTTCATTAAGTTCAAAGGAACGTGCGAAGTCCTGTACTTGGGAAGGAATAACCTCATGCACCAATGCAGGCTTGAGGCAATTGGTGCTGGAAAGCAACTTTGCAGAAAAAGATCAGGGGTCCTGGTGGACACCATGTTGACCATGTTCAAGGACCATGAGCCAGCAATATGCCATTGTGGTAAAGAAGCCTGGCAGCAGCCTGGGCTACACGAGGAAGATTGTCCCCAGCAGGTCAAGGGAGGTGACGCTTTCCCTCTCCTCAGCACTGATGAGACTTCTGGAGTGCTGGCTCTAGTGCTGTGCTCCCCACACAAGTATAACATGGAGATACTGGAATGAGTGCAGGGTACTTCATGAGGAGACAGACAGCTGGGGCTGTTCAGCCCAGAGAAGAGAAGGCTCTGGGGAGATCTTCTCAATGTATATAAATACCTGAAGGAGACAGTAAGGAAGACTGACCCAGACAGATCCAGAACAGACAAGACTCAATGAGCGCAAACTGAAATACAGCAAACTGCATTCAAACATCAAAGAACTTATTTTACTGATAGAGTGGTTGAACGCTGGAACAGTGTTGTGGAGTCTCCACATAGGGAGATACTCAAAACTCAACCAGACACAGCCCTGAACAACCTGTTGTAGTTGATCCTGTTTCGAGCAGAGGGGTTCAACTAAATGATCTTCAGAGGCCCCCTCCAACCTAAACAGTTCTGTGATTCTTGTCATTATGTAGGTGTACCACTTAATTATGCCTAAGCTAGAAACAGTAGTTTCTTTGGATCTAGAAGCATGATTTTTACTATAGTACCTACAGTATTTTGAGGTGGAACAGATATTTCCTATACTCAGTATGAATATTTAATTAATCTTTTGTATAAATTATTAATTTTAAATATTTTGCTGGGACTTGCAATCTAAGCCTTTCTGAAAAAATCATGATGCCAGAAATGAATTCTACAGTTACTGCTTTTGAAATCCTGTTATATTTACCTTAAAAGATGTTGGAGTGTTATATCTGCAGGGAGAGTTTGCTCTTTTGCATATAATCATTTTTAAATGCAAATCTGCTGGAAACAATGAGGACATGGATCTATAAAACAATGAAGTGAATAAATGTCTAGTTTATAAATTTCTTATCAGGCATCACTATTCTAGTTATTTCCTCATTGTTTATAGCTATCAGATCTTTCTCATGTTGAACAGTATTTATCTTACACATTATTAGAGATCCATAACCTGAGTTGCAAAGAACAAGGCCACAGCAAACCCCTCCCCAAACAATTCTTACAGATTTGGCTGGGATTCAAGAAAATATATGTTCTTAGCATGCAATCTAATAACAGCAAGCATGTTTAAAGTGACAAAAATTCAGTATGTTGCAGAAGGCCTGCCATTTTAATGGACAAGGCTTTAGTATCAAACAATGACAAGAAGCCTGAAACAATCAGTCAGATACATGCTAAAAGTGATGACAAGTTGTAGATTTTTTTTTTTTACAATATTTCCCAAAGCATATCCATTCTAACAAATGAACCAAGGCCAGGACATGGACAGAAATCACTCATACTAATTAAATGTTAGCTTACTCCTTGGTACAGTTTGGCCTGTGCTAACTAGCATTCCCCCAGCAAATGCCCCAGCACAGGTCAGGAGACAGCACTGAGGAAAGACTGTCTAAGAGGCAGTACGCGTGGGGCAGAAAACAAACCAGTTGCTTCTAAGTGAGCTGTTATTTGTCCTTGGGTAGCATCTTCACAGCATTCACTCTCCACCCCTTCCTTCCTGTTTTTTTTGGTTGGTACTTAGTCTCACTTGCACCTCATAACCCTGGAAAATTCAGCCAAAAGTTTCATCAGCCCCAAGCATAACACAAGAAATATTAAATGTACTATCATCATTTTTAATAGAAATTGTAAGTTAAAAATATGCACTAAACATTTAATAAATTGCAGAGATATTTACCCTTCTCCCCAAATTTTTATGAAGGAACTGCTATTTCAAAAAAGAAAAAAAAACCTCAACTATGAATACTAGGAACACTGCCCTTTTATGAGGCAGTAATGGAAGTAAATTGGAATTATACTCTCTAGTATGGTATATAACTCACTAAATATTTATATTTTAGCATACACTAAATGTTAACAAACATTATGCTCCTTATTTATAAAAATGCCTTGTTAGACAATAGTCATATCAGAGAATATAAAAACTCATTGCAACATACTAAGAAAGTATATCATTCTTAAACCTTATAAAAATTAACATAATGCTTTTACCAAGCTATGAACAATTTACCCTGAAGAGACACAGCAGGACCCAAAGCTAAAAAAAACCAAACAAAACAAACACAGAATGCTAGTCAAAACAGAATTCACTTATATTTTAATGGCTCCCAAAGTTTTCTTCAAAATCCCAGTCACTATTAATTAATACATGGCAAATGTTCTAAAGCCACTGTAGATCTGGACTGCTAAACACTTTACATTCTCAATTAGCAAATGCATTCCTCAAAACTGCAACTAAGAATCAGGCTAGAAGAATGCATTGGCATATGTTGGCTTCATTTGCAATTAAAGTTTATTGAGCACAAGTCCAACCTCTATTTTCTGTTTTATTTTAAGAGCAGTTTGTAAGCAAGGATTACTTTTTAGTTCTCAAAGAAAGTGAGATGGGCATATTTTGACAAGAAAGGAATTCAGCTTGCCAAATAGCTGTGCAAAAGTTTATCCACAGCGTACCTTTGCCAATTAAGACCTAGATTCTGTCATCCTTTAGTCTGACTCTGTGGACGTTTTCAGGCAGTCCTTACAAAATATTTATTAACATTTTTTAATTAAGCCCATACATTTCTTTTAGAGTTGGTTAGTTCAAAGGAACTAAGAATTCCATTCCTGTACCCTGAATGACACAAAATACATTACAAATTCCCCCATTAGTATTACACTTCCAAAAGAGTCCCTTCCAATTATTAAAAAAAAAAATTATTGTTGAATTTGCAATCTGAAGCAAAATATAGGCGTCTTCCTGGTCTACATACTATCTGAGCAAGACAGCACAACATATGGCACAAGCATTATGTTTTCAAGATTAAAGAAAATTAATGAAACAGATGATGCCTGCTGAAAACCAATGAATATAATGAAGCATCCATTAAAACAAGATATATGCAACCTTTTTAATTTACTGTAATGCTACTCCTAATTAGCACCACATGCTTATGTATATTGCAGATGCCTGAAAAGAGTTGCCATTCTAACAGATCATTCTCCTATCACTGTGTTATACTACCTAGCTATAGGCTGCTATCTAATACTATAGGACTCCTCCTTTTCCCATTATCATCTGCTGTATCTTCCTTAATTTTCAGCTCTGCGAAAAGAATGGCACTTCAAAGACCTCTCTAATATCTTAAACCTTCACTAGATGTCCAGACAACAGAAAAGCCTTATCATATTGCTGCAGGGACTATGAAACCCAGAAATACGTTATTTTTGTTGCTAGTACTAGCCTCAGAAAATAATTTGCAAGCACATTCATAAGGACTTCTAAGAATATCCTACGAATACCTTTAGTCTACGATCTTAAAGAAAAGAGTGTGTTACCCAAAGTAATTAGTCAAGAAACAAGCTACACTCAGTGTAGTTTTATTGTGAGTGGCTGACTAAAGTACAAGAGAAATATGAAGACCTCAAGGGAAAACACTCCCTCAGGCACACTTACACCTGTCTTGGGTCAGGCTGGGTCAAGGGACCTGGAGAATGATCCAACAGAGTCAGAGCTGATCACCTTGGAGCAATGCCATCCTTTCCAGGCTCTCCTCCCAGTCCATCCTGGTCCCAGCTTCAGTTTGCTCCATCATCCATCCCCACTTCCCTGCATTGCCAGCAGCTGCTACATCTCCTCACAAGAAGGCCTGAGCCCCCAGCCTACAAGAAGGCCTAAGCCCCCAACCTACAAGAAAACTCAGTCTACTACCTACAGTTGAAAAAGTTAGCCCTTCCCTATTCAGACCTTATATATTTATCTTGCCTGATCCTTTTCCTCCTTTAGCTGGAATGAACAACAGCTGACATTAAAATAGCAGCTCGTACTGTCAGTAGCCCTGTCTCTTCATGGTGATGACATCAAAGAGAGGAGAGCTGGGCAGGATTATGGCATTAGAAAGGTGCCTGAGCATCTCTACCCCTGTCCTGGGAGGAAACAAGAGTTGTTAGCCGGTGATGAGCACACCCCCAGGACATGTTACAGAGAAACTATCTGTGTCAAAAAGGATGGTGTTTGGCTTCAAAGCTTGCTGACTGCTGCGCACCACTTCCTGGTGCTCATGTTCTGTCTGTTCAGCAAGCAGGAGCTTGCTTGCTCCATTTCCACGGAAAAGTACTTTGCGAGGTGAAGAAGAGTGCAGTCAGCTGTCATTCGAAACAGGAGTGACATTGCAGAAGTCTGTAGTCTATGCATCCCTTATCTACTCTGCTGGCTGCTGTCCCGAGTATGGCTTCAGTCCAAAAGCTATGTCTAGACTCATGAATTAAATGTGCCAAGACTGTTCTCTGGCCTGAAGCGCTGCTGACACGGCCCGTGTCCTTACTATTAAGCTCTTGCTCTCTGTCCCAATCACAGGGGCCTCACCCAAACTCCTCTGGCTCCTGCTAAGCTGTGACTCTGCCTGAGGAAGCTTTGGGTCAATGCTAGTTGGTTTGGGTCAAACACTGCTAGGCTTCATGCTGACAACATCCCACTGCGGACTATCAAGGTGCAATGCCCTGGAATGGTTATCACTATAGCAAGATGCTGTACCTTTGTACCCAATCAGAGAGAAAGGCGTGTATGATTTGGCAAGATACCAAGACGCTGCCTCTGCATACACTATTAGACTGAACAAAGCAAAAGCCTAAATGGACCTTATTTGAAAAATTTGCTAACTTACAGTTTTACCCTTGACTGTCATTCTGTTTGGTGCTTTTGTTATGGCACCTTTATTACTGATTCAGTGTTAAAAATAGAAGTAAATACATAAAAAGGCAGCACTTTTCAAGGCCATTTATAAGGCTTGGAACACACAGGGCTTTGGAAAGAAGGATACTCCACATCCAGGTATGGTGGCATCACCAGCTAAACAACTTTGTTCCCTGGCCCCAACCCACTGCACTGAGAGCTCATAAGCTGTAGAAGGACAAAACAAGACACTCACTGTGCCATGGATGTGGCACCAGGGTCCACCCACATATGAGACCCATCAAGCAGCCTTCAGTCTCCTGCATCTAGAAAACATCCAGATGACAAAATGCTGGGCTTTTCCGGAACAGCCCAGGAAATAAGCTTTTGTCTTTCCTTTAAAAAGTCACAGGGTCTGCACTGACCTGATGGTGCCAAGTCTCCGCACTTCCAAGGGTTTGGATTTGCCTTGGCCTGAGCTTATTTGAGCTTGTTTTAGCTGTGCTTACAGTCGTCTAGCATTCAGGTGATTATTGCCCCACTTGTCCAGGTTAACTTGGAATCTCCATTACAGCCAGGGTCTAATAAACTTGATAGAGTCAGCCTTGGCAGTGGCCATGCCCTGGCCAGAGTAATGGTGAACATGGGTCAGGGACCATTCCCAGGAGGCAGCTGGGGAAAGGAGAGTTTACCAGCCTGGCCATGACCCCAGGGGCCAGGCGTGCTCCAGGCACTGGTTTAGATGGAAACTGACACTAGTGCTGACATGTAGCCTAAGTAATCCCATGAGCTTCTCCTGATCTTCCTGCATGCACAGCTCCTTGCTCAGGGGCATTTAAAATACAGGATCAAATGAATCCCAAAAGGAGTGACTTGCCCCTAACTCCAGCTCTGGACTTTCAGGGATTGTCATCCCTTGGCCCTGGCCTGCTCTGGAGCTGCAATGGTGTCGTCCCCTCAGCCCCTAAATGTCTGTGCTGTGTAATCTCCAGTGTTCCACCTAATATAACAGCATCACTGAGAACTTCACCATGAACTGGAGGGTTGAGAAGCACCTGGTTTCACCACCCTACCTTTAATAAACCTCAAATGCAAACAATACACTTGTCTGTGAAAATCTTTTTTCCTAAAATGTGTTTAGTTGGAGTACTTTTTTTTTTTTCCAGTCTCTTCTGTAACTCAGTCCTGGTTTGTACACTAACAAGAGTTTCACAAAACTAAGTTTAGTTTTAAAGAATTATGGAATACATATTTGCTTTTCTACTTAATTCTTAGAGCCACATGGATAATGAGTATTACAAAAAACAGGTAGGTACACTGAATCAGTGCAAAGACAAAACTACATTTCAGACTAAATATTCAGTCTATCTCAAATTGAGAGTGCAAGACCAAGTCAGCTTATATTTATCCAAAGAGTGGCCATAATTTCAGGTTACATCCACAGAGCTGAGTCTCACAGCAGCAACCAACCTCATATATTCTGGCAATGCAAACTTCATTCATGTTTTGTGCAGAACAGTAATTCGTTGCAGTATTGGATAATCTTAATTTGGAAATATAGTCCCTACAAGAAAACAGAGTTGTTGAATTAAAGAGTAAGGGGTAGGCCAGATAGACTTTTCAATGCATTAGAATTTTTTCATGACAGCAATAAACACCAAATCTCAAAGGTACACATGAAAAAATATTTTTGGCAAACAGGCAATAGAAATCAAAGTTCAAAACAGAAAAGTTAAACCATGACATAACAACAAATCTTGTCTTTAGTAATGAAACTGAACAAACTTGCAAATAAAAATCTAGCATATCTTAAATCTGATTTAAGATATACTTTTTATTTTTTTATATTTTTAATGAATTTCAGATAACAGTATTTGATAACAGCTGAAATATCATCTGCATCTCTTTTCCTAAAAATGTTACATAATGAAGTAAATCAAGTTTTTAGAAGATAACAGCAAGAAGTAATGATGTTAGAAAACAGTTCAGTTCTTCCTGGGACATTAGATTTTTTTCCTGAAACTATTCAATTTAAAAGAGACAGAGAATTTATGTTGCTATTACAGGGGGTATATGACTTTCTATCACAATCAAGCTATAAGCAACAATGGCTTATTCTGTACCATACTCAGTTAAAATTTGTTCCCTTCTTCAAATTTAATTTTGCCTTACTGCAAGTAGAAATTGTTCCGCTGATAATGTTTTCCATATGCATTTGTGCAAACACCTGATCTCAGGTCAGGATCTTAGATGTCATTGTAAAATATGTCACAACCTTGGTTTTGAGCTAAGAGTTATTTCAGCACTCCAGGCACAGATAGAATCATAGAATGGTTTGGGTTGGAAGGGACCTTAAAGATCATCTAGTTCCAATCCCCCTGCCACAGGCAGGGACACCTTTCCACTAGACCAGGTTGCTCAAAAATCAAAAAAAGTTGTAGTCCTTATTACAGAGTATTTTTTAAAGACCAAAATTATAGCAACTAGTCATTTTACAAAACCAAAACACTAGTATAAAAGAAAATAGATATATACACCTATTGCCAGTCTTACATACTGACACATTCTACAGACTAAAACATACCATGAAAGTAACTTTGGCCATACCTTCATCAACATCTGAGCAGATATGCATTCTTCATCCCTTTTAAAACCATCAGTATATCATACCAACGTGCAACAAAAAATGTGTCCACCTGACACAGACAAGGTATTTGATGTCTACATGAAAACAACGAAACAGTTCACAGTTGTGTTGGTATGTAAGGAGCAGAAGAAAAATTAAATACTTCAATAAATCTCTCGTTTTTTCTTTGCATTTTGTTTTTCTTATTTTTTTCAGTTTTGAAATCAACTCAGAAAAACACCTTGTATCTAATCCTGCTATATATAGAAAAAAATGCACTGAGCTGCAGTGACAGCAAAGCCCACTTAAAGCTCCGCAGGATAAGGTATTACTGCAAACTTGCTCATGAGCAAACTCTGCTGAGTATCTTCATGAATATCAGAAATCAGTTAAAACTCTACATGCCAGTTAAGTAGGATTTGTTTGACTTTAATGACTGCTCTGTTGGAATATATCCCAGGGAATCAATTTAATTTCATAATTATGGAGAGTAACATAAGTGCTTAACTGAGAAAAGATTTTAAGCATCCAAGGCCCCTTAAAAACAGGTATTTGATATTCTAGCCAAAAATGGTGCTTTGGAATGAGCAGAAGTCAATGCTCAGGCTCTCAGCAGACTAGGTACTTGAGCTAGCTTGGCTCTGAGAAGCAGCATATTAGAGTGGCTCCAAAAAGGCTGAAGTACTACATTTCTCAATAACAATAATTGGTTGAAGGACACTAATGCATCTGTATTGCTTTGGGGCCTAAAATACCTGATTCAGTTAGACCAGGTATCTCTTCAGCAAATTGCCTTTCCTTCCGTCAAAAACCTTCAGAAGTGGAGTCTAGAACAGCTTTGCTCAGCTACACCAAGACGGTGGAAAATGTTGGTGTTTTAACATTTACAAATAAATGTGAAAGGCTATTCCACCCCTAAAGCCTGATCATTTTCAACCTTCATAATTCCTTTTCCTACCTTCAATTACACTGAGTCTTTTGATCTCAAAAGAAAATGAAAGAAAGCCTTCAGTCTGTAAAATATTGAATACTATTCTGAACTGGTGGAAATAAGAATCTTAACCTTAAATAAATGAATGTGCAATATACGCTCACACAGACTCAGACTAAGAATTATTTAGATAACAAAATTTTTCTCCTGGAAGCAACCATCACACCAATGGTACACATTTTTCTGCTTAACAAGTGATAGCTCTATCTCTCCCCAGTCACTTCTCGTATCTACTTTTCCCTATCATTTTTCTTTCTCTCCACCACACTCATCTTCATATTATTATCAAACATCAGACAAAAATTCAAATAACCACTTTCCTCATAATCAGTGATAACAATCTTATCCACTGAATTACTGACAAGATTTTCTCTATCCTTCTGTGTGTAGAGTAAATGTGTGTTTATAATCAACTTTGCAGTGTATTTTTAATCATTTGTTCAAACCAACGAATTCAAACTAGCAAAAATCTTTTCACTTACTACATTTGGCTCAGATCAGGTGTACCCAAATATAGTCCAGCTACTTTATCAGGACTAATCTATCATAGAGTATTCCAGATAGAAACATGTCCTGACATCACTAATTTCATTATCGTATCTACTCCCAACCATGTCAAACGAAACCATGCACATGTACTTGTTTAGAACTGCCATACTGAATAAGGACTTCATCCAGTCATTACGAAATGATGTACCTGTTCATGGTGCAGTGATCCTCTTCCTTTCCAATTATATATATTATTGAGCTTATTTTTGAGAATTTTGGGAATCAGTATTCACCATTCTATTGATTTTGTGTGGTACATAATTTGATACTTTTGCATATTTAAGTTCCCATCTAGAATATCTTTTTAAAGGCATGTTATTCTTCTTGCATATGTTCTTCAATGCCCTTTACATATGTATAAATAAGGGATCTATGCAATGCAAGAGAATAAAAAAATCTTTGTTTGGAAAGGAAAAGTACAGCATAATCATGTAACACCTTTTTTAATAACATTCTGCTTATTCTCTCTATGTATTTATATCTATACTACTATTCTCTGTACATTCTCTCTCTCTTATTAGCCACGGCTTCCTTTTAGGTACTACAATACAGTGTTAAACATACGTTAAGTACTCTCAGCCTTACTTTGCAGCCAAGAATGGTTTCCTATTGAAGGGATAATACACTGCTTTACCTCTTTCAGTTTATTACATTTAGAAATCCTAGACTATTAATAAACTAATTTTGCTCTTCTTGCTGCAGGTTTGACTGTTTTCAGAAGAGAAATGCAAATGAAAACAAAATTTATATACTAAATAACACATTTTTCATTAGGATTGCTTGAAAGAACTAGACACAGAATAAGAGTCCTGATCTTAGGCATACAATGAAATTTTCACCTGGGATAAAAGTGGTGGGAGAAAATACCAAACAGACTTTCTTACTAAGAACATATTTTACACAAAAAAGCTAAAAACTATGCCAATCAAAACCACTGTAATTACTTTGGGCAATATCATTCAACAACTCACACAAAAATTTCTAAATTTCAATCACCTCATTCTTTCAAAGTCACACTGAAATTACATTTTAAGCATAGACAGACGATCCTCAGAGATTCACATTCAAATCCCAAGAACAGACCAAGAATATATTTTCCCTGTGGTGACTTTCGGTATCACTTTGAGGCTGCTCTCTCAGCTACTTCAATACTACATACATTCACAACTGCCCCACATGACACTGAAAAGTTAAAAGGCAACATACAGGTTTGCACACCTCCACTGCAACCCTCTTAACACAAAGGTTTTCCCATGCTGAAAGGAAAAAAAAAAGTGGTTTTCTTATCCTGGTTTTCAAAAAAAACCCCTGTATACCTGAAACTCTGAACATATACAGAATATCCGTATGAGCAAGGTCAGCTGAATTTCACCCTAACCTGTATTTCAACCTCCTGTCTGTTCAGGCAGCAGGCTTACAAGTAGGTATGTAACAGGTATGCTCTTTCTTATACCACTTGCCTTTGTGATTAACTGCTCTCAAAAATACTGGAGCTTTGAAAACTGATATTTTCGGAAGGTTCCTTACAGTGTGAAAGTTGTGAAATAAAAGATAAAGAACCACCACCCTGTCAAACACTTTCCATTATCCTTCCTCTCGCAGAGAAGGGTAAGATTTTATAGGATGCCCCAGGGATACGAACAATACTTGAAAACATACAAAAATAGCATGCAAGTTTCTGTCTTTTCTATCTGAACCACAAAAGTTATATAGTATGATTATTGCAGCCCTCTTTCTTTTTGAGGTTCTTGGCACCTAAATTCCTTCCCCCAAGCATTTTAGAAACATTCCATTTAAAGGTTCCTGTTTTCCTCTCATTCTGACTTCCAAGCAACATTAAAGCTTTCCAAACTCCTTTTTCATTGGAGAAGTATAAACATTTTGTCCTTATTCTTTAGAGTCCTATTTTTTTTCTCCACAAACTCAGCCACTCTGACTTTTGTGCAGCCTCCCTCTCCAATCTGCTCTGCCAGAGCACCAGCAACAAGACATTGTTTGCATTCAACAGCACAAAGCAGTCTCCATACATTTTCCTATACTATTCAGAACATACAAGAAAATCTTTCTGAGCAAAGCTGCTCTCCTCTGTCGATGACCAAGAATATTTGACTAGTTTTACATTACTGAAATCACTTTGTGGACATGAAATCAAGCATGACACCCTGAACTAATCTAAAACTGTCATCCCTATAAGGATTTAAAAGGACCACTGGAATAAGGCCAAGCACTTCTAATGACACGTGGAAGAGAAACCATAATTCTGTTTAGGGGAAAAAGAAAAAAAAAAAGCAGGCAGCAGTGTGACAAACCACACCTTAGCCCTCTACTTAAACTACAACTGAATATACTAAGTAAGGAAAAGGCTTACTGTGTACAAGGTAAGTAGCAAGTACGGTCATAAATTGCTCTGGTCCTACTTTTGGTAATACTGAGATGTACTACCAAGAGGTTTACTGTGAGGGTGGTCAAGCACTGGAAGAGGTTACCCAGAGAAGCTGCGCGGTGTCCAGCCTTGCAGATACTCAAGACCTGACTGGACATGGCCCTGAGCAACCCTCCTCCAGTTGAGTCTGCTCTGAACAAGGGGTTGAACTAGAGGATCTCCAGAAATGCCTTCCCACCCCAGTGGGTAGACCCTAAGAATTTACACAACCTCAACCACGGTCCGCCTGAAAGACCTCACTGAGATGTCTCCACACTGGCTCAAATGGGCTTCAGTTCAAACATGTACGATGAGCTCCTGAGACACCTCTTTTTTCTTTCTACAACACTTCTAACTCCTTCGACTTTACACCATCCTTTTCTCCTTTGTCTTCTTAAAAGGTCTCGTTTACAGGCCACAAGGATTAAAAAATAACTACTTCCATGATTTTATTACCAGTAATTTTCCTTTCCATACTAGAATTTAAGTTATAATCTGCAAATATATCATTTGATAGTGAAAATCTGATGTTTGTGTGTTTTGCATACAAAGAAACTGTATGTAAAAAAATTTAAAAGGTAACAAGACAAAATTTAAACAAAAATAGTGCTGAACAAGCAACATGAAGACGTTGCTGTATAGCTCAAGTAACACAAGCAAATAAATAGCTAGAAATAAGCATTTATTATGTATCTGGATGCAGAAAGTCTTTTAATCAAAAGTCACTCTTACTCAAACTTAAGCAGGGAGTTTCCAGAAATCTGGCCTACTTTCATTTTTAGAACAATTTATTTGTGTAATGTGAATACATTTCAATAACTCATAGTTTAAATTTCCCAATGCAGTCTAAAATAGCTGCAGATTGACTTAAATCTCTGAAATAAATGTAGAGTAACGTGAGAATTTACTTCTTGGTTGTAATTATTTAAGATTATATTCTGCAGTCACATATAGGTGCTGATCTATCTTACAAAATGTTGAAAAGTCAGTAACAGAAGACCTAAAAGCAGAGCACTGTCATGAAATCTTTTCTTAGAAAGAATGAAGAGATCAAATTTTGTGTCTGAATTATAGAGTGGGCACATGACAAATGCAAATTAGCAAGTTTCTGCTGCATGCATATATTTTCATCATTTAACAAACTAAACAGAGACCACATGCTCTTTCCCCAACACTGAAGAGAGACTGTTTTCCTGGTTCCATTTTATTGCTTGCTGAATTTTAGACATGCTAAACTGGCATTGTAAAAAGTAAAATTACAAATAAAATTTGAGCACATCAGTTGCTCAATTGCATATTGAGCATATTAGTTCAGTATAATCTAGAAAAAAAATCCCAAACAATTATATTTAGAGAATTTGATAATGTGACAAGGGTATTTACACGTAATGTGTAATGATATATTAATGGTTTTATAGAGGCCTTCGAGGATTTCACAGCAGTATACATTAATGAATTCTTCCTGACATCTGTTACACAGAAATGCGTTGAAAGGTTTAATGCTCCAGTGGATCTGATGTACATTCAGAGTAGCCAAGTTTCCTATCTGAAACCTCCATGTCTAGCCAGATGGCCAGTATTTCTTCCTTTTCACCAAGTCAGAAACCATTTTGAGAACATCTGTATATACCTATACGTTCTGAAAATCTAAATTCAATGGTTACCGGAATCAACAGGATAATTTATACTGATGTTACGCTGGCTTTAGAGCAAATCTGCAATGTCAAGTTTGTTGAGCATTAGGAGTTTCAGAGATCTAATCCTAATGTTAAACGTAACGATTTCTGAAATGAGAACATTTGACGTTCCATCTTGTTTCTTCCTTTGTAGCTCATGATGTAGTAAGAGAACTGCTGGTCAATAGGAAGTAGGCAGAATAATAAGCACATAGTACAAGTGGGGAGGAAAAAAAAAAAGAAGAAAATGCTTACTTTGGTAATATTCATGCTTTTAAGTTGCTAGGTAGCAATGTAAAATTTTTCAAAGATTTAATCTAAATCTCCAAAAGGAAGAGCAGAGTGTGCACCATTGCTATGTTTTAATGGACTTAAAATTAATTTAAAAGGAGAATTTTCTTTTAAAACAGACTGAATAATAAAATATTCATCGCACATTCATCAAGCAAAAGCATTTTGCATGTTTTAATTTTTTTAAAGTACAACACAGCACATCCAAACTGCCATTCTGAAATTAAATTAGTAGTGTTTGTAAGCACCTTAGCACAAATTGTTTTTCTTATAAAACTGTAGTCTTAAAAAAATGAAAGTAATTAAGTTGCAGAATGTTGCTAAACATGCTTTCCCTTTCTTCTATAAAAATAGAAGTTTAATACAGACTAGATAAATAAAACTAAACTCTCCTCTTTAGACACAGTTTAACATAAGTGCTTTTGGAGTTGTCCAAGCTGAAAGAAAACCAACCCAAAAACCTGCCTCGTGTGAAAAAAGATACCCTGAAATTTCTTTCATTAGAGACATTGAGTTGTCAAAGTTATACATCAGTCACGCAGAACAGAACAAACAAAAATCCCTCCACACCTTCTCTCCTAGCTCAAAGTTTAACATTTTCATGAAGTTTCATGTGACTTAACACAGGACCTACCCTGGCTAATTTTAATTCACCATTAAAGAAAGAAAAATTGACAATAGCCCTCACTAAACTGACAAAGGCTTTCCTTTCCAGGAAGAAAAAGGAACAAAACTGACAAGAAGTGACAGAACACAGTTGTTTGTCATGTCATTCTCTAACAGAGCTGGACTGAAAAAAAAAATAAAAAATTTTATTTTTTTTTTTGAGAAAAAGCTTAGCTTTTAGAAATTTGCAAAATACTTCAAAACCTTACTTGGCATGAACTGAAGCAGATTTAGAAACAGAAAACTTGTGAAAGAAATATAAAAGCATTGGATTCTACACCAAAAATATCATGAGAAGTTATTTCTGACATCCAGAACATGTTGTAAGGCAGTATTTTGGTGTGCATTAATTGAGCAAATTATCTGGCAAACAGCCAACAGCTGGATTAAAATACAGGACTTAATAATAGCTTTTTGACTCATGCTGAACACCTCTGTTTACAAACTTGAAAGACCACAAATCCACCCCTTGACAGACAGTGATTATGAGAAAGTGGGAGTATTTGCACAGATTTTGCAGGATCGTCCCCACTGATGATCATTAGGAGGAACAATACTAACCCCAGTGAAACTAAGATCTTTCCCAGGTAGCAACTCACAGATGTATTAGCTTTTCTTTGAAACACATTAACTCTACATATATTTTTTTTTTCCCTTTTTAGCCTTTGAGTAGCCATCCAGGACCTCTGTCAATTAGGAACCGAGAATGATTTCATACGCTTTGCCTTTCTTCTATCTCTGTAAGAACTGTGTTGAGGGAAGACTAGAAGAGCAATGAATTAGGCTATGCATCTTTTTAACAGCCTGGTTTGTCAAAAGGAATCTGTTATCAAATTATGCCAAAATATTTCTTTATGAAAAACATTAATAGTATGAATATATCTTTTCTTGTATAAAATGTGCATTTTCCCATTTTATCACTATTAAACAATACAAAAATGCTGTTTATTACAAGCGCCTAGAGTATAACTCATAAGCCTTTGAGATGCATATTAACTAAACAACAAGTTTCACTAAGATTTTATTGCTCTGTTCTCCCAAAAAGTATAGTGATGTTCTCTTTCAAAAGCTGATTTAAATATAAAAGAAGGTCTCTTTAAAGCATTCTTCACTACAGAGATTTTGGTATTTGTTTCTAAATGAAACAGAATGCTTTTTTATTAAAATAAAACAGAATATTTTCATAACTAAGTTACTTTTAGTCATAATATGGCCTTAAAGGATTGCCAGAAGTATTGTACTTAACACATTAGTCTTTCATTGGATTAGCAAGAAAAGCCTGAGTGACAGCCACAATAATATAGCATTACAGAAATTGAAACATTCATATTTTTCATCTTCTTGGAAAAGTAAGATGGATCCATCAAAAATTAATTTAAATTTTTCTATTTTAAGCTGATTAAGACTCGTACCTGGAACACTCAGTTATTTTTCTGTCTATGCAACATCAGAAGGACAGTCAACTAACCAAAAAAAATCTGATTAAAAGGACAAAAGAGATAGAAAAGTCAGTAAGAAAGATACTGTCTTCCTGAATACGTGAAGAAAGTACAAACGCATTACATGTCAGCAATCCCTCATGTAAGGTACTTTCACACAACATCTAATTATTTTACAGTCTTGAAAGCATTACACACAATAGGCTTTTGAGGCAGAGCACTCTTTGCTAGTTGTGTAGATACCTGGACAAGGAAGGGAAGGATGGGCATGGCTGCTGACTACCAAGGAGTCAGATGTGAGCTTTCTCTGCCTTGCTCCAGAAGGCCCTACCACAAGCAAGTTCCAAGCACGAAATGGTACAGATGTAGTTAACCTCAGAGCTGTTCCTAAATTTCAAAATAACTGTGATTTCAGGGCATGCACCTGCATAGTCCTACATTAAAATTTACCTTTGTTAAGAAAAAAATCCAGTGCTGAATAAAACAGTTAACTCACACTCCTCTGAAGTACCCAGGCTATACCTTCACCAAGGAGACAACACTCTCGCTTCCTTATGAGTGGAAAGACTCATGAACCTTGCACAACTATTATCAGACTTGATTTTTAAAGCTGTTTTGCATGATTTTCAGACACATAAGATTGGCAAGCAGCTGACTGGTATAACCGTTCAGTGTGAAAAACTGGATGTGCATCATCCCAAATAATTTGACAGAAATTATGTGCATGGAATACTGGAATTTTCAGCTGTACAAGAGATATTGACTTGCATGTTTTGATTCTCCTTTTACAAAAATCAGTTCACTCAATTCCACTTAAATCAAGATTGTACAGATTGTGCATAAACTTTTCCCACTGCTCATCTCTTTTAATCAGATATTCATGGCTACTGTATATCAGTCACATGTTCTGATAAGACATACAAAATCCTTGAGAGGAGGGCACCAACCGTTAACCATACAAATCTTTTTTTGATGTCTGTAATGGCAGCTAAAAATTTATTCTCCACATTAATCTTGATCAAGTTCCAGAGGGCTATAAATCCAATTTTACAAGTAGAGATTTCTTAAGTAAAAGATATGATGTTTAATGTTTATTCTGTCTTTAATTTTCTTTGAAAAAAAAATTCTTGTAAAGTCTTTCATGTTACTATCACTGCAGAGAGGCTAATCCTAAAGGATGAGACATTTTTATTCCAAATCCCTATTTTCACTCACTTCTTTTTTTCTTTTTTTTCTCCAAATAAGCAGCTGTCTGCACACAATCATCTCTGGAATCAGAAAGGAAAGAGGAGTTGGATGACAGCAGAAATGCTAAAAGCACTAATAGAATCTACTGATGATGTAAAATCTATGGTTACCACCAGTTAGGGCCTTCCAGGAAGATGCTAACAGCCTTGGGGACACGTATAAAAGGTAGGTACACAATTCATTAAGACACAGTGCAGGGCCATACAGCCAGGACAAACAAAGAATTTCTTCTCTAAGTTTACTCATTGGACAAGAAAATAATATTATGAGAGTGGAAGCTATAAAACCCAAATACCATTCTGCAATATCAGACAAGGATGAAAGCCAGATGAGTAAACACTTGTAAAATGTCATCTGTATGTCAAAATTTTGGCTATATTAAAGAAAAATGAAGTCAGATTAGAACAGATACAGAAGCTGGGTAGGAGGAAGATCAGAGGAATGGACAGTGTTTCACACAAAGCTGAAAAGACTTGGCTTTCTAGCCTAGGAAATGAAAAACAAGTGTATTGGTCATTCTCCACAAATAAACAAGAAAGATCTGCTCCATGTCTGGTGACACAGGAGGTTCCACACATATATGAGGAAAAACTTCTTCACAGTGAGGGTGACTGAACACTGGAACAGGCTGCCCAGAGAGGTTGTGGAGTGTCCTTCTCTGGAGACATTCAAAACCCGCCTGGACACGTTCCTGTGTGACATGATCTAGGTAATCCTGCTCCGGCGGGGGGATTGGACTAGATGATCTTTCGAGGTCCCTTCCAATCCCGAATATTCTGTGATTCTCTGACTTTTATTTCTCCTAAAACCCACTATCAGCACAAAACTAATAGGGATAAAATAGTTCGGGGCTAAAACCACAAATATTTCTAATCAAAAAATGATACAGCAGCTTTCTAGAAAAAGGATGGGAGATAAGGAGAAGCAAATCCCCACCTGCAATACAGTGTTTGATCATAAGGGTATTGCAGCTTACCTGAAGTTAAGAAAGGAATTCAGCTACAGTAAGCTCATTTGTCTTATTTTCTCACCAACCGCAGTTGTATAAATATCAGATATCCACACTGTACAACCTTAAAATGAAACTGATGTCCAACTAACAGTTAAAACAGCCAAATATATTTAGTAAATTATGGCACTTGAACATGGTAAATATGGCTTTCTTAAATATTTCAAACATGGGGTTTCCTTCACATAACATTTTTTCTTAGGCGGTATATTTCTTTGATTCAGACACCTGCTTACCGATATTTTTAAGAATAAAGAGTGCCGATTTTGGTTCTTAATACATTCCGTGGTCTTAGACACACAAGTAAAAGTTATTATCTTTCCTTAATCAACTCTCTTTTCCAATGTAACAAACAGTTGTACCTAGGACATGGTATTTCCATTGCCAACTGCTTTTCCAATACCAGAGACAGAAGTGAAAATTTTATGTATTTTAATGGAGCTGGAAGAGATGTCATTTTCTGCTGAGCATTCTTGCAATAGCACAGCCTTACACATGGTTGTCTGATCTGCACGGTTACATGAAGCACTGCAGAAGTCTTCCAAATCTGCAGTACATCCAAACAGAGGCAACTGAGATAGCCCAAGAGAGGATGTGAGAATTCAGTGGGGTAAAAACAGGATGATCTGAAAAATACCAATGTATGAGTTTCTCTTCAGAAGGCATTTGCATGAGTTAGTGTGCACGCAATTACGACATTCCTATCTGTTTGAAGCTTCATTTAAAGCTGGCTGCATGGTACTTTACATATAAGAGCTTTAGCTATCAAAATTTTCTCATTGACCATCTTAGTCTGTAATCTTCACACAGAGGACATCCTTTTTCCGAACAGGTACAGTGGCTGAAAAAGCAACTTACTGTTGATACAATAAAAATCAAATTAAAAAAAGTTTCAACTATTTACTTTCACAACTAACTGCTTAAGTGCTTATTAATTCACTATTAATTGTATTTGCACTTTTAGTGAGGAACACACTTCTATAACAGTGATCAGATAAGAGGCTGAAGAAAATAAATGTTCTCTCCAAAGCTGTAACAACTTTTTTTGCACTGTCTCATGGTAAGAGAAAATAGACACTGAACTTTCCTACCATTCTGTTTTTTTTCCTTCTTGAACTTCAAGTAACTATCGTTTGCCCCTGTGAGATCAAACGAAATACCATCTGAACTCATGAGCTAACAGTGCATAAGAATGCCACGGTACATATCTCAGTACAGCCCACACCTACTAACCAGTGTTTCAGTGAAAGATGAAAGAAAAACGCAAAACCAAAACGCATCATTTTATAAGCCGCTCCCATTACAGAAAGTGTGCTTGTTCCTTGCAGTGAGTCAGAAAAAAACCATCATCTAGCCTGGCCATCACCCTGGGCTTCTTGTGCAGCTGCTCGCTCTCACTGCCTCTGCCATACACAGGCTGAAGCCCGACAAGCTCGGCACTCTGCTGCACCAACTCTGTGCTAGTAAGAAAACCATACCTAAATGATACTGCCTTAAACATGCTGCATACACGTCAGTGGCAGGCCATTTCATGACATGCAAGTTGCATTAAACAAAACAGTTCCTGGCACCCACCCCACATATTTCTGAATTTGAGTCATTTCACAGCATCACAGTATCACAAAAATTATGTTTTTCATAGCATTCATACGAATTATCACTATACGAGTACTCACAATGTTTTCTCAAAGTAATGTGAATTGACATGAACTAAGAGTTATTTCAGAATTTCAGACAGATGATAAAAACTTTTCTGGAGACACCTACATTTTATGCCCTTGTTGCTTCTTACTGTCTATGAGTAAGAAGACTGGGAGAACACAGGCTGTTCACGCGGCCATGAACAGGACCTACCTGTGATGATGCAAATGAGCCTCTGTATCCCACAGAAGCATCCTCAGACAGTGAATGCAACCACAGTCTACAGGACATTTCTTAAACAGGTGAAAAATCTGCAGCCATACATGGTCAAGGTGAGAGATAACAGTGAGGACAGTGCTGATAGCACATGAGAAGTCCTGCAAGGACAGGAGGAAATAGCTGGACAGGGAAGTTTTCAATAAGCACTGGTAAGAGAGAAATATCTGACAGTGAAATAGAAGCAGCTCACTGCATCTCACTTTAAGTCAGATATAATTTTCACAGAATCACAGAATGTTAGGGATTGGAAGGGACCTCGAAAGATCATCTAGTCCAATCCCCCTGCTGGGGCAGGATTGCCTAGACCATATCACACAGGAACGCGTCCAGGCGGGTTTTGAATGTCTCCAGAGAAGGAGACTCCACAACCTCTCTGGGCAGCCTGTTCCAGTGTTCAGTCACCCTCACCGTAAAGAAGTTTTTCCTCAAATTTAAGTGGAACCTCCTGTGTTCCAGCTTGCACCCATTGCCCCTTGTCCTGTCAAGGGTTGTCACTGAGAAGAGCCTGGCTCCATCCTCTTGACACTTGCCCTTTACATATTTATAAACATTGATGAGGTCCCCCCTCAGTCTCCTCTTCTCCAAGCTAGAGAGACCCAGCTCCCTCAGCCTCTCCTCATAAGGGAGATGTTCCACTCCCTTAATCATCTTCGTGGCTCTGCGCTGGACTCTCTCTAGCAGTTCCCTGTCCTTCTTGAACTGAGGGGCCCAGAACTGGACACAATACTCCAGATGCGGCCTCACCAGGGCAGAGTAGAGGGGGAGGAGAACCTCTCTTGACCTACTAACCACACCCCTTCTAATACACCCCGGGATGCCATTGGCCTTCTTGGCCACAAGGGCACATTGCTGGCTCATGGTCATCCTGCTGTCCACTAGGACCCCTAGGTCCCTTTCCCCTACGCTGGTCTCCAACAGCTCTGTCCCCAACTTGTACTCATACATGGGGTTGTTCTTGCCCACATGCAGGACTCTACACTTGCCCTTGTTATATTTCATTAAATTTCTCCCCGCCCAACTCTCCAGCCTGTCCACGTCTCTCTGAATGGCTGCGCAGCCTTCCGGTGCATCAGCCACTCCTCCCAGTTTTGTGTCATCAGCGAACTTGCTGACAGTGCACTCTATTCCCTCATCCAAGTCATTAATGAATATATTGAATAGAACTGGTCCCAGTACCGACCCTTGAGGGACTCCGCTAGACACAGACCTCCAACTGGACTCTGTCCCATTGACAACCACTCTCTGGCTTCTTTCCTTCAGCCAGTTCACAATCCACCTCACTATCTGATCATCCAGACCACACTTCCTCAGTTTAGCTGTGAGGATGCTGTGGGAGACTGTGTCAAATGCTTTACTGAAATCGAGATAGACCACATCCACAGCTTTACCATCATCTATCCACCGGATTATGTCCTCATAAAAGGCTATCAAGTTGGTTAAGCATGACTTCCCCTTGGTGAAGCCATGTTGAGTGCCCCTAATGATCCCCCTATCCTTGATGTGCCTAGAGACAGCACCAAGGACAAGTTGCTCCATTACCTTTCCAGGGATGGAGGTGAGGCTGACCGGTCTATAGTTACTCGGGTCCTCCTTCTTGCCCTTTTTGAAGACTGGAGTGACATTCGCTTTCCTCCAGTCCTCAGGCACCTCTTTTTCTCAATTTTGTTGAAATTAGGATTACATGACTGAGACAGAAAGGTATAAAGTGTCATAATTCTGTCTCAAGACATTTAAACAGAAAGTAAATGTGGGGCTTATATAAATGTTGCTTTAACAGATGTTATCATTTTCATTGAAATTATTCTCTTTTCTTTCTCTTAACCCCCTCGCCAAGAGTACAATTCCCAAATGACTATGTGAGTATCAACCCATTCCTATTCCATGACATGAATAATAAAGTTAATCTATGGATATCCATTTACTCAATTTAATCAAGTCAAACTCAGCTATGTGTATTATGAAATGTAAACAGCTCCTGGGAAACACAGCTTAAAAATATGCCCTGCTTCTTTCAGATAGCCTACAGCATATGCAATTACCCAGCAACTCACTAGGGATAGAAAAAAAACCAGAAAAAGGTTAAATGTTGCTTCAGTTGCCTGACTGTATTCCTAAGAAATTATTTTTACTTATCAACCTTTACTTTGTCTCTTTCAGTAGTTGTTACCTAATTGTGTTCGTAAAACTTGCAACTATTCTGCAGATGAGTACAAAACATAAGCACTGCAACCATCCCTTAAGATACTTCTGATTTTGTGTTAACTACTATGTTGTACATATGTTAAGCAGTCTCACTCCAAAGACACTGAGTCAGCTTTAATTGTTTATGGAGAGTTTCAGTAACACACTTTGAAGCTAGACAGCAACTCTGATATTTAAAAACTTAAATCAGAGACTCAAATGTATATCCTCAAACCTGCAGTTAATCTGGATTAAGACTCAAAATGAGGGACTGATTCACATTTCAAATGAACCAGGCATTTTAAGATGACACCGGCTAACTGATTAGTCCCCAAAATATGTCATTCTTAAAGAGAAATAAATCTTAAGAAACATTTATCCTGGGTTGTTTTTTTTTTGTAACATTCTGATAAAAAGACCTCATTCTGTAACACACTCAAAGGGAAGCAATTTCAATTCTTCCTGGAGTCAACAGACACTACAAAGTATTCAACTATTCACATGACAGAACTTAGCAACTTCAGCATTGTTCTTAGAACACAGATAAAAGAGGCAGTATTTCAAAACTGCACCAGTGCATTTCACATCTATGTAGAAAATTCCACTATAACTGAAAAGTAAAATATAAGACTAAGTGATTTTTTTTTTCCTTTACATAATGGTAGTTTTTCTCCCCATTATTTCCGAAAGGAAAGAGGTTCCTTCACCTCTTTCCTCTTCCATAATTATGTCCCAACATCACCCTCAGCACACACATACACACACATGCCTTTTCTAAATGATTAAACCAGCCACATCTAGGTTTGAAAAAAAGATGAAAAGGACACCAGTACAATGATTCCTGGTATTTCAGTAACATCACATAATACTCTTGCTTCGAAAGGACAACACACTTAGAACAGGTGTGCTAGACTATTTAAACATATGCCTGGTAGGCTCAAAGAAAGCACACATAGATACCTGGATTTACAAAGAGACTATGGTTAAGTCTGCAAACAACCTTAATACAAGAAAAGTGAGCCTAACAGTGTCCTGTCATGACTCAACTCTTGAATCTTGGGGACCCATCAATCTCTCATCAGAGCAAGAAGGAGACAAGTACGTTAGACTTTGCCAGGCAGCTGCAAACTGAGCGTATGATATGGCCGAAAGCAGCAAGTGAAACGCTGAGGAACAAGGTCTATTCAAGAGGTGGATACACAGGCGCACGCACACACTGAGCTGAAACTGCAGAGCTGCTGGCCCTCTCCCAGAGTCGAGCACTCCAGAAAAGTCTCTCTCCTCCATCAAATGAGGAGACCACATCTACTGCCTTGTACAGAACAACAGGAAAAAGATAAAAGCATTCATCTGAATTGAATCTTAATATAAACAGAAGGATCCTACGACGCTATAAAAAAAGTAAATGGTTTGGAAGAAAGGAGGATAGGGGTCTACACAAACACCCAGCTTGGAATGCTTTCTCAGTCTTTGATCGCCTTCACTGGAGGAGTATTGCAGGATGTATTCAATATACCTGCACCTACTTAGCCATATTCCTTGCTGTGTAGTCTTTTTTACATGGAACATGTGGGACAGTAATCCCAAAATCCTCAACATAGTGTCATCACAGAGTCACCAGTTGACACTTATTTGTGCTACAGATGCCTTACATGCTCTGCACTGGCTGTAACCTTCAGCTTCTAATCACATCATGACTGCAGAGCCATGTTAATATAAAGTATACCCTTAAAAATGAGATATAATCCCTTTATTTGGCACTTATTGCAAAAGTCCTGAGGAGCAGCTCCAAGTTTTCCTCTATTGTTGCTAGTTTCCTACTATCTTATTTTAATATTAAAGCCTTATGAGCCTGACAACAGGAAGATACAAAAATACTTCGGTTGAGTATTCAACCAATTTTCATTGACTACAGGTGGTTATGAAAAACACTTGCATGCTCAGTATAACATAAAGTTGTATTATCAAGTATAGGAAACATTAGCCGTACTTACACATAATTGATTTCAAAGTATTAATTAACTTTAAAATGAGGACTGTATAGCTCCTCCATACAGAATACAATAACTATTTTACTACCCAGTGAGACTATTTTGGGACCTCTACACTGCTAGCTGACACTCAGGCACTGCAATCACATGGAAAAGTTGTGGTCTCAGATTCAAGATTTCTGCACTACATCTGTTACGGTGCTAAGGACCATCCGTCAGTTCAATGCAAATGTGGACGCTCTTTGAATCACAAGACAGACTTAAAAAAGAAGTCTGAAAAGAACATACAAGCGTGTACTGTAGTCGCCATTCATCTCAGTGGGAAGGTAAGTAGTAATAAAACATTGTCGCTGACATTACCAGGTTTCCAAATGAATTTCCTGATAAAAATAGTAAGATTACACATTATAGCACTGTCTTCAGTTGCCATGCTAACTTTGGACTCCCATGAAAACCAAACACCACCCTATATTTGCCCTAATCTTTCTCATCATCATTTCAATTCTCCCAACCTATTTCATTATGAACTTGTGAAATTTCAATGCAAAGTGTTATTGTCTACAGAAACAACTTGAAATGATCAAAACAGATATGCTGTATTATTTGCAAATTTCAATTAATACCAATTTCCAGTATTTAAATGAGAAAAAAAAAACCCATACAGGTTGCTTTCTCCTGGGTTTTGGTCAAGCTTCCTCCAGAACACAGCAGATTTGCAATCAGAAATACTGCTTCTCTATGGAAACATGAAGATGAAATATTTCTCATTTGACTTCTTATCTCCAGCTACTGTGGTTATTTTATCAGACCCTTTACTGGACAGCACAGACACATTAGAAAGAAAATTCTGACAGGAGAGCTGACAACTATTTTATAATGTACCATTACAGATCTGAAAGAAAATCGGAATCAATTAATTTCATTTGTTCTTAATGACAGAACAAGAGACTACACTTCAAGATGCAGTAGGATACATTAGCTTCCCTACCAGAGGAAAAAAATTACAGTCACCAGATCATTAAACAAACTGCCAAGTGAAGTTACAGACTCATTATCACTTGAAGCATGACACCTATCAGAGGAGCCAGAAATAATAAATCTGTCTTGCCAAAATGGTACTGGGTTGTCCATAAATTCCAGAAGAAACATGTTCCAAAACTGAAATGGTTTGATTAGATTACAAAAATTACTTGTCATTACAATCAGCGTTATTTTGTTTAGTCGGTAATAATGAACACGAGAAGTGCTACAGCAAACAGCCTCCTGGAAGATTAACTTGACTGGCAGTGTATTTAATAAAGCTTTTTGTTATAAACCTTCACTTCTTTTCTTACTGTTTTGAAATTCATAACTCCGGAGAATATAATGCAATTCGAGGCAGAAAATAACATTCCTTCAGTTGTATTTTTTTGCATATATTTTCTACACATGCAAACAAAATCAATACCATTTGCTTGCCATTTATCCCGCTCTATACCTTATTTGAGGAAAAACACCAGCTGGTACAGGACTAAACGCAGCCTTGGGCAACCACTGAAGCAGTGGCAGGCGGCCAGCTGCCAGAGTCAGCTCAAGCACAGTGGGCACGTTGTGTCGGGGGGCAGCAGGAGGAAGGGGTGGTCCCGAGGGGGAAGCCAGCTGGCAGTGAGGGTGGTCCCGGCAACAGACCACTGAGCATCAGGCAAAGGTGCAAGCCAAGGCCAAGCCAGGAAACCCAACCGAACGAGTCAGGAGGAAAGCTGGCGGCAGCCAGTGCCAGAGTGGCTCAGGTGGGGATGGAGGGTGCAGGACCGGGCTCAAATGGGGCTCCTGGGCCTTGGGCGGAGACACTGTGGCCCAGTGCTGCCCTCAGAGTTCGAACGCTCAACTCCCACCACCAAAACGCATTGCTTCTGGTTTTGAAGACACGAGGGCTTTGTGAAATGCTATACTGTAACTTAGATTTTACATTCTGCTCTTTCTCTCAGCCTTAAAGTAAGTTCCACTTAAAACAGCCTGCTGATTGTGAAAATTAAACTATTTCAGTACAACTAGGCTATCCTCTGTCATCACGGCACAGCCATTACAGTACAGAGTGGGTCGTGCTTAAAATGAGCATCTCTGCAGACTTCTGCCACGCTGGGAGGCCGTTTCCTGCATGCTTTAGTGATTTAAGTAAACAACACAGAAGTCTAGAAGACACAAAGTTAGAACTGTGAAAATATTAAGTTCAGCTGCATGCATATGTTAATTTAGAGAGAAAGAAATTAGCAAGGGCAGTAACTAGTACCACAGCAGTGACAAGCACCCCACTGCCTGCTTCACTAGCACTGCCTTTGAGCAGGTTTCCATGGTTTAGGAGAGTGACTAGGAGGCCTGGTATTTAACCCTAAAACTCATCAATTTTATTACAGAGATCTCAGGTCACACATTAAGTGGCTTTCACAGACAAAACATCGAAATATGTACAACAAAGTTGCAACATCAGTCCTCCTCCAAACAGAAAAATAATGGCAGGTTGGCGAAGAATTGATCTTGGTCTAGCAGATCACCCACTTCAGTTCCTAGGACAGCCCAGAAAAACATTTTGAAAAGACCATGAAAAGGAAATATGTAAAAAATATTAAAAGATAAAATCTTTTTTGCATAGAAAACTGCTAGCTGTAAAATGACAACCAAAGTTACAAGGACTGACAATTTAGCAAGGTTCTTTTTTCTTCTTAGATATTGAAGTTAATTAAAATTGGTGAAGTCATGAAGTCATTTGTGACCTATCCTAAATGTAATAAAATCTCATCTGAAAAGCATGAAATTACTCTGCCTACATCTATTACTTCAATTCTTGATAACTATTATAGTCATTCAATAATCCAATTACTATAAATTACATTGCAGAAGTAGGTCCATGCAATAGCCAAAATAGAAAAGATTTGTGACATTATCTGCACAACACTAATGGACCAAAATAAACTTCTTAGGTAAAACAAACTGAAAAAAAAACAAAACTTGCTTTGACTTCCCACAATACATGTATCTGAAAGTGTTTGACTTGCTGCAGAACAGGAAACTATGAACATATATATACAGTTACCATTTTCAAACGCAAGAGTCAAAATGTATACTGAATCTAGAACATAATGCTAAAATTTTAGTGTAGTTTGGAAGGTGCCAAGTTTGACATCAGTAAACAGGCACTCTTGGACGCTGGCCAGACAAACTTCCCAGAATGCAGGAACAACATACTCATTCGTGTGAGGGTCCATTTTCTGGTGCCCAACACACAAGGACTTCACCTAATACTCAACAGTATGAAGCCACTGAGAGTCAAGCTTTGCATGCTAAACCCCAGCTAGAAAAAGGTTCCCAGAGGAAGGGATAGTTAACAAACACTGCTGGTCACTGACTTTTTCCACTGGTTCAAAAACTGTTTCTGATTCAGAGCTGTTGAACACTAACAAATATTTATCTTATGTTTATAAACACAAGCAATAGTTTAATTTGGCTAGAATCTAGCCCAAATGTATGAATCAGATCAGGGATCAAAGCCAAAACCACACGTTATGGGAGAAAAGATGATATAATCTTAAGAGTACAAGAGCGCAAATGTTTGACTGAAAGGGTGGATGAAGGAGGGAGATTAAAACAACAATTGTTTAATTTTTCAAACCCTTTCAATCAAATTTTAAAATGCAAATTCTTTAAAGAACCCCTAAACTAGCTAGTGAATCTGCTAACTTCGAGTATGAGCCCGTCTCATAAACAGCAAGTTTAGAAAAATCAGTAGCTGTTATGCAAAGTTAGAGGAATCCAAATAGTAAGAAACAACATTTGTACGTATCCTCAGTTTTACACTTCAGGTTATGAGGATGCAACGTTCAAACGAACAGGTGACTGAGCCTGATGTGAACCTACTGTCATTGCTGCCCTCAGCCAGTTGGGATCCGTGATCTGATGGCTCATATCTACGATTAGAATCCCTAAAACCCAGTGTCCCCACTCAAATCTACAGAGAGATCTCTTTCTTCCTGGTACAGAAAAAACCACTAGAATTATCCTAAAAAAGTTAAGAGCATCCACAATTTCCTTCTCGGCTAGGATTTACAGAAGAGAAGCACTTTGTAGAACATTTAAAATAGTCCTGTGAAACGGAAAGAATGGGGGTTTTATTTATTTTGTTTACAGATTAATGGAATATAATGATCACACAAATAACTTTTCACTATATATTTCACTATACGGAACTAATGAGTTTTGTAAAATCTGGATCCAATAAAAGAAAGCCTCCAAACATGCTAGGCATTAACTATCACCATTAGCAACAGTAAAAAAAAAAATAAATTATTTCTTTTCCTTTTTGAAATTCTGAGCAATTTCAGGCAAAAATCTGAATTGCACACATTTTTTGAAAAAGCAACTTTTCAGAATTTGTCGAGTGTTTCTTACTTCTATGCTGTGGACTAAACAGCCCAGAAAACAAACTGTTCCCATACATTTCTTTAAGGTATTTACATTTAGTCTTCATATGCATCACAAATGAAATCTATGTTTCATGGAACATGAAAGCATGTCCTCTGAAATTCTCCATAAATGCAAAGCACAATCTGGCTCTGTAAATCTCCAGAACTACGGAGGGGTAAGGCAGGCAGGAAAGAAATAAAATATGCATATGCACATGGGAAAATAAGACTCAAGCCTAACTCTGACAACTTAGTTACAAAAATTCATACAGGTGTATGTACTGCGCACCCTCATTGAATTTAACACTTCCCACAGAAATGGCATTTGTATTAATGAGATCCAGTGGACCTGAGTAACTGCCACAAAAGCGTAACAATCCATGTGGAGTGATCGGTATTATAAGGAAGAAAATGAAAAAAGAAATAATTAAGCTTTAGTTGTTAACCTAAGTTGTGAAATAACTGCAAATGTTATTTGCTCAGATTTCCACACAGCATTTCATATAGAAAAGAGATCTACTTAGTGTTTTACTGCTTGACATCAAGAAAATATTTCAGTTATATCTAGAAAATCGAGACAACCACAGCTGCAAATGAAAAAAAGTTTTGCTGAAAATAATTAATACGTCTCACTTGTTCTTTTCTGCTATTTCCCCTCTGTATTTTGCTCAGTCTGCTTCTTTCTTTTTGTATCTCTGTATGTTTTATTTAGTTAGTTTTTCATTTTTTTAAATGCACATAATTTTTCGCCATGGTTACAAACCAGGTTTGTTGTTTTTCTGTCCTGATTCGAGGGGAAAAAAAAAAAAAAAAGTTGAGTTACCAAGTTCTGTTCAGCTGGTTCATGATTTGAGTACTTCAATTATAATGTAAAACCTGAAAAGCACCACACATTTAGATCACCTTCTCAGCTACCATTTTAAAAGATCTGATATTAAGTAATTAAAAACTGTAACAGCAAAGCTGGGTTTGAATTTGAAATGTAGTTCTGTCTGTCCCCAATAATACATCTTTAATAAATTTTGCCTTCTTTAAATTGCTAATATGAAAATAAAAATTCATTACTGAATGCTGGCATTTTCAAGGTTTTAATAAATTAATTGCTGCAGAAGAGTCACACATTTGACACTGTAGAAAAAAGAAATTAAAAATACAACATTAGCTTTCAAAAGGCTCCTAGAAAATACTTTCTCCATCCTATTGATATATATCCATAAAGTTACATCTTTATATTAGAAGATAAAATATTCCTAGTTGTTGTTTAATAACACAGTGTCCATCTGATGTGGTATTTCTAGATTAATGGCCATTTTATTTTGTGGCTTTCCCATGTTTTGATTGGGGATTAGATGTCCTTCTGTCCTAATTCATTTTATTTCCAGCATCTTCAAAGGAGCAAGCACCTTAACATAACATGATGATTATATTTTTCACTGACAAAATATCAGACATTATTAAACTAATTAGTACATTGCCTGAAAAGAAAGTATTGGATACTAATTCTGTAATTCCATCCAGGTTATCTTACTTACATTTCACTTCTTGGAAGCACCACACAAACGCATGGAATCACAGTATGGTTGAGGGAAGGGACCTCCAGAGGTCTCTAGCACAGCCTCCTGCTCAAAGCAGGGTCAGCTATGACAGGTAGAGTTTGACCCGTAACCACCGTCCCCAGAGTCCAGCCATTCAGTTTGTTTCTCACCCACATGGTTGTTCACCCATCCAGACCATAATGTAACTGAGTCCTTGATACAAAAATACTGTGGAAAACAGTTTCAAAAGCCTTACTAAAGTACAGGTAGACAACATCTGCTGCTCTCCCCTTGTACACAAATACCGTCATTTTATTATAGAAGGCAATCAGGTTGGTCAGGCATGATCTACCCTTGCTAAGTCCACACTGACTGTTCACAATCCCCTTCTTCTCCTTCATGTGCCCATGAAATCTCCTTCACATGTTCCAGAAGGACTCACTCACGATGTTGTGAGGGCCCTAAATGAGGCTGCCAGCCTATATCTCCCCATATCTCACTTTAGGCCTGTTTTTAAGCTGGGTGCAACATCTGCCCTTCTCTACTCATCCAGGAGCTCCTCTGATGTCTATGCTCTCTCAAAGATGATAGAGAGTGGCCTTGCAAGGGCATCAACTAGTGCTCTCAGCACCCTTGGATGCAGCCCATCAGGTCCCATGGAGTTCTTGCAGGGAAACTCTGCCTTGACCTTCATCCACTACTGGTAGTTCTCCTGAGACTATCCTGAAAAGCAGAAGCCTTGGACACCTGATAGCTGAAGACTGAGGCAAAGAAGGCATCAAGTACCTCAGCTCTGTGTCCACTTTTACCTGCCCCATTCAGCAACAGACTCACATTTTCCTTGTTCAGCCTTTTATTACTAATATAGTGACAAAAGCTCTTCTTGTTGCCCTCAGTGTCCCTTACAAGTCTTAATTCCAGCTGAGCTTTGACTGTCCTGACACCATTCTCACACAACCATGCAGTGTTTCCACATTCCTCCTTTGTAGTCCATCTTTGCTGCATTTTTACAATGAAGCTGAGTCATGAGTTCCCTGTTTAACAAAGCTCTTATCCTGCTAAGTCTACTTGACATCCTGACTATTGTGACGGATATTCTTGTTCATGGAGGAGGTTTCTAGTCTGTCACTCCACTCTGGCTGGAGAGATGGTTGGACCTAATTAGCTAGAGATTTCATCATTACAAAAGTAATCTCATGCAGCAAAGTAAGTCACAGAAAGACAGAATATAATTATCTTTGTTTATTAGTATGAAGATACACTAAAATCTTACATCACTTAGATCGAGAAGTTTCCTTAATCAAGAAGATAAATGTCATGGCCAAATCTTTATTTAATATACTCTGGAAAATCTCTGCAATTGAGGCTTCCTTTATTCTCCTTCACAAAATAACTCTAATAGCCAAAAAATTCTGGAGAAGAAGAGAGAGAGTGAAGAACATTTCCTAATCCTCATAATTGTACTCTTCTACAGATTTTCTCCTTTAGACGAAAAGACAGTGAGTGGTAAAACAAACCATTCAACTTTGGAAAGGTGGTCTTCATCTACTTGTGCTTCTCCATTTTCTTCTTTTAGAAATAATTATTAGAATTACAACTGGAATGAATGAAAAACTCCTTCACCATGAAACTGCATAGAAACAGATTACTCAGATGACCGTGTGCATCTCTAAGGACAGAGATTCCACCCAATCTAAGCTTGAATTTTGGATCTTGGAATCATGATCTCACATACTACCTAGATATTTCAGGTATCTTACTTTTAAGAGGCAGACTCTCCTAGGTCCAACTGAAAATTAGGTCCAGCCTGGCAAAGCAGCAAAACATAAAATATACACACATACATACATGTGGGTGTAAGTAGCATGTTACATGGCGTACTATTCCTGAAGGGTTTCTGATTCCTGAATCACAAATTCCCCAGTTTACTTTGCTGCAGAAAAATTAAGTAGCAGCTTAAGCAGAAACATTCTCCCATGCAATTCCTGAAATAAACTGAACAGCAATGAATAATCCTGTTCTGCCCAAATATACCAAGCAAACGAGTGGTAGCAGATCTGTGGACTTCGTTGGTGTGTATAGCTCTGAATACTCTTTATAGAACATGCTACACAGAAATCACACAAGTAGCCGTAACCCAAACATCTAAACTGGTTATCACTCCTACAAAAAGAACTAATGTTTAAATAAGTATTTAAACTTTGTCGTGATCAATTCAGTTGTGAACCTGTTAATAATACCCAGAATATCATGATTATCCACAGAATAGTGTTCACTTTGCAATCATATAAAGGGATTCTGCTATCAAAAAGTCTGTAAATCTGGATACTAAAAAACAACAGTCAAGAACACAAAACTATTTTAACAGAAAGAAACAGCTACAAAAACATCGGAATCTTTCTTTTTTCCATAGAAGAAATTCCAGGATTAGGGAAAATCACAAGCCAAACATAAGTCAATCGTCTATTTCATGCTCCAGGATATGTAATTATGAGTACTTCAGGAGATACGTCTAGAGTAATCCTGCTCGATTCAGCATATTGACCAGGCCACAGCTGGGAGTCCCGTAAACAATTCTTAGAGCCAGATATAGGCCAACTGAAAAAAGTCAATAGCAAAGAAAATGCGTGACTCAAAAAGTCAGCGGATTGATGGTGATTATACTACAGAAGATATATTGACAGTCTTCAGATACACAGAAAACTGCTGCAAAGAGCAAATATCCTACTGCAATGACCAAATGAAGTAACAGCAGACTTCAACTGCAGCAAAAAAAAAAAGGAGTAAAGCCAAAGGAGTGAAGAAATACAGATTAATCAACTCAATCTGATCCTGATCAACTTGGGGCTACAGGTGCCAGCGAGCAGCAGGACGGGGTGGCTCCACCAGGGAAGGTAAGCAGGGAGCTCAGGGTGGTCATGAGGCAAGCAGGGGCAGTGTCCTTACACACCAGCAGTGGGCCCCACATTACGTGAGCAAGAAAAGTAAAGCAAAATGACAGACAAACTACAAAATCAAGCCTGACAAAATAGCGAGGAATGTTTATAAACAGACACAGGTAATGCATGAAGAAGAGACATGTATATTCTCCTTAAAATTGATCAAATCAGGAAAGTTCTTTCTCCCGCCGTTTGGTTGATCCATAATGAGAAAATTTTGTGTCATATACTCACTTCTCTTCACTACCACTATAATCAAACTGTTGGCAGACTAACAGTCAAGATACCAGCAAGACCTGGCAACCTGCAACAGGAACTGAGAATAACTGGGAATTAAGTCATTAGGCTACTGGGAACTGCAGTGACATTTATATATTGCTTTTTGTAGTCACAAAAAGCCCTACGTTACTGCTAGGTTATGGGTGTTATCTCTTGTTCAAGGATGCTTTAAACCAGAATTAAAGTGCCTAAAATATTCTTTTCAAAAGATTTTTTTTTCAACTCTAATCTCCCTCCAATCTTTAGTTTATTTCCTAACTTCTCCTGATGAATTAATAGGAAGAATAATTTCCCCTAGAAAAAAAAGAGGATGCTTTGCATGCCTCAAAAATTACCCATGTGTACTGCCTGGAATATTCTTCACTAATCTGCTCTGCCTCACTTCTTAAAAGAAAGAAGTAATGATGCGTACTCTGCAGTCCATGAAGAAGAAGAGCAAAACAAGCAGCAGAAGCTCTTTCCTCTATAGAGTTCCTCAATTTGTGTAACTAAGGGAATTTGCTAATTGAGGGAATATTTTCTTCCATCTTACTTCTCACAGCACATCTGAGAATAATACTCCAAATCACACCCTCAGATGTAAGAAAACGGGAAAGGAGTAGTAAGAAGGACAAAGAGAAAGAGCTGACAACATTTATTCTTTCAGCCTGGTCTATAGTGCTATGCATTACATTAGAGCCTAAATATTCTAAAGAAAGTGGAGTTTTGGCGAGGGAGGGCAAGGAAGAGACAGCTACTCTCCTCATTTGTGCACTATTGGAGGGCCTGGGGGGAGAGAGGGAGAGAGCGCAGATAGTAAGAAGGATGCATCTTTTATTCATATTCAGAATATAAAAACACAGAATCAAATTTATTGAGCCTATACCCAGACATTACAAGAGAAGTAGGTTTGCAGAGCAAAACTACTTTTGTCAAGGACACAACATGCCTACCACGGGCATTTTGGACTTACTATAGCATGGTCCCATGGACTGAACCCTCATTAGTGGCTGCAGTTAACCAGGTGCATCTATGAAACACCTTTCAGTTTAGTTCCATCTGAAAGACATTCAGCTTAGATGCTTTTGTATCACCATTTTAGTTCACACTAGTAGTAGATTTTTTTAAGCGAATCTCTCCCAGTCATCCCCACTTCTCATGCTGTGGTCTGCACTGTAGCATGGTCTCAGAGCACACAAGGTATGCCCCAGGGGTAAACATAGAGAGCCCAGATACTAATGGGTGTTCAGTCCACAGGATCAGGCTAGAGCTAATCTGAAATAAAACCCCAGAGATTCTTATAGTGTGAATGTTCAGTTCTCTGTCTTACTCCACAAATCTGCTCCTATTCAGATTCACAGCTTACCAACATAGGATGTACCTTTGGTGCACTCCAAACCACTTTACAACACAGACTAAACGGCAATAAATACAAGATGATGAGATTCACCTGAAAACCATGTCCCTAATCCAAAGTAAAATATCAACGCACATGTCCTAGGACAAAATAAAGACTCTCTGGAATGGAATATTTTCCATCACCATTTTATGCTTTGTTCTGCAAGCCACAGAGTATATAAATATTTGTTGTTTTGAAAAAAACAATTCCTTTAGTCAGCTCACTGGTAGTAAATTCCCCTAAATAAAAGGGTCAGCAAGTCTCAAACACTTCTGAGCACATCAGGTTAGTATCACTGACAAACGAGACAGCTACAGCGAAATGGACAAGTCTAAGCAGTGGCATCTATACTAGCACATAAAGCAGCTGAGGGCCTGGAGGTCAGCTGGCACAGCTCATATCAGTGAATCTAAGCGCTTTTGCCCTCCCTGAAGACATGAACCACAATCGTGCTGCCCACTGGAATGGTCTCAAGTCACAGTCTGGATATTGCTTTGAAGACTGCTAATTAGCCTAAGACAAAATTATGCTAAGGAAAATACTAACAGTTTAACAGTACGATCAAATGCATTTTAGTGCTTGGAGCTATGCCATGGCCACCTTAGTGCAATCGGTAGCCAGTAATTCCCACCTGCAGAAGGGAAAGGCTATCAAAACCTATCTTCAGAAGGGTATGGTCTGAATGGAGTATTATTCTGCTTCTATAGCAGTTACTTGACCACATCCATTGAAGCTCCCAGACCTCGAGGTATGGCTGTACCTGTAAATCACAGGTTACCCTGCACCACCAGTGGAGGACTGGAAGACTATTAAAAGTCTTGAAAAACTACGACAAGTTGTTATGTTCCAGATAACTGAAATAGTCATAAAAAGTATCTGTAGAGCTCATTAGTGAAAGCACCTTAATTTCACATGAGAACATGAAACTAGTTCTGCAAGATATTTGATCTGTAAATATCAAGCAAGCTGATAAGAGACTATTTAGACTGCAGTTTACAATTAGCGTATGTAAATTTTTGTTCTGTGTAATAATGTTCAAGATGACAATTTTCCATTGTATTGAACACAGGCTACTGCTTGGATTGTTCTTCTAAGTCACATCCAATTAAATGTAAAATAGAGAATTAGAGCAGAAGCCCTCCTAACAAAACATCAACACTAGAAATAAAAGCAGAGATTACAGTCAGACAAGTCAGAGAGAAATGCTATTCTTAGCCCTAAATAATGTTCCCTCATCTTTCATTTTGGAGAATGTTTTGATTACTTAATTTAAACGGAAAAGATCCTTTCTTCCCAGGACAAGAGTTTTTCAATTTATATCAATAATACTCTCTTGGCTGCCCTCTGTTTGCCAAAGTTTCACAGAAATACTTGAAAAATAATGATGCTCTACAAAACAATCTACTTTTTACCACTTATAAATTCCATCCAAAAGGAATTTATCAAACTGCATTATGCTCATCTCACACTTCAGTGCCATAAACCATGGCAAAAGGTTGGTGGGTTTGTTTCAGTTTTATTTATCTTACTTCTACCAGATATGCTGGGCTAAGTCATAACTTTTATAAGGCAGAATGGTCTGGAGCTAATTTTCAAAATATAAAAATATTTTTAAAGTTCTCCCAGAGCAGATAGCTCTAACACTAATTGCTTGAAAAATATACGTGAAACATTCTTTGCACTTTTTTTGTGGCACTTGGTAATGAATCACATATTGGAGTACAGAGAGGAAATTTTATAAATTTTAAAAGATGAAGTCTTCATTTTATGCTATAAATTGATGAAGCAAGATGTTTTTGTGGAACAGAATCAGATTGACCCTGGTCAGATTAAAATGACACTAGAATTATGAGAATTACATAGTCAACTCAAGCACGTTTGCTACATTTAATTATATTTAGTTATGAAAACTACAGCCAGTAGACATTAAGTTAACCTTACTGACATTCATGGAAGTCTGTCAAACTGATGAAAGCTGCAAGGAAACAGAGATAGCAAAGACTTAAGTATGGACTTTACCTACTACACACAGATAGAAGTAACCCAGAAAAAAACAACCCAGTGCTCCCTGAGATCTAGGTAACACCTGCCTGCCTACTCACTCTTTTCACATCCATTCTCTTTAACAACTACCCTATAATGTTTCTGTTCTTTAAAAAAAAAAAAATATTATTTCTCCTCTATTCATTTTTGTTTACTTCTTATCAACTGGTGGGATAAACTGTGAAATGGAGCATCTACAAAGAGTACATGTTCAGCTAATGAGAAAGCCTGAACTTTTTTTTTTTTTTTTTTTTAGAGGTAAGGCAGTGACTATAAAGAAGGAGCAGAAATGAGTGAAGTACAGAAGTGGAGGGGTATATAAGCACAATAGTACATAAGCACAATTAGTCACACAATAAACTAAAAAATGAAGAGGTGACAAAAAACAAATCAAGTCAGATTGTTAATTGTGGTTGGTTTGGGTTTTTTCCTGACTTAGAGTCAGTAAAAGATTACCTATTCTTTCTTCTTTCCTGACATGTGAAAGAAATATTCTTGAGGGTATTAGTCACAGATGGTTCCAACTGCTACAAGATTGCCCTTGATAAGAGTTACAAATTTAATGTTTGTTTTCTTACTCTAAAGGTTCAATTACAGGCAGTAAAAGTCAGGAGAAGGAAGCATTCTTCCAACCTACAATTTATATTGTCTAACTGTCATAAACAACAGAAAACTCTTTGGGGTTGTGTGTGCAAAACAGATCCTAATAATTTCAGTTCGTTAATTCTCACCAGTAGGTTGCTGTGGTAGCATTTTGACAATTCAGACTTCTGACTTGCTTCCTGGACCACCTGCCTTTAGAAGTACCCACATATTCCTATGCTAGATATGCTTAAAGCAGACTGCTTTCTGGTTGGAATCAGTATGTTTTCTGAAAAGATCATGTTGCTTTTGAAAGTCCCTTGGGACCAAGGCATCCTGCTACATCTCCAACCTTGATTGCTCACACTGAGTAGAGATGGTGACATGCTTTTGTTAATGTCCCATTTAACAAAGAAAAAACCACAGCTGTTAAACTTCTGGAAGTCTAATTTCAATGAAGAAAATAATTTTTGCAAATGGAAGGTACATTGGATAGATTTAAGCCTCATCTTCTGAAACTTCATAAGTAAAAAGGGTGATATATATTGAATTTAACTTGATTGGGAGCAAAGATGTGTAACTGTAAACTGTGAAAAAAATAGGCCCATATCCAATTTCTGCCATCCTTCCCTTGGAGATAACACTATGTAACAAATTAATAATTCAACCTTAAACTGGTGTCAGGTGGTAATTTTGGCTACGGCAGATTTCAGTAATTTTCTAATGTAAAATGAGTGTGAAATTTGTCTTAAGTATACCAAGGAAATTGGAAGTTTGTGTGGAGTTAGATACAAAGGATTGAAGTGCATCTATTACCTATAGATTATCTGAAAACTGAGAAAGTCTTCATTTAGTGTTTGATAACCTTGGAGGATATATGATTTCTACAGAGAGTAAGAATAAAAAATTCTTGCCTTATGAATTGTAAATGGAACTAACCATAACTCATTCTGTGATTATCACATGGAAGAAGTATCATATAACTAGCCCAGGTATAATACAGTTCTTGACAGAAAACAGTGTCTTTTTTTCCCCCCCTCTATTTTTCATATATTACAAGTAGAGATACATACAGGTATGCACACTTGTTCCCGTAGAATCAAAGATTCCTTTAATGACCACAAAATCCTGAATAACAGACTTGGAGATTTTAGTACAGTAAATTTACTCTTCAAAGCACACTAAAAAGTCTAATCCTTTCATGTAATCTCATTTTTCTCTTATTATTTAAAAAAGACTATTCTGTTTAGCACATGCAGCATATGCACCATATGACGCACCAGATGCCTTAGTAATTAATTCATCTTTTAAATGAAAAGTACAATAAACAGTTGCATAAAACAGTGTGTTGATGCAACTGGTAAGTACACTGACAATTCAAAACTAGGAAAGGAAAAGATTTTATAAAAAGCAATAGCTACATCACAAAACAAGACTGTCAGACTAAACTGGCAACATACACTTATTTAAGCTTCAACTGTATTCCGAAAATGAGCACACAGCAGAGATCACTGTATATCCTTATATACACTGCCATCAGGGCTCGTGAACAGTGGCAGAAAAACATCTAAATGCTACATTTACAAAAATGCTGCATAAGACAGCAGGTTATGTTGAAAAAAAAAAAAACAGAGGAAAAGACACATGATAAAAAATTAGATTGTAATGACTGCTTGAAGAGAGTAGAATATTTTGCTAGCATAGAAGAAACTTGCATTTTATTAACACAACACCTACGAGCAATTCCTTAAGCCCTTCTCAAAACATAACTTAATACTGTTAGACGGGATTTGTATGGAAAGGTATGTGCCTATGAATTTCCTTGCAGTATCTACATCTTAGCTGCAGCCGGTGAAACAAATGAAAAATCTATTTCTTTCCCCGTTGATTGAGTAGGCTTTGCTGGAGAGGAAAATGGCAACACGTGCTTGTGACAGACAGTTTTCAAATATGCATGCGTCCTCATGATATCCAATACGAGATAAATTTTTCTGACACCTTCCTCCAATAAGCTTAATAATTTTACATACACTCAAGAGGAAAAGACAGCTTCTATAGAGGAAACAAAATAAATATTCACTACCACCTCCCATATTATTTAGCACTGTTTTGAATGTGTATGCTCATTATTGTGTATTTTTCATGTAACATATAAGCTATTATATAAGCTATATAATATATCCCTATTATAAAAAAAGAAATCTAACTCCAACCATCCTGTGATCCTATGATCTAATCTTTGGAGAAGTTTCATCATGTATTAAGGAAATGTAAAGTACTGAAAGACAATTTACTCAATCCAAATTAAAAAAAAACAAATGAACAAAAAAACCCCTGAACCCTCTTTTCTTCAGCTTCTGCACTAGTGAAGTAGGAACTAAAACGCTCACCCACTTCACGGTGTACTCTGAAACTCAGTATACTATTTACAGTTTATCCAGTGTACAGACGGATGTTAACAACTGTTAGCAGTATGAACCAGAATATTAGCACTGAGGAAACTCAGTCCACCAGCACACACAGTGCAGCCAACACACTATACTGCCGCTAGCTATGAAAGTAGCCCATCACAAAACACAGGCCCGTTTGAACTTCTTCCATTTGTTGTTAGTCCTCCCACAAAACTGGGCATAAAAAGAGATTCCCCATCAAAAGGTGCAACCACCAAACTTCCATTTTGTGGCAAGGAAGAATCATAAAGAGCTGACGATAAAGATTTGACACTGAAAAACTTTGATTCCATCTCTGGATAAGACTGCTTCTGTGGTCCTCAACAAATCAATTAACCCCTCTCTGCTACACATCTCTGGAAGTAAAGTGCAGAAGTCAGTACTCCTTTAGAATCATAGAATCACAGAATCATTTTGTTTGGAAAGGACATTTAAGATCATCAAGTCCAACTGTAACCTAGCACTGCCAAGTCCATCACTAAACCATGTCCCTAAGCACCACATCTACTCATCTTTTAAATACCTCCAGGGATGGTGACTCCATCACTTCCCTGGGCAGCCTGTTCCAATGCTTGATAAGCCCTTCAGTGAAGAAATTTTTCCTGATATCCAATCTAAACCTCCCCTGGCACAACTTGAGGTCATTTCCTCTCGTCCTATCATTTCTTACTTGGGAGAATAGACCGACACCCACCTCGCTACAACCTCCTTTCAGGTAGTTGTAGAGAGCGACAAGGTCTCCCCTGAGCCTCCTTTTCTCCAGACTAAACACCCCCAGTTCCCTCAGCCACTCCTCGTAAGACTTGTGCTCTAGACCCTTCACCAGCTTCATTGCTCTTCTTTGGACTCTCTCCAGCACCTCAATGTCTTTCTTGTAGTGAGGGGCCCAGAACTGAACACAGTATTCGAGGTGCGGCCTCACCAGTGCTGAGTAGAGAGGGACAATCACTTCCCTAGTCCTGCTGGCCGCACTATTTCTGATACAAGCCAGGATGCTGTTGGCCTTCTTGGCCACCTGGGCACACTGCTGGCTCATATTCAGCTGACTGTCAACCAACACCCCCAGGTCCTTTTCCGCCAAGGAAGTGCTATGAGACTCAGTGGCTCAGACTCTGGGAAGTATGTTTATAGTGCAGATGATAACCACCCATGAAAAAGCTACTCTGGATGCAGTTTGCACAGCAGATCACATTACATAGAACTTGCTTGTTCAGGGGAAAAGGTTCTCTTCAGTTTTTATTCATCTGGTGATATTGAAGTCTCATATAAACTGTGCAAAGGCAAAAATACCAAAAAACCAGGCATGAACAGTCCAGCAAGTTTGTCATGGTGGAGGGAAGAATTATAAGGCTAACAGTTTTACGATATCGTACAGCGTAAGCATGTACTATGCTTCTTTAAATACAGTATAAAACAACTGAGGTTTTGCATCAATTTCCCTGCCTGGAACTTCTCTAAATACTACAAATGCATTTTGTCCCTACTACAATCTGAATTTCACAAGGAGATGATAAATGAGATAATATTGATTAGATTGTTCTAAAGGGTTCCAGCTCTTCAAGGTTATATCCTTTAGAGAGTTTGTAAATCTCATTACAGAAATCTGCCTGCTGATATACATAAACAAAGAGTGCCAGAAGTGTTCCAAGCACAACAGCTCGTGCTGGAATCACACTGTTCTTCAGACAGAAAGTTCAGACAAGCAGGTACAGAGTTCAAAATGGGAGAATCAGCCTGCATTTTTCAAAGAAAACACACCAAAAAAAATTAGATCATATCTGTATTAAATGAGTGTTACTGAGAAAGGGTGTCTGGAGTGAAGCACAATCTTGGGCCTCTGTTGGCTTTAGCTGTCAGCTTCTTCAGTAATATGAAGAATGATCAAATCCACTAAATTGTTCCAAGTACTTTACTTTAACATGCAGGTTTTATAGTAAATGAACCTTAACTTTAGATGAAAGTCAGCATCATCTTTTCCCTGCTTTTAGTGGGGAAAAAAAAACATACATGAAACAGCATGAAAAAAAGCAAGTAAAATAATCTGCTAAATTCCCCTCAAGTTATGCATTCATTCTTAAGTAATGGAGGAAAAAAAAGCGGCACTTTTACTAGCCATCTGCTTTTTATAAACTTTCGCTGCCTAGGATTTCTCTCTGAGATATCGGGGGGGTGGGGGAAGAGTAATACTGAAAAGGACCAGGGATCCTTCTGTCCTTCTGTTTAGTGGACAGAAGGCTGTACAGAGTTGCCAGTGCACTCTGCCAGCCACACAGGCTAACAGCATCAGCAACAACAGAGACATGATCCATTTAATCATTTCCCTTTACTTGGCATTCATTAGACTGCATCCAGTTTTGGGCCCCGCAATACAAGAAACACATTGACAAATGGGAACAAGTCCAATCCATGCCAGCTAAAATGGTCAGGGGGCTGAAGCACTTCCCCTGTGAGGAGAGACTGAGTAAGCTGGGCTTGCTTGAACCTAAGGAAGAAGCGGCTTTTAGGGGGAGCTAACAGCAGCCCCCCACTTCACTGTGAAAACAATCCAGTAGGGAGCAGGTTGCCCATAGTGGTTGCACAGTCTCCATCCTTGGACGTTTTCAAGATGCAATGGGAAAAGTGCTGAGCAACTCAGTCTGAATTCAATACAGTCACTGTTTTCAGGAGGTTAAGCTCGTGGACCTCCCAAGGTCTCTTTAAACCTGAATGAGCCTGATTCGTGTTTGCCGTCTATTATCATGATGCCACTGACAAGCAATATTAGGTGTCAGTGTTGTAGGAATATAGCCATGCCCTGTTCCTTCTGCTGAACTCTGCTACCGTTTCTATTCTCAGCAGTCTCTGCACTCCTAAGTGAAAGTAATTCTATTTATATTCATCTTATATAATGTTTAAAACATCAGAAAAAAAATGCTTACAATATGAAACACAGATCTGAGGTGTAACAAGAATACCAATGCTGTTCTTTTTCTGAGATCAGACATTGTTTTTCAGAGCAGAAGGTAGGGACAAGTCTTATTTCCATTAAGACATTAAAGCCAGAAGCTTGAATATGCTTTGTATCAGTTTGATAACTTTTTTCATGGCGATATGTATAGGTAGAAGCAGGATTCAGATTTAGTTTGATGGTAGGGAAGCCAAGTGAAGAAACGTGAAATGTTTGCATACTCTGGTGTTTAGTAAGTGCTTGGTAAATTTCTTTAATAGGATCTCAAAAATATTAATTTCACAGATTTTTAGGGGAAAAAACATCTTCCCAAATTAGTGGGAAGTCAACAAAATTTGCACTGGAAAGTAATTATTAAGCCTCACACAGCAGAATACATGGACACCCCCTCCCTATCATGAAGCTCCGTCATCTGTTTTCACGTGTTCTCCATCCCAAAATCAGGAGACAAATTCTGTTCACTTCACGACAAAAGTTTCTGAAATCAGCTTTTGCGCAGCAAGGAATTCTAATAGAAAATGAGTGTGTGGGAGGAAAAGCTTCAATCAATAAGTATATCCTATTGATTTGTATTGTGGCGTAGACAGATCTCGGAAATAATCTTGAAATCCATGCCGCCTTAGTGCTGATAAAACTTTTAATAAAAAACATAGGAAAGTTGAAGCTTCTTACGGTCACATACAGTATGACTGAATGCAGTCCAAGCCTATCAAAATACTGCCGTGGAATATTAATGGTGGTCATCTGTTTTAGGAAAATGGCAAGATTAAACGTTGACCCTGAAAAGATAGATAGGGAAAAGGCAAGACACCGATGTTTGTGGTAACATGACACCTAGTGTTCACTTTCAGGAAGCTTCTGTATTGGTGGGTGCCAAATTTTGAAAAAACATCAATTGATGCCCCAGGACTTGCATTCCAAAAAAAAAAAAGGTGATGGGTAAATATTTATATTAGCATCTCTACCCAAGTATCTAAATTACATAGACATAGTGAAAAAAAGAGGAGGAGAGGAACAAAAAAATCTGCTTGTGCTGCATTTCCTCCTCTTATTGAGTTCACAGTTTGGGTAACTCCAGAAAAGAGTGCTATCTAAAAGAAGTTCCACATCATCTTTTTCCTTTGGGTTTCCGCTGACTAAAAAAAGTCTACTCATAACTTTCACACACAGGCACAAAAAAGCTATTAGAAAACTAGGTCTACTACATATAACGTGCACAACAGAAGTTTAAGAGAAGAGTCCCTATTCTAAAAAAAAACAAAAAAAGCTAGTGACAAGGTTTATTTACACATAGCAATGAGTGATACACTTTTATTTCTTCATTTAAAATTCTGTCATATCAACAGTACAAGTGCAAGGCTATTGTTCCCTTTCATGCTTCTAGCAACACTGTGAAAAAAAACACAGTATCTAATGCATACTAGATCAATGAGACCATAAAATCCACGTAAAATCACAGCACAGGCACACTGACAGACATAGCAGGTAACAATTCCAAAGGGATTTGACCTCTTGAGTATTTCTGAGGGGTAAAGAGGAAAGAATTATATGAGAAATCAGAACAAAAAGTTCACTACAGAGAGAGGAAACATACACTGCTTTCTGAAATCAGCTCAATAAGAACATGTATCTGATCCTGAATGAAACAAGTATCAGAAATTACACTAAGAGACTGGCAAAACATTAGAGACAACGTCTGACTGAAACTCCAGTTCTATAGAACAGAACATAAACAATGGCACTTCAAGAAGTTTATAGATATATTGGGAGAAACATTCTTAAAAGAGCTTGTTAGTGTTAAAGATACAAGCATACAAAATACATGAGTATTGTATTTCCAATCTAGCATGCTGTCTTTAATTTAAAAGTATGCCGAGTTACTTTCCAAAGAGTAGTATTTAACTGTCATCCTTCTGAAGAGAAAAAACCAAAAAACAACTTGTACATTTAAGTATTAAGACTGCCTAGCTACCACAATCCCAAACAATTAATTGGACTCAGCATGCAATATGTAGTAGTTAAATGGTAACTAGTGTTATTATATCTTATTTCTGAGAAAAATGTGCACACAGTCAATACATCAACACTAAAATATACATTTTTCTTTTAGCAAGGTAAACAGACCCAGATTCCAATACTGTTAAATAACTCAAGAAAATGTAAGTCAAGCAGTTATCCCACTGTTAATTATAAAACAAGTCTTCATTTTTTTAAGACGTTGGGGGCATACTTCTCTGCAGAGGCTGAGGGTGTGGCATCTCTGGGAAGCCAGGAAGTTATGAACTCACCTAAATAAATATCTACCATAAGATGTCCCTGTTGAACTTAAAGTCTATATGGCTTTTTTTTAAGACTATATATACATGCATTCTTTCAATCATACGCCTCTATTCAAAATACTCCAGAAAGTGAGACTAAGTTGTTCCGTGTTTATTTGAAACAGACAGCTTGCCAAAGCTTTCGATTCATGGTACTATTTCCTATTTAGGGTCCACGTAAACTATAGCCACAAGCCTTTAGTTCCTACCACTCTTGTCCAAAAGGTCAGTTCACTATTCACTCAGTGTCTGTCTAGTTTGGCCCCAGGCAGAAGTCCCATGAATATCAGCAGGAACAGCATGTCCTATTGGCCTTAAACATATATATTTAACACCACTACAAGAATACCAGTCATAAATTTCACCTAACGATAGCGATTATCCCTCACCTTTAACACTCAAATATTCTGAACTGCCATACAACCTACTCAGCTGTTAACATTTTAGGTAATTGCTGCACACATTATTTTTGCAGTTCAGGAACAGGTCTTACAAATTAAGAGCTGTGGAACAGCTTTAAAACACAGAGGATTCTACAGTAGGTTTAATTCAATTGATTCCTTTTGAATTACAGAAACTGTAAAAACCCAAAGGTTAAACGTTTGCGTCTCTTCACACACAGTCAAAAGAGAGATGGAAATATACAGTGCACACAGTGCAAAAGCTGGCTAGGACAAGACAATAATTTGTTTCCACAGATTTCCGTGCAGTTGTCACACATGCTTATGATGTCAGGTATCCTCTACCCTTTACTCCCACACTTGCATCTTCAAATATTTATTTTCAGCCTTATGATTACAGAGGCTCAAAGCAGTTATGAATTCACTGTGAGGGGGAACGTGTCTTTAAGTCATCCTTCATGCAGCTGATAGGAGACACCTTCTAAACAACACTCTGGATAAAACAAGAGGAAGTTAACACAGTTTTCCTTCAAAAATTGCAAGGCTGTGGTCACAGAAATAGCTCAACGGACAGGGAAAAAAGAAAATAAAGGGCTGTTTATTTCAGCACCAGTGAACTACTTTATAACAAATGCAATGACTAACTTCTTAGACTGAAAAACACTGCGATTACATTTCAACAAAACAACTTTACCTGCCAAAAAGAGCAACACATTAAACCACAGAGCCTGTGATGATTTTAAAAGGTACACAGGGCATATCTACTACATTTTATATTAACCAGGGACAGCTGAGAACCGCCGTCAGAGAGCATCATTCATAAATTATTTTCCAAATACGCTGCCGTGAAGTAGCAAGTTATTTTCCAACTCCCTCACGGGCTTTCTCTTAAAAGTGCGTGAGGTGCTAAATCCGCCGAAGTAGCTCTTTTTTTTTTTTTTTTTTGTCAGCACAGGCTTGCAGCTGGGTTACAAACCGAGCGATTCAACGCTGTCCCCGGGAAACTCGACCCTCACGCTGCAACCTGTCACGGCGGGTTGAAAATCGCGATCACAGCAGCTACAACCCCCACAGCGGCGGGGGACAAATCCCACCCGACCGCGCCCGGATCGCCGGTGCCCGCCCGGCTCCCTCCCACCCGCGGCCGGTTGTCGGGCGGAGGGGGCGAAGCGCGGGGAGGCGGGCACCCCACCCGAGGGAGCCGCGCTGAGCCTCGGGAACTGCCGCCTCGTCCCTCCGAGCACCCCTCGGCGTCGTGCGGGGCTGGCGGCCCGGCCTGCGCCGCCCCGCTTCCCGCTCCTCTCACGCAGGCGCCTCCCTCCCGCCCTCCGGGCAGCCTCGTCGGCGGGACCCTCCCCACCCTCCGCCCCGCCGCGGGAGTTGGTACCGGGACGGGCTTGAGAGGGAAAGCGGGTACTTGCCCAGGTAGGGACGAGGAGGCTGCCGGGGCGCTCGAGCGGTGCTGGAGGAGGCTGTTTCCCCGCCACGCTCATCTCCTCCCATGCAGCTGGCGTAGTCCTTTCACACGGGCGCCTCGGCGGGACGCGGCGCCTTAGGCACCGACTCCCAAACGCCCGCCCCTACCAGCAAGCGCCGGCTGCGCGGGGCAGGCTCGCACCGCACCGCTCTGCGCTCTGCCCCGCGGCCCGGGCGGGGCGGTGGCACCGGCAGGGCGGGCGGGGCGTGGGACGTGGGGGTGCTCGCCGGAGGTTCGGAGCCAGGAGGGGAGAGGAAGGTGGCGGAGTCGCGCTGGCTATTTAACTTCGCTCTTCTCGGGGGGGAAGGCGCCGCCGCCCTCGCTCCCCTCCCCTCTGCGGCCGCATCCCGAGCAGCCTGTCTCTGGGTGCTGCTACGAACCCTGCCACGCTCCTCCCCGATACGGCACGGCACGGCTTGGCTTGGCCCGCTCGCGCCGCCCCGCGGGGCTCCTGACCGGTGCCGCTTCCCGGCGGGGCGGCGGCACGAGGAAGGGCGGGTTTGAGCTCCATCCTCCCGCACCCTTACCCCGGGGAAGGCCGTCGGGCAGGTGAAGTTAAGCCCGTGGAAGGTGGGAGGCTGGTGCGGGGGATGCTGCCACACGCAGCGGCTGCCCCCCTACTGCTCCCCGTACCGGGCAGTTTCGCCTGGCATCAGTGTCATGAGCCACAGCCATGCATAGCCCTCGCTCGTTGATCTCCGAATCAAAACCAAGAGCGGTTTGACATCCCTCGAGTATTCTTGGTACCCTTGACATTGGATAACACAGGGCAATCTGTCTTTCGGCAGGAAAAGTCCCCACCCCTGAACATTGCCATCAGATTTTGCTCTTTGGTTGGTCTTTGACCTTCATCCAAGTGCCTAACCACAGCCCATGGCCTGGGCCATCAGTTTTAGGGGAAATTTTTGCAGGTCTGTGGTGGCAGTGCTGAGGCTGATCCTGAGACGACATTCAACCTAGTCCTTGACATACTACTTTATTATAGACGTATTTTTCTTCTCTGAGGGAAGAGAGACGAAAGCTCAACTTTTCCCATCAGTTTATTTAAGATCAGTGTTTCATGCACATACCCTTCTGTTTTCTTATCTACGTGTAATTTGAAAAGACACCTCTATTCCCTTTTGAAGCCTCTGCCTTTTCATGCAAGGATGGGAAGCTATCGCACACAAATATATAACAAGAAAAAAGGCTGAGTGGAGCTGGCCAGACTTTTTCTAAAGTTAATTTTAATGGTTTTCTCTACATAATTTTACTATTTATTTTTTTTTCAAAAACTTTTGTAAAAGCAGCACAAACAAGAGTTAATCAGGAAAGAAATGTGCATCATCTGCTTGGAGGTAACTTCATATAAAACACTGCCTGCCGCTGCTATATTTTACCCTAGTATGAACTCTCTCCCCAGGTCTTGTTCAAAAACACCTGACTTCTCTGAAAAACGACATAATATCACAAGTAAATGCTGCTTGCCATCTCTGTCTACTGATTAATCTTTGCATGTGTCAGAGCCCCGCAAAAGATGGAGAGATGTGAACAAGATGCAGTTTGCTTTGTGGGGTTATGGGGTTTCTGTTGTTCTCCAGGGGTGCTTGGGTCCGTCCGGCTGTGCCTGAGTTGTTTTCTTTGCCATGCCCAGAGGCTTGGAGTTTGCCATGCAGCAAGGAGTCAGCACCATTCTCCTAAAGAGTTGGAGCTTGCACTCAAGCCAATCTGCTCTGATCCATCCTGTGCATAAAAAACCCGCCATTTATCTCACTCCATGCCTGTAGAAAAGTGTGTGACAACATGCTGGCAGTGTGAAGTTTTAGAGGAGATGAGTCTGGGCCACAGCCTAACATGACCATACAAACTTACGGCACAGAGGGTACTGGCACTGTGAGAGGTGTGTCTTTCTGCTTAAGGTTAAAGACAATCAAGGAAAGCAAAGCCACATGGATGAGCTGCAGCCTCTTTGGAGATGGATTGCCTCAGGCTCCAAGGGCTGTGAATTGCCAGGAACCAGCAAATAACAGCAGTTGTCCTGATGGACATTTGCTAGTATGGATAATAGTTTTGCTGTGATTACAAACTTGTTACCACATCCAGCTTTTCTTTTCATGGTTCTTCTTCGTGCTCTTCTTTCATAAATATGGTGCACAAGTGGGGATTAAAAAGTGGAGATGCAAGTTAGTGTAAATACAAAATAAATGGCATAGTGGTATGATAATGTACAGGGCATATATATGGGAAATGGCTTAGAGAGAAAAGTAGAATAGAAAGCCCTTACTTTTCAGAATGTTTCTATTTATCTACAAGCTGTACTTTTTAAACTTAAAAATCTTTGTGAATTGGATATAATAATATATGGCTTCCTGAGAAGCTTATCGTAACAGTGACAATTACATAATTGATTTATGGAATTCACTGAAAACTGGATAACATCAGACAGTTAAGGAACTACTAATGCTTAGTTCTTCTTGGATTTAATGAGTACACTTCACAAAATTATATTCTCCTACAGTATCGCTGTACTGAAAGTAAGTGGGTACATATGATTACAGGGAGGATTAGGAAATTATTTTGTACGTAATTAAGTTACGTACAAATTAAGTTCATTATTTTGTACGTAATTTGAGCTAAGCCAATTTGTGATAGTGTCATCTAATAAATTTCTTTGTTTCAAGGGACAATCAGGTTTAATAGCTTAAGAAACCTATGAGATTTTTGGGAGTTGATGCCTAGTTCAGTTTGTTACTAATGAAAAGCTTATATGCATTTTTCCCTTTCTTCTGTTCATATCTTTTCAGTTTCACTGCATCCCTGATCCTGCAAAAGGTTTTGCTTTTGCCATTCCTGAAATATAACAAATGTCAGTTGGCTCTCAAGTAGCTGTTTTAGTGATGACAGTTTTTATTTTTCTGGATGACATTAAATCTTATAATTTGGAATAAGGCAATTATTTGAAAATTTCTGGCCCTTGAGAGTTCATAAAAAACTACAAAATATCAAGAAAACCATTGTACAAAGAGACAGTAAGTCAAGAGAATGCTGAATGTTTTCAATAATATACCATGATTTTAAGTCAAACTCATGATTTTTGGGTGTTACATTAGATAATGCCCAAGAAGTTTCATTAAGATCTGACTTGGCTGACAATAGGAAAATTGCAAATTGTGCAGAAGACTTGAATAAAATCATCATTCAAGAAAACAGACGCAAACTGCTGAATTTGGAAGATATCGTAGTACACACCTGTCTTTATTTCCTTCTGTTTTCATACATATGCTTGCATTTGTACATACAAACACACACCCAGAGATGGTACTTGGCTTAGAGAATGACTATTACCACTAATAGCAGAAGACTATTACCACTAAAACAATAAATATTTTACTAAGCCAAATAGATGTCAAGGTTAAAGGCTTTTTAAAGAGAAGTGGATGAAAGAATATAATTAGATTTTCCAGGAAATGTAAGTATGTCTTATGCAGACATTACAAACATTTTTCTGTATATACAAGAATATTCACACAGCTATTGAAGTCAAGTTGTCTTAATATAAACTCCAAAATTTGCAGATGTTCCAGTTTTAGTTTTTATACATTAATATTTGCTGTATTCATCAGGAAAAAGGCCCTTTTGTAAAACTTAATTGCTTTGTGAACTTCATTATACTTAATATTTTACTACCAAAATAAATGCTCCTTCATTTAATGTTGTGTTGTGGGAAGAGATCAAAGCTACGGAAAATTAAAGCATGCTTTTCGAAGGAATACAAGTTACAAGTTTCTGACTTGGAAATCACATGTAAGGCAAGGTAAAAATGCCACACGTCCTAGGGAAACTGCTGCCTGTCTTGATGAGGATGCTGCCATTTAGCCACCAGTATCCCCCAATTTAGAAGAAGGAGTAAAGAAGCCACTAGTACACTGACAATCAGCATTAGGCCCCTATCTCAATCTACTCTCCGCTTGCCACTTTTCTTGTGTATTAAGCTCATGAGTGAGGGGAAAATTACAGGGAGTAACAACTTGACAGCCCATCAGAGGACAGTAATGTGCTAGAGGCTGCTTAAAATATACAATGATAAATCACTAAAATTTCACAGGTATGTTACTTTGCTTCAAAATACAAACAGTTCTTTGCTCTCATGAATCTATAATGTACATCAAATAAATACCCTGTAACTCACTGTCTCAGAAATTTCCTCCGTTCATTGCATAGGGTAAGAAACTGTAACTGTACATACGGCAGTAGCAAAATGGAATGAGACAGTAAAATTATCCGTAACATCAAATGAAAGCAAGAGGCTGCTGTACTTCAAACAAACAAACAAACAAAAACTTCCCTTGAACAACTGTTCACTGAGAAAGGGTGATTGAAATAAGCATCTTATGCTTTTACGGTGGACGACTTGAGCAGCAGGTGGGAGAGTCGGTAAGGAAGTTTGCCGAACCGTGTCTCCCTGCTCCTGACCCCTTACTGAGGCACAGGTACACGTTATCAGGGCACCCTGCTGCCAAAGTCAAGGATTGACTAGGGAAAACCAGTACTGTTTTGGCTGTCACTATTGCAGGAATGAGTATTGACTGCATCAACCAGGAGTTCAGCATCCCAGGCTATTCAAGAGAGCAATTCGTTGTTGCTGCCCTGAGTAGGGTATTATGAAAGATGATCAAAAGTGGGTATCTGAATGACTGGACATCTGAAAGATGTATTCCCAGCGGGTGTTTACAGAGTGATCTTGGACTGATCAGTATGTATTCTTCAAAATCAGACAGTTTTGATAACACTGAAAACATCAATGTAGACTTCCAGCGCTCATCACCAGCTGAGGAAAAGAAACAAGTAGCAAATGGCATGCAAGTGACTAAATGGCACTGTGGAACCAAGCAGGATTTTAGTACTGTTTCTTGCAGCTGCTGATAAAATACTCATTCTTAAGCACTTTTTTTTTTTACTTGCCTGTCCTTGAAATGTGCCTTGTATTACCAAACGGAGGAGCTGATGTTCTGCAAACTGTGGTATTTTGTGTGCTGTTTCTCTACAGACAGCAGCATGCCAAGATGTTCTGTGGAAGCTATGCCAATATGCGAGAAGGAATACAGTATTTTGCGGCCAAGGAAAGCACAAACAAGCACTCAACTTGTGAACAGGGAAAGAGCTGAGTTCTGGAAACCTATTGCCACTCAGTTTTATCCAGTGATTGCTTGGCACCAAAATAATTACCAGTTCTGAGAACAGGCACTAGGATATAGAAATCGCTCCTTCTTGGGAAGTGCCTGTGTCACTGCGATAGCTTGTGATGCTCCTTTCAGCTTTCCTTTTCACTCTGGTTTCTGCTTGTTACATTTGGAGGCGAATATATAAGCTTAATTGTGAGCTATTTATCATATCACATAGTTTATTTGCTTAGATTTATTATTTATATTTCATCAGTATTTGACCAAAATCTATCTGATCATATGAATGTGCACAAGTAGCCAAGACTGATTTAATTAAGAAAGAAAATGTGTTTCACAAAGAAAGTAAACTTGATTGTAAGTCAAAGCACTGGTAAGTTATAATCAATGAACAGAAGCAATGTTACGTGGTTTGGGCCACCAATAAATAAATCAGATAGAAACTTCTGAGTACATAATTCATGGCCTACTTCTGCAAAAAAATCCATAGCCTTGTGTGTTGAATAATTTCAGTACTGATGGACATAGTTTTTATGGATTTGTTTATTAATTTGTGGGTAATTCATGAGCAGAATCAAGGGGTCAATACATTTCTTGAATCGCTCAAGTAGCTGCATTACTATACTATACTATACTATACTACACTGTACCTTTTTGAATCAATTCTCAGCTCATTTTCAAAGGGATGTGGCTGCAGCTTCATTTGAGACAGACATGCTTTGTTCAAAAAAAAAAGTAGAACTGGACAATTAGAAGAAAGTATGAATTTTACTGCTGGTTTTATTGCCTGAAAAATGCTGGGAGAGTCTATATTTAATAGTTCCCATGCAAAATAGAATACGAAATAAAAGACAATGTTCATTGCATATCCCTTTTCAGCTCATCTTTCTACAATAGTGCAAAAATTTGCTATGTGCTCTGGCACCACAAAATATGCATTATTTTTTTTTAAATCCAATCTTTCTCTAGCTTTTAAGCTCTAAGGTTTACAGTCATACTTGTATTCTAAGATATAGGAAGAAGTGTGCCGAATATTCATATCAAATGACTTTTTCAAAGACATTTAGCTATCTTTACGAAGGTATTTGTAATTTTATTTTATTTTTACATTGTTCAGTCGTATTCATAGAATGGACAAATAAAATGTTGATTAAGCTTATTTCCTGTCTTTACAGAGGAATTAAATGCAAACATCAAGTGAACCTAAACAAATCAGCCAGTATTTTTTATACACCCTTGTGCTGTGAGCAGCTGACCACAGGCTTTCTAAGAAACTTAAAGACTAACCAGGGCTTTTCAGCAGTTATCTTAGACAGTTATGGGTCTGTAACAGCAAAACGGTGTAAGAGCTAGGAGGCTATTGCCCAACTTCGTTTTGCTTTCACTTAACACTGGCTCTGCAGTTGTATGGTCTAAGTAAGTATAGCAATGAGAAAGTAAGCGGTCATTGCGTAACTAACCTCAGGGGAATAAGAAGAGGCAGGGCAGTCGAACAGACCTGTATGAAAATAACCCTAAGCAGACTCAAGAGCAGAGAGAAAAGCAAGAGCAGGTTCTTCGCAGCAGAGAACTCAGGTAACTGGTGACTCAGTGCAAACCCTTCCTCTTCTCAAGTGAGGCTGGCAGTGTCAATTTTAGGATCCCGAAGGTTATGGGAAGGGTAAGCGTAACACTAGGAGATAGGGTTAGATTTCAGAAAGTCAGCGTATAGCTGAAAGAATAAATTTAATGGGGATTAGCGATAATTGTATAATTTGGAATACATGTGTTAGTATCATTGTAACTGGATTAATGTATGTCTTTGTTGTATTAGGCTGCCAAGGCACTAATTAGACTACTAATGAATTCATGGGTCTGCATATGACGAGTGCTCTGTTAAGCCAAAATAGATTGCTTGTGGTTTAATGCAACGAAGTGGTGAAGTATGAAGGCAATGTAGGCAAACCTGTAAGGACTTGCTGAAAATTTAAGAGGGAGCGAGAGCAGAGAGCGAGCTGTGGGAAGTCTCTGTTTTGTTGATGATGAGGAGTGATCAGAACCCCTTTTAAATGTTCTTGGCCAAGGACCAGACTCTTCTGCTTCTTCCCTAGAGGAGAGAAGCTCTGAATTTATAGAGGAGCCAACAAAGCTCAAAGAGATAAGAAATGAAAACCTATAGCTCTATAGAGAGGATAAAATGTGCAAAGGGAGAATAAAACTCAAGGGGATAACCACCCTTTCCACTGTATAGGAGAGGCAATAAAACCCTGCTGGATCAGTATTTCTGAAGAAGCTCCTGGGAGATTCACTCTGCCTCATACACTCACACACGCACACACAGATGACCTGGTTCAGTCCTGATTTGGGGGGTATGGGGGAGGTGCTTGTTCTGGAGATCAGACTTTTTCTCTAAAGTAAGGTAAAGACCAAAAAGCTGGGTGCCAATTGAAGATGATAAAATGTCTTGTACTAATAGTAATTGGGGATGCATGTGTGGAGCTACCAAAATAAATTTGCATGCAAGCAAGGTGGCATCTGGTTTAGTTGCATTAAAAATAGTGTATGGCCCAGTATGGCCCAAACAATCTTAGTACCCCAGTGAAGGGTAGTTATTCAACCAAAACTACATAAAGTAGAAATAACTTTGATAGAGTATAAGGGGAAGAAAGAGCCCTCTCAAATTCAGAGTATTTTATATGAGGTGATGTTCTCAGACTTTTACCATTTCAAGTGCAAGACCTGTATCCAATATGCTGCAACCACACAGATATCCTGTATGAAGAATGTAAAATCATATAGGTTTTCTAGATCCCAGGTGGGATTTAAATAGTAGAAGCAGGGCTTAAATACAGTTTTGTGTGCATATCACGGCAGAAGTTCCAAATTTAATCAATATAAAGTACTGTGTCTATAATCCTGTTACTTGCTTTTTTCCCCCCACCTTTCTGTGATTACCTTTACGAAACTGGCATATTCAATAACAGATTTATTCCATTCAGTTCTTTCAGATTTTCTTAGAAATTTTATTTTAATGTACTGAAAGACAATACATAAAACTAGCCATTAATTTGATTGCTACTCTTTCTGTCAGAGATGAGCTGTTTACTCTGAATTTTTATTAGCATAAATGTCCACAGGAGTTTGCAGTGAGCTTCAGTGAGACAAAGATCCCAGCTGTAAATGTCATACTTTGTGTAAAAATGCTGTTACTATTCTGATCGAGTCAGTGGCCTCTTCTCCATACGCTCAGACGTAGTTTTTATTAAGCAAGAAACAATCATTTAGTTAAAATATCCTGAATATAATTATTATCTGATGTTTTATATGTAGTTTAATTGACCATTCATGACCTTGAATTCTTCTAATTCTTCTTGTAATCATCATCGACTTTTGTGGCCTCTTACCAGTTGTTAGCTTCCTTCTGCTTTTGATACCAATCGGAATTTATGGTTTTAGGTGGGTCTGAAATTCAGTCCAATTCGATATATATGGATAGGCCATACACTGTAAACAGGAAATCAGAGAGCTGAAGAAGTCTCCACTCACCATGGATATATTACAAAAGCCATTGTTAATGTTTTATGCAAGAGGATCACTTGGGCAAAAGGTAATTAATATAAATAAGTTTCTTTTTGACTTAGAATTTGTCTACTGAAGAATGAAAGGGGATTGTATGGATTGCTGTTTGTATAGTAAGCATAAAAAATACTGCTTCAAAAATATTGACAGCACTTTTTTGTTTGTTTACTTGCTTCTAGCATTCTTCATTCTCTTTAATTTTATTTCTTCTCCTTTGAAAGCGAACTATACTACTTTGGGTTTTATAAATTAAGGAACTGCTTTAGTCTTCTGTTGCAATATTTAAAAATGAATGGAGTGATATGTTTACCTGCATTATCATTGTGATGGAAATAGAAGGGAAAGTGTTTTTCAAAAGCTTGAATGTGGTTTTGGCCCCGAAGATGCTACTGTTAATTATGCCCAGAGAAAAACAACATCAAGAAAGAGGAATTTGAATTAAAAATGAAATATTATAATATTGGTTTTGAGGAATTGTAGAACTCTGGAAACAGTCTGGGTTACCAAATAGTTCAAGAAGATCTGCCCAGAGACTCCAACCATGTATAGTTTGGACTTTTTCAAAGTGCTAAACAAAATGAAGTTCAGTTCTATGCTCCTACAAAGATGAATGAGAAAAGAGGCTTCAATTCCAGTAGTAATACAAAGTAATAAAAGAGTAATCAGACTTGATTTGGAACTGAAATTTCTTGTCTGTCATGTATAAGACTTCAGTGTGTGTCATTTGTCACTTATAGACAGCAGTCAGTTACAGCAGAATTCCTCTACAGAAAAAAGGAAAACTCAATACATGGTAAAGAAAAAAAAAACAGCTTCTCTTTTTTTTTTTTTTTGATAAAAAGATACATGCAGTCACAACAAAGTTTGTGATTCAATCTATAATGACATATTTAAATGTGATTCTAAAATTCCAAGAGAGGGTTGAGGAAATAACATTTCAATGAAAGGAGAGCTAAGAAAGAACCATGAAGAAATCTTCTCACTTAGAAAAGTGTCATTGACTTCTTAAGTGTCAATGGGCAAACCACTTATTATCTCTATTTCCCTATTTTTCTTCTGTACAATTAGGCTTATTTTTTATTAGAAGAGTATTATTGGGACAAATGAACTAGGAATTTTGAGGAATAAAACTAACTTCAGGACATAGTTAACAGAATCAGATCAAGACACTTATTACAATAACTAGTATAGAAATTAATCTCCTCTGAGACAGTGCCTGCAATTTTACATTTGTGGAAGAATAGGAAAAAAATCAATAATAAATTATGTAAAGAGAAAAGACATTAGCTTAGGCTGTTTAAAAATTAAGAATAACAAAATAATGTTAAATAGGATGAATTACTGGGCAAAGTCATATGATTCATTCAAAAGCGAAGGAGCAATCTATTTATTTTGGGTGTGTATCCTATATGTGTACCTAATCTGAAAAGGAAACTTTTGCAAGGTGAGAAAGCCTTTTTAGCTTTAATAGCTGTGCTATATCGGTCCATAGTTCCACAATGAGAGCAATTTGGTGAGAGCACTTGATTAAGAAACTTCCATATCCATCCTGTGTGTGCTACCCCTTGGCTTGTGCGAAAGCAATTTTGTTGTATTGCCGTAGACCATATCCCTGAACAAATCAACGTTAAAAATAACCTACTGAAGGGGAATGAGCTGCTGGTGGATAGAACAGAGAATCTCCAAAGCCAGTATTGTTAGTAAATCCCTCATAAACTGAAACTTGAGACAAATGATTTGAGTATGTCCCAGGAAATAGAAGATTTGAAATGCTGTAAATAAAAACCAAAGAGCCAACCCAAAATGTCCCCTAATATTCTATCACTCTTTGAATTTACCAGCTGTGACTACACAAGCAGTAACATAATTAGTATGGTCCAAAAATATGGTGCAGAAATAGAGAACAGGTGTGAGGACCTTATGCCTACACAATACATGTTTCAAGGAGAGTAGTTTTTGTCTGGTCTCCTGAGCTGAACACTCCAGCAGTTGGAGAGCACCTTTCAATTTATTTCCAGCCAACACCTCATCATTCTGGATGAATACCCAAAAGCAGTTTAAGCACTCTGAGACCACTCCACAATGCCAACCCAAGCATGATAAGTCAGAAGATTCACTTTAGAAGTGAATCCAAACTAAAACTCTAATGTAGATATATTATCTTTTTCCTTCGAACTCTCTCCTGAGAAAGTATCAAAAGATCTGCAATTTGCTTAGGGCTTTCCTCTAAGGTAGGAAGGAAGATCCACAAGAAAACAGAGCATGGTGAATGGCATAGCAGTGAGAACTAACAGTTTGTGCTCAATATCATCTCAGTGCAAAGACCTTTGATAAATATAAAATACATTAGTAAATCTCAAGCTTGTCTGAAACTGAATGATGACCTAGAAGCTAGAATTCTGCTCTCCTCTTGACTAGGAAGAGAATCCCAGAGCAGAGGGGGCTTCCTTTTGTCCTCTCACCATTACAGTATTTGACCATAGGTCATCTCCAGTTTTGCAGTGTTTCATAGGAAGAGTGAGATGGACTGATTCTGTTAGTTAAGTGTTATAAATATTGGGCAATTTAATGAAAATGCTGGAGGCCAGGTCAATGTGTTGGGCTATGACTTTTAACTACCCAATAGAAAAACATTTTGAATAATCTTGCTACCCTGTGTTTTGTTATATGCAAGTTTAAAAATACAATATCACACCGAATGAAACAGATATCACTTTGAAGAAATGGTAAATCACCTCCTAAAGAGCTATGTCTGTATAACTACTTCTCCATACATCTATGCAGTAACCATAGGGTACTGATTAGGCAACATATCAGTCTGGGTTAATTTAGCAGGAATTTATATGAACCATACATTTATTTGTAGTGAGTGAGTCATGTGCACTTTTAAGAATCTGTTCATGCAATGCAGTAATTCATCAACACTTTTCCTGTTATTGGGATTTTCCTCATGTAACTGCCAACATCAAAGATTACTCCTGAAATAAAAGATCATCACATTTCATAGCAGAAAGAATTAAAACATCAAAGTTTGCTAGTGGTTCAGTAAATTTGTATGTTAATTTTTAGTGCCTGACAGAAATGCCTCACTAGGTCAGAATTTGAAGCTTTTTCAGAAAGGAACAGTTTGCCTTACAGAAATACAGAATAATTAGTGCTTTCATAATTAATCTATTAGGTAAATATTTTACCTGAAAGAGTTGATGCCAACCTATGCCAAGTGATTTGATATGCTCAAAAAGCATTTGTTTAGTTTTAAACTAAGGAAAACTATAAAATACCGAGTACATCTTTGATCTCAAAAGTGTATTCTTTATAGCATAACAGGGACCACAGTGTATCCTTAAAGAAAGTTCAAGACACAACATCAAGACATTCTAGTTATAGAATGGTCAGATGCTTTTGTTAAAAAAACAAAACCAAAAAACCCCACTTTTCCTTTAATGTAAAGATATCTACCATAGTCAAGCATATTTCTCCACTGGATCACAGAATGACAGCTTAACCCTAGTTCCAACACATATAGTATGGTAACCTGGTTCATGAGGTTTTGCCCCTCTTGTATTTCAGGGTCATTCAAATCCAAGAGCTTCAAAGCAAAATACAACTAAAATGATAAGTTTTGTTTCCCTAAACCACTACTTTGTATTTGAAGCTGTTCTCATTTGTCAAAAGATCCATCTTCTGCCTCACTGAGATCACGAAGAAGTAAAAAGTAAAATCTGAAGCTAATGATCCAGTGCTACTCTCTTTACTTTAAAAAGCTCAGGAGAATATGGTATTTTCCTTCAATATTAGAAAGCAATAATATTAGGCCATTCTACTCAAATTCATCAAACTTATCCACTATGATCAGGTTTTGAAATGGGCCACATTTTCAAAAGTAGTCTCTAATTTGCAAGCCCGTTTTTGTGTGTATCATTGATAGAATCTCTGAATCTGCAAATTGTGTTTTGAATTGTGTCTAATTTGTGCTATTACTATTTTGAGTAAGTGCTTAATGTTGGTCATAAAAAACCTTCCAGGAGCTGTGTTTGGAAATCCAGTGTAGGTATAATGTTATAGGTAATGCATTTTGCACTAATATTAAAACTTCTTATGACTATTATTTATCTTGAAATAGACCTTTCATGGTAAAAAAAGTATGAAAAGACTGCACCTCCTCTGAAATTCCAGTGTTATTTTTGAAACATACTTTAGAGCCTCTGTGTTCATTTGCTGACATTTTTGCAGTTCATTGTAAATTGCAATTTAGATCTAAAATGTAATGACCAGTCATTGTTGTTCCATTTTCCGTATTCTGCCTCAGCTGAAATAGTGTATTCATTTGAATAAACTGAAAATAATATGTCTTACAGAAATTTACAAATAGGCCACCAAATTATGTAGGATTAAACCAATCTGGATATTATAAAAAAACCCCACCATGATTTGTTGTCATATTAGCTAGCATAGCTGAATAATCTCCCTAAGCACGATTGCTTTTTGTTATTTAGGTGCATATTTTGTATGGAGATACTACTCCATCTAGCTCCCATTGCCTGGCTAGGGGAGTTGACAAAGAGAATTGCAGCCCCTGCAAGGACTTTCTCCTCTCCATCCCTGGCGAATGCACTGCACCTTGACATATGCAGGTAGAATCATAACTATAATTTTAGCTATGAGTAAAACTGGCACTAAAAAAGAGAATGTAAGTGCAATCTCTGAGCTTTGCAATCTTTCACTGTGGCAGAATACCTTTTAAAAAACACTGTCATTTTTGTAGGGGAGAAAGGAAGTGGAAAACACCAGGGTTTGGTTTGGTTTTTTTTCCCTTTATACAGGGGATGTTGCCTCTGCTTCTGCTGCTGCTGATAATACTTCATCTTTTTGGCAGCATAATAACATTTTTCTCAGTGTTATTACAAGCAGAGATGCTTAACGATGAACATAGTATCAGTCAGTGACAAGAATTTTAGGCCTCTGTATCTGCAGACTTGCAGTCATCCTAAATCTATCTCATTTGATGGATTTAGAATTAGTTAAAATCTTGTAAAAGCGGTCACCCAACTAAAAACCATTTCTGTTTTTCTCTGCTTTCAACCTGCTCTCCAGTGTAGCAAAAATATATATTTTTTTTGTGTGAGAAGATTTGCAGGGAGTTTACTTTTCCCCTTTGGTACACAGAAGCTCAAGTAAACAGCATCTGTAATATCTGACCTTCTGTGCACAGACTCCCCGGTGTGCCCTGAATAAACCAAAAAATCCAACCCTTTTGTATTTAGATCCCTCAAAGTGCAGGGATATGCTCTAAGTCAATAAACATCAAAATATTTAAATAAATTTTGAAGATTTGAGCGTTAAATAAAAGAAATAAAATCCATGGATTTTCTTACATTTTCAGAATTTGTAATGTGTTTTAGAAAGGTCTGCTGCAAATGGATTTTTCATGGCAAAAAGCAATAACTGCAATATAATCTCAAAGCACATATTTCATTTGCCCATCACTTTCCTAAACTTCAAACTTTGAAGAACAGTTTCCTAGACCTAATCTCTTCCCACAGGCTTGTTCTTTCTCTTCAAACATAAATTAACCAATTTTTAGAACACTGTGAAAAAGAAAAGTGAAATATGTTTCTCTCACACTAAAAACAAAGCAAAGCAAACAAAAAAAAAAAAAGTTGCAATTTTTTTTACCAAAATGCTAAAACTTGGCATGCACAGACCTCTTGCTGTGGAAAAGTGCCTCTGCATGTTCTAGTAAACATTTGCTTTGAGTTGACCAAGTTTGTGAGAGTTCAAAAATCACATACTGCATACGTACAATGGGTTTACTTTGTACATTTTTGCTAAGTTTGTAATGTATGGAGGTTATTGCCTATGCTGCATAATGAAATATATTCTGCAGGTGCATAGATGAGAGGAAGAGCTTCAGCAAGAGTCCTGCTGTTGGTAGCATTCATCAAAGAAAATCCATCGATTGCAATGCAGACTCTGAGGTCTGTGGCAACTGAGTCAAAAGCTCCCTGTTCTCTTCTTCCCAGGAAGCCTCAAAACTCTCAGAGCTATCATTCTGCTCCCTTCCCCTCTTGTGTAATTTGGGAGTCCCATGGATGAGAACTGTTCTTGTGGCCCTTTGCTCAGTGGAAGTAGTTTCTGTGCTTATGGTGTGGGGGCCTCAGCCCCCACTGAAGATGCCTCCCAGTTTGACAGCTGTCTTCAAGGATGCCCACACAAGCCAAGGCTGGGCACCTAGTTCAGATAAATAGAGTGAATCTAGGTATTCTTCCTCTGTTACATTAAGAAAATCACCTGAAGTCTCTGCCCTAAACATAGGCTTCCTTTAAAATTACGTGTATGCTGTGATACCAAGTCTGGTCCTGAGACAATATTCAAAATATATTGTAGTGATATCTGGTACAAAGGCAGGGGCAGAAAATAATGTAGAAACCACAGCATTAATGGGCACTTTTAATTAATAAGCATTTCCTTTCAATAGTTTTATGTGGTAAGACTTCTATTTCAAAAGTTTTCATTCTTTGATGTATCTTGACTGGAATTAATTTTTCATGTGCAACTGTTGTTATAAGACATTTGAAATATTTCAGGAAAAGCATGTAGCTGTTTGAATGTGTGACTTGTTCAAACTGCTTTAGACATGCTCTTATTAATCTTTCAAGGACAGGAAGTGTTTAACGAATGAGGTCTGGAATGAATGAGAACATACTTGAATATATGAAGTGTATTAGAAAAGTAGAAAGCTTTAAATGTGGAAGCCATTGACCACTTCTGTGCTGAATACTCAATGAAAATTTTTGCATGTCAGTTTTGAATAATGTACTGATATTTACTAAATTATACAATGATGTTTCATCTTTCTAATTTTGAAAGTCCTGTTAGGGGCAATGCATACAATAAGAGAATTAATACCTTTGTCATTAAAAGTGTAGGAGGCGCTTAATGTTGTCTTTTTTGGTAATCAGAGTTACAAACTTTTATTCAGCTCTAAGTGCAGAGACTTTCTACAATGTAACTTTGGCGAATCTGGTTATTAAGATTTTTTTTTTAATTATTTGTGTTATGGTAGTGTATAGAAGCTCCCAATCCTATGCACAGACATGTTTTAATACAACATATGGGAAAATGCTGCTCTTGAAACTTAAGGAAAAGGCAAACAGACTTGGGATGAAAAGTCTTGGCAGGCAGAACTTTCAATAAGCTCTTAATTGACTTAGGATAAGAAGTCCATTAATAGTGAAAGGCTTATGCATTTTTGGAAAGGACACGTGGCAATTTCCCTAAGGTTGAACAGAGGGATAAAAAAAGGTGTGAAGTGTTCTCAAGTCTTGTAACAGATATTAAAATGATAATTTGACTGGAAAACTATTCATACAGTTCACATATTATCTGAAAAATCACTGTCAGAAAGCCAGCTGTCCTTAATGCATTATAGGAATGGCATTAGCTAAAGATAAAGCGTCACTATCCTTATCTCATTTTTTCTTGTCCACATGACCTATAAAAGTCACAAAGATCTTTTGCAGAAGCTACTACAAGACTATTCCCAGATAATCCTTCAACATAAACTCATCTGGGTTTATGGCAGCTTTGTACACCAGGAGAGGGAATAGAAAAAGCATCCTTTATATTCCTGACCTGTAATCCAACCCTATAGCAAACAAAGATGTCTGCCTGCCAGTTAGTAACATGTTTGGGGCTCTTTGCAATCCTTTTTTTTTGCTACTGGAGAACAAACTGCCAATCCAAGGGGTTTGCATTTTCTTAGTATTGATTTTTCTGCCTTAATACATATAACATATGCATTTATAAGAATCAGTTATCGAACTGAAGCGATTGCAAACACTAACCTTTTCAGGCACTTGTGCTGATATACTGAGGGCTGGATCTCAGAGGAAACTGTCTACAAAATTAGCTCTAACACGTTTAAGGCAAAGGTGAATCTCTTAATCTTGGAGGCATCAGCTCCTCCCTGTGTAAAATACATCAGAAAGCTAATGAAATAATTTCTTAACAAATTAAGTAGTGTCTGTAACTTGTAAAACTCTAAAGCCTACTGTAACAGAATATTTTAATAGATAAGGAGAATATTATGATCTGAAACAAATATAAAATTTTATTTAAGGTAGTTATTTAAATACAGTATTAGTTTAAAAATTATAAAAAATCAAATATTTCAATGTTTCATGTAAAGAAACATTTTCATGTAGAGATAATCATCATAAATAGAGGAAACAGAGAAGCAGAAACAATAAACAAATCACCAAAATAACATAAAACGAGTAATCATAAAGCACTATCAAAGTGAATTCATTTTAACCTCAATGTCTCAGCAACAGGATGCCTTTACTCACGCTGGGGTAGGTGCCATGCAAGAGATGATTGCTCTTTGTCACACTGGCTCGCACTCAGAGCTGGGTAGACTATAGTAATGTTCAGAATACTGCAAGGTTTAAGATAAGAAAAAAAATGAGGAAAGTGAGATTAGCACTGTGAAAAACCTGCATTTTTTAGTTTTATGACAGTGATACAGCAAGAGGAAGCATGAAATCCCCAGAGAATATGCCAAGAAGAGGAAAACAATGAATTAGGAAAGAAAGATGAGATGTAGTTACTGCAGCTCTGTGACCAGGCTGTATTTGTAATTCCATGAAAGTAAACAGGTTTGTAGGTGATCTTTAGGGAAAACAGGTAATGGAACACAGAAACAGCAGACCAAGAAGTGTAAAGACTTTAAGAATATTGAGATTGTAAGTTAATTCTTTTGCTGGCATTTTGGACACAATTAGGAAATTATTAATATTTTGAGATAATGTATTTAAATATTTGGAACTCAAGAACTCTTAAATACAATGAAAAAATGCACCTATCAGAGAGTACATTAACAGTTTTTGTCTGTTTATTTTTAAATGTGACTGCTTTTTGTGACTGCAACAGACCCATCACTCATTGAATTTAGTTCCCTTCTGCCATAGTTGATATAGTAAATAAAATCCCACAGGCAGTTTTATTGAAAAAAAAAAAAACAATAAGGAGTAAGTCTGAACATAATAGCAAGCTTGATAGGGTTGAAAGAAATACACAAGCACTATCTTCCAGTTCCTTTCAAAATGTTTAGCTGTTCTCTACCTCCTCTGTCCACCAGCTTACTCTAATCTCTTTTTGCTCCTTATCCTGGAAAAAAATTGTCCCAAAGTTAGTTTTAAGTATCAGATTAGAAGCACTGAGTAGTAAAATACAAGTGCTATTTAGTTCAAAGGTGTATTATTAGACCTAAAAGAGAAGAAACGGAGGGAAGGTTTATAGTCGATGATTTACAGGTTGTCAAGCTATGCAGTTTCATGGCACCTTTTAATGTTATGTTCCACTGGAACTACTAAGAGGTGCAAATTGCAACATCAATGTAAAAAGTTTGAAGGTTCAAAGCATATTCAATATTCAAAGGTGACTATAACCCGACGTGAATGTTTCACCTGATATTTTTTACTGTGCTCATGGTTGTATGGTACCTCTTATTCGTTAAAAGGATTTTAAAATCCAGGGATGCAGTCATATATTTTTAAATATAACTGAAATGTTATTCTCTAAATTGACTCATTCACTGAAGATTATGTACAACTAAGCAGTTTGGGGTGCTCAGGATTTCTAATTTTAGACATTAACTGTTGCACAATAGGACTTGCCTTTAACAAAACTTACTTTGTTCTTTATCAGCACACAGGGCTGATATTCACATTTGCTGAATAGCAAATCTTCTAAGAAATGTAACTCCGAAAAAAGTAGCTTTTGGAAGTAATGCTTATACATGTGATATACACACATCTCAACAGTAGAGAATGTAACCTCCCTGAAAGGGTTTTGCACATTATTTTGACATCGTTGTGGCAAGGTTTCATCCTGCTTCAGTCATCTAAAAGCTTGGTATCTAGTCCAGGCCTATCTAAGCTTTCTCGATAGTCAAAGGAAAAAAAAGGCACAATAAGTGCCGAAGGTATGAATCACACTAGATGTTGGTGTGTTTGTCTGGTGTTTGCAGAGACTCTAGGTAGTTGCTTGAAGAATAGCTAAAGGTAGGTTGGACAGAGCATTGTAATCTCCCTTTTCTGATAGCAGGTTGAGCTGGGGGAAAACACAGATCACAACCAGAATTTGTTAGAACCTCCTTTAGTCATTAAGCTGTTATTAATAAAATCAAGCTGCTTTTGTTAGCAGCAGGCAGCTGCTCACACAGTACATGTGCTTCTTCACTCGTGCACTTCGGTGACACACTTGCCCACTCGCTCAGTTGCCCTCCGGTGCACGGCACGGGGGACAACCACAGCTGTTTGCTCAGAAGCACAGAGTTAAATTATTCCGTAGCAGATAGTAGAAAATAGCCATAGCAATGCAAAATCACCTCTCAATCACAAAGATAACTCTCATGAAAGATGGAAGCCTGCACTTTTCAATACATATATGCAGTGTATACAAGTACGACCATCTATTGTGAAGACAAATGCCTGATCACGGCTAGATGTATGACAGTGTCTTTCACAGTCAATATTATATAAGTAGCATGAAAGATTAGTGTTCCAGCAACCACAGTCTGTATCAGCTGGCCTAAACTCATTTTTCCTCCAAAATCTATGTAGCGGTTATAATGATTTTACGTAAGAGTACTTTGGAAAGGTTATAGGGTGAATGCAAGGTACTGAGCACCAAGATTTTCCCTACGGGTCTGCTTCCCACTCGCTGATATGGACACAACCATTGTGCTGTGCTTAAAACCATTCTCTTTTGCGAAATGTTTAAATTCTTAACAGTCTAATTGTGGTTTATTTCCTGTCATTATCAAAGTTGGAATCCATGTCTAGTAGATATCAACATTACACACTGGCCTGCTTGTTCAACAGCTGCTTTTTCAGGTCCCTAAAACAAACTAATATGAGATGATAGGAATAATAATCCAGAAGCAGGGTATAATTATTTCTTCAGCATAAACAAACCTATGCAAAACTTGCAGCATAGATCTGACATTTCTTGAATGCATTTTCACAGAGAGTTTAAGATTCGGATATTTCTTCTTTGTCGTAGGCTTTAGCATGATTTCACTAGCTTACTTGCTGTGGGATTGTCTTCCCTCTTTCTGTTTTTAGGTTTTACATTTTTTGCATTTAATTTACTTTCATTTAGTTTGTTCTCTTAAACTGCATTTTTGTTTTCTCTGTGTGTGTCTTCTGTTTCTGTCTTCATGAGCTCTTGTGATGCCCGAGTTAAAATATGTTTGACTAATGTTATACAACTTACCTAAGCTATATCTGAGTGATTCATATGGACTTTTGCAGTTGATTCAAAGATGGAAAGAAAGTAATTTTCAAGGTGGAGTTCATATCTTCTTAAAGCAGACATTTAGAAGGAGTCAAAGGAATTATGTTTTTAAGAATAGTTATTTGCCTGACACTGACTGCCTGAGTAACTTGGGGGACCATCTCAGAGGTCTAGCAAGTATACACCTAAAATTAGATGAGATATCCAACCCTGAAAGTTTCCTGAACAAATTCTGTGAAGAAGTGCAGTTGATGCTGATGCATCTAAAATCATTCCTGGTGATCAGAACTTCCCTTGATTGCTGCCATCTTTATGCAGCGTGCTGGTGTTCTGGGACACTTCACTTCTTTGTATGCTGTTCCAGTCTGAACATTTTAACTACCTTCCTGACAGCAGTTCTATTTAAAGGAAGGACGCTGAAACGATGTTTTATTCCACATCTACTGTATTAATTGTCTCTTGCTGAAAAGGCTAAGCTGTTACTATTTTGTGCACTTAACTGGAGTAAATGGCTGTGTGGGAGCCTGATTTTCTGTTCTGCAGCATACTTCTCCTTTGTGCCTTGCTGGAACATGCAATCCAAGCTGAGTGCTCTGGCTTTTAATTCACTGTGGTATAGTGAACTTACATCAACCTCTTCTAATGTCACTCTCTTCGTTTTAGGCTACTGAGGCCCATTAATATCTGATCCCAAGTGGGGCCTAAAGATTCATCAAAACTGGATGTTTAACTCAAGAACACAAAAACCTGTTTTAAATATTTCAAAGGATTCTTACCTTTTCCTGCTTTATGAAATGCAAGTAGGATCTTTCAAAAGCTTTATTTTTGTGAAGAATGCAATGATCTGGAAGCTTCTGTGGCACAGTCTGATAACTTGTTCTTCCTGACTTAATTGAAGGTAGTTAAATGTCTCGGAGCCAGCAATTTATTTTAAAAAATATGTTTATGCTATTGCTTTTTGTGACTCCTCTCACCTTCATGAAGAGATCAGTGTTTTTTTTTTTTTCATGTCTTTATTTCACCTGCATTCCCAGTACTGTATTTGAATTTTAAATTGCTTCCACATTGTAATTGCTTTTTCTTCTGTGCCAGCATTTCAAGATGCTTTCTTCTGTTTCTCCCCTTTCCACTTTTGCTCTAACATCACAGTTAGTGAGGTTTTTTGACATGTTTATGAGTGAAAAAGGACTGTAATGTACAAACAGTTAAGCTACCAACATGGATAGCAAGCTTTTAAAATGGAGAAATAAGATTGGTGGACCTTGTCTTTGCATATTACATCTTGTGTAAACCAGGAAACTTATTTTAAGAGGCCATTTGAACACTTTGGCTATATATTGCCTCCTCCGGTCCCTGAGGCTGCTGAAGCTTACTTTTCAAAAATCCGTTATACTTATTTTCTATGCACTATTAAACAAAAATACCAATTGTTATATATCTATGCATTACAAATACTTGAGGGATTATTTCTTCAGCACAATGAAATGAAAATAATTTGGGAAAATACAGTCTCTCTATGCTTTAAGCAGCTCCAAAAATATTAAGCCATTTTATTTTACTCCAGAGGGACAATGTTCTTGAGCTCATTAATGGTCTTATATTCCTTTAGCAGAAAATTAAAGTTGTAAGTATTGGTAAGCCTATTGATGGCTTTGTTATTGCTTTATGTTTGTGTTGGAAATAATTCATTGGCTAAAGTACCATTAAAATCTTATCTTTAAGAATCTGAGCATGATATGTGGTATATGTACAATGCTATAAAATAAACTCTCTGCAGAACTACTGTGCTTTACTTTGTTTTACTTCAGAGTTGTGTTCCTCTGGTTTCTAATCAACATATATAGATTTTTAAATAAATCAGTAGAATGCTTTCAAGCCATATTTCAAATTTTCTTACATTTAATTATTGGCTGCGTGTATTACAATCCCTACAAGCCTAAAGAATCACAGTAGTTCAGATGACATCTGAAATCTGCTATACTCCTGACAACATTCTTTATAGATCTTCTGGCTATATCTATACTAGGGAATATTACCATTCTCTGGCACTGAGGCTGTTAGCAAGCAACAATTAAAAGCTTAGCCTCAAAACTGGGAAGAGGGATGCAGGAAGCACACTTCTTTCAAATACTCATGAATTCTTTGGGAGCTCTGTTACCTGACCTGGACCAAAAATGTGCCAAAGTCTGGTAGCTGGTTGTCTACTGACTCTATATAGAGATCCAGTGACCTGGAATATTTTCTGGTGCTGGTATAGATGTGACCTCTGAATCCCAAATCAGGAATTAATTCTGCTGTAAATATGTTGGGCTTTTTCCTAGCTTTGAGGAAGTATTCACATCAGTCCCTTTCTGTTTAACCTCCTCCTTAGGAGGGCGGCCACATGGCTGTGCAGCATAGAAATTTTGCTGTGACTGTATTGGGTATTTTCAGAGATTTTATATGACTTTCCCGAACTCCTCTGGTCCTTGTTAATAGGAGGCCGCTTTGATGGCTATAAGCTTTTTGAAGAAGCTATAGATGGAAGGATAGCATCTACTTTCAGAGATCTCTGCTATATGCAACAGTTGTACATACATGCAATACTGGTTTAGCAGGAGAAAGTGTGAGCTCGGATGTTTCAACACCTGATATAGTCACATGCTAAGAATTAAGTCAGAAGCAAGTATTAAACGGTCTAAAAATAGGGATTTAAATTGAAAGAGTAAAATAATTCTAACCACAATGAGGCAAATATCACTCAAACTGTGGCTCCAGCAGTTTTTAGCTGGTGGGATTCCCACTGGGCAGTGCTATCTGCTTCTGGCAGTGTGTGCGTCTTGTCCTGGTATGTTGTGGTGTTGGGCTCAGTGCCGACATGTGACATCCATGCTTAGCAAGGGGGAGAAAAAAAACACAGTAAGATTTTATTGAGGGTTAGGAAGTTCCTGTGGGGATGGATCCACCTGCTGTCCAGATAAGAACTGCCCCTTCATTTAAGTGAATTTCTAAAAAACAGTCATGGAGGTTCCAGTGCAATACAACATTTTCTAGTGACATAGACAGCTAATTTCTACTTATGAAACAAAATAAATGGTGCTCTTAGGCTACCTTTTTTATTCCTGATATCACCTCACTAGTATTAGTGATAATGAGTTATGGAAGTAGGGGAAAGTACTGAGGAAAACCTGTGGGAATTGCTCACATAACTTACATTACAACTTATTTTACCACTTCAAGAACACTGTCATTGGATATGTCTGTCTAACACCTGAGGTCAGCCTACTTCCTAAAATGCCAGTGCTCTACCTGTGGCATAAAAACATTAGTATTTTTAGATTCATCCATTGCAACTAATGTTAAGTAGCAGTTTCTCCTGGAAAACCAACTGTAGAATAAACATCTAGTCTGAGACTACCCTAACTCCAAGAAGCCCTAGAGGAATGATTCTGAATAGACTCTTTGGGGAATGCTTCTCTCTAACGTGTATGAATCCTGTGACAGGCTAAAAGCTCTGCTGTGGTAATGTCACTCCAATCCTTTAAACACCAAATTTGAAATATATATATATATTTGTAATATATTATATATACACATTTATTTCAAATATATTTTATATATATACTTGAAATATATATATGTGTTTCAAATTAAGTGAATATATTGAATATATTCCAAATACATATGTATAAATCTCTCTATATATTTATGCTTTTATATTTCTCACGTAAGTAGCAACATTTATGTATTCAGCTTCTTGTCTAATAGGTGTGCATTTCTTAAACAGACCCAGCAGCTGGTGTCTTGAGAAGACAAACACTGCGACTAATGCTATTTATAGAGAAATATTAAACAGCAATTCCTTTCAGTTAATGCCCTTGGCTAATTTTTGCAAGCATCTCTGTTTCCAATAATGGGATTTTCTTTAAAAGAGCAATGTGAAAGCAGCAAATTTTCAAACTATAGAGCTCACAGCTGAACACCGAAATCAGAAGCAGCAACTCAGAAATATGGGTGTAAGGAGGTTCCTACCTACTGCTAGTTCCCTAAAAATAAAGTACACTAGTGATAGCTATGAACACTTTTTTAAAGCAGCAGAAATACAGAAAAGCCACAAATATGTACAAAGAAATAGGAAAACTTCTCAACAGAAGTTGAAAAGAATGCTTTATTCCTGATGAGTGGTTTGTAATCTTTCTGTCTCCAAGTCTGACACCTGATGTCTTCTCTTCCTGTTGTTCCATGTACCACTTCCTCACTTCTCCCACACTACTCCAGGTGCTTTGCCCCTTCCTTTCCTTGACGGTAGACCAGTCATTGCCATCCCACTCTCTGCCGAGCTTACACTTCATATCACTGTTGAATGTCAAGCCGCCACATTAAAATCAGATTGGTAGCATGAGTTTTGTACAAAATGGTTTTATGGTTTAGTTATATTTTTCCTGAGTAGTTTTTTTTTTCTTTTTCTTCTTCTACATTGTCACAATATAATAAGCCAAATGCAACAACTGAAGGTGAAATGAAATTTTAGATCACATTGTAAGACTGACATTCTCATGTTCCATAGAAGAAAGTTTGATAGCTGGTTTTAGTCACCATTTTAAAAGCAAGCCTGATTTTATTCTATTTGACTGTAGTATAATCCATAACTGTGTCCTATATATGCCAATATTCCTCACTTTTGGTGACAGTTTTTAGAGTTAAATAAATAACTTCCTGTCTTATTACTTATGGAATCTTCCTTTTTATCATGGCAAGAAACACAGGCAAAATGACTACAGCACCTCAGTTGAAGCAGGATTAATTAGCTGCATCACTGCTTTGTGAAGGAGTAGGATTAAGCAAGGCTGAAGTCTAAATGAAAAAATCTTGAACAACAAATCAGGTTGCATAACAACCTTGTATTAAGCAAAGTAGTCATCTAAGTTTCTTAGAACGTGTTCCAAAAAGCTGGGTTTATGTAGGACAAGGAGGTAGCAGTATGGGTGTAGGGAATACAAGTTCACCCGCATTTGATCCCAGATTCTGAAGACAGTCAGGGACAACTTCTGCTTTTCCACATATAATTCAGTGGCAGAATGAAGTACAAAGAATTACTTACCTGACCTTTTTTTTCAAGATCACAGCAGCTTTCATCCGTTCCGGCTTTTCACAAGCTAGCTGATTCACTATCTGACCTGCTAAACTATGCCAAAATAGTTTTTATTTCTTACCAAAATAAATAATTCCAAAATATGTCAGTGGCTGCAATAGCAGTTAAATGTAGTTGCATGCTCAGGAATTAATTAATTCACAAAACAAATCTGAACTTGGACCCATTTTGCTTCAGACTTGAAGAAGGACTTGGTTTATAAACCTTATTTTTTCCAACTGTATCAGTTGATCTAGTAATGACATTTCTCTTTTGTGGTGGACTGTGATCACCATAGTTACCCAACAACAAACAATTCAAAATAATTTAAGATGCTAGAATATCCATTAAAAAATTGAAAAATATATATGCAATTTTTTAAACAAAACACTTTCTTTTTTTGCCACCACTTCTTATCAAGAATTTCAGAGGTTAGGTATGGAAATAGTTACCTCTCTGAAAATACAGACTAAGAGTGGAAAGAATAATCTTAATCAAAGTTTCTTTGTGTCTACAGAGACACTTGCTTTAATGTAAATATCTATGGCATCATACTGCATATATTGGTGACATTTTTCCAGTGAACATTCAGTGTAATAATTTTTTTTCCAGTTTATATACATTTTTAATAGATTTATTTTGATCTTAATGTGTCTTCTTGAGTACCGTGATAAGAAGATGATGGAGGGCTGCTAAGGCCCGTTAATAGCAAAGGAACCAAAAGGTTTGGGGAAATTAAGGCTTGACCTTGTCTCCTCCTTTCAGCTTCCTTGAGGTGCTCAGTGAAACCCCTGCCATGACCTACTCATCTGCCATCAGGATGGCAGCACATGCTAGAAAGAACTGGGCTGGGAGAGGTCTTCAAACACTCACTTCTGGAGTTTAAAACAGCTGTCTACATCAGAGCCTGTTCATGCCAAGGGAAAGAGTTTTTTGTCTAACAGCCTCAGATGTAAACATTTCATAATTTTGTCCAAAGAATGATTATTTCATTGGGCAGTGCTGGAGATGAAGGAGGAGATATAGGGAATAAAGGTGATACTACCAGTGCCAAGCTGCAGGAGAAGGGAGTTTGGCTGGGCAAGGGTGGCTGCAGGTTACTAAGGCACCCAGAGCCCTTTTCCTCCCAAATCTTTACTTCAGGGGTCACTAGAAAGGGGTGAGCAGCCTCAGTGGTGTGTATGAGCCCTGACTGTGTTGTCTGGAATCCCACAAGCAAGGTTGTACCTCAACTGGTCTGAGCAGGCGGGATGGAAGTTTTGTCTCTGCTTTCTTCTCCAGTGAGCGCAGAGCAGCCGAGAGTGAGAGGACGTATCAATGCCAACTGAGCCTTGCTATAGGTTTACCACAGATTAATTTATTAGCTGGGATTCATGGGTCTAGACATGTGTCTTGAATGATTAGTAGTGTAACAACTGCACTGCAACCACTCAGAGGGTGCTAAAAACCATATGGATTAAGCAATCCTGAGCAAAATTATTTTATTCTGAGATCTAGGTGAGTTATTCCTCACACAGAGCTAGATGGACCCAATCTAAATGAAGATAATTTTCTACTGTTGCTTTCATGACTCCATTTATTTGGCACCATGGAAAGTACCTAAAATGCTGTGCTGTAATGATTCAAATATCTGGGAAGCTCTTGTTCGGACCAGCAGGAGACCATGAAAAGTCAAATAAAATAAGCAAAAATGTAATATAGCTGAGGAAAATTGGCCATTAAAGGTTAAGTATTGAACACTGAAGGAGAACATCTTTGAAAGAGGATTTTGTTCAGAATATGTTCTTGTCTTGTGCACATCTAGTGCCTGCTGACTATGTACAAAACTAGCTGAGCATTTATTCACAAGTAGAGCTATCTCCAAGAAAAGACAGAAGAATTTTCTACCAAAACGAGTAATTTCAGCAAGACTGTTGTCTGTCTTTCAATCTTATCTCTTTTGATTTCAATGTAAGAGTAAAATAAGTTACATTTATAAAGTATAACTTCTCACAAATTGCTAGAATCATCATGGTTTAGGCAGGAAAAAATGTTAGAAATCACATCACTGCAGGATGGAAATCTGTGAGCCAAATCTTCCTGGGAGTGCATTGAAAATAAGACTAATTTTTTTCTCTTTCTTTTTCTCCATATGTTTTTCAGATTTTCATGAAATAGAATTAAACATTCCTGAGTCTTAGATGAGAAGAAACATATAGCTGAAAGTTAGGGTACTCCTGTATTCATCTCAGTGGTGTGCTAACTCTGAAAACAAATGGTGACAGATTCACTGCCAGTACTGTTTACGTATGTAGTTCGATTTAATCAAAACTGCATAATTACTAAATGTTGAGGATCATCTAAAAGCATATTTCAAGTTGATGAAATGAAACATACAAATCTGTTTTAAATGACTGTCATTTAATATTGAATTCTTCTGTCTTAAGCTTGATAGGATCACATTTCTATTTTTTGGGAGTAGTATAGTTTCAGAATATTTGAAATTTCTTAGGTCGTCTTAGCCAGAATTGGTAGTGGTTGTGAACAGTCAAAGGGAAGAAGAAACGGCTAGAAATGTGTCACTGAGCAGCTGCTGCTGATAACTATAGAAAGCAAGGGCAGAGAACATTAAAGGGACGGCCACAGCCTCATCGCCTGAAATAGCAAGCTTTATACAATCATGGTGCACATGTATAAGTGCTTCCCTACATTTCTTCCTGAATTTTTAAAATGCCACGCAATTAAAAATAAAAAAAATGCACAGCTTTGGCATGGAATAGAGAAAAGAAACCATACTACTGTCATAACTGAAGGACAATTAGACATCAATTATCCAATGAGTTATAATGCCACCACCATGGTAAATATTTTTCCTAAGTTCAAAGTTAACCAGCAGGCCCAACTCTAAATGAAATAAAAAATCACTGGTTCCAGTGTTCACAGAACTATATGTTTCTATTTTAAGAAAAATGGGGGGAAAACAATTCCTTTTGTTGATTCTGGGGCTACAAATTCAAAGTATGGATCTGTGGCACTGAAGTAAAATCTCTATGGCTCAAGCTTTCTCTGGCTACATTCGCTAGCTATATAGGTCAAAGGTCCATACAGAATAACTCAATGTCCTACCTCAGATACTGATCAGCAGCAGATATTTAGGGAAAGAGTATAAGAACTATGTGATAACTAGAGCTCAATAAGCCTTCCTGTCTTTGAACAAGGTGTGCTTTATTGAATGTAAAGAAAGAGGTTTCTCTGGACCATCAGACTTTAGAGATACGATTGAGTCCCATCTTCTGTGAACATCCCATCCCTTTTAAATGCATATATACCTTTGGTTGATATCCTGTGGTAATGAGTTCTGCAATTTAATCATGCACTTCTTGAAAAAACAAACAAACAAACAAACAAGGAAACACAATGCTTGTTGCAGGTTTTAAACTTACTGCATGACCTTTTATTTAAGTGCCACCTACTTTTTGTGTTATGAAAAAAAAATGAGTATTCCCTTCACCTTTTACCTTCTCTAAATTTTCATCATATCCCAAAATATTTTTTTTTTCAGGTGCAGAGTTCTGGTTCACCTGCAATCTTTCCCCGTATAGAAGCTGCTCTGTAGCACTGACCACCCTTACCGACATTATCTTCACAGAAGTAGTTTAAGATTTTAGAAGTTAAATAATTTTAATTTGTCTAATATTGCCTGCACTGGATAACAGCTCTAATTCCTAACGAAGCTAATGTAGCTCCTGCTGCAGCTAAGGACGTTTCAAGGAAGCCATCATCCAACAATTGTAGTGGGAGAACTGAGAAATGAAGGATGGTAGAAATATGTGAGTCAAAGGGAATGCTGATGGGTCACCTGCCTCAGAGGAGAAGCAAGGGCAGAAGAACTGAAGTTTCTGCTTGGAATATATATACTTTCCAGGCCCATTCAACTGGACATAGTGAGCTGCCACTGAGAACTTACATCTTCATGTAGTCACTTGGCTAAGAGGAAGTTGGAATCCAGCTGTCATTACTGGCCAATGCCAAAACTAACACTTCCACTTACTTTCACAGATTTTACCCCATACTGCAGAAGACAAACTTTCTGCTTGAGATTACCTTTGCTCACCAACAGAAATAGTTAACTCTTAACAAACTGTTATCATTTTAAACTGTTTTGGTTCATCTGTTAGTTTTTGTCCAGTTTAATTTCAAATAAATACTATTGCCCACATGATTCCTGTGAATTCATAACATTTGTACAGTTATTTAAGTCACTGTAATTGGACAAGGTAATATTATCACTATCGAGGCATCAGTTGTTATGCATTCAAAGTGATGCTCTGTCCCAGAGGAGATCTTCCTATACTTATCAGCTGTGCCGGGGTTTATGATTCTGGTGCACATCAGAAATACATAACAAATCCTACAAAAAGCAGGACTAATTAATTAATTAAAAAAGAAGAAAATCTATGTGCATCACTGAATATATCTGCACAAAAGCCTTGAACAATGCTTCAGTGGCTTTAGTTTGCATAGCAGTTGGCAGTGCAGCCTCCCCTGTTAAGTAAAATTTTATTCATCCTGAAACTTTCATTCTTGTATATCCTAAAAATATGTCTATAAATTAATTTACTGATAATTTGTTGATAAGCTTGTATTAGCTACTGATGATAATTGCAAAACAGTAAAAGAATGAACATAAATTGTATTATAGCAAGGGGGAATACAGAATCTGGCTATTATCTCTTTTCATGAAACCAAATTATATTTCTGGGCAGTTCAGTTATGACTTGCTTAGGCATGGCATTAAGTCTTCTGCATTCAGGCATGGCATTAAATCTTCTGCATTCTGCAACATGCTGCCAAAATGAGTGACATCACCAGATCATTAGATTTCATTTAAAATAGAATTTCAGGAGTGTAAAATTTGTGCTACAGCTATACAAATATCATTATTCATTATAGAGTAACAGCATATTTATAGTGAGGTCTTTAGGATATGTAATTAAAATAACACAAATAACCTCTACTGTACTTTTAAACCACTGACAGTTTTACCACAGTAAGTGCCAGGGTGAGGCAGTTACAAAGCTGTAACACATTTTAAAACATGACATAACATTCACATATTTTTCAGAGTAGTCATTTAAATTAAAATTTAATTGTCAGACTGTGTCACTTTTAAGAAAGCTGACTGAATCACAGACCAAACTTATTAATGGTGAAGGAAAAAGACAAAGAGTGTTCCACAAAATCATAGAATAATTTAGTTTGTAAGGGGCCTCTGGAGATCATCTAGCACAACCTCCTGCTTGAAGCAGGGTCCGCTAGAGCAGGTTGCTCAGGGTCTTGTCCTGTTGAGCTTTGGTTATCTCCGAAGTCGGAGATTCCACAAGACTTAGGGGCAGTCTGTGACAATGCTTAACCATTTTGTGTGGAGGGAAAAAGCATGGTCAAAATTTCCCATATTGCAACTTGTGTCCATTGCGCCCCCATCACATTGCTACAAACTTCCAAGAAGTACCTTCCTCTTTACTCTGTATCCTCCCATTAGATAGATAAAGACCACAGTAAGATACCACTGTTTGCATAGATATTTATTTATTGTTGTCTTGCAATAACTACAACTTCCTTAGATTTTTATTTTTTATTTGTAAAGTAGCTCCTTGGCCTTTGTCATAATACATGTGTCTCAGCCCCAGACACTATGGAATTTGCTGTTCAGACATCACCCTGTCTATAAGTGATGAAGGGAAAATAATCTTTCAAATTCCTTCTCAACAACCAAGTATTCTGGGGTAGGAACCCCAGAACAGTACCTTTTACCTTTAGTCCACTTGCATCCAACGTGACAAAAAGGAAAAAGTAGGCTGCTCTGGAAGGCTACATCTAAAAAAAATTAGACTGGAGGATAAGAGAGAAATATGGGAGACTTACATACCACTTAAAAATGAAAAAGAGCAGTGTCACCTCACCAAACATAGCAGTTAGTCAGTCAGCCATAGCCAAAAATTTCTCCTATTGATAACTCTTACATAGAAAATTCTAATAATTCTTTTTGAAGATATATATAGAGCTAAGGACTTTGTTTAGATATGATAACTGTCTATATATAATACTATTACTCGATAGTGATAGCGTACTAGTAATAATTCTGTTAGCAAAACGTTCCCCTATATAAAAAAAGCATACTTATAGCATGATAAAACAAACATTATATACATTTTAAGACAAGTTTTATACATCCATGGATAGAAAGGAATTATTATTAAAAGTAAGAAACCAGACAAACATAAATATACAAAAATATATACACACTGTACTATGAAAGTAATATGATATTTGAAACTGTGTTAGAGGCACTAGGCACCCAGGCAGAGTGTTCCATAATTCTTGTCCTTTTTCACATATACTCAGGAGTGATTTTGCACACAAGACATCCCTTGCCCAAAAGAGAAGTTGTTACAGCTTTGCAGCCTGTGCATCTCTGTCAACTTGAGCCTGTTGCCAGTGTCTGAACATTCACTGATTTAGCAGGTATAGATGTAGCCCAGGGAATCAAGGCTGTCAGGGTGTCTAACTGAAATAACTCAGATATAATGTCCACCAAAGATGGACAAAAATCTCAACCCCACAATGCACTGAAAAAATAAAAAATTCTATTAAATTTCCATTACCACCATCTTAACTGGTAACAGGTATACTTCGAATAGATGCATGATTCATGAAAATGAGTGATTAATTATAAAGACTGTCTCAAAATGCACATAGCAGATGTCTTCACAATTATTTAAGTGCCACTTCGAAGTGAGCAACATCAGCATTCTAATTATCCCATGGAAAAAGCTTTCTATGTTAATCTAAGAAGTACCTTGTATTGAACTTTGTAGAGCCTGACTGCAGGGTTGTAAGCATATTCTTCCATTAACCTTTAGACAAATCCTTGCATAATGCACCCAGATGCTACACTAGGAAACCTGCATCTTGGAAATGTTTCCCAGGAGCAGAGATAAGATGGAAAGTTACTCAAAATTTGCTCATTCTGAGTATTTGAAAAATATTGTGGTACTTCAGTGTAGTACTTGTGCTGCCTAAATACAAAGAACTTGATGAAACAAACAAATTATGCCTACTAATTTTAGTGCCTGCATGATCTGCACTGATTAAACGTCATATTGCCATTCTGCACCAGGGTAGGGGTGAAGAGAGAGAAATGGTGCAGGGTTCTTGCCGGATCTCAGTAAGAAAGGCCTGGCAACAAATGGCTTAATAAGATAAGTGTTTTACTGAGACAGAAGAAGAAGAGGAATATAGATAGCAAGTAAATTTTATGTCCCTTAGGATGCTGGGCACCCTGCGTTCATGCAGTATCAGATGGACCCCAGATGGATTTTCCCACGGCACTGTGCAGATCCTGTCCATGGAGGAAGGTTCCTCCTTTTTGGTAATTTGAGCTATTATATAATTTTCTTAGAAGAGAACAACTCTATTCATAAAAGGTGTTCACTTGAGAACTTCTTTCACTTTTTAGATAAAGGCAAGACTACGGAGGTGACATAATTTGTGGTACCAAGTGGGAGCTGCCTGCAGGCCACTCTGTTACAAGGCGCCGGCTGAGGTTATCCTGAAGCCAAGGCATTTGTGCAGCACAACACAATCTGAAGGTGCAGCACAGACCTACTCAGGTTAACTGCTATGTGAATCACTAAATCCTCCATATACAATGGTCTTCTGGTCAGGATCACTGCAATCAGCTACGTGGACTTTTATTTTGTACAAATGTTTTCAATAAATGGCATCCAGTCTTGACTCTCCTAGAATCTGTAGCAGACCAGAAAGCTGAACCACCCCAGTCGTGGAGTGCTTTGACTGAAAGCAAGGAAGGTTTCCTTTTTGTTCGTAGCACTGGAGTGGTGGAAAAATCTTTCTGTTATCTATAGCACTGGAGGACAACCCTGGAACTGTGGTCTGGCATTGACAATGATCACAGAATCACAGAATCACAGAATGTTAGGGATTGGAAGGGACCTCGAAAGATCATCTAGTCCAATCCCCCTGCTGGAGCAGGATTACCTAGATCATATCACACAGGAATGCGTCCAGGCGGGTTTTGAATGTCTCCAGAGAAGGAGACTCCACAACCTCTCTGGGCAGCCTGTTCCAGTGTTCGGTCACCCTCACCATAAAGAAGTTTTTCCTCATATTTATGTGGAACCTCCTGTGTTCCAGCTTGCACCCATTGCCCCTTGTCCTGTCAAGGGATGTCACTGAGAAGAGCCTGGCTCCATCCTCATGACACTTGCCCTTTACATATTTATAAACATTAATGAGGTCACCCCTCAGTCTCCTCTTCTCCAAGCTAAAGAGACCCAGCTCCCTCAGCCTCTCCTCATAAGGGAGATGTTCCACTCCCTTAATCATCTTTGTGGCTCTGCGCTAGACTCTCTCTAGCAGTTCCCTGTCCTTCTTGAACTGAGGGGCCCAGAACTGGACACAATATTCCAGATGCGGCCTCACCAGGGCAGAGTAGAGGGGGAGGAGAACCTCTCTTGACCTACTAACCACACCCCTTCTAATACACCCCAGGATGCCATTGGCCTTCTTGGCCACAAGGGCACATTGCTGGCTCATGGTCATCCTGCTGTCCACTAGGACCCCCAGGTCCCTTTCCCCTACGCTGGTCTCCAACAGCTCTGTCCCCAACTTGTACTCATACATGGGGTTGTTCTTGCCCAGATGCAGGACTCTACACTTGCCCTTGTTATATTTCATTAAATTTCTCCCCGCCCAACTCTCCAGCCTGTCTAGGTCTCTCTGAATGGCAGCACAGCCTTCTGGTGAGTCAGCCACTCCTCCCAGTTTGGTGTCATCAGCAAACTTGCTGACAGTGCACTCTATTCCCTCATCCAAGTCATTAATGAATATATTGAATAGTACTGGTCCCAGTACCAACCCTTGAGGGACTCCGCTAGACACAGGCCTCCAACTGGACTCTGTCCCATTGACCACCACTCTCTGGCTTCTTTCCTTCAGCCAGTTCACAATCCACCTCACTACCCGATTGTCCAGACCACACTTCCTCAGTTTAGCTGCGAGGATGCTGTGGGAGACCATGTCAAATGCTTTACTGAAATCAAGATAGACCACATCCACAGCTTTACCATCATCTATCCACCGGGTTACGTCCTCATAAAAGGCTATCAAGTTGGTTAAGCATGACTTCCCCTTGGTGACGCCATGTTGACTGCCCCTAATGATCCTTTTATCCTTGATATGTCTAGAGACAGCACCAAGGACAAGTTGTTCCATTACCTTTCCAGGGATGGAGGTGAGGCTGACCGGTCTATAGTTACCCGGGTCCTCCTTCTTGCCCTTTTTGAAGACTGGAGTCTTGTGCTATTGAAGTGTACACATGGAAGTGAACCTTTTGGCAGGGCTGAACACCTTGTTGTATAGCTGAGCCTGATTTCTGGAGACAGAGGGCTGTATCAAATAACTACTAAATAAGATCCAGAATATTTCAGTGTTTTGAATATTCCAGTAAACTCCAAGTCTGTTAATAACTTACCAACAAATGGTGAGAAAAGGCACCTAATTGAATAATTTACTGCTAACACTGTGAAGAAAACAGATGGCTGAAGCAGGCATAGACAGTAAAATTTGATTGAATTTTTAGGCTTGAGGAAGCCACAGCTCATTTCACACTTTGTCCTTCAATGTCATCTCACTGTCAACCACTTGGAAAGTTGTGTTTTGGTTTCTTTCAACTGTTTTTCTGCAATGTGTTATATTTCGTCGATGCTATCCATCATCACATTGTTCAGATAAGAAGTAAATATCCCTTTGTAATTACAGCTAATAATATTCTAGTGTTACTCCCAAGTTTGAGTGCATTTAGATAGATCTGCTTTTTAATTAATGACTTTATATATTTAACAGTATTGCTGTGAAGTCAGTCTTTGTTACCACATCTAGATCTCCAGAGAGACTATTTGGTTCAATGATCATAGTTCTTGTTATTCAGCATTTTCCCCTGAATATTTGGATTCTAAGCTGCCAGTCTCACAGTGGTGTGCAGTATTTTGTCATCTTCACTCGGAATGCACAAATAGCAATATAAGCGTACAATGCATTTTTGAATGACATACAGAGAACTGTTAGAGAACTGCTTAAGAAGTGAATTGTAGTGTGTCATGGCACAATTCTTTAAAGGCAGATGAGGAGCTGGTCTCACGATCAGAACTAGGTACAAACCAGAAACCACATAATTGCATTTGTTTGTGACTGATACTAAGCTTCTGCAGTCAAAATCACACAATGACAGTGAATGGACTCTGCTACCCATTTTCTTGGTTGTGACATTTCTCATTTGTGTATTTGTACAAGTTCTACCTAGAGAGCAGTTTGTTCTTTGTCTTTTCAAGGTGTTTGCTTTCCCTCTGTTGAATGCTGACTCTTTTGAAACTGAAGGGCCCAAAAGTTTTCACTGTGAATGTGCAGTTTCAATTATATATAGTCTCAGGTATCTTGCCTCACCCATGATTGGTCCAAGTGTAATGGCAGATCGGTGCTTGCTTATGAGAGTGTCTACTAGTACCTTCATGGCTTGGTTCTTATTTACAGCACCTATTCTTCAAAACTGTCAAAAACCCCGTGTTACTGCTAATTGCCTCCAAATCTACCAAAGTTATGTAAAGAAGAATACAAGAAACAGACGTAAAAACAAAACTGGTACTATAGCATCTAATTTCCATGTTGGTGGAAATCTTGGAACATCACATAGAATGCGAAAAGATTCTGTTTGAGCTTGACATACCTGTGTCTACATGTATGTGGCAACAGGTACACTGGGTGCTTGACTCACCCTCATCAAAACTTCTAGTGCCTCTTGAGATTTCTGCTGGTGTGAGCTCAGAAAGGCTCACATCTACCCAAGTCCCTATGTCATGTTACCAGCTACATGTAGATGACTCATAATCATAGAATCATAGAATCATAGAATGGTTTGGGTTGGAAGGGACCTTAAAGATCATCTAGTTCCAACTCCCCTGCCACAGGCAGGGACACCTTTCCACTAGACCAGGTTGCTCAAAGTCTCATCCAATCTGGCTTTAAACACTACCAGGAAGGGGGCATCCACAACTTCTCTGGGCAACCTGTTCCAGTGTCTCACCACCCTCAGTCAAGAATTTCTTCCTCAAGAATTTTTTCCTCATATCTAATCTAAATCTACTCTCTTTCAGTTTAAAACCATTTCCCCTCATCCTGTCACTACTTGCCCTTGTAAAAAGCCCCTCTCTTGCTTTCCTGTAGGCCCCCTTCAGGTACTGGAAGGCTGCTAGAAGGTGTCCCCGTAGCCTTCTCTTCTCCAGGCTGAAGAGCCTGGAGTGTTATAATCTAGTGTATAATCTAGTGTTATATCAAATTACACTTGACACTTCTGTCTGCATGCCCTAATCAACCCCTGTGCCTAAGAACTAAGAACCTGTCTTAGAGTTCTAGTCAATCCAGTCAATAGAGCCTTGAGAATAATTCAATTTACTGCCTAAAGAAGACACTTTGTGACTGGTCAGATTATTTGCAGTGTAAATTCATTGGTCTGTACCAGCTTAACTCAGATGCTTAAACATGGAAGTTCAATTCACTTTCTTGGACATATACATCTGGTCCTACTTGTGATGCCTAAAAGTTGCCCATATGGCTTTCAGGCAGAGCTTTAAAACGCCAAACATCTCTTGTAAGTTATGTGTCAGATCTGCCAATGCTACGCATATATTTCCTGTACACCGGAGCATCTCAAATGACACCAGATGCCAACATTTTGGCAGATGAAACTCAGCCCATGATATCCAGTAGGTAAAATAGGAGCTTAGACTCGAGCTGCACACTTAAACATCTATGTGCAAACACCTAGATTTGGGTGTCATATTGTGGTCCACTCCGTCATCAGAGAAGAACTCTGCTAAACCGCAAAATATACTTGACTCATTCTGATACCTCTGAATGTATCATTTACCATCCCAACTCATGGATTCTGAAGAATTAAAAATGAACCAGAAAAACAGGGCTGGAGAATTTTGCCCAGTGTAAATAACCCGTCATTAAATAATGATCCTATTTCTTTTCTTGATTCTGTCATATGGTTATCTGGTATAAAGATTCTTTAAGGAAGTAACTTAAGATCATAGACTCATAGAACCATAGAATGGTTTGGGTTGGAAAAAACCTTAAAGATCATCTAGTACCAACTCCCCTGCCATGGTCAGGGACACCTTTCCACTTGACCAGGTTGCTCAAAGCCCCATCCAACCTGGCCATGAACACTGCCAGGAAGGGGGCATCCACAACCTCTGGGCAACCTGTTCCAGTGAATCACCACCCTCACAGTCAAGAATGTCTTCCTAATATCTCATGCAAAACTACCCTCTTGTGCAGGTGCCTTAATTCAGAACTGGCTGTGCAAAACTGGTCACTCTCATGTCTAGTGTTGCTATACATGCTATGGTTTGCAACACAAACCATTCTATGATTCTATGCTTCTCTGTAAGTATTGTTATCATCAAAGGGAAATATATATTCCATTGGTTCTGTTTGACTTAGCCTTCAGTTGCTTTTGTTTGCTCTGACATTGTGCCCTGGAGGTGTGGTTGTAATTTTTATGCTATATTCTACAGACAAACCCTTAAATTTGGCAGTATAGTTGAAGGTAATAAACTGTCAAGAGACAGTAGTATGCTGAAGGTCAAAGAACAAAACCACATTTACAGATGGAGGAGAACATTTTTTATTTCTGTTCTAAAAGGAGATTCATCTTTGGCCATTATGAAAATAACTGGTCAGTATTTACCATATTACATGGAAAGAAAAAGCCTATTTTTTTTTAATAATGGAGTTTGGCTTGCTGAAAAGTGGGAAAGCAAGAAGAAAGTGAGATCTGTCATAGGAAATTCTACTTAGCCTTGCCACAAAAACTATTAATGAAAATGAGTTTCCTCTAGTGCTGCTTCTCAGTGAGTAAGGTCCCTAATCTAATGACAAACTATATACTAGAAGACTTAGCCTGGAGGCTGAACATGGCGAGGGCACTATATGCTAAATTTCTTTTTATTCAGTCTATTTATAAGATTAGTCAATGTCACAGATTAGGTCACATGATGTTACAGCTGTTTCTGACTTTCTTTAAGGTAGCTCTTTCCCCCCTTTCTCTGTTTAGCATTTGATTGATAATTCAGAAATTGTAACATATAATTTTTAACTACTTAAGAACTCCAATGTAATTTAAAGCTGCTATAATGAAATATATTACACCACCTTAAAAATTATTTTAAAAACAAAGATCCATTTTACAATCTGGAAAAAAAAAAGAGGATATCTGGCTAAGTCCTGGTGTCCTGGGTCCTGGTGGACTGTAAATTGTACGTGAGCCAGCAATGTGCCTTGCTGCCAAAAAGGGTAGTGGTGTCTTGGGCTGCATTAGGCAAAGTATTGCCAGCAGGTCAATAGAGGTAGTCCTTCCCCTTTTTTCACCACTGGTGAGGTCACACCTGGAGTACTGAGTCAAGTTATGGGCTCCCCAGTACAAGAGAGACATGGACATACTAGAGAGAGTCCAGTGAAGGGCCATGAAGATGATGAAGGGACTGGAGCATCTCTCCTATGAGAAAAGGCTGAGAGAGATGGGACTGTTCAGCCTATAGAAGAGAAGGCTCGGGGGGAACTCATCAATGTCTATAAATACCTGAAGGGAGGGAGCCATGCTGTGGTCAGTGGTGCTCAGTGACAGGATGTTACGATAGGCACAAACTGAAACACAGAAGGTGTCGTCTGAAGACTTGGAAACACTTTGTTACTGTGAGGGTGACTGTGGGAATATAACGGAAGATTGGCGAGGAGGTTTGTAAACACCCTCAAGTGACTTGCACCTGGGGTATCGAAAAACACATATATCATACTACTAACGGTTGTTTAGTCTTGTGAGCCTGACAAGTAGAACATCTGCAGTTAGATAACAGAGGCCTGTGATAAGACTCAGGGGCACCTAAGTGCTGAGGCCGGAGATTCCGGTCCTGCTGCAAGAAGATCAAAGCACAGTGGAAAACTACCGCCTGCTAGAAATCCTTTATATACAGGTGAAAGCAGCAGGCCTGAAATCTCTCGCTCTCAGTCTAGCAAGAACCGAGCTCCGCGGTGCCTGCGTCCCCGCTTGCGTGCCTTTGCCCCAGATGCTGCTTCGGAGATCCCCCAGTTTGCGAGGTAACAGGAATAAATTTGCTCTTTGCATTTTATCCGTGGTCTTGTGGCTGTTCCCGCGTCCGGCCTGTGTTGGCTCACACAGTGAATGAGCACTGGCCCAGGTTGCTCAGAGAGGCTGTGGAGTCTCCATCCTTGGAGACATTCAAAAGCCATGGTCCTGGGCAACTGGCTGTGGCCCTGCTCGAGCAGGAGGGTTAGACAAGAAGACCTCTTGAGGTTCCTTGCAACCTCAACCATTATGTAATTCTGTGATTTTTTGTTTCTAAGAGTTGTGTATCCACACTGAGACAAATTCCCTCGATTAATAAATTCAAATAGTATTTTTCTTCAAGATCTTTCTTGATCCTATGCTAATTCCACAGAGCTGCAATACAATTAATCACAGAAATACATTTTGTGTGTAAAATGTGGAAGAGATGACAAAACTCACACGTCGCGTGACATGAGCTTTCCATTGATGGCAGCAACTCTAATTCCTGTCTGCAGACTAATGTTTTATTTTGAATTATTCATTTATCACTTGTTTTAATTGACCGAGTAGAGAACCTGTATGATTGAAGTAAGCTTAAGCATATAGCATCAGGAATCTTCTCTCACTTGCAAACTTAGTGATAATGCCAGAGGCAATTGCTCCTCTGTTGGAGGTGCAAACCACCTGCAAAGGTCAGTGCTCCCAGTGTACTAACTCAAGGAAGTGGACATGTGTATTTTCTTTTTTCAGCTGTAAGTCTTTAAGGGAGTAAGTGCAGCATGTATTCTAACACCCTTGGTATAGCGCGGCTTTCATTCTGGTAAGAATTAGTACTACTACAATATGAATAATAATACCTATCAGTGAAGCCTTATCACATATTCTTTAAGTAACACCAAAATATGAGTGGAAAACAATTTCCAGATACCAGCTATTGGTTTTACTTGCCATAAATTTCCCAAAGAGATAATGCTTTGTGAATTGCTCAAAAGTTTGCAAGTCTGCATTCCATAGATGCAGGAATAAACAAGCCAGATGGATAATTTTCTGTAGAAATTCAAGTAAAAAAACTTGAATTTCAGCACTATCCTGAAAGAAAAAACGAGCCAGCCTCTTGTGTGTGTCAAGAACAGACTTTATGTATAAAAGCATAAGCAGTTGCAAACTTTAATCGTACCACAAAGATTCACACAGGAATGTACAAAGTTTGTACCTTTGCTGTGAAAATTTTCTCAAAGGAAAAAAAAATCCTCCCTTAGAATGAGCTTCATAAAAAGTAAAGGAAAGTAGAGTGGCATTGCTGAAATTTCCATGCTCCTTTGAAATGCAGTACTGTTTCTAGAAGAATTTTGCAAACAGAGAACTAAATTCATGCTGGGATTTGCATAGGTCTCTAATTTCAGACATGAAATTAGTCTCAGTCAGTCAATATGTCTGTGTGTATACAGGAATTTAGTAACTATATTTAAGTGTTTTGCTGAATTGGGGTCACATAACAGCAAACCAAGAGCCCAAGCTTTGGCAGATCTTAACAAGGAACTCTCTAAGAGTTGATATTGCTGCTGCAGCTGACAGAGACAACTTAGAAATTGAAAAATCATTAATGAAAGTTTAACACTTTTTTAACTAAAATTGAATAAAATCCCTAAGGCAGATAACTGTGGAAACTTTCATGAAAAAAGGAGATTTGAGACATGATTCTGTTTCATCACTAAGGACAGCAGTAAAACCTTATGCCATAAGCCTTATGCTGGTATGGCATAGCATAATGTATTAAAAAGAATTCTAATGTCTTTTTCTCTTTCATCTTTTTTTCATGTTTTCAAAGATAAGCACTGTAAGAGATTAATATTAGAATGACAGGGACACTGAACTGGAAATTCATCATGGATTTAAAATACCACGTTTCAGGATTTACTGAAGGAATGGGGAAAATAAAACAGGAAATGGCATATTCAGTGCAGTAGAGGGGTGAGCTACTGATATATTGCCTTTTAGGTTGAAATAATAGGCAAAACTGAATAGAAGTTAATAGTAGAAAAAAGGCATACTAAAAGACCTTTTTAAATTATTTATTTATTTACTTTAGGAGCAATTCTAGGAATTTTTATACTCCTAGAAAAATTAGAACAGTGGTAATAATTCAAAGTAATGGAAGAAAACCTTTCAAAGAAATCAGAAATGTAGATCGCCTTTGAATAGGCAAATTTGGCTTTTTTCCATAGGTTACAGTAGTTTGGTTTTGTGCAAAGCTTCTTAAACAGTTTTCATAGGAAGAGGATATTCCAGAAACAGTCATAGAAATAGAGGACGAAAACAAGAATGGTGAGGAAAAATGAATGTTGGGGGTAGATGGAGGAACACATACCTTACTGTATGTGACAGATCTCGAAATTGTCTGTGTGGGAGGCATAAGGATGAAGTAATCTGAGACATGCTCTGCTGTGTGTAGTTAATGTTTTTCATTCTAATGGCCATCAGAAAACGACCAGAAACTCTGAAGGTAACTTATCTTAGCTCACAAACACCTCACCTCCTGCTCATCATCATAAATAATTTATGACATTCTGTCTGTCCTTACTGCTGACTTACTTACACTGTCTATAATATATATGTGTAAAAATATGCTCACATATATTCAAGAACTTTGTTATTGGGGTTCTTTAAGAACAATATTTTGTAAACAGAGCTTTGTAGACTCTTAGATGGGACTTCTCTGCATATGGGGGTAGGCAACAAGGAAAATGAAATGTGAAATGAAAATAACTAATAAAAGCTGAAGGTATATATATATGTCATGAATATATTCTGAATGTATACATACATTTATATGTGCATATATACACGTGTATGAGTTTTGATAGTGTTTGAATAGACAAATGTAATACTGAGGTCTGCTCGACCAACCTGGTCTCCTTCTATGACAAAGTGACCCGCTTAGTAGATGAGGGCGGGGCTGTGGATGTAGTCTATCTAGACTTCAGTAAGGCATTCGACACTGTCTCCCACAGCATCCTCCTAGACAAACTGGCTGCCCGGGGCTTGGATGGGTGGACTCTTAAATGGGTTAAAAAGTGGCTGGATGGCCAAGCCCAGAGAGTGGTGGTGAATGGGGAAAAGTCCAACTGGCGGCCTGTCACTAGCGGTGTTCCCCAGGGCTCAGTTCTGGGGCCGGTGCTGTTCAATATCTTTATAGATGATCTAGACGTAGGGATTGAGTGCACCCTCAGCAAATTTGCAGATGACACCAAGCTGGGTGGCAGTGGCGATCTACTGGAAGGTAGGAAGGCCCTACAGAGGGATCTGGACAGGTTAGATAGATGGGCCGAGACCAACGGCATGAGGCTCAACAAGAACAAGTGCCGGGTCTTACACTTCGGCCACAACAACCCCATGCAGCTCTACAGGCTGGGGGAAGAGTGGTTAGAAAGCGGCCCAGTGAAAAGAGACCTGGGGGTGCTGATCGACAGCCGGCTAAACATGAGCCAGCAGTGTGCCCAGGTGG